>NW_025927617.1:0-1200000 GCF_022837055.1 Prionailurus viverrinus
TTTATTAACTTTTTTCAAAGAACCAGCTCGTGGTTTCACTGATCTTTTCTATTGTTTTTTGTTTTTTAGTTTGTGTATCATTTATTTCTGCTCTCATATTTATTATTTCCCTTCTTCTGCTGGCTTTCGCAGTTGTTTTTTTTCTAGCTCCTTTAGATGAGGTTAGGATATTTATTTGAAGTTTCTCTTTTGCTTCTTGAAGTAAACCTGTATTGCTGTATACTTCCCTCTTTTTACCTCTTTTGCTGCATCCCAAAGTTTTTGGACCTCGTGTTTTCATTTCATTTGTTTCAATGTACTTCTTAGTTTCTTATTTGATTTCTTGGTTTACCCATTCATTTTTCAATTCATATTGTTTAACTTCCATATATTTATGGTCTTCCCAAATTTTTTCCTGTGGTTGACTTCAGGTTTCATAGTGTTGTGGTTAGAAAATATGCATGGTATGAGCTTAATCTTTTTGTACTTGTTGAGGCCTAATTTGTGACCTGGTATGTGATCTATTTTGCACATTGTCAATTTTTGCACTTGACAAGAATGTGTATTCTGTTGTTTTATGATGGAACATTCTGAATATATCTGTTAAGTCTATCTGGTCCAGTGCGTCATTCAAAACTCTTGGTTCCTTATTGATTTTCTGTCTAGATAATCTGTCCATTGATGTAAGTGAATTTTATGTAGTATGTAAGTGTAGTATGTAAGTGATGTAAGTAATTATTTTATATATTTGGGTGTGCTCATGTTTGGGGCATAAATATTTATAATTTTAAGATCTTGTTAGATAGACCCTTTTATTATGATACAGTGCCTTTCTTTGTCTCTTGTTACAATCTTTTGTCTGCAATATAGTTTGACAGATATAAGTATTGCTGCTTTGGCTTTCTTTTGACATTGACTTGCATGGAAAATATTTCTTCATCTTCTCTTATTCAATCTGCAAATGTCTTTAGGTGAAAAATGAGTCTCTTGTGGGCAGCATATAGATGAGTCTTGTTTTTTCTTCCATTCTGACACCCTATGTCTTTTGATTGGAGGATTTAGTCCACTTTAGTCCATTCAGAGTAATTATTGATAGATATGTATTTTTTTTTGCCATTTCTTACTTGTTTTGTCATTTTTCCTGGAGATTTTTTCTGTTCCTTTCTTTTCTTTCTCACTTTTGGTCTTTCCTTTCCATTCAAAGAGTGTCCTTTAATGTTTCTTGCGGGATGTTTTAGTGGCCACGAACTCATTTGGTTTTGATTTGGAATGATAACCTTTCTGGATAGAGTCTTCTTGACTGCAGATTTTTCCCATTTATCATGTTGAATATTATATCACTCCCTTTTGGCTTGCAATGTTTTGCTAGTTTGATATATTGGTGTTCCCTAGTAAATTATAAACTTCCTTTGTCTTGATGCTTTTAAGATTTTTAATTCATCATTATATAATGCAAATTTAATTACAATATGTCTTGGTGGTGACCCTCTTTTGTTGATTTTGATGGGAGTTCTCTGCATGTCCCGGATCTGGATGTCAGTTTTATTCCCCATATTAGGGATGTTTTCAGCTATTACTTCAAATAAATTTTCTGCCCTCTTCTTTTTTTCCTGAAACTCCAAAAATACAAGTGTTATCATATTTGATGAAGTCACTGAGTTCCCTAAGTCTATTCCCATGTGGCATAATAATCCTTTCTCTCTTTTTTTCAGCTTCATTACTTTCCATTATTTTGTCTTCTAGGTCAGTAATTCATTCTTCAGCTTCTTCTACCCTGCTTTTCATCACAGAAAATACATTTCCAATCTCATTTATTGCACTCTTCTTCTTTGATTCTTTTTTTTAAAACCCTTTTATCTTTGTGGTAAGGGTTTGACTGATGTTTTCTATTCTTTTCTCAAGCCCAGTGAATAACCTTATGATCTCTGCTTTAATTTTTCCATCAGCTTTGTTGAAGATTAATTGACCACATACTTGAGTGTCTATTTCTGGGTTTTCTATTCTGTTCTATTTACCTATATGTGTATTTTTTATTTCTACAGCTTTTTAATATGAGTTGAATCCCAGAACTGTGATGTCTCCAGGTTTACTTTTATTTTTCAGGTTGCTTTGTTTATTTGGGGTCTTTTGTAGTTCCATAAAAAATTTAGGATTGTTTGTTATACTCCGGAGACAAATGCGGTAAATGTATTGATAGGATTTGCATTAAATATTTAGATTGATTTGGATAGTATAGATATTATAACAATATTTGTTTTTCCAATCCATGAGCATGGAATGTCTTTCCATAACTATATGGTCAATTAATCTTTGACAAATCAGGGAAGACTATCCAATGGGAAACAGACAGTTTCAACAAATGGTGTTGGGATAACTGGACAGCAACATGCAAAACAACAAAATTGGGCCACTTTATTACACTATACACAAAAATAAATTCAAAATGGATTAAGACCTAAATGTGATACTGGAAATCTTAAAAATCCCAGAGAACATGGGAAGTAACTTCTTTGACATCTGCCGTAGCAACATATTTGTAGATATGTCTCATGAGGAAAGGGAATATATGGAAAAATAAATTTTGGGGGGCGCCTGGGTGGCGCAGTCGGTTGAGCGTCCGACTTCAGCCAGGTCACGATCTCGCGGTCCGTGAGTTCGAGCCCCGTGTCGGGCTCTGGGCTGATGGCTCGGAGCCTGGAACCTGTTTCCGATTCTGTGTCTCCCTCTCTCTCTGCCCCTCGCCCGTTCATGCTCTGTCTCTCTCTGTCCAAAAAATAAATAAACGTTGAAAAAAAAAATTAAAAAAAAAAAAAGAAAAATAAATTTTGGGAACTACATAAAAATAAAAAGATTTTGCACAGTGAAAGAAACAATCAGCAAACTGAAAGACAACCTAATTAATGAGAGAAGATATTTTGTAAATGACATATCTGATAAAGGGTCAGTATCCAGAATACATAAAGAGTTTATTAAACTCAAAACCCAAAATACAAATAATTCAATTAAAATATAAGCAGAAAACATAGACATTTTTCTAAAGAAGATATACAGATGGCCATTAGGCACGTGAAAAGATGCTGAACATTCCTGATTATCAGGGAAATTCAAATGAAATCTACAATGAGGTATCACTTCACACCTGTCATAATGACGAAGTCAACCACACAAGAAACAACAGGTGTTGGTGTGGATGTGGAGAAAGGGGAACACTCTTGCACTATTGGTAGGAATATAAACTGGTATAGCCAGTCTTGAAAACAGTGTGTACCTCCTTCAAAAAGTTAAAAATAGTATTAGCCTATGATCCAGCAGTTGAACTAATATGTATTTACCTAAAACATAGAATAATACTAATTCAAAGGTGCACATATACTGCAATGTTTACAGGAAGATAATCTACAATAGTCAAATCATGGAAACAGCCCAAGTGTCCATGGGACTGGTGAATGTATAAAGAAGTGGTATATATACACAATGAAATATTCAGCAATAAAAAGAATGAATTCTTGCCATTTGCAGAGACATGGATGGAGGTAGAGAGTATATACTAAGCATAATAAGTCAGAATAAGACACATACCATATGATTTCACTCATTTCACTCATATATAGAGTTTAAGAAACAAAACAAACAAGTGTAGGGGGAAAAAAGACAGGGAGAGAAACCTAGAAACAAAGTCTTAATTATAGAGAACAAACTGATAGTTACCAGAGGGGAGGTGTGTGTGGGGGAATGAAGTAAATAGCTGAAAGGGATTAAATAGTGCAATTAGTATGATGAGCACCAGGTGTTGTAAGTGTTGAATCAGTATGTTGTAAACCTGAAACTACTATTAAGCTGTTTGTAAACTAAGTGGAATTTGAATGAATACTAAAAAAAGAATAAATTCTCCATTTTGCATGTTACTTATATCTGTTTTGTTTACATCTCTGACCATGACCTTATCTTGTTCTTTCATTTGGGATAAATTCCTCCATTTTTGCATTTTGCATTTTTGCATTTTTGCATTTTGCATTCCTCTGCCTTTTCCTCTGTTTTGGAAAAGCAAGCTATGCTAACAGACATGAAAAGATGCTCAACATCACGCATCATCAGGGAAATACAAATCAAAACTACAATAAGACATCACCTCACATCAGTCAGAGTGGCTAAAATCAACAACGCAAGAAACAAGAGGTTTTGATGAGGATGTGGAAAAAGGGGAACCCTCTTACACTGTTGGTGGAAATGCAAACTGGTGTAGCCACTATGGAAAACAGTATGGAGGTTCCTCAGAAAAACTAAAAATAGAACTACCTTACGATCAATCACACTACTGAGTACCCAAAGACTACAAGGACACTAATTCAAAGGGATACATACACCCTCATTTTTATAGCAACATTATTTGCAATAGCCAAGATATGGAAACAGCCCAAGTGTCCATCGATTAATGAATGGATAATGAATGGATAAAGAAGAGGTGGTATATATATAGAATGGAATATTATTCAGCCATAAAAAAAACTATGAAATATTGTCATTTTCATTGACAAGGTTTCAGCTAGAGAGTATTATGGTAAGTGAAATAAGTTAGCAGAGAAAGACAAATATCATATGTTGTTATTCATATGTGGAATTTATGAAACAAAACAAACAAAGTGAAAAAATAAGAGAGAGAGATGAGAAAGAGAGAGAGAGAGAGAGAAACAGACTCTTAATTATAGAGAACAAAGTGACAGTTACCAGAGGGGATGGGAGTAGGTGAATGGGGATGGGGTGATGGGGATTAAGGACAACACTCTTCTTCATGAATACAGTGTGAATTACTATATTTTACACCTGGAAGTAATATAACATTGTATGTTAACTAAGTGAAATTAAAATAAAGACTTTAAAAACAGGAAAAAAGCATTTGAATTGAAAAGGAAGAAGGAAAATTATCTGTTTGCTGATGACAAGATCTTGTATATAGAAAATTATAAATATTCCACAAGAATTTATTAAAAATAATAAAATAATTTGGTGAAGTGTCAGGACTCAAAATCAATACACATAAACATTTGCTTTTTATAAAATAAAATGAATTATTTGAAAAGAAATATGGAAAACCATCCCATTTACAATAACATAAAAAATACAATACTTAAAATGAGCTTAACCAAGAAAGTGGAAGATCTCCACACTGAAAACTATAACTTATTGGGGTACCTGGGTGGCTCAGTCAGTTAAGCATCCAACTTTGGCTCAGGTGTGATCTCATAGTCAGTGAGTTTGAGCCCCGCGTCAGGCTCTGTGCTGACAGCTCAGAGCCTGGAACCTCTTTTGGATTCTGTGTCTCCATTTCTCTCTGACTCTCTCCTGCTCACGCTCTGCCTCTCTCTCTCTCTCTCTCTCTCTCTCTCTCTCATATAAGTAAACGTTAAAAAAATAAAAAAGAAAACTATAAGGTATTGATAAAAATAATTGATGAAGTTGGAAATAAGTTAAAAAATATTCTATGTTCATATATCAGAAATTTTAAAAACATTAAAATTTGTATGAAACCATAAAAGGCCCCCAAATAGCCAAAGCAAATCTTGAGGAAGAATGAAGCCTAACACAATAAATATCCAGTGATGAATGGGTAAAAGGATACACACACACACACACACACACACACACACAGTGGCAGGTTATTCAGCTATTAGAAAGAATAAAATCCTGCCTTTTGCATGGATGGGACTTCAGGGCATTTTATGATAGATGAAATAAGTCAAGCATAGAAAGACAAATTCTGTATGTTCTCACACACATGCAGAATATTTTAAAAAGCTGAACTTATAGAAAGAGAGAGTACATTGGTGGTTTCCAGGGGCTGGGTGTGGGGGTAATGGAGAGATGTTGGACAAAGGGTACACACTCCCAGCTATAAGATGAATAAGTTCTGGATATTTAATGTACATCATGATGACCATAATTAAAAATACTGTATCATATACTTTGTTATTGTTAAGAGAGCAGATCTTAAATGTTATCCCTCCTCTAAAAACGGTAATTATTTGAGGGGATGGAAGTGTTAAATAGCATTGTTGTGGTAATCATTTTGTAATATATACATGTTTTAAATTGCCACATTGTACTAGGGCGCCTGGGTGGCTCAGTCAGTTGAGCGTCCAACTTCAGCTCAGGTCATGATCTCACGGTTTGTGAGTTTGAGCCCTGCATTGGGCTCACAGCCTGGAGCCTGCTTCTGATTCTGTGTCTCCGTCTGTCTGTCCCTTTCCCCCTCACGCTCTGTCTCTTTCTCTCAAAAATAAGTAAACATTAAAAAAATTAAAAAAATATTTAAGTTACTACATTGTACTGAGTTTACATATGTTGTACATTAGTAATAACTCAATAAAGCTGGAAAACAAAAATAGATGTCATATAAACAACTTAACTTTATAACTCAAGGGACTAGGAAAAAAACAAACTAAGCTCAGAGTTAGAAGATGGTAAGAAATAATAAAGGTAAGAGTAGAAATAAATGACACACATAGTAGAAAAATAATGGAAAAGATCAACAAAACTCAGAGTTGGATTTTTGAAAAAATTAAAAAATTGACAAATGTTTACCTTTGCTAAAATAGAAGACTCAAATAAATAAAATTATATATGAGGAAGAGTTATTTAAATGATACCACAGACAGACAGATAGTCATAAGAGAATACCATGAACACTTACATGTCATCAATTTGAATAACCTAGAGTGAATGTAGAAATTACTAGAAACATACAATCAGAAAAGACTAAATCATGAAGAAATGGAAAATTTGAACAAATAATGAGTAAGGAGATTGGAACACTTAATACAAATCTCCCAACAATGTAAAGCCCAGGAGCAGATGACTTCACTGATAACTTCACTGAAGAATTAACACCAAAACTCCTCAAACTCTTCCAAAAAAAATTGAAGTTGAGGGAATACTTCTAAACTCTTTCTTGTGAGACCAGAAATATCTAATACCAAAGCCAGGAATGGACACTACAAGAAGCTTATAGACTAGTATCACTGAATGACTATAGATACAATAATTCTCAAAAAAAATTAGCAAAAAAGTTTGATTGTTAGTCTCTAATTTACCAGCAAATTAAAACAATCACCCAACACAACCAACTGGGATTTATTCCTCAAATTAGCAGGTGGTCCAACTGCAATATTAATAATTGTGATACCATACCAAACAGCATGAAAGATTAGTATTTTTCCTTCCTAATTGATGCAGGAAAAGCATTTTCCCAAATTCAAAGTCCATTCATGATAAAAAAAAAAACTGTCAACAAATTTTAGAAGAATTGTAGCTCATCATAAAAACGCCATATTTTACAAGCCCACAGCTAACATTGTAGTAAACAGTGAAATGCTCGGAGTTTTTCTTTACATCAAGAACAAGACAAAAGTGCCTGCTCTTGCCACTTGTATTCAATGTAGCATTGGAAATCCTATACAAAGATATTAGGCACAGAAAAAAAAGACATCAAAATCAGGAAAGAAGAGGTAAATTTTTCTGTTTTCTGGTTATGATTTTACATATAGAAAATTCTAACGACTCTGTCAAAAAAATGTTAGAAAAAGGAAGCTGGGAAGATGGTATAGTAGGAAGACCCTACATTCACCTTGTTCCACAGATACAACTAGATAATACCTACATCAGTATAAATAACCCAAATAACAATTCAAAGATGGGCAAACTCCTCATCTAAAGGTAGGGAAGAGCCACATAGAGGAAGCAAGAAAGAGTAAAGACGCTGTTTTGGGTGGAGGATCCTGGGAACATGGCGGCGTAGGAGGACGCTGGGCTCACCGCGTGTCCTGCTGATCACTTAGATTCCACCTACACCTGCCTAAATAACCCAGAAAACAGCCAGAAGACTAGCAGAACAGAGTCACCTGAGTGAAGCGCAGACGAGACGCCCACGGAAGAGGGTAGGAAGGGCGGTGAGGCAGTGCGCACTACACGACTGGCAGGAGGAAGCCGGTGCGAAGGGGTGGCCCGCTGGCAAAGCAGAGCCCCCGAGTCTGGCTTGCAAAAGCGGAGGGGATGGACGGAGTGTGTTCTGACAGCAAGAAGGACTTGGCATCTGGAAGGTTGTAAGCTAACAGCTCTGCTCGGAGAATGGGAGGGCTGGAGGTCAACGGGAGGGAGAGTTGTTGAGCCCCCGAGGACAGAGCTCAGCTCAGTGGGGAACAAAGGCACTCGCCAGCGCCATCTCCCTCACCATTCCCCCAGCCAAATCCCAAAGGGAACCAGTTCCTGCCAGGGAACTTGCTTGTGCCTCACAAACACCCAACACTGTGCTTCTGCGGATCCATCCCTCCGGCTGGTCTGACTCCCTCCCGGTGCCACAGGGCCCCTCCCCAAGCAGATCTCTAAAGGAAAAGCGAGATGAGCCTGCCCCTCCCGCCCCCGTGCACCTTGCCAATCCACCCCAGCTAATACGCCAGATCCCCAGCACCACAAGCCTGGAAGTGTGCAAGTAGTCCAGACGGGCCACACCACCCCACAGTGAATCCTGCCCCTAGGAGAGGGGATGAGAAGTCTGACTGTGGCCCCAGCAGTGGGCTGGGGGCAGACATCAGGTCTGACTGTGGCCCCACCCACCAACGCAAGTTATTCAAGACAGCACAGGGGAAGTGCCCTGCAATCCCGACCCACTCCAGGGACTATCCAAAATGATGAAACGGAAGAACTCCCCTCAGAAAAATGTCCAGGAAATAACAACAGCTAACGAACTGATCAAAAATGATTTAAACAATATAACAGAAAGTGAATTTAGCATAATACTCATAAAATTAATCCCTGGGCTTGAAAACAGTATAAAGGAGAGCAGAGAATCTCTTGCTACAGAGATCAAGGGACTAAGGAATAGCCAGGAGGAGCTAAAAAATGCTATCAATGAGTTGCAAAATAAAATGGAGACAACTACGGCTCAGATTGAAGAGGCAGAGGAGAGAATAGGTGAACTAGGAGATAAAATTATGGAAAAAGAAGAAGCTGAGAAACAGAGAGATAAAAAAAATCCAGGAGTATGAGGGGAAAATGAGAGAACTAAGTGATGCACTAAAGAGAAATAATCTACGCATAATTGGTATTCTAGAGGAGGAAGAGAGAGGGAAAGGTGCTGAAGGTGTACTTGAAGAAATCATAGCTGAGAACTTCCATGATCTGGGGAAGGAAAAAGGCATTGAAATCCAAGAGGCACAGAGAACTCCCTTCAGATGTAACTTGAATCGATTTTCTGCATAGCATATCGTAGTGAAACTGGCAAAATACAAGGATAAAGAGAAAATTCTGAAAGCAGCTAGAGATAAACGTGCTCTAAACATATAAAGGGAGACCTATAAGACTCGTGACTGATCTCTCTACTGAAACGTGGCAGGCCAAAAAGGAATGGCAGGAGATTTTCAATGTGAGGAACAGAAAAAATATGCAGCTGAGAATCCTTTATCCAGCAAGTCTGCCATTTAGAATAGAAGGAGAGATAAAGGTCTTCCCAAACAAACAAAAACTGAAGGAATTCGTCACCACTAAACGAGCCCTACAAGAGATCCTAAGGGGGATCCTGTGAGACAAAGTACCAGAGACATCACTACAAGCATGAAACCTACGGACATCACAATGACTCTAAACCCATATCTTTCTATAATAACACTGAATGTAAATGGACTAAATGTGCCAACCAAAAGACATAGGGTATCAGAATGGATAAAAAAAACAAGACCCATCTATTTGCTGTCTACGAGAGACTCATTTTAGACCTGAGGACACCTTCAGATTGAGAGTGAGGGGATGGAGGACTATTTATCATGCCACTGGAAGTCAAAAGAAAGCTGGAGTAGCCATACTTATATCAGACAAACTAGACTCTAAATTAAAGGCTGTAACAAGAGATGAAGAAGGGCATTATATAATACTCACAGGGTCTATACATCAGGAAGAGCTAACAATTATAAATGTCTATGTGCCGAATACGGGAGCCCCCAAATATATAAAAGAATTACTCACAAACATAAGCAACCTGATTGGTAAGAATGTGGTAATTGCAGGGGACTTTAACACTCCACTTACAGAAATGGATAGATCATCTAGACCCATGGTCAATAAAGAAACAAGGGCCCTGATTGATACATTGGATCAGATGGACTTGATAGATATATTTAGAAGTCTGCATCCCAAAGCAACAGAATATACTTTCTTCTCGAGTGCACATGGAACATTCTCCAAGATAGGTCACATACTGGGTCACAAAACAGCCCTTCATAAGTATACAAGAGTTGAAATTATACCATGCATACTTTCAGACCACAATGCTATGAAGCTTGAAATCAACCACAGGAAAAAGTCTGGAAACCTCCAAAAGCATGGAGGTTAAAGAATACCCTACTAAAGAGTGAATGGGTCAACCGGGCAATTCGAGAAGAAATTAAAAAATATATGGAAACAAACGAAAATGAAAATACAACAATCCAAACGCTTTGGGATGCAGCGTTTCCAGAGAGGAAAATACATTGCAATCCAGGCCTATCTGAAGGAACAAGAAAAATCCCAAATACAAAATCTAACAGCACACCTAAAGGAAATAGAAGCAGAACAGCAAAGACACCCGAAACCCAGCAGAAGAAGAGAAATAATAAAGATCAGAGCAGAAATAAACAATACAGAATCTAAAAAAAGTGTAGAGCAGATCAACGAAACCAAGAGTTGGTTTTTTAAAAAAATAAATAAAATTGATAAACCTCTAGCCAGGCTTCTCAAAAAGAAAAGGGAGATGACCCAAATAGATAAAATCATGAATGAAAATGGAATTATTACAACCAATCCCTCCGAAATACAAGCAATTCTCAGGGAATACTATGAAAAATTATATGCCAACAAATTGGACAACCTGGAAGAAATGGACAAATTCCTGAACACCCACACTCTTCCAAAACTCAATCAGGAGGAAATAGAAAGCTTGGACAGACCCATAACCAGCGAAGAAATTGAATCAGTCATCAAAAATCTCCCAACAAATAAGAGTCCAGGACCAGATGGCTTCCCAGCGGAGTTCTATCAGACGTTTAAAGCAGAGATAATACCTATCCCTCTCAAGCTATTCCAAAAAATAGAAAGGGAAGGAAAACTTGCAGACTCATTCTACGAAGCCAGTATTCGTTTGATTCCTAAACCAGACAGAGACCCAGGAAAAAAAGAGAAGTACAGGCCAATATCCATGATGAATATGGATGCAAAAATTCTCAATAAGATACTAGCAAATCGAATTCAACAGCATATAAAAAGAATTATTCACTATGATCAAGTGGGATTCATTCCTGGGATGCAGGGCTGGTTCAACATTCGCAAATCAATCAACGTGATGCATCACATTACTAAAAAAAAAGGTAAGAACCATATGATCTTGTCAATCAATGCAGAAAAGGCCTTTGACAAAATTCAGCACCCTTTCTTAATAAAAACCCTCGAGAAAGTCGGGATAGAAGGAACATACTTAAAGATCACCAAAGCCATTTATGAAAAGCCCACAGCTAACATCATCCTCAATGGGGAAAAACTGAGAGCTTTTTCCCTGAGATCAGGAACACGACAGGGATGCCCACTCTCACCGCTGTTGTTTCACATAGTGTTGGAAGTGCTAGCATCAGCAATCAGACAACAAAAGGAAATCAAAGGCATCAAAATTGGCAAAGAGGAAGTTAAGCTGTCACTTTTTGCAGATGACATGATATTATACATGGAAAATCCGATAGACTCCGCCAAAAGTCTGCTAGAACTGATACATGAATTTAGCAAAGTTGCAGGATACAACATCAATGTACAGAAATCAGTTGCATTCTTATACACTAACAATGAAGCAACAGAAAGACAAATAAAGAAACTGATCCTATTCACAATTGCACCAAGAAGCACAAAATACCTAGGAATAAATCTAACCAAAGATGTAAAAGATCTGTATGCTGAAAACTATAGAAAGATAATGAAGGAAATTGAAGAAGATATAAAGAAATGGAAAAACATTCCGTGCTCATGGATTGGGAGAATAAATATTGTCAAAATGTCAATACTACCCAAAGCTATCTACACATTCAATGCAATCCCAAGCAAAATTGCACCAGCATTCTTCTTGAAACTAGAACAAGCAATCCTAAAATTCATATGGAACCACAGAAGGCCCCGAATAGCCAAAGTAATTTTGAAGAAGACCAAAGCAGGAGGCATCACAATCCCAGACTTTAGCTTCTACTACAAAGCTGTAATCATCAAGACAGCATGGTATTGGCACAAAAACAGACACATAGACCAATGGAATAGAATACAAACCCCAGAACTAAACCCACAAATGTATGGCCAACTCATCTTTGACAAAGCAGGAAAGAACATCCAATGGAAAAAAGACAGCCTCTTTAACAAATGGTGCTGGGAGAACAGGACAGCAACATGCAGAAGATTGAAACTAGACCACTTTCTCACACCATTCACAAAAATAAACTCAAAATGGATAAAGGACCTGAATGTGACACAGGAAACCATCAAAACCCTAGAGGAGAAAACAGGAAAAGACCTCTCTGACCTCAGCCGTAGCAATCTCTTACTCGACACATCCCCAAAGGCAAGGGAATTAAAAGCAAAAATGAACTACTGGGACCTTATGAAGATAAAAAGCTTCTGCACAGCAAAGGAAACAACCAACAAAACTAAAAGGCAACCAACGGAATGGGAAAAGATATTTGCAAATGACATATCGGACAAAGGGCTAGTATCCAAAATCTATAAAGAGCTCACCAAACTGAAGGCCCTGCAGCTTTGACTCACTCAAACCCTCTCGGGGAGAGTCTTGCCAAGCAATATCCAGGTGCCTGCCTGCCCCTTGGTACATTCACACCACCATGCTGCTGCAGATCCCAGAGTCTCAGCTGCGTGCCAGTCCACCCCAGAAAAAGTTCAAGTGATCATGTAGCAGCAGCGTTTCAGGGATTATGGTAAATCACAATATCCATTGGACACCAGGCTCCTTGTTCGAACATCAGCAAATATGGCAGTTCTTTCGGGTCCACTGGGACCTTTGTCTGTGGGGAGGCCACACAGCCTCTACCAAATGTCCTCCTAGCAGGGAAACTGCCTCTTTGGTGGCCTGAGGACACCTCGGACCTCACTGTTCCTGGGGATTTAACCTTCCCACCAGAGCTCTGCCAGGTATAGAGCTGTGGAGTTTCAGACTCTAAACTCCCCTGTTCATAGCATCTTAATGGAATTTAAACCCTCTCCTTTCTCCTTTCTCCTTTCTCCTTTCTCCCTTTTTGTGTTCAGTCCCTTGCAGTCCCTTTCCCTTTTCTCCCTTTTTTGCTCAGTCCACTCTTTATCTTTCTCTCCAGCTGCTTTCAGGGGGAGTGTTTTTCCTGTACTGTCCCCATTGTCTTCATCCTCTCTCCACAAGCAAAAACAGCTCCCTACTCTCCATGGCTTCTCTCTCCCCCAGTTCACCTCTCTGTGCGGTATACCTGCTGAGTTTTGTGGTTCAAGCTGTACAGATTGTTGTGTTTTCTAGGTGTGGAAGATGGCTTGGTGTTGATCTACCTGTCTTTCAGGGACGAGAGAGGCAAAAAAATGTTCCATGCTCCTCTGCCATCTTGGCTTCTCCCCACACCAAATAAAAAAATTTTTAAAGGAATCCTAATCACATTGAAGGAAGTAAAATTTTTTTTGTTTGTATATGGTGTGTTTGTGTGTATACTTAATTGAATATCATAAATAAGTCAAAAAATCTGTTAAAACTAAAAATTGAATTTGGTAAAGTTGTAAGACACAAAATTAACATAAAAAACACAAGCATTCTTCTATATGCTAAAAGCATACTATTTGGAAAATGAATAAGGAAAAAAAATCCCATTCAGAATAGCATCAAAAACAGTAAAATATTTAGGAGTAAATTTATCCAAAGCAGTGAATGATCTGTGCAATGAAACCTTTATCATATTGATAAAAGAAATTGAAGATGCAAAGAAATAGAAAAATAATCTGTGTTCATAGAACAAAATTAATATTGTTACAATGTCTGTACTATTAAACACCATCTATACATTCAACACAATCCATATCTAAATCCTAATGGAAATTTTCACAGAAAGAAAAACAAAACCAAAGTTAAAATTTGTATGGAACCAGAAAAGACCTCAAATAGCCAAAGCACAAAGCTGGAGGCATTACACTTCCTGAATTAAAATTATATTATAAAGCAACAGTAATCAAAACTGTATAGTACCAAAATGAAAATAGTTACAGAGATCAACAAAGTTGGGACACCACAAACAAACCCATGCATATACAATCAACATATGTGACAAGGAGGCCCATAGTACCCCTGGAGAAAGGGTAATCTTTCCAATAAATGGTGCTGGGAAAACTGGATATTCACATGCAAAAGAATGAAACTGGCCCCATCTTACACCACTCACAAAAATTAACTCAAAATGGATTAAAGGTTTTAATTTAAGACCTGAAACCATAAAACTCCTAGAAAATGTCAAGGAAACAATTTTTTCAATTTTTTTTCACCATGGTAAGTGCAT
This sequence comes from Prionailurus viverrinus, assembly GCF_022837055.1. Taxonomy (NCBI): domain Eukaryota; kingdom Metazoa; phylum Chordata; class Mammalia; order Carnivora; family Felidae; genus Prionailurus; species Prionailurus viverrinus. The sequence continues at coordinate 14,550 of NW_025927617.1, forward strand.
TCTAACCTTCTTCCCTGATTTCCCTCATGCCCCCACCCAACTCCCCTCTGGTAATGATCAGTTTGTTCTCAATAGTTAAGAGCTTGTTTTCTTGATTTATCTCTTTTTTTTCCACTCATTTATTTTGTTATTTAAATTTCACATATAAGGGAAGTCTTGGGAAGATGGCAGCATAGGAGGATGCTGGGCTCACCGTGCGTCCTGGTGATCACTTAGATTCCACCTACACCTGCGTAAATAACCCAGAAAACTGCCAGAAGACTAGCAGAACCGAGTCTCCAGAGCCAAGCGCAGATGAGACGCCCACGGAAGAGGGTAGGAAAGGCGGCGAGGTGGTGCACGCTCCACGGACTGGCGGGAGGGAGCTAGGGCAGAGGGGCGGCCCACCAGCCAAGCAGAGCCCCCGAGTCTGGCTTGCAAAAGCGGAGGGGCTGGACCGAATGTGTTCTGACAGCAAGCGGGACTTGACATCTGGGAGTTTATAAGCTAACAGCTTTGCTTGGAGAATGGGAGGGCTGGAAGACAACCAGAGGGAGAGTTGTTGAGCCCCAGATGACAGAGCTCAGCCTGGCAGGGAACAAAGGTGCTCGCCAGCGCCATCTCCCTCGCCCATCCCCCAGCCAAAATCCCAAAGGGAACCAGTTCCTGCCAGGGAACTTGCATGCACCGCACAAACACCCAACGCTGTGCTTCTGCGGATCCATCCCTCCGGCGGCGGGTCTGACTCCCTCCCGCTGCCACAGGGCCCCTCCTGAAGTGGACCACCTGAAGGAGAAGTGAGCTGAGCCTGCCCCTCATGCCCCTGTGCACCTTGCCGATCCACCCCAGCCAAACGTCAGATCCCCAGCCCCACAAGCCTGGCAGTGTGCAAGTAGCCCAGACGGGCCACACCACCCCACAGTGAATCCCGCCCCTAGGAGAGGGGAAGAGAAGGCACACACCAGTCTGACTGTGGCCCCAGTGGTGGGCAAGTGGCAGACATCAGGTCTGACTGCAGCCCTGCCCACCAATTCCAGTTATATAACACAGCACAGGGGAAGTGCCCCGCAGGTCTGCACCACTTCAGGGACTATCCAAAATGACCAAATGGAAGAATTCCCCTCAAAAGAATTTCAGGAAATAACAACAGCTAACGAACTGATCAAAAAGGATTTAAATAATATAACAGAAAGTGAATTTAGAATAATAGTTATAAAATTAACCACTAAGCTAGAAAACAGTATAGAGGACAGCAGAGAATCTCCTGCTACAGAGATCAAGGGACTAAGGAATAGTGAGGAGCAACTGAAAAACACTATAAACGAGATGCAAAATAACATGGAAATGACCACGGCTCAGATTGAAGAGGTGGAGGAGAGAATAGGTGAACTAGAAGATAAAATTATGGAAAAAGAGGAAGCTGAGAAAAAGAGAGATAAAAAAATCCAGGAGTCTGAGGGGAAAATTAGAGAACTAAGTGACACACTAAAAAGAAATAATATATGCATAATTGGTATTCCAGAGGAGGAAGAGAGATGGAAAGGTACTGAAGGTGTACTTGAAGAAATCATAGCTGAGAACTTCCCTGAACTGGGGAAGGAAAAAGGCATTGAAATCCAAGAGGCACAGAGAACCCCCTTCAGACGTAACTTGAATCGATCTTCTGCATGACCTATCATAGTGAAACTGGCAAAATACAAGGATAAAGAGAAAATTCTGAAAGCAGCTAGAGATAAACGTGCTGTACCATATAAAGGGAGACCTATAAGACTTGTGATGGATCTCTCTTCTGAAACTTGGCAGGCCAGAAAGAATTGGCACGAGATCTTCAGTGTGCTAAACAGAAAAAAATATGCAGCCGAGAATCCTTTATCCAGCAAGTCTGTCATTTAGAATAGAAGGAGAGATAAAGGTCTTCCCAAACAAACAAAAACTGAAGGAATTCGTCACCACTAAACCAGCCCTTCAAGAGATCCTAAGGGGGATCCTGTGAGACAAAGTACCAGAGACATTGCTACAAGCATGAAACCTACAGACATCACAATGACTCTAAACCCATATGTTTCTATAACACTGAATGTAAATGGATTAAATGCGCCAACCAAAAGACATAGGGTATCAGAATGGATAAAAAAAACAAGACCCATCTATTTGCTGTCCACAAGAGACTCATTTTAGACCTGAGGACACCTTCAGATTGAGAGTGAGGGCGTGGAGAACTATTTATCATGCCACTGGAAGTCAAAAGAAAGCTGGAGTAACCATACTTATATCAGACAAACTAGACTTTAAATTAAAGGTTGTAACAAGAGATGAAGAAGGGCATTATATAATACTCACAGGGTCTATCCATCAAGAAGAACTAACAATTATAAATGTCTATGCACCGAATACGGGAGCTCCCAAGTATATAAAACTATTACTCATAAACATAAGGAACCTTATTGATAAGAATGTGGTAATTGCAGGGGACTTTAACACTCCTCTTACAGAAATTGATAGGTCATCTAGACACACGGTCAATAAAGAAACAAGGGCCCTGAATGAGACATTGGATCAGATGGACTTGACAGATCTATTTAGAACTCTGCATCCCAAAGCAACAAAATATACTTTCTTCTCGAGTGCAAATGGAACATTCTCCAAGATAGGTCACATACTGGGTAACAAAACAGCCCTTCATAAGTATACAAGAATGGAAATCATACCATGCATACTTTCAGACCACAAGGCGATGAAGCTTGAAATCAACCACAGGAAAAAGTCTGGAAAACCTCCAAAAACATGGAGGTTAAAGAACACCATCCTAAAGAATGAATGGGTCAACCAGGCAATTCGAGAAGAAATTAAAAAATATATGGTAACAAATAAAAATGTAAATACAACAATCCAAACGCTTTGGGATGCAGCGAAGGCAGTCCTGAGAGGAAAATACATTGCAATCCAGGCTATCTCATGAAACAAGAAAAATCCCAAATACAAAATCTAACAGCACACCTAAAGGAAATAGAAGCAGAACAGCAAAAGCAGCCTAAATCCAGCAGAAGAAGGGAAATAATAAAGATCAGAGCAGAAATAAACAATATAGAATCTAAAAAAACTGTAGAGCAGATCAACGAAACCAAGAGTTGGTTTTTTAAAAAAATAAAATTGAGAAACCTCTAGCCAGGCTTCTCAAAAAGAAAAGGAAGATGACCCAAATAGATAAAATCATGAATGAAAATGGAATGATTACAACCAATCCCTCAGAGATACAAACAATTATCAGGGAATACTATGAAAAATAATATGTCAACAAATTGGACAACCTGGAAGAAATGGACAAATTCCTAAACACCCACACTCTTCCAAAACTCAATCAGAGGAAATAGAAAGCTTGAACAGACCCATAACCAGCGAAGAAATTGAATCGGTTATCAAAAATCTCCCAACCAATAAGAGTCCAGGACCAGATGGCTTCCCAGGGGAGTTCTATCAGACGTTTAAATCAGAGATAATACCTATCCTTCTCAAGCTATTCCAAGAAATAGAAAGGGAAGGAAAACTTCCAGACTCATTCTATGAAGCCAGTATTCCTTTGATTCCTAAACCAGACAGAGACCCAGGAAAAAAAGAGAACTAGAGGCCAATATCCCTGATGAATATGGGTGCAAAAATTCTCAGTAAGATACTAGCAAATAGAATTCAACAGCTTATGAAAAGAATTATTCACCATGATCAAGTGGGATTCATTCCTGGGATACAGGGCTGGTTCAGCATTCGCAAATCAATCAATGTGATGCATCACATTAATAAAAGAAAGGATAAGAACCATATGATCCTGTCAATCTATGCAGAAAAGGCCTTTGACAAAATTCAGCAACCTTTCTTAATAAAAACTCTCGAGAAAGTCGGGATAGAAGGAACAAACTTAAAGATCATAAAAGCAATTTATGAAAAGCCCACAGCTAGTATCATCCTCAAAGGGGGAAAACTGAGAGCTTTTTCCCTGAGATCAAGAACATGACAGGGATGCCCACTCTCACCGCTGTTGTTTCACATAGTGTTGGAAGTTCTGGCATCAGCAATCAGACAACAAAAGGAAATCAAAGGCATCAAAATTGGCAAAGATGAAGTCAAGCTTTCACTTTTTGCAGATGACATGATACTATACATGGAAAATCCAATAGACTCCACCAAAAGTCTGCTAAAACTGATACATGAATTCAGCAAAGTTGCAGGATACAAAATTAATGTACAGAAATCAGTTGCATTCTTATGCACTAATAATGAAGCAACAGAAAGACAAATAAAGAAACTGATTCCATTCACAATTGCACCAAGAAGCATAAAATACCTAGGGATAAATCTAACCAAAGATGTAAAAGATCTGTATGCTGAAAACTATAGAAATATAATGAAGGAAATTGAAGAAGATATAAAGAAATGGAAAAACATTCCGTGCTCATGGATTGGGAGAATAAATATTGTCAAAATGTCAATACTACCCAAAGCTATCTACACATTCAATGCAATCCCAAGCAAAATTGCACCAGCATTCTTCTCGAAGCTAGAACAAGCAATCCTAAAATTCATATGGAACCAGAAAAGGCCCTGAATAGCCAAAGTAATTTTGAAGAAGAAGACCAAAGCAGGAGGCATCACAATCCCAGACTTTAGCCTCTACTACAAAGCTGTAGTCATCAAGACAGCATGGTATTGGCACAAAAACAGACACATAGACCAATGGAATAGAATAGAAACCCCAGAACTAGACCCACAAAAGTATGGCCAACTAATCGTTGACAAAGCAGGAAAGAACATCCAATGGAAAAAGACAGTCTCTTTAACAAATGATGCTGGGAAAACTGGACAACAACATGCAGAAAGTTGCAACTAGACCACTTTCTCACACCATTCACAAAAATAAACTCAAAATGGATAAAGGACCTGAATGTGAGGAAACCATCAAAACCCTAGAGGAGAAAGTATGAAAAGACATCTCTGACCTCAGCCGCAGCAATTTCTTACTTGACACATCCCCAAAGGCAACGGAATTAAAAGCAAAAATGAACTACTGGGACCTTATGAATACAAAACCTTTTGCACAGCAAAGGACACAACCAACAAATCTAAAAGGCAACCAACGGAATAGGAAAAGATATTTGCAAATGACATATCGTATAAAGGGCTAGTATCCAAAATCTCTAAAGAGCTCACCAAACTCCACACCCAAAAAACAAATAATCCAGTGAAGAAATAGGCAGAAAACATGAATAGACACTTCTCTAAAGAAGACATCCGGATGGCCAACAGGCACATGAAAAGATGCTCAACGTCGCTCCTCATCAGGGAAATACAAATCAAAACCACATTCAGATATCACCTCACGCCAGTCAGAGTGGCCAAAATGAACAAATCAGGAGACTATAGATGCTGGAGAGGATGTGGAGAAACGGGAACCCTCTTGCACTGTTGGTGGGAATGCAAATTGGTGCAGCCACTCTGAAAACAGTATGGAGGTTCCTGAGAAAATTAAAAATAGACCTACCCTATGACCCAGCAATAGCACTGCTAGGAATTTACCCAAGGGATACAGGAGTACTGATACATAGGGGCACTTGTACCCTAATGTTCATAGCAGCACTCTCAACAATAGCCATATTATGGAAAGAGCCTAAATGTCGATCAACTGATGAATGGATAAAGAAATTGTGGTTTATATACACAGTGGAGTACTACGTGGCAATGAGAAAGAATGAAATATGTCCTTTTGTAGCAACGTGGATGGAACTGGAGAGTGTGATGCTAAGTGAAATAAGCCACACAGAGAAAGATAGATAACATATGTTTTCACTCTTATGTGGATCCTGAGTTACTCAACAGAAACCCATGGGGGAAGGGAAGGAAAAAAAAAAGAGGTTAGAGTGAGAGAGAGCCAAAACATAAGAGACTCTTAAAAACGGAGAACAAACTGAGGGTTGATGGGGAGTGGGAGGAAGGAGAGGGTGGGTGATGGGCATTGAGGAGGGCACCTTTTAGGATAAGCACTGGGTGTTGTCTGGAAACCAATTTGACAATAAATTTCATATATTGCAGAAAAAAATAAAATAAAATAAAATGAAATAAAATAAAATAAAAATAAATATCACATATGAGTGAGATCATATATTATTTGTCTTTTTCTGTTTGACTTATCTCACTTAGCATTATACTCTCTAGCTCTATCCATACTGTTGAAAATGGCAAGATTTCATTCTTTTTAATGACTGCATAATATTTCATTGTATAAATATACCACATCTTCTTTATCAACTCATCTATCAATGGTCACTTGGGTTGCTTCCATAGTTTGGCTATTGTAAATAATACTGCAATGAACATAGAGTTGTATGTATCCCTTTGAAATAATGTTTTGTATTTTTTGGATAAATACCCATTAATACAAAAAGAAAAAAGATTCTTGACATTAAGTTGGCAATTATTTATTGAATATGACAACAAAAGCACAGACAACCAAAGCAAAAATCAACTGGGACTACATCAAAATCAAAAGCTTCTGTACAGCAAAAGAAAAAATCACCAAGATAAAAATGCAACCTACAGAATGGAAGAAAATATTGTAAACATATATAAGAGGTTTTATCAAAAATATATTAAAACTCATAGAACCCAATAAGAAAAAAAATGTGATTTAATAATGGACAGAGGAACTTAAGAGACATTTTCTCAAAGAAGACATGCAAATGGTCAACAGGTACATGAATAAGGTGCTCAATATCACTAATCATCAAGGAAATGCAAATCAAATGCACAATGAGATAATACCTCACACCTCTCTGGATGGCTATTATCAAAAAGACAAGAGATAAGTGTTGGTGAGGATGTGGAGAAAGGGAAACCTCGTGCACTCTTGGTGGGAATTGAAATTGGTACAGTCATTATGTAGAATAGTATGGTGGGTCCTCAAAAAATTAAAAAGAAAACTACAATATGATCCAGCAATTCTGCATTTGGGTTTATATACAAAGGAAATGAAATCACAATATTGAAAGATATCTGCATTCCCATGTTCATTGTAGCATTATTTGCAAAAGCCAAGACAGGGATACAATTGTTCCTTGATGAATAAATGTATAAAAAAATAAGTGGAATATGTACATATGACCAAATATTATTCAGCCATAAAAAAGCAGAAAATCCTATTTGTGAAAACATGGATGAATCTCATGGGCGTTATGCTATATGAAATAAACCAAACAGAGAAAGACTAACAGTGTATGGTATCACTTATGTGTAGAATCAAAAACAAATTGTTTTCATAGGAACAGAGAATAGCATGGTGGTTGGCAGTGCTTGGGATGAAGGAAAAGTGAGGTAAGGTAGGTCAAAGGGCACACATCTTCAGTTGTAGGAAGAAAAAATTCTGAGGATCTAATGTACAGCATTGTGACCATAGTTAATACAATGTTGTATACTTAAAAGTTGCTGAGAGTATATCTTAAGCATTCTCACCACACACAAAAGAAAGTTAACTATGTTAACTATGTGAAGTGATATGTGCTTATCTTGAACTTGGTAATCATTCTATAATGTATATGTATAGCAAATCATCACATTGTGTACTTCAAATATAGGCAATTATATTTGTCAATTATTCTTCAATAAAGTTAATAAAAACAAAAGAGGCAGAAAAATAAACGATAAAAATCAGAGCAGAAATGAAGGAAATTGAAAATAGGAAAACAATAAAGCAAATCAATGAAAGGAAGAGCTGGTTGTTTGAAAAGATCAATAAAATCAATAAGCTTCTAGCTAGGTTAACTAAAGAATAAAGAGAGAAAAACAAGTTCCTAATATCAAAAATGAAAGAAAGGATATAACTATAGATCTCATGGACATTAAAGGATAACAAATAAATATTAAGAACAACTCAGTGCCCACATATTTGATAAAGAATAAATGGACCAATTCCTTGAAAGTTACAATCTGCCAACACTCACCCAGGAAGAAATAGACAATCTAAATAGGCCTATTTCTATTAAATAGGTTAAATCAATAATCAATAATATTTCAAAACAAAAAGCCTAGATATGTTCACTGATCAATTCTACCAAACATTTAAGGAAGACACTATACCCATTCTCTTCCATTTCTTTCAGAAGATAAAGGCAGAGAAAATACTTCCTAATTCATTCTATGAAGCCAACATTAGCCAAAAATCAACACCAAAGACATTACAAACAACTACAGACCAATATCTCTCATGAACATAGATCTCTCATGAACAGATCTTCAACTAAATATTAGCAAATTGAATATAACTGTATATAAAAGAAATGATATACCGTACTGTATATATTTATACAGTATTTATACTGTATTTATACTGTATATAAAAAGAATTATAAACCATGACTGAGTGGGATTTATTCCATGTATGCAAGGCTGGTTCACTATTAGAAAATCAATTATTGTAATTCATTACATCAACAGGCTAAAGGAGGAAAATCACATGATTATGTCAATATATGTAAAAAAGGAATTTGACAAAATCTACCACCAATCCATGACAAAAACTCTCAGCAAACAAGGAACAGAGGGAAACATCTTCAAATTGATCCCAAAAAATTTACAAAAACCTACAACTGACATAATGGTGAGAATCTAGAAGCTTCCCAACTAAAATCAAGAACAAGATATGGATATCCCTTTTCACCACTGGTTTTCAACATAGTACCATAAATCTTAGCTAATACAGTAAGATATGAAAAGGAAATAAAAAGTATACAAGTTGGGAGCAAAGAAATAGGAGATTTTTTGCAGATGAAGTAATCTTCTATGTAGAAAATCTGAAAGAATTATAATTTTGAAAACTCCTGGAGCTAATAAGCAATTGTAGAAATATTGCAGGTTACAAGATAAATATACAAAAGTAAATCACTGTTGTATATGTCAGCAGTAAATAAGTGGAATTTGAAATTTAAAAATGCATTACCATTTACATTATAATCCAAACAATTTAAATACTGAGGTCTAAATCTGAAATAATACAATATCTCTATGAGAACTACAGAACTCTGATGAAGGATATCAAAAAACTAAATAAATGGAGATATATTCCATATTCATGTACAGGAAGACTCAGTATTGCCAAGTCACTTCTTAACTTGATCTATATATAGATTTAATACAATCCCAGTCAAAATCCCAGCAAGTTATCTTGTGGATATTGACAAACTGATTTAAAGTTTATATGAAGTTTAGACCCTGAATAACAAACACAATATTGAAGAAGACGAACAAAATTAGAGGACTGACAGTACTGAACTTCAAAGCTTATTATAAAGCTATAGAAATCAGGACAGTGTGGTCTTACTAAAAGAATAGAAAAATAGCTTAATGGAACAGAATAGAGAGCCCAGAAGTAGACCCACATAAATACAATCAACTGATCTTTGATAGAGTAGGAAAAGCAATACAGGCATACTTTGGAGATATAGCAGATTCAGTTCCATACCACTTGGTTTGGTATGAATAAGATGAATATCACAATAAAGTGAGTCAAATGAATTTTTTGGTTTCCCCATACATATAAAGGTTAGGTTTACACTATACTGTAGTTTATTAAGTGTGCAATAGGGTTATGTCCAAAAAAACAATCTACATACTTTAAAAATACTTTACTGCTAAAAAATGCTAATCATCAGTTGAGCATTCAGCAAGTCATAACCAAGGCTCACAGATCACCATAACAAATATAACAATAATAATAATAAATAATTGAAATATTGTGAGAATTACCAAAATATAACACAGAGACATGAAGGGAGGAGCAAACGCTGTTGGAAAAATGTCACTAATAGACTTGCTTGACTAGTGTAGCCACAAACCTTCAATCTGTTAAAAAAACACAGTATCTGTGAAGTGCAATAAACCTAACTTCAATAAAATAAGTTATGCTTGTATAGTAGTGCAAAGATAGTCTTTTCAAAAAGTGGTGCTGGAACAACTGGACATCCACATGCCAAAAAAAAAAATGAAATAGACCTTAAAATCTTCACAAAAATTGGCTCAAAATGGGCCATAGACCTAAATTTAAAATGCAAAACTCTAAAATTCCTAAAGGGTAACATAGAAGGTAACCTATATGACCTTAGGTATAAATAGGACCTTCTGGGTATTACACCAAACGCATAATGTATGAAAGAAAAACTTATGCTTCGTGAAAGACTATGTCAAGAGAATGAGGAGACAAGCCACATCTGGGAGAAAATATTTGCAAAAGACAGGTCTTATAAAGGACTTTTATCCAAAATGTACAAAGAACTCAACGATAGGAAAATGAGCAGTAAGATTTTTTAAATGGGCAAAAGATTTAAACAGACATTTCAACAAAGAAGATATTCAGATTACACAGCCATAAAAAACAATGAAATATTGCCATTTGCAATGACATGGATGAAGCTAGAGAGTATTATGCTAAACAAAATAAGTCATAGAAAGACAAATACCACATGATTTCACTCATATGTGGAATTTAAGAAATAAAACAAATAAGCAAAGGGGAAAAAAGAGAGAGACAGAGAGAAAAAGAGAGCGCCAAACCAAGAAACAGATTCTTTAAGTTTATTTATTTATTTTGAGAGAGACAGAGCACAAGTGGGGGAGGGGCAGAAGGAGAGGAAGAGGGAGAATACCAGGCAGGCTCCACACTGTCCGTGCAGAACATGACGACGCAGGGCTCAATCCCACAAACCGGGAGATCATGACCTGAGCCAGGATCAAGAGTCAGACGCTTAACTGACTGAGCCACTGAAGCGCCCCAAGAAACACGTTCTTAACTGTAGAGAACAAACTAATGATTACCGGGGCGGAGGGGGGGGAGGTAGGTGGAGGGATGTGTTAAATAGATGATAGGGATTAAAGGGTGCACTTGTGATGAGCACTGGGTTATGTATGGAAGTGTGGAATCACTATATTGTACACCTGAAACTAATACCACACTGTATGTTAACTAACTGGAATTTAAGTAAAAATTTAAGAAAAGGAGATATTTAGTTGGCAAGTAAGCATATAAAAATATGTTCAACATCATTTGTCATTAGGAAATTGCAAATTAAAGCAATGTACGTAGTTAGTACTACATACCTATTTGGCCAAAGTTCAAAACACTGACACAAAATGCTGGTAAAGATGTATAGCAACAGGAATTCTCATTCATTGCTAGTGGGAATACAAAATTGTACAGCCACTTTAGAAGACAGTTTGGCAATTTCTTTTAAAATTAAATATACCCTTATATGATTCAGCAGTCACATTCCTAAGTATTTACCCAAATGAATTGAAAACTTCTTTCCATAGAAAACCTGCAGACAGATGTTTATAGCAGCTTTATTCACAATTGTCAAAAATTGGAAGCAACCAAGATGTCCTTCGGTAGGTGAATAAACCATGGTACATCTAGACAATGAAATATTTTTCAGTGCTAAAAAGAAATGAGTTATCAAGCCATGAAAAGACACTGAGGAATATTAAATGCATATTAAATTGAAAGAAGGAAATCCAAAAAGTCTACATACTATATGATTCCATTATATGACATTCTAAAAATGCAAAAGTATGGAAACCATAAAAATACCAGTGGTTTCTAGGGATTTGGTGCAGAAAGGGATAAATGGGCAGTACACAGAAAATATTTAGGGCAATAAAAGTATTCTGTGATACTACAATGGTGGATACATGTCATAATACATTTGTCAAAACTCATAAAATGTACACCACTAAGAGTGAACCCTAACATAAACTATGGAATTAAGTGATGATGATACATCAAAATAGGTTTATTGATTATAACAAATGTATCACTGAAATAGTGGTCATCAATAGTGGTGAAGGTTGTAGGTATGTGGGGGGACAGAGGTATACAAGAACTGTCTATTTCTAATTTTGCTGTGAACTTAAAATGTAAATTTTAGCAATTATATACATGTAATATATTATATACATGTAATTGGCTATAATTAGTTATTTGAAGAATAATGAAGTTTGAGTGTTTAGGAGAGAATGAAAATGCAGGAAGAAATTTTCCAATGAGGAAACAAGCAAAAAGTAGTAAGATAAAATGATGTAAGAGGCATTTCAAGTGGGAGAGAACAAAGAAAATGGGCTAAAGCAAGATCAAAGTAAAAGCAAACCTTTTAGAGTGAAAATTCTGATAAAATCAAATGTCAGTCACTAATGTGACTCTGTTTGGCTTCCACTTAGACTTCTAAAAGAGGCCACTCCATATTTCATCAACTTGTTCACCCACCTCAGTACTTCCTGGCCCCTCATAGTGGGCATGTTAGTTTTCAGAACTAATGTCCTATTCTCCCATTATGTTTATGCCAATTTTCCCTTTTATCCTGTGTTCAGTAAATATAGGAATAACAACTGGGCCATTATTCTCTGAGTCCTGATCTCCAAGCCCTGCATGAAGTTTGTACTCAGACTAGATAATGATTTTCTGACTGCTTCTTATTGGATATTTAACCTTGGGCCAGTTAACTAAACCTCATTGAGTCTCCATTCTTACCTCCATTCCCGCCCTGCTGTAAAACAGGGCTTATCTATCCCATCTACACATTTTTTAATGTTTATTTATTTTTGAGAGAGACAGACAGAGTGCAAGTGGGGGAGGAGCAGAGAGAGGGAGACACAGAATCCAAAGCAAGCTCAAGGCTCTTAGTTGTCAGCACAGAGCCCTATGCAGGGCTTGAACGCATGAGCCGTGAGATCATGACCTGGGCCAAAGTTGGTCACTTAACTGACTCAGCCACCCAGGTGCCCCCCATCTACCCCTTTTTATTGTAGTGAGCCTAACGAAAGTTCACTCCATAAAGGAAAAAGCACTGGTTCTGACTTAGAGTACATGACCTGTGAACTGGGTCTCTAGTTCTCTTTCCCAAAGTAGATAGCCAGGACTTTTATTTCTCTTTTTCCTTCAGAAAATTAGCCTAGCCTATCCTCTCAGAATTAGTCTGAATTCCCTTTAATGCTAGAATGTTGGGTTTACAGTCTCCTCATTTTTGGTTGGCCTCTCTGCCTTCCTCCTCCCTCTCTCATCTATAAACGTCTTCCCCGACCCATCCTTCCTAAGTTTGGAATCGTGGCACTGGACCCTACTTGCTTCCTTGTATACACCTCTCTCCCAGAGTGAAAAATGCTCTTGGATGCCCAAGAAGCCTATTTCTCCATGTTTTCTTCTGGCCTCCTTCTCAAAGCCCTGGACCTTCCTCATTCTTCTTGTTCTCCTAACCCAGAACCTGGCCCTGAGGGCAGGGTGGGTACAGAGTCCTGGCCTAACCCTAACTACTCAGGTTCCCATGAAAGAACCTTAATCTTTCTCCAAAACACACCTTGATCCCACCTTCACTGTGACACTTTGGGACAGGCCTGGAGCCTAGTGGTGGTGCTCATTCTCCAGAGTGTGTGGCCCTGGAAGTACAGAAGCCCATCACAATGATAAACCTGGATGGAAGGAACACAATGCCCAAGACTCAGCATTGGTATTACTAAGGCTCCAAAGAACTAAGGGAGGGAAATGGGGATAGGTGAGTGGGGGGAGGCTATTTTTTTAAGTTTATTTATTTTGAGAGAGAGAGAGAGAGAGGGAGAGGGAAAGAATGAGCAGGGATGGGCAGAGAGAGAGGGAGATAGAGAAAATCCCAAGTAGGTTCCACACTATAAGCACAGAGCCATATGTGGGGCTCAGACTCATGAACCGTGAGATCATGACCTGAGCTAAAACCAAGAGTTGGACAAGTAATCCACTGAGCGACCCAGATACCCCCCAGGGGTGGCTAATTTCTAAAACCCAGAGAGAAAAATTTGACTGGAGAGGCAACAGGCATAGATGTTTAAATTGCTCTGGGTCATCTCCCCAGTCTCAGTGCCTTCCATGCATGGATGTGAGCTATAGGAGGTATAATAGTTTCATGCCCTGTGAAAGTCCTACCCACTCTGTGGATTATAACATTGGCCTTTTGTTGAGCACATGACTGGAGCACTGAATTCTCCCAAATCTGTATGAAGCAATTTCTATTGTCTGTCCTATTTTTCCTGTTGGGAACTGAGGCTAAGATAGGTAGAGTGACTTGTAGAGTTCCTCAGTTATGGTTGGATTTAAATCCAAGTCCCGCAGATTATTTATTAGGGTGTGCCTTGGGTAAATCTTTGCCCTATTCTCAGCCTCAATTACCATGTCAGTAAGAGGGTCTTAGTCTGCATTCTTCATTTCCTTCCCAGTAGCAATGAGGGCCCCAGGATGGACGACTGAAGCCAATCTCCATAGTCCAGACTCCTTGTCCTCTGTAGAGGCTAAACCAGCTGAAATCTGGGCCAGGGAGGTGGGGGAGGGTGGGATGGAGGAAAGTTGCCCTGGCCAACTCTGGCAGTCCTGAAAGGCCACACCAGGCTTAGAAAATACTAAGCAATGAGAACCTTCCAAATATTAAGACTACTAAAGAAAAGGTTTTCCCAGATACCCATAGTCCATCACAAGTGTACTTCACTGTTCACAAAGCAATTTCACATTCATATCTACCTCAAGCCTTATAATTAACTTGGTCTGTAAGGATCAGTCCAGAGGTGGGCAATGGAAGGGAAGTGTCTAACAGAGGCCTATTTGACCAATGCCTCTCTAAGTCTCAGAAAAATTAAGAGATCACTCCCTAGAAGTACTAAATAACACTTGCATGGCCTGAGTTCTGATCTTCAGACTGTGGAGTTTGACTCCTGCTGCTGGCCACTCTGTTTTCTTCAGTGAGGCCACCTCTCAGGTAAAGAAAGAAATCAAAATCTCGAGTCAAACTAGACTGAACCTCCCTGCCTGTCTGCCTCCCCTTTCATTCCCTACTTCCCCAATCCACTCCCATCTTCCTAGAAAAAAACAAATCACAAAATGGAGTAATCCTTAAGCCAAGTTCTGCCAAACACTGGACAATGTTGTTACTGGCTTCTCTTCTAGATATCTCCGGAGCTGGGTCAAAATGATGAGTTCCATTCTATAGTTTCAAGGTCATTTATTGATTCAGCACACAAATATTTCCTAAGACCCTACCATGTGCATGATACTCCACTCTGCTGGGCTCAAACATGCTTCCTAATACCTCTTCATGGTGTTCAAATTCCAAAGATTTAGATAGAACCCCAAATAATTCTAAGGTGGATAAGAATAGTATTAGTTAATGGAGTGAAGTTGATAATGGAATTCAGACAAGAGGAAGAGTGCTTTCTTTTTTTTATTTTTTAAAGTTTTTATTTAAAATTTTCAGTTAGTAAACACACAGTGTAGTATTAGTTTCAGGTGTACAATATATGATTCAACACTTCTGTACAACACCTGGTGCTCATCATAACAAGTGCACTCCTTAATCCCGATCACCTATTTAACCTATCCCCTTCCCTACCTCCCCTCTGATAACCATCAATTTGTGCTCTATAGTTAAGGGTTTGTTTCTTGGTTTGCCTCTCTCTCTTTTTGTCCCCTTTGCTTGTTTTTTTATCATTTCTTAAATTCCACATATGAGTAAAATCATATGGTATTTGTCTTTGACTTATTTCACTTAGCATAATACTCTCTAGCTCCATTCATCCCATTGCAAATGACAAGATTTCATTGGAAGAGTGCCTTCTGACAGGAGCATCATCACATAAAGCTTTAGGGAAGAAGGAGCATTTGAACAGAGTCATGAAAAATAGGGAGAATTTGAACATTTTTTTATAAAGAAAAATAGCCTACACAGAGGAAATTGCATAAGTAAAGACATTTTTTAGTAGAAAGAGTATTGAGGTGGGAGGCAACAGACCTGAATTTGAATCTCAGTTGTGTCATTCACTTCCTTAAAGAATACCTTTTCTTGTCAGGCCTTCAGTTTTTTCACAGGTAAAATGATAATATTTGGTTAGCTAACTTTTAAACGTACTCCATGTGCTTCCATTCTGATACAGTTTTTCAAATGAGGGTGGCCCAGATTGCCTCAGTATAGAATAGGTGAAAGAGAATAATACAAGGGCAATTGGGTACATGATATGAAAAATATTGAGTCGGTGTGGGCAAGATGGCGGCTTAGGAGGACGCTGGGCTCACCGCACGTCCTGCTGATCACTTAGATTCCACCTACACCTGCCTAAATAACCCAGAAAACCGCCAGAGGATTAGCAGAATGGAGTCGCCGGAGCCAAACGCAGACGAGAGGCCCACGGAAGAGGGTAGGAAGGGCGGCGAGGCGGTGCGCGCTCCACGGACTGGCGGGAGGGAGCCGGGGCGGAGGGGCGGCTCGCCGGCCAAGCAGAGCCCCCGAGTCTGGCTGGCAAAAGCGGAGGGGCCGGGCGGACTGTGTTCTGACAGCAAGCGCGACTTAGCGTCTGGGAGGTCATAAGTTAACAGCTCTGCTCAGAAAGCGGGAAGGCTGGAGGACAAAGGGAGGGAGAGCTGCTGAGCCCCCTGACAACAGAGCTCAGTTTGGTGGGGAACAAAGGCGCTCGCCAGCGCCATCTCCCCCGCCCATCCCCCAGCCGAAATCCCAAAGGGAACCGGTTCCTGCCAGGGAACTTGCTCGCTCCGCGCAAACACCCAACTTTGCGCTTCTGCGGAGCCAAACCTCCGGCAGCGGATCTGACTCTCTCCCGCTGCCACAGGGCCCCTCCTGAAGTGGATCACCTAAGGAGAAGCGATCTAAGCCTGCCCCTCCTGCCCCCGAGCACCTTGCCTACCCACCCCAGCTAATACGCCAGATCCCCAGCATCACAAGCCTGGCAGGGTGCAAGTAGCCCAGACGAGCCACACCACCCCACAGTGATTCCTGCCCCTAGGAGAGGGGAAGAGAAGGCACACACCAGTCTGACTGTGGCCCCAGCGGTGGGCTGGGGGCGGACATCAGGTCTGACTGCGGCCCCGCCCACCGACTGCAGTTATACACAACAGCACAGGGGAAGTGCCCTGCAGGTCCTCACCATGCCAGGGACTATCCAAAATGACCAAGTGGAAGAATTCCCCTCAGAAGAATCTCCAGGAAATAACAACAGCTAATGAGCTGATCAAAAAGGATTTAAATAACATAATAGAAAGTGAATTTAGAATAATAGTCATAAAATTAATCACTGGGCTTGAAAACAGTATACAGGACAGCAGAGAATCTCTTGCTACAGAGATCAAGGGACTAAGGAACAGTCAGGAGGAGCTGAAAAACGCTTTAAACGAAATGCATAACAAAATGGAAACCACCACAGCTCGGCTTGAAGAGGCAGAGGAGAGAATAGGTGAACTAGAAGATAAAGTTATGGAAAAAGAGGAAGCTGAGAAAAAGAGAGATAAAAAAATCCAGGAGTATGAGGGGAAAATTAGAGAACTAAGTGATACACTAAAAAGAAATAATATACGCATAATTGGTACCCCAGAGGAGGAAGAGAGAGGGAAAGGTGCTGAAGGGGTACTTGAAGAAATCATAGCTGAGAACTTCCCTGAACTGGGGAAGGAAAAAGGCATTGAAATCCAAGAGGCACAGAGAACTCCCTTCAGACGTAACTTGAATTGATCTTCTGCACGACATATCATAGTGAAACTGGCAAAATACAAGGATAAAGAGAAAATTCTGAAAGCAGCAAGGGGTAAACATGCCCTCACATATAAAGGGAGACCTATAAGACTCGTGACTGATCTCTCTTTTGAAACTTGGCAGGCCAGAAAGAATTGGCACGAGATTTTCAGGGTGCTAGACAGAAAAAATATGCAGCCAAGAATCCTTTATCCAGCAAGTCTGTCATTTAGAATAGAAGGAGAGATAAAGGTCTTCCCAAACAAACAAAAACTGAAGGAATTTGTCACCACTAAACCAGCCCTACAAGAGATCCTAAGGGGGACCCTGTGAGACAAAGTCCCAGAGACATCACTACAAGCATAAAACATACAGACATCACAATGACTCTAAACCTGTATCTTTCTATAATAACACTGAATGTAAATGGATTAAATGCGCCAACCAAAAGACATAGGGTATCAGAATGGATAAAAAAACAAGACCCATCTATTTGCTGTCTACAAGAGACTCATTTTAGACCTGAGGACAACTTTAGATTGAGAGTGAGGGGATGGAGGACTATTTATCATGCCACTGGAAGCCAAAAGAAAGCTGGAGTAGCCATACTTATATCAGACAAACTAGACTTTAAATTAAAGGCTATAACAAGAGATGAAGAAGGACATTATATAATAGTTACAGGGTCTATCCATCAGGAAGAGCTAACAATTATAAATGTCTATGCGCCGAATACCGGAGCCCCCAAATATATAAAACAATTACTCATAAACATAAGCCACCTTATTGATAAGAATGTGGTAATTGCAGGGGACTTTAATACCCCACTTACAGAAATGGATAGATCATCTAGACACACGGTCAATAAAGAAACAAGGGCCCTGAATGAGACATTGGATCAGATGGACTTGACAGATATATTTAGAACTCTGCATCCCAAAGCAACAGAATATACTTTCTTCTCGAGTGCACATGGAACATTCTCCAAGATAGATCATATACTGGGTCACAAAACAGCCCTTCATAAGTTTACCAGAATTGAAATTATACCATGCTTACTTTCAGACCACAATGCTATGAAGCTTGAAATCAACCACAGAAAAAAGTCTGGAAAACCTCCAAAAGCATGGAGGTTAAAGAACACCCTACTAACGAATGAGTGGGTCAACCAGGCAATTAGAGAAGAAATTAAAAAATATATGGAAACAAACGAAAATGAAAATACAACAATCCAAACGCTTTGGGACGCAGCGAAGGCAGTCCTGAGAGGAAAATACATTGCAATCCAGGCCTATCTCAAGAAACAAGAAAAATCCCAAATACAAAATCTAACAGCACACCTAAAGGAACTAGAAGCAGAACAGCAAAGGCAGCCTAAGCCCAGCAGAAGAAGAGAAATAATAAAGATCAGAGCAGAAATAAACAATATAGAATCTAAAAAAACTGTAGAGCAGATCAACGAAACCAAGAGTTGGTTTTTTGAAAAAATAAACAAAATTGACAAACCTCTAGCCAGGCTTCTCAAAAAGAAAAGGGAGATGACCCAAATAGATAAAATCATGAATGAAAATGGAATGATTACAACCAATCCCTCAGAGATACAAACAATTATCAGGGAATACTATGAAAAATTATATGCCAACATATTGGCCAACCTGGAAGAAATGGACAAATTCCTGAACACCCACACTCTTCCAAAACTCAATCAGGAGGAAATAGAAAGCTTGAACAGACCCATCACCAGCAAAGAAATTGAATTGGTTATCAGAAATCTCCCAACAAATAAGAGTCCAGGACCAGATGGCTTCCCAGGGGAGTTCTACCAGACGTTTAAAGCAGAGATAATACCTATCCTTCTCAAGCTATTCCAAGAAATAGAAAGGGAAGGAAAACTTCCAGACTCATTCTATGAAGCCAGTATTACTTTGATTCCTAAACCAGACAGAGACCCAGTAAAAAAAGAGAACTACAGGCCAATATCCCTGATGAATATGGATGCAAAAATTCTCAATAAGATACTAGCAAATCGAATTCAACGGCATATAAAAAGAATGATTCACCATGATCAAGTGGGATTCATTCCTGGGATGCAGGGCTGGTTCAACATTCGCAAATCAATCAACGTGATACATCACATTAACAAAAAAGAAAAAAAGAGAAGAACCATATGATCCTGTCAATCGATGCAGAAAAGGCCTTCAACAAAATCCAGCACCCTTTCTTAATAAAAACCCTTGAGAAAGTCGGGATAGAAGGAACATACTTAAAGATCATAAAAGCCATTTATGAAAAGCCCACAGCTAGTATCATCCTCAATGGGGAAAAACTGAGAACTTTTTCCCTGAGATCAGGAACACGACAGGGATGCCCACTCTCACCGCTGTTGTTTAACATAGTGCTGGAAGTTCTAGCATCAGCAATCAGACAACAAAAGGAAATCAAAGGCATCAAAATTGGCAAAGATGAAGTCAAGCTTTCGCTTTTTGCAGATGACATGATATTATACATGGAAAATCCGATAGACTCCACCAAAAGTCTGCTAGAACTGATACAGGAATTCAGCAAAGTTGCAGGATACAAAATCAATGTACAGAAATCAGTTGCATTCTTATACACTAACAATGAAGCAACAGAAAGACAAATAAAGAAACTGATCCCATTCACAATTGCACCAAGAAGCATAAAATACCTAGGAATAAATCTAACCAAAGATGTAAAGGATCTGTATGCTGAAAACTATAGAAAGCTTATGAAGGAAATTGAAGAAGATTTAAAGAAATGGAAAGACATTCCCTGCTCATGGATTGGAAAAATAAATATTGTCAAAATGTCAATACTACCCAAAGCTATCTACACATTCAATGCAATCCCAAGCAAAATTGCACCAGCATTCTTCTCGAAACTAGAACAAGCAATCCTAAAATTCATATGGAACTAGAAAAGGCCCCGAATAACCAAAGGAATTTTGAAGAAGAAGACCAAAGCAGGAGGCATCACAATCCCAGACTTTAGCCTCTACTACAAAGCTGTCATCATCAAGACAGCATGGTATTGGCACCAAAACAGACACATAGACCAATGGAATAGAATAGAAACCCCAGAACTAGACCCACAAACGTATGGCCAACTCATCTTTGACAAAGCAGGAAAGAACATCCAATGGAAAAAAGACAGCCTCTTTAACAAATGGTGCTGGGAGAACTGGACAGCAACATGCAGAAGGTTGAAACTAGACCACTTTCTCACACCATTCACAAAAATAAACTCAAAATGGATAAAGGACCTAAATGTGAGATAGGAAACCATCAAAACCTTAGAGGAGAAAGCAGGAAAAGACCTCTCTGACCTCAGCCGTAGCAATCTCTTACTCGACACATCCCCAAAGGCAAGGGAATTAAAAGCAAAAGTGAATTACTGGGACCTTATGAAGATAAAAAGCTTCTGCACAGCAAAGGAAACAACCAACAAAACTAAAAGGCAACCAACGGAATGGGAAAAGATATTCGCAAATGACATATCGGACAAAGGGCTAGTATCCAAAATCTATAAAGAGCTCACCAAACTCCACACCGGAAAAACAAATAACCCAGTGAAGAAATGGGCAGAAAACATGAATAGACACTTCTCTAAAGAAGACATCCAGATGGCCAACAGGCACATGAAAAGATGTTCAGCGTCGCTCCTTATCAGGGAAATAGAAATCAAAACCACACTCAGGTATCACCTCACGCCAGTCAGAGTGGCCAAAATGAACAAATCAGGAGACTATAGATGCTGGAGAGGATGTGGAGAAACGGGAACCCTCTTGCACTGTTGGTGGGAATGCAAATTGGTGCAGCCGCTCTGGAAAGCAGTGTGGAGGTTCCTCAGAAAATTAAAAATAGACCTACCCTATGACCCAGCAATAGCACTGCTAGGAATTTATCCAAGGGATACAGGAGCACTGATGCATAGGGCCAATTGTGCCCCAATGTTCATAGCAGCACTCTCAACAATAGCCAAATTATGGAAAGAGCCTAAATGTCCATCAACTGATGAATGGATAAAGAAATTGTGGTTTATATACACAATGGAATATTATGTGGCAATGAGAAAGAATGAAATATGGCCTTTTGTAGCAACGTGGATGGAACTGGAGAGTGTGATGCTAAGTGAAATAAGCCATACAGAGAAAGACAGATACCATATGGTTTCACTCTTATGTGGATCCTGAGAAACTTAACAGGAACCCATAGGGGAGGGGAAGGAAAAAAAAAAAAGAGGTTAGAATGGGAGAGAGCCAAAGCATAAGAGACTGTTAAAAACTGAGAACAAACTGAGGGTTGATGGGGGGTGGGAGGGAGGAGAGGGTGGGTGATGGGTATTGAGGAGGGCACCTTTTGGGATGAGCACTGGGTGTTGTATGGAAACCAATTTGTCAATAAATTTCATAAAAAAAAATAAATAAATAAATATTGCCAAAAAAAAAAAAAAGAAAAATATTGAAAGACAGGCCTGGGAGCCTGAGCAAAGAAAGAAAATAGAAGCCAAGCCCCAAACTTAATCCCCGAGGTTGTATACTTAGTCTAGTTCCAATTTAAAAACATAAAATTTGCAGTTAGTGTGGTATAGGATGGGAACCTAACTATACTACACACCAGTAGTTCATTGAAATCATCAGGTCACCTCTCTGAGCCTTAGTTTCTTCATGTCTAAAATGGGAATAATAACAACAACAACAATAATAATAAATAACTCATGGGGCTGTTGTGAAAATTAAATGACATCATGTGTAAAAAGTGTTTTATAAGTATGTTACTTTCCTTGGCTTTTAGTCCCTTCTCCCTAATCGCAGTCCTTAATTAGTCTTTGCTGACCAATTACTTTTGTTTCTTCTCTTTCTCCAAAGCAGGCTTTAGAACACATCCAGAATCTGGGGAGCCTGGGTGGCTCAGTCAGTTGAGCATCAACTCAATTTCAGCTCAGGTCATGATCTCACGGTTCATGGGATCCAGCTCTGCCTCGGATTCCATACTGACAGCAGCAGAGCCTGCTTAAGATTCTCTCTCTCCCTCTCTCTCTCTCTGCCCCTCCCCCACTCATGCTCTCTCTGTCTCTCTCAAAATAAACAAATAAACATTAAAAACAAACAAAATATATTCAGAATCCAACCACTTTCCTCTAACCCCAATGCCATTCACCTGGATTATTGCAATAGCCTTTTAATTAATCAGCCCACTTACAGTCTGTTCTTATTCCAACTGCTAGAGATTCTTTCAAAACTTAAATTATGTCACTCCTCTGCTCAAAGCCCTACAATGTCTTCCTGCCTCACGCAGAGCAAAACTTACTCCCCCTTAGCCTTTGAACTGACCCCATCTATTCATTAGCTACACAGGTTTTTTGTTTTGTTTTGGCTTTTGGGTTGTTTTTTGTTTGGTTGGTTGTTTTTGTTTTTGTTTTTGTTTTGTTTGTTTGTTTGTTTTCTGTTTCTCCAATAGAAGACAGACATTCTCTTTTCACTTGTTCCCTCTGGATCCTCTCTTCATAGTTCATACCAGTACCTCTTCTGTATTTTACTTAAATGTCATTTTGATGTGAGGTTCTCCCAGACCACCACATTTAAAATTGCAACACCCCCCCACTAACATTCTGTATCCTCCTTCCTGCTTTCTTTTTCTTCACAGCACTGATTATTACCATCTGACATACCATAAAATGTAATTACTTATTAGTGTCTCACCTCACTAGAATACAAGCTTAATAAGGTCAGGGGCTTTATCTGTTCACTGTTGATGTCTCCATGCATAAAATAGCACCTAGCACTCAATAAATATTTGTTGAGTGAATTAATGAATACAGTGGTCTCATACTGTTACTGAGCACTAAGTTAAGCAATTTGAATATATTATCTCAAATCCTGCCTTGTAGTGTAGACACTTAGGATCTCTATTTTATACAGGAAAAATCCCTGAAATTCCCAGAGGTGAAGAGAGATTCCCAAAGCCAAAGAGAGGTCAGTTTATATGGGGTGCCAGGTTTGGTTGGGCTTTATAGAGGAGCACATTCCCTGAGTAGGAGCACAGGTTGTGGTAGGTTTTGGGGGGGAGATGGGAAAGAACACTGGGGTGCAGAGTGATTTTGTGGTCAAAAGGTTATCCAGTTTCATGAACCGAAATCTTGTGTTTGTTGGCATCTACTGGCAAACCCACGTCTTTTTCAATAATTGGAACTTTACAAAGGGAATATTTTCAAGTGTGAAAGGAAGTTGGAAGCTGTGGCTACCCTGGATTTGAGACTGCAGGAATTTGACCCCTTGGGGCACTGGCTTTGAGGCAGAAGTCATACCTGGTGGAAAGACACCTGAGACTAATGGACTGACATGAAACTAAGAAAGCCCACTTCCCACATGCCTCTTCTCCCTTTCCTTCCTTGTTTCATAACCTACTCTCTTCATCTTTCTTTAAAACATTCAATTAATCCAGCCTGTCACCCACTGTAATGTAATGCAGAGCAAAATGTTTGTCTCTTGTTCACTGCTGTATTTCCAGTGCCCACAACAGTACCTACCACTCAGAAGACACAAAATATATACTTGTGAAATGAATCTCTGTTCTTAGAAACAAAGCCCTCCTCCTGGGGGAGGGAGCAATGAGAAGGGAAAGCTCTTTTCAATGGTATCCTGGGCCAATTCCAATGGAATACTCCTGCAGGAGAATGTGGGAAGAAGGGATACCACAGATGCAGGCTGGGCTGAGTGAGGGAAGTTCCGCAGAAAGAGGAGGCCCCAGAGCAGGACTTGGCCCTGCATCTGCCTGTTTTCATCTCACTTTGGAGGGAGCTGGTCAGAAACCCTTGGAGGAACTCTTGTGTCCAAAAGCGCAAACTACTGCTATGGGGACCAGATGGACAAAAGTGATAAAGATGAGACCGAAAAGCCAGGGAGCTCTGGGAGAGGGAGCTAAGTGAACAAGTCCCTGTGAAAGTGAAATGGCCCTTCATTTAAATGCAAATGCTATGTAAAAGTCCGAAGCCCCTTGACGTCAGCCTAGCTATTAGTGGCCTATCTATACCGGGCTACCAGTCACCTGGAAACCTGACGGGGTAGGAAACGCGGGATGGAGTAGTCTGAGAGGCACAGCAGAGCGTGCAGTACAGCTCCCGAGTAACGTATTGATTCCCTGCTGCTTCTCAAAGTCGGATTGGGGCCTTACAAGAACTTCAGAATGGCTTAGGGAGCTCCTTCCTCATACCCAGAAGCTGCCTTTTGGAAAAAGAAGCAGGCATGTACCTGGGCACTCTCAGGAACCCCGCGGGAGGCGGCACTGCCGGGACTGGCGGCACTGGGGGCGGTGGGAGTCTCCTGCCAGCCTCCAACTTCACAGCAGTCCCTGCCTATGCGCACTTCATGGGGTATCCCCATATGCCCAGCATGGATTCTCACGGGTCGTCGCTGGGGGGCTGGGGTTCGCCCTATAGTCCCCCTCGAGAAGACTGGAATGCTTACCCTGGGTCGTCCAGTACAATGGGCACTGTGCCCGTGAACAACATGACCTCGAGCCCTGCCGCTTTTGGCTCCTCAGAATACAACTTGGGTCCTGTGGGAGGAGGAAGCAGCAGTGGCAGCCTGCCAGCCCGAGGCAGCGGGTCACTGTTCCCCGTAGACACCGACGCCGCGGATGCCAGATCTTCTAACAGAAGCCTTCACAGCCCTTATGCGTGGATGCGCAAGACTGTGCAGGTTACGGGTGAGTAATCGATCCCAATGCCCTCACACTCTTCCTTTCTTCGCTTTGAAGCTTCTACTTCTCTTGGCCTGTCTGCACCCTACTTCTCAGGCCTCTCCACGAACAGTTTAGCTGAGGAGTACTTCCTGGCTAAGTGCCCAGGGTCCCCTCCCACATTAGTGACTTCCCCTTGCATGTGCCTCTGCTCAGAGTCCTCAGAGTGCGGCGCTTGGAACCAAACCGACCCTAGGATCTGTTGTTGTTGTTGTTGTTGTTGTTTTTCATCATTTCCTGACGAGTCAAGAAAGCAAACGGGTGGACAATGGACATGTTGAGCCACAAGGATCAGGATCCAATCTTGTAGTTGCCCAGATGGGAAGAGAGATACACGGGAAAGGACAATGGGTGAATGAAGGGAGGGGATAGCCAGGATATCCCAGTGCTGTCACTGCTGCTTGCCCTTTCTATTGAAAACCCTTCCCCATCTGGGCAGGTCCACTCCCCTCAAAAGCTGGTCATGCTCAACTTAGGTTTCACAGTGCTTGGTTGGCAATGGACCTTCCAGTTTAGCCACGAAGGCCCCCCATTGCAAAGTGGCCTTGTCATCTTGGCTTTCAAGGAAACTTCAGCTTCATTCACCCAACTTGGCAGAGGCAAGCTGGACTCAAACCCATTACTTTCTTCCAACATCTTTTCTGCCAATAGAAGAGTTGAGTCAGGTGAGAAGGCAACAGCACACTGCTGGAACATAATAAGCTACTCAACTCTAACATGCATGGGCACACAACTATCAGCCCCAGCACTAATAGGAAGTTAAAGACTTCATAACTGTCCAGAAAGGCTTCTGGAGACACAGAGGCTGGATGCAGGTCTGTGATGGAGTGCAGGAAGGCCCAGAGATCCCAGCCTAATGCTGACTCATGCTCCTACCAGCAAGCCAATGGGGGCTGCTGGGAGCCCAGGGCAGGGGAAATGGGTACTCTGCTTTAATCCTGGATGAGGGGAGGTGGAGAGATGTCTGTTTTCAGCTGTAGTTGTTCTTTTACCATATTTTTATTATTCCAATCTGTCGCTCCCTGTCATTGGAGAAAATTGGTAAAATTTTACTCTATCACTTTTATCCCTCTGGAGAGGAAATGAATTTTAGTAGCATTTGTCCATAATGATTATGTTTTTGTTCAAAGTTCTGCACTTTTTCTCCCCTTTAAAAAGCAAAAACGAGAGTGGGAAGGGATCAACTTTTATCATTAGGAGGACTCTTAGTTAGGAAGAGGCAGTTCTGGTTGATTGGGACATTACTAGGGTAGCAATCCCAAACTAAGAGTAGAGCTAAACACTTCGCTTTAAAGTGTTTGGAAGTAAATCTGCATTTTTAAAAATATGGGCAAGTCAGCTGGCTAAGTAGAATAGAAAATGAGGTTAGGGTGGGACATTCTTGGGGCTGTTATTACATCTAATCTTAGGGTTGTAATTAACATACATTTACTAAGACCTAAGATCAGCAAAAAATACAAAAGTCAAAAAGTAGCTGCTCTCAGTCCAAGATGATGTTTTGAAGTACTTTAGAAAAGGAAAGTCTCTTTAGTATGTTTGGAAGAGAGAACAATTGGTGGGAGGGAGAAGGACAAAAGAAATTATCTTGAGTCTTGAATTTTTGTTTATGAGAGAAAATGTGACAGGTTTCTGTGCTTAAAAGTCTTCCATTTACATTTGTTTTCATAAGCTCAGGTCTCCCTATTGGGTAATGCTGATGCCAGGAGAAGTTTAGAAACGGACTCCTTAGTTTGTCATGTCATCAAACCTTCAAACTTGGCTATACAATGCCACCTTCACAAGATTTTCTCTCCAAACTCTATAAGAAATTTAAAATTGAATTATTTTGGAACCCCTTTGACTCCTGGCAGGTTATCTTGTAGTTGAAGCTTTATTGTATTCAACCTTTGTTTCATTTTAATGTCTTATAAATTAAAATTGTCATTTTCCTGTATGCTTGTAGCCCAAGATGCAGATTTAGCTACAATTTAAGAATATAATGAAAACTATGTACCTTTCCCCAGAAAAATGTACATACATACTTGCACACACATGCACACACATACACACACATGTCATTTTTTGAATAATTTTGAGAGATTCATGGCTCCACTGAAGCCCTTCTATGGGTCTCAGGTTTTGAACTCCACAAAAAAATTAAGCTGATCACCTCACTGGACCACTCTGAACCAAAATGTACCCATTTGTATGCTTAGTACATAGTGTTAAACAAATATTTGTTAAATGAATGAATGAGTCAGATCCTCCTAAATTTTCTACTTCACTCTGTAGTACTATGGGACAACATTTGGCTTATGGCTGAGAAGACAATTAGATGAACTACAAAATGGAAGTAACCCCTGTCTGATTAAGATAATCAAATAAAAGCTCTTTCCATTACTGAGGACTATTTTAAATAACCTTAACTTAAAGAAAGAAAAATACACAATTTAGGGAACAATCAGAAAACATTTCATAATGACTATTATTGCTTTAAATTTCTAAGGACAGAAAGGGTACTTACATATAGAGTAAATGACTATCCCCTAGGTGGTTTGGTTAAAAAGAAAGATATTTTTTACTTCTGTTTTGTTCCCTAAGTGGTTTGTTTCAATACACATCTCATTTTAAAGATTATATGGAAAGAAAGAAAGGTTCTGTGAAAAGTTAAGTATTTTCATATTTTAAACATTGTCAGTGTATTACAGCTAGGAATTCTTTTTTTCATCTTTTCTATTACCCACAGTTATAGCCTTGGATGAGTTTTGCCAAGGCAGTAACCTAAGCAGGACTGGAGAAAGGTTTTTTTGTTAGGAGTGAGATAGAGAGAAGGAAGTGACTTTGAATAATTCTGATTAAGCCACTGGACAAAACACTGAGGAAGTTGTACTTAAAAGGTTTTACTCAATTAAGACACTTCAGAAAATAAGTTGCTTAATAATTCTTGAAGCTTATCATTGTGTTGTTTTGTTTTGACCATTTCATTGGACAATTTTTACACATGAATCTGGATTTAATTTTTACCTAAAAGGAGCATAGATGGAAAGTCATTATTATGAAGTCAATTGCACTGTACTCCTGAAAGAAGGAAACTGGTTTTCATCATCTTTGCTTTGGTTTGGTATGGGAATATGGAATCTGCTAGAAGATGGTCAAATCCCATTCAACCCAATTTCATCATTTAAGGGGCAGAGGCAATGAAACAGAAGAAGAGAGTTCAGGAGGAGGGACACGAGAAGAATTCATTTCTCTTTGCAAAATGTGCAGTCAATATTTCCCCTGGGCTACATCTTCTTGACGTTTGAGGTCTTATCTGTCAGATGGAGACAACAGATTCTTTTTAACACTTCACATGGCTTTGATATGCAGCTGGGCTCTTCCTCATCCCTCCTTTCTTCAGGGGTTATATTGCCGGAAAGGGTGAGGATTTTCATGGCAAATAAAGAGGGCTGGTCTTGACTTTATTGTCCTCAGAAGAAACTGCAAGAGGGGAATTTATGGCCAATGGGGGTAGGGAAGGACTGCAACCTTTCAGAGTTCTTGAAGTCTGGTTATATTTACTGATTATCAAAGAACAGAAAACACAGACATACACAAGTTGAATTTTAACTTCTGCCTCAAGTTATAATTTAAATACTCAGCTACTTTGGGATTAGAATGGCTTTTAAGAAACATCTCTTCAAAAAATATTTTTTGATCCTAAGATATGAGGTTCTGGAAATAAATTAAATCTCAAAGTATTCACTGTGATCTCAAATATACATCTGCCTTTGTAACAAACCAAATGCCAGACCCCTGGTTTCCTGGGTTTCTGTTTGGATTCAGAAAACCAGCTCAAAGTTTGGGCCTTTCAGGTAGGTTAATTGACCAGGGCTCATCATTTCCAGTTTTCAAGAGGAGAAGTTTTGTTTAGTTCATTAGTCCATGGGTTATTCAGCCCATTAAGTTTAATACTAAAACATATCTCTCATTTAGAATTTGTTTCTACATTCACATGTTTTTATTTCTTTCCTGGAGATGAAAGAGTGTCTGACATTTGTTTAGGGCTTGTAAATTTCAAACCAACTGGTTGGTGTTCCTGAATGCAAAGAGGGTTCAGGATGGGATCTGATGCCACGTAGCCTCCTTTGTTAGGCCTGTGCTGCATCTTAACACCTCAATGAGGTTTAGAGAACCACTTTAAAGAAACCTTTGTCCTACAGATCGCTCCCCAAAACCTCACATCAAAAACAACCAGGGCAGATCAGAAGCAGTTTGCCAAATGCCATAGAGAAAAGGAGGAAGATCCTGGAGGGAGTTAGAAAAACTGAAAAGAAAGAGAAGCTTCCTAATCACCTTTGGAAAATATAAAAGCAGGAATAATACTCTATTTGACGAAGGGCATGAGAAATTAGTTAAATGCTGTAACACAAAGCAAATGTTTGTATATCCTTTCAAAGAATACTAGAATACTCATTTTATTCTGCTTAAGTCAACACCTCCTTCCCCCATTCATTAGCCACTTGGAAATAAAATTGATTTAAGACTTCACAAAAGAAAATATTTTTTTCTGGTAGGTAATAAGGGCTATCCTAGCACAGAATCTAAGAGACAATAAATATTTTCTTTTTAAATTACTACCCAAACAAAATTATCTCTAGAATGTATACATAACTAGAATGTATGTAACTAATAATGTCAGGATCACAGAATAATTTGCCACACTTGGAGATTCTTATGCTTCCAAGCATGTTTAAACTAGGAATAATATTTAGCATACTGGACTGGGAGTCAGAGGTATATGTTTGGGTCCCCACACTTCAACTTACTAGCCCAGAACCACTTACCTACACTGAGCCTCAGGTTTCTTATTGGTAAAATTGGGATAAGACACACTCTGCATAATTCAAAAGTGTAGGTTAGAGGTTCAATAGGAAATGGTATGAAGGACCTGCATAAAATATAAAAGAAAGTGTATATATGATATATTTTGTTACTACTGCCAATGCTATTCCCATATGTGAGTGGGAAGAGAATGAAGATCATGGGTTAGGTGTTTGCTTTAAAAAATAAATAAAATGCTTTGGTGTAGCAGGAAGTCAATGGTGGCATGATAAGTGTGTTATATATATATATATATATATATATATATATAGCCACAGATGACAAAGAGTTTAATGGAGAAGTGGACATATGACATATTTGGTTCAAAAAATGTACTTGTTTCATATTAGAGAGTAATAGATAAGGATGGCAACAGTAGTTATGAATCTTTCAACCAAAACAGTCTCCTAAGAAGTAAAATATGATTAAATATATTGCTTTCTCCCATAACAGGGAAAACCAGGACAAAAGAAAAGTATCGTGTGGTTTACACAGATCATCAGAGATTGGAGCTAGAGAAGGAATTCCACTGCAATAGATACATCACCATTCGGAGAAAATCAGAACTAGCAGTCAACCTGGGCCTTTCTGAAAGACAGGTATACCAGAAGTATATCCAACATGTCTTATATGGTCATTTCAATAGACTGAGGTTTTAAGGCAGTCTAAAAGCAATAGTGGAAGCAAAATAGAAGACCAAGACATTTTCCAAGCTTTCCTAAAGCCCACATTCATCTTACTGGACCTCCTCATTTAGTCTCATCGATCAGTGGGTTTATTAATATTTAAATATGATGGACAATATGTAGATATGGAAGCAAAGGGTTGGGATGTAGGAGGGGGAGAAGGATTAAAACTCCCATAGAATTAGTCAAGTCAAAACCTTGATTGATCCCCCTAGTAGTCACAACCAATGTATAAAGTGGAGAATTGTCAATCATGGCAATTATCTGGTTCATATCAATCAAACTATGATAATAACTGAACACCAAATGCTGCTACCTGAACCAAGTTTTTCTATTATTCATGGTATGAAATTTAATTTTCTATGGTCTGTGTAATTCTATTATGCTTGCCTCACATTTAGCATATGTGGGCACTCAATGAAGATTAAAGCATGACAAGGATCAATGGTTTCCATTTACCTGAACTTTGACATTACACAACTACCTGATGGTTTTTCACTTAAGTCTAGAAGTAATTCTGGAATCATAGAATGCTAGAATTTTAAAGTCCATTAGTGTATTCCCTATCCCAAGCAGCTTGTGTTTCAACCATGTGTGAAGGCACATTGGTATCACAGAAATAAATATAGTATTTCATCACTCTTGTTCACCCAGTTCTATGTTTCACTAACTTTATTATTAGGAAATTACTTTTAATGACAGATCATAATCACCTTTGTTATTTTAAATCCCTCCCTTTTTATCACCACACCTCAGCATCTGCCATTCTATCATTTATTTCTGTCTGTGCAATAGAGGTGGTGGATGAGGTATAATATAAAGAGCACTGCATTTAGAATCAGTAGCCCTGGACTTGATCTCAGTTTCATCTCATGCAAGATACTTTCCTTCTCTCAATCTCAGGGTTTTTTTTAACCTGTTAAATAGCTATACTTTACAAGGTCATTGGGAGGCTCAAATGAAGTGATACATGTAGTAAGGTTTTGTAAATGCTAAAATCCCTGTATGATATCAGCAACAACTATGAAAACTGCATTCAGTATGTTGCCCCATTAAATCCAAAGCATTTTGTGTTTCAGGTGAAAATCTGGTTTCAGAATCGCAGAGCCAAGGAGAGAAAGATGATCAAAAAGAAAATCTCCCAGTTTGAGAACAGTGGAGGCTCAGTGCAAAGTGACTCTGGTTCCATCAGCCCTGGGGAACTCCCTAACACTTTTTTCACCACCCCATCTGCTGTTTGTAGATTTCAACCTATTGAGATACAGCAGGTCGTAGTCTCTGAATGAAAGAAAGGCAAAGAGAAATAGAAAGTCCCCTATCCTTTAGCATTGTCCTCTTGGTCTCTTAAGATATCAGCAGGGGAGTTAGGACAGGATGTAACTTCTCATAAAGCAGTATTCAGAACAAGTGGATGCACAGTGGGTTGAAGACAATTGAGAGGTCACTTACTGTTAACTATCCCCAGAAAACTCCTATTATGCGCTATGCTATATGGCCATCACTTAGGAACTAGGAGGAAAGCTATGTAATTAAAAGCTAACAATCACAGGACCTTGCAACCCTATTCACAATTTTAGAAACTGGCTTGTGAACAAATTGTAAAAAATAGTCCATCCAGGAGGCACACTTGTGTATGTGTACTTGTGTTTGTTATTTGATGCTGGGTGTGTTCTTTTATGCTATCTTGGTGGGGTGGGGGAGGTAAGCAGAAATTTATCCACCTGTAGCTACCTTTGCAGTGGTTAACTCAAAAGCTAACAGCATTTTCACAACAAGACAAATGTTTAAAAGTCAGCAGGAGATGATTCTGATTCCATTATCACTGATTAATAAAAGTAACAACTAGAAAGACTATTTTTGTTCATCGATCAATCATTTTCTGGTGATTGTACCTCATCTCAGAACTTCCAACCTGTAGTATCAATTTCAGATCTTGCCAAAACAATGAAATTGGATTAGGAAAATACAGCCCAGCTTGAGTCATTAAAAAGGCATCTCTCTAACAGAATAAACCCTAGTCCCCTGTCTTTTTACTCTATTTAGTGCTATAGTTCAGTGGCAGTCAGAGTTAACATAAACACAAAGACAGTGTGTAGGTCTATAGCCTCTCCTTGCCATCACCATCAATCTGTTCAATTTTATTTACATTATGTCATTTCCATGCAATATGGCCCAAAGAGATGCAGTTTACAGGTTCCAAACACACAATTTGGGTTACAGTGAGTAGAGTTGTCTGGAATTTTTGGTGTTGGTCCAGTAGACTATTTGCATGTCAAAGTGGCCAAAGACTGGACTCTGAATCATTTTAAATTAAGAAAATTTAAAAGAAAGCTTTAAATTTAATTTTTTAAAAATGTTAATGTTTATTTATTTTTGAGAGAGAAACAGAGCACAAATTAAGGAGGGGCAGAGAGAGATGGAGACACAGAATCCAAAGCAAGCTCCAGGCTCTGAGCCTGTGCTTACAGTTCAGAGCCTGATGTGGGGCTCGAACTCACCAACCACAAGATCATGACTTGAACCAAAGTCGGACCCTTAACCGACTGATCCACCCAGGTGCCCCATAAAAGAAAGTTTTATTAAAGTAGGAAAGTAATCAAAGCACAACTTTACTTTCCTTTTCAAGATTCTTTTTTCAATGTGTATTTATTTTATGAGAGAGGGAGCACATGTATGAGTGGAGGAGGGGCAAAGAGAATGGGCAAGAATCCCAAGCAAGCTCCATGCTGTCAGCAGGAAGTCCGAGCTGGGGCTTGATCTCAGCACCTAGTGATCACAACCTGAGCTGACATCAAGAGTCGGACACTTAACCAACTGAGCCACTGAGGCACCCCCATTTTTGAAATTCTTAAGAAATTAGATTCTTGAGCATACTACCTGTATTTAGGTTAGGGATAAGAAACTTATCTTTCCCTCTCCTTATAAAAATCTCAGAAAGAGGGCTTCTTTTCTATGGCTTCTCCTGAGGTTACATCATTTAGTCTTGAAAAGATTTAAGAAAAAAACCCTCTATCTTTGATCCAGGCCCTTGGAGTTATATTCTGCCTTCTCTTCATGCATATTCACAAAATTTTTATAAGGAAGGTATCAATTGCCCCATTTTGCTGATAAGGAAATGGAGACATAAGCAATCATTCACTTTCCAAACACACTGCAAGGCAATTATGGATGTTGATGAGAACCTGAGTTACATAAAAATAATCTTTTGCAGTCTCTAGTGATGGATTCAAACTCAAAGCACCCCTTCCTATCCAATGGTATCAGATTATGTCACTGAAGTTGCATCCAGCTAAGTACCCACCAGCAGATAATTACTACCTAGAAATGGACCCTTAACCCTTGTTTTTCAGCTCACCTACCCTCCCCATCAGCGAATTTGGGGCTTCTACCAATAATCTTAATAATGCTTTACATGTGTGTAATATTTTATATTTCTCAATGCACTTTAACACTTGTATATTATCTGGCCTAATACTCTCATGAGATAGGCAAGAGTTATTACTTCCCACTCTGTAGGTTAAGAAACTAGAGACTAGAGGTGTTTAAGTATCTTTGGTTAACGAATATTTTTCTTAGCTCAGGTCTATGTATTGGGGGAAGATAATAAGGAGAGATCAATTGAAGCTTTCTTTCTCTTCAAAAAGTTACCAACTTTTCAGAGGGTTAATGGCAAAATTTAGGATTAGAACACAGGCTTGCTCGATTGAATTATTTATTTAGTACCTACTCCATACCAGGCACTGTGCTAAGATTTCTTGACTCCCAGGGCAGCACACATTCTGTTCTACCTCATTGCTTCCAATAAATATGGAGTGAAATATATAGCATACTAATTGGCCAGTAGGCCATCTAGAGTGCTGGACATGGAAAATCAACATTAAAATGAGTCCTTCCAATCCAGTGAGGAGAGAAGTGGGGATTTTAAGGATAAGGAAGCTAAATTTTGAGTTTACATAGGTACTTAGTTTCCTCATCCCTAACACTCCTTCACCAAAAGAAAGGAATACCTTTGGCTATAGCTGTTGGATCTCTCAGCGGGTTGTTCGTTACTGTTATAAACTTTTGTTCAACAGAGAAGAAACATTTCTCTACTTTTATAAATACTAATTCTCTAGAACCTGCTAATAGAACCACAGTACAAAGCTTTGTGTTCTTAATAGCATTTTGCAGCCACTTTCTCTAATAAAATATGTTCATTCTTTCTCTGAGACCCGAGAAAAATATACATCCCATGCTTTTATGGCTCTATTGTGGTTGTGTGTGCTTTGGAGGTATGCACAGAAAAAAAGGTTAAACACCAAAATTCAAAAGTTGCATTTAAAGTAGATTTCTTTCAATAAAGAAATTATTTTCTGATAAAGGAAGGGTTAGGAATAAAAACATGCTAAATGACTGACAGTGTTCAGCTGCAATGGTGGGATTAAGCATATTTTCATATTTTCATTACATTTCAAATTCATGCTATTTTATAAGAGAAAAAAAAGTTTCCTTAAGAAACATGTTTTCACACCAAATCTACATTTAGTTTGTCCTCAAGTAATTTGAGATTTTAGAATTCTTCTCGCAACCTATAAAAGTGTTCCAATCTCCCAGTTCCTTTCTTAAAGTCCTTGATCCAGTCTGGGAGCTGTTTGTGTACAACTGCAAAGAAAGATCTTTGGGAGGGTCTGGTTTCTCTTCCAAGGAGGAAAGAATCAATGCCCAAGGAAAGATTTCAACTCTTAGCTCAGATCCAGAGAGTCCAACTTTTTTTCTGGGTTGAAACATTTTAATACTATCAAACTGTTTGATATATATATCAAACTATAAACCAGGGTATAAAAAGAACATTTTGGGGGTGTTAGATATGTTCCTTATGTTACTTCTGGTGATGGTTTCATGAGTGTCACATGTCCAAAATCAACTTTCATACTTTAAATGCATGCAGTTTCCTGTATATCAATTATTCCTTAAGAAAGCTAAAAACAAATACATTAGAGTGGTTGCAACTGCAATAACAATACAGAAGAGAGGAACTCACTAGAGGATATAGTCTTTGTTTTTTTTTGTTTGTGTCAAATTTTTATTTAAATTCTAGTTAGTTAACATATAGTGTAATATTTGCTTCAGGAGTAGAATTTAGTAATTCATCACTTACATATAACACCCAGTGCTCATCACAAGTGCCCTCCTTAATACTCACCACCCATTTAGCCCATCCCCTGACCACCTCCCGCCAGCAACCCTCAGTTTGTTCTCTATAGTTAAGAGTCTCTTATGGTTTGCCTCTTTCTCTTTTTTACCCCCATTCCTTATGCTCATCTGTTTTGTTTCTTAAATTCTACATAATCCTATGGTATTGGTATTTCTCTGACTGACTTGTTTCACTTAGCATAATAAACTCTAACTCCATCCACATCACTGCAAATGGCAAGATTTCATTCTTTTTGAAGGCTGAGTAATATTCCATCATGTGTGTATGTATGTGTGTGTATATATACATATATGTGTGTGCATATATATACATATATATATATGTATACATATATGCACACACGTATATATATATATATAAAATTTGGCTGATTTTTGGCTATTGTTGATAATGCTGCTATAAACACTGGGGTGCATGTGTCCCTTTGAACCAGCAT
This sequence comes from Prionailurus viverrinus, assembly GCF_022837055.1. Classification (NCBI taxonomy): domain Eukaryota; kingdom Metazoa; phylum Chordata; class Mammalia; order Carnivora; family Felidae; genus Prionailurus; species Prionailurus viverrinus. The sequence continues at coordinate 51,005 of NW_025927617.1, forward strand.
TTTTGTATCCTTTGTGTAAATACCTAGTAGTGCAATTGGTGGATCATAGGGTAGTTCTATTTTTAACTTTTTGAGGAACCTCCATACTGTTTCCCACAATGGCTTCACCAGTTTGAATTCCTACCAACAGTGTAATAGGATTCCTCTTTCTCCACATCCTATCCAACACCTATTGTTTCCCTGTGTTGTTAATTTTAGCCATTCTGACAGATATGAGGTGATATCTCATTCTAGTTTTAATTTATATTTCCCTGATGACGAGGCATGTTGAACATCTTTTCATGTTTCTGTTGATCTTCTGTAGGTCTTCTTTGGAAAAAATGTCTGTTCATGTCTTCTGCCCATTTCTTCACTGGACTATTTGTGTTTTGGATGTTGAGTTTGATAAGTTCTTTATAGATGTTGGATACTAACCCTTTATTCGATATATCATTTGCAAATATATTCCCCTATTCCATAGGTTGCCTTTTAGTTGTGTTGTTCCCTTTGCCGTGCAGAAGCTGTTTATTTTGAAGTCCCCATAGTTCATGTTTGTTTTTGTTTCCCTTGTCTCCAGAGATATGTCTAGTAAGAAGTTGCTACAGCTGAGGTCAAAGAGGTTGCTACCTGTGTTGTCCTCTAGGATTTTGATGGTTTCCTGTCTCATGTTTAGGTCTTCCATCAATTTTGAATTTATTTTTGTGTACGATGTAAGAAAGTGGCCCAGTTTCATTCTCCTGCATGTAGTTATGCAGTTTTCCCAACACAATTTGTTGAAGAGACTGCCTTTTTTTCCACTGGACAATCTTACCTGCTTTGTCAAAGATTAGTTGACCATGTAGTTGTGGGTTCACTTCTGGGTTTTCTATTCTGTTCCATTGATCTATGTGTGTTTTTATGCCATTACTATACTGTCTTCATGACTACAGCTTTAAAATATAACTTGAAGTCTGGAATTATGATGCCTCCAGCTTTGTTTTTCTTCTTCATGATCATTTGCCTATTCAAAGTCTTTTCTGGTTCCAAACAAATTTTAGTATTATTTGTTCTAGCTCTGTGGAAAATGCTTCTGGGATTTTGATAGCGATTGCATTAACTGTGTAGACTGGTTTGGGTGGTATAGACATTTTAACAATATTTGTTCTTCTAATCCATGACCATGGAATGTTTTTCCATTTCTTTGTGTCTTCTTCAATTTCTTTCATAAGTGTTCTTTAGTTTTCAGAGTACAGATATTTTACCTCTTTGATTAAGCTTATTCCTAGGTATCTCATGGTTTTTGGTGCTGTTGTAAATGAAATTGATTCCTTTATTTCTCTTTCTGCTGTTTCATTATTGGCATATAGAAATGCAACAGATTTCTGTAAGTTGATTTTGTATCCTGTGACTTTACTGAATTCACGTATCAGTTCTAGAAAATTTTTGATAGTCTTTTGGGCTTCCTACACAGAGTATCATGTCGTCTGCAAATGGTGAAAGTTTGACTTCTTTCTTGTCAATGTGGATGCCTTTTATTTCTTTTTGTTGTCTTATTGTTGATGCCAGGACTTCCAGTACTATGTTAAATAACAGTGGTGAGAGTGGACAATGCCATCTTATTCCTGACCTTAGAGGAAAAGCTCTCAGTCTTTCCCCATTGAGAATGATATTGTGGGTGTTTTGTTTATAGCCTTTATGATGTCGAGTTATGTTCCCTCTATTCTTACTTTGTTGATGGTTTTTATCAGGAATGGATGGTGTACTTTGTCAAATGCTTTTTCTGTATCTAATGAGAGGATCATGTGGTTCTCATCTTTTTTTTTATTAATGTGGTGTATCACATTGATTGATTTGGAAATATTAAATACCCCTTACACCCCAGGATTAAATCCCATTTGATTGTGGTGATTCTTTTAATGTACTGTTGGATTTGATTTCCTAGTATCGTGGAGAATTTTTGCATCTATGTTCATTGGGGATATTGACCGGTAGTTCTCTTTTTTAGTGGAGTCTTTTATGTTGGAATCAGGGTAATGCTGGCATTGTACAATGAGTTTGTAAGGTGTCCTTCCATTTCTATGTTTTGGAATAGTTTGAGAAGAATAGGTATTAATTCTTCTTTAAATGTTTGGTAGAATTCCCCTGGAAAGCCATCTGGCCCTGGAGTTTTGTTTGTTGGGATATTTTTCACTACTGATTTAATTTCTTTGCTTGTTATGGGTCAGTTCAAATTTTCTGTTTCTGAGGATTTAGTCTTTGGAAATAGTCACTTTAGATAACTTAGGTTTATCCTTCCAGGTGGGGATCACTTTCCTTTATATTAATGTTGGAATGTGCTACAGAAGAGGGACACCAATAATCGATAATCAGTGTCTCTCATACCATGAGAATAGGTTTGGAGGGTAGAGCAAAAGCAGGGTATGTGAGCATTGAATCTTCAAGTATGAGTGCCAGTGCTAAGCAATAAGTGCCCTACTGTGTGTTTTCAGGATCAATATTGTGAGTTAGTAGTAAAAATAGCTATTCTCATTGTATGGAAAATGAACCACTAAACTGGAAAGTGAGACCTGAAATTCTAGTTTTACCTAATCCTGCAACTAAATGGCTGTGTAAGTCATTTGCGTTGAGTCAGTTCACCAATAAGGGTCCCTGCCATTTCATTTGTACAATATAGGGACTTGATTTAGCTTTAAGCAGCTATTGTAGCTTTAATTTCTACATGACACCCTGGAAAGACCCCATATACTTTATTCCTTCACCACTTACACAAAATAACACACACACACACACACACACACACACACCCTCTCTTGGCTTCTCAGACATTAAAGTGTCACTAACGTGATATTCAGTCCTTTGGCTTCCAAGACTTTTTCTGTCTTCCAGAGTTTACTATGGAGACTTACATTTTCAGAGTCACCATGTCTCCATCTATACAATGGGGATCTTGAGCTTACTCTCATCAGTCTCTGAAATTCCAGGTCTGTGAATCTTTAATTAAAAATCAAATGTCACTGAAAGAGGAAGACATCTAATCTGCTATCATTTATCTAAATGATTTCCAACCAGAAAAGCCTTGGAAAGGTCAGCTCAAAATGGATCACTTGGAAATGCTCCCCTAAAACAGGAATAAATTCCCTAAGACAGTCGAAGAATACCACAAAATAATGAGCACAAATTAGTTTGACTTTATAAGTTTGTCTTTAGTTGTGCTTGTGCACACATTTCTGTTTTGCCCCTATGGATGATGGAAACAAGTCAAATGTCTTCTAGGGAAAGGGAAAAAATTCTTTCCTCTCCTTTCAGAACAGCCTCTCCTGGTTCTCTACTAGCCTGATAAAATAAAAGTAGAAGTTCCAAGCCTGGAACAGGTTGAATAGTGCCCCCCCCCCGCAAAGCTACATCCACTTCTTAATCATTAAAACTTCTAAATAATAAAACCTTATATGGCAGAAGAGTGAATATTCTCTTATATGACAAAAGATGCAATTAGATTAAGGAACTTCAGAGGAGGATCTTACCCAGGATTGTCTGTGCAAACCATAAATGCAATTATGTGTCCTTATAAGATAGAGGCAGAGGGGGATTTCAAATATGTCTTAGTCTATTTGAGCTGCTGTGGAAAACACCACAGACTGGGAGGCTTATAAACAATAAAAATTTAGGATATGTCTTCTCAGGGAAACAAAAGCAAAAAAGAAACAATTGGGACTGCATCAAACTAAAAAGCTTTTGCACAGTGACAGAAACCATTAACAAAACAAAAAAGCAACCTACTAAATGGAACAAAATATTTGTAAATGATGTATTCTATAAGGGGTTAATATCCAAAATATATTAAAAAAATTACACAACTCAACACCAAAAAAACAAATAATCCATTTAAAGAATGGGAAGAATACCCAAATAGACATTTTTCTAAAGAGGACATACAGATGGTCAACAGACACATGAAAAGATGCTCACATCACTAATAATCAGAGAAATGGAAGTCAAAACGACAATGAGATATCACCTCACACCAGTCAGAATGACTAGTATAAAAAAGACAAGAAATGAGTATTGGTGAGGATGTGGAGAAAAGGGAACCTTCATGCATTGTTGGCGGGAATATAAATTGGTGCAGCCACTGTGGGAAATAGTATGGAGGTTCCTCAAGAAAACTAAAAATAGGAGTACTATGTAATCCAGTAATTTTGCTTTTGGGTATTTACCCAAAGAAAATTAAAACAATAATTCAAAAAGATATATGCACCCCTATGTTTATTGCAGCATTATTTCTAACGTCCAAGATAAGGAAGCAACCCAAATGTCCATCAACTGATAAATGGATAAATAAGATGTAGTATGTATACACAATGAAATATTACTCAGGCATAAAAAAGTATAAAGTCTTGCCATGATAACATGGATGGGCCTAGAAAGTGTTAAGCTAAGTGAAATAAGTCAGAGAAGGACAAATACCATAGGAATTCACTTACATGTGGAATCTAAAAAGCAAAACAAAATAAATGAATAAACAACAACAACTAAAACACAAAGAGAAACAAACTTATAAATATAAGGAACAAACTAGTGATTGCCAGAAGGGAGGGGGTGGGAGGATAGGTGAAATAAGTGAAGGGTATTAAGAGATACAAACTTCCAGTTATGAAATAAATGTCATGAGGATAAAAAGTAGAGCATAGGAAATATAGTCAATAATATTGTAATAACTTTGTATGGTGACAGATGATAACTACACTTATAGTGGGGAGAATTTTATAATATATACAACTGTCAAATCACTATGTTGTATACCTGAAACTAATATGTCAAACATATTTCAATGAAGAAATTTTAGAACAACAGAAATTTATTTCTCACAGTTCTAGAAACTGGAAATCCAAGATCAGGATGCCAACATGGTCAGGTTTTGGTGAAGGTGCTCTTCTAGGTTGCAGATTGCTTGCTTTTTGCTGTGTCTTCATGTGATGGAAGGAGCAAGGGAACTTTATAAATATGTTATAAGGGAACTAATGCCATTTATAAAGGCTCTGGCTTCATGACCTAATCATCTCCCAAAGGCTCCAATTCTTAAAACCATCACATTTATCACATTTGGCATTAGGCGGTCAAGATATGAATTGGCGGGGGGGAGGGTACACAAACAACACCATAGCAAAACATAAGAGGAGGAGGCAACACACCCATGGAGGCAGCTATTGGAGCAATGTGGCCAAAAGTCATGGAACATGAGAACAATCCAGAAGCTGGAAAAGGCAAGGAAGAGATCCTCCCCTAGAGTATCTGGAGGGAGGAGGATTATTGTTGACACTTTGATTTTGTACTACTGACTTCTAGAGCTGTGAGAATATAAATCTCTGTTGTTTTATGATACCAAGTTTGTGGTAATTTGTTACAGGAAATTACTACAAAACTATTACCAACAGTCCTCCAGACCAAGCCTAAATCAGTCACCACCCTCCATACTTTTCATAAAATATGTTTCTATTTTATTGAGATGTAATTGATATTAAAAACCTGTAGATATATAATATAGGCAATTTGATGAATTTGGACATCAACACAAAGTAATATACATATCAATCACCTCCAAAAGTTTCCTTGTGTTCCTTTGTTTTGTTTGTTTTTTAAGATGTAAATTTTTTAGAGCAGTTTTCACCTCACAGCAAAATTGAGGGAAATCCCTGAGTATTTTATTTTGGGGGTGTCTATGTAAATAGTTTTAATTTCAAATTCCACTTGTCATCACTGGTATATAAGAAAGCAGTTAACTTTTGTATATTACCCTTGTATCCTGAAAGTTTGCTATAATCATTTATTAGTTCCAAGAGATCTTTTTGTTGATTAGTTATGATTTTCTATATAAGCAATTATGTCATCCGTGAATAAAAATAGCTTTATGTCTTCCTTCTCAATCTGTATACCTTTCATTTTCTTTTCTAGCCCTATTGCATTAGCAAGGATTTCCAATACGCTGTTAAAAAGGAGTTGTGAGAAGGAACATCTTTGTGTTGTTTCTGATCTTAGTGAGAAAGCTTCTAGTTTCTCATGATTGTGATGTTAGTTGTATGTTTTTTGTAGATGTTATTTACCAAGCTGAGGAAGTTGCCCTTTATGCCTAGAATACCAAGTTTTTATCACCCATGGGTATTGGATTTTGTCAAATGCTTTTTCTGCATCTATTAATATGTTCATGTCATTTTTCTTCTTTAGTCTGGTGATGTGATGGATTACATTAATTGATTGTTTAATTTTAAAACAGCCTTGCATACCTGGAATAAATCCCACTTAGTCATGGTGTATAATTCTTTTTATACATTGTTCTATTTGATTTGCTAATATTTTGGTTAGGATTTTTGCATCTATGCTCATGAGAAACATTGGTCTGTAGTTTTTGTTTGTTGTAATGTCTTTTTCTGATATTGGCTTTAGGATAATGATGGCTTCATAAAATGAGTTAGAAAGTATTCCCACTACTTCTTTTTTCTGAAAGAAATTGTAGGGAATCTGGTATAATTCTTCATTATTATATATTATATAATATTATGTATATTATATTATATTATTAATATATATTACATATTATATACTATATTACTATTATCTATAATTATTATAATTCTTTTGTATAATTTCTTAAATATTTGGTAGAATTCCCCAGTAAATCCATCTGGGCCTGGGTGCTTTTTGTTTCAGAAGGTTATTAATTATTGATGTAACTTGTTTAATAGATATATGCCTGTTCACATTGCCTATTTATTTTTTTGTACTTATGGCAGATTTTGCCTTTCAAAGAATTGATCCATTTATTGTAGGTTGTCCAATTTTTAGGCATTGAGTTGTTCATATTTCTTTTTTGTCCTTTTAATGTTCATGTGACCTGGGAATTGTGGGAAGATGGCGGCGTAGGAGGACGCTGGGCTCACCGCACGTCCTGCTGATCACTTAGATTCCACCTACACCTGCCTAAATAACCCAGAAAACCGCCAGAGGATTAGCAGAACGGAGTCGCCAGACCCAAGCGCAGACGAGAAGACCACAGAAGAGGGTAGGAAGGGCGGCGAGGCGGTGCGCGCTCCACGGACTGGCGGGAGGGAGCTGGGGCGGAGGGGCAGCTCGCCAGCCAAGCAGAGTCCCTGAGTCTGGCTTGCAAAAGTGAGAGGGGCCTGACGGACTGTGTTCCGACAGCAAGCGCGACTTAGCGTCTGGAAGGTCATAAGTTAACAGCTCTGCTCGGAAAGCGGGAAGGCTGGAAGACAAAGGGAGGGAGAGCTGCTAAGCCCCTGGATGACAGAGCTCAGTTTGGTGGGGAACAAAGGCGCTCACCAGAGCCATCTCACCCGCCCATCCCCCAGCCAAAATCCCAAAGGGAACCGGTTCCTGCCAGGGAAACTGCTCGCTCCACGCAAACACCCAACTCTGTGCTTCTGTGGAGCCAAACCTCCGGCAGCGGATCTGACTCCCTCCCACTGCCACAGGGCCCCTCCTGAAGTGGATCACCTAAGGAGAAGCGAGCTAAGCCTGCCCCCTGCCACCATGCACCTTGCCTACCCACCCCAACTAATACGCCAGATCCCTAGCATCACAAGCCTGGCAGTGTGCAAGTAGCCCAGACGGGCCACGACACCCCACAGTGAATCCCGCCCCTAGGAGAGGGGAAGAGAAGGCAGACACAAGTCTGACTATGGCCCCAGCGGTGGGCTGGGGGCAGACATCAGGTCGGACTGCGGCCCCGCCCGCCAACTCCAGTTATACACCACAGCACAGGGGAAGTGCCCTGCAGGTCCTCACCACTCCAGGGACTATCCAAAATGACCAAGCGGAAGAATTCCCCTCAGAAGAATCTCCAGGAAATAACAACAGCTAATGAGCTGATAAAAAAGGATTTAAATAATATAACAGAAAGTGAATTTAGAATAATAGTCATAAAATTAATCGCTGGGCTTGAAAACAGTATACAGGACAGCAGAGAATCTCTTGCTACAGAGATCAAGGGACTAAGGAACAGTCACGAGGAGCTGAAAAACGCTTTAAATGAAATGCAAAACAAAATGGAAACCACCACAGCTCAGATGGAAGAGGCAGAGAGAGAATAGGTGAACTAGAAGATAAAGTTATGGAAAAAGAGGAAGCTGAGAAAAAGAGAGATAAAAAAATCCAGGAGTATGAGGGGAAAATTAGAGAACTAAGTGACACACTAAAAAGAAATAATATACGCATAATTGGTATCCCAGAGGAGGAAGAGAGAGGGAAAGGTGCTGAAGGGGTACTTGAAGAAATAATACCTGAGAACTTCCCTGATCTGGGGAAGGAAAAAGGCATTGAAATCCAAGAGGCACAGAGAACTCCTTTCAGACGTAACTTGAATCGATCTTCTGCACGACATATCATAGTGAAACTGGCAAAATACAAGGATAAAGAGAAAAATCTGAAAGCAGCAAGGGATAAACGTGCCCTCACATATAAAGGGAGACCTATAAGACTCGTGACTGATCTCTCTTTTGAAACTTGGCAGGCCAGAAAGAATTGGCACGAGATTTTCAGTGTGCTAGACAGAAAAAATATGCAGCCGAGAATCCTTTATCCAGCAAGTCTGTCATTTAGACTAGAAGGAGAGATAAAGGTCTTCCCAAACAAACAAAAACTGAAGGAATTTGTCACCACTAAACCAGCCCTACAAGAGATCCTAAGGGGGACCCTGTGAGACAAAGTCCCAGAGACATCACTACAAGCATAAAACATACAGACATCACAATGACTCTAAACCCGTATCTTTCTATAATAACACTGAATGTAAATGGATTAAATGCGCCAACCAAAAGACATAGGGTATCAGAATGGATAAAAAAACAAGACCCATCTATTTGCTGTCTACAAGAGACTCATTTTAGACCTGAGGACACCTTTAGATTGAGAGTGAGGGGATGGAGAATTATTTATCATGCTACTGGAAGCCAAAAGAAAGCTGGAGTAGCCATACTTATATCAGACAAACTAGACTTTAAATTAAAGGCTGTAACAAGAGATGAAGAAGGACATTATATAATAGTTACAGGGTCTATCCATCAGGAAGAGCTAACAATTATACATGTCTATGCGCCGAACACCGGAGCTGCCAAATATATAAAACAATTACTCATAAACATAAGCAACCCCGGGGCGCCTGGGTTGCGCAGTCAGTTAAGCGTCCGACTTCAGCCAGGTCATGATCTCGCGGTCCGTGAGTTTGAGCCCCGCGTCAGGCTCTGGGCTGATGGCTCAGAGCCTGGAGCCTGTTTCCGATTCTGTGTCTCCTTCTCTCTCTGCCCCTCCCCCGTTCATGCTCTGTCTCTCTCTGTCCCAAAAATAAATAAACGTTGAAAAAAAATTAAAAAAAAAATAAAATAAACATAAGCAACCTTATTGATAAGAATGTGGTAATTGCAGGGGACTTTAACACCCCACTTACAGAAATGGATAGATCATCTAGCCACACGGTCAATAAAGAAACAAGGGCCCTGAATGACACATTGGATCAGATGGACTTGACAGATCTATTTAGAACTCTGCATCCCAAAGCAACAAAATATACTTTCTTCTTGAGTGCACATGGAACATTCTCCAAGATAGATCATATACTGGGTCACAAAACAGCCCTTCATAAGTTTACAAGAATTGAAATTATACCATGCATACTTTCAGACCACAATGCTATGAAGCTTGAAATCAACCACAGAAAAAAGTCTGGAAAACCTCCAAAAGCATGGAGGTTAAAGAACACCCTACTAAAAAATGAGTGGGTCAACCAGGCAATTAGAGAAGAAATTTAAAAATATATGGAAACAAACAAAAATGAAAATACAACAATGCAAACGCTTTGGGACGCAGCGAAGGCAGTCCTGAGAGGAAAATACATTGCAATCCAGGCCTATCTCAAGAAACAAGAAAAATCCCAAATACAAAGTCTAACAGCACACCTAAAGGAAATAGAAGCAGAACAGCAAAGGCAGCCTAAACCCAGCAGAAGAAGAGAAATAATAAAGATCAGAGCAGAAATAAACAATATAGAATCTAAAAAAAGTGTAGAGCAGATCAACAAAACCAAGAGTTGGTTTTTTGAAAAAATAAACAAAATTGACAAACCTCTAGCCAGGCTTCTCAAAAAGAAAAGTGAGAGGACCCAAATAGATAAAATCATGAATGAAAATGGAATTATTACAACCAATCCCTCAGAGATACATACAATTATCAGGGAATACTATGAAAAATTATATGCCAACAAATTGGACAACCTGGAAGAAATGGACAAATTCCTGAACACCCACATGCTTCCAAAACTCAATCAGGAGGAAATAAAAAGCTTGAACAGACCCATAACCAGTGAAGAAATTGAATCGGTTATCAAAAATCTCCCAACAAATAAGAGTCCAGGACCAGATGGCTTCCCAGGGGAGTTCTACCAGACGTTTAAAGCAGAGATAATACCTATCCTTCTCAAGCTATTCCAAGAAATAGAAAGGGAAGGAAAACTTCCAGACTCATTCTATGAAGCCAGTATTCCTTTGATTCCTAAACCAGACAGAGACCCAGTAAAAAAAGAGAACTACAGGCCAATATCCCTGATGAATATGGATGCAAAAATTCTCAATAAGATACTAGCAAATCGAATTCAACAGCATATAAAAAGAATGATTCACCATGATCAAGTGGGATTCATTCCTGGGATGCAGGGTTGGTTCAACATTCGCAAATCAATCAACGTGATACATCACATTAACAAAAAAAAAGAGAAGAACCATATGATCCTGTCAATCGATGCAGAAAAGGCCTTTGACAAAATTCAGCACCCTTTCTTAATAAAAACCCTTGAGAAAGTCGGGATAGAAGGAACATACTTAAAGATCATAAAAGCCATTTATGAAAAGCCCACAGCTAGTATCATCCTCAATGGGGAAAAACTGAGAGCTTTTTCCCTGAGATCAGGAACACGACAGGGATGCCCACTCTCACCGCTGTTGTTTAACATAGTGCTGGAAGTTCTAGCATCAGCAATCAGACAACAAAAGGAAATCAAAGGCATCAAAATTGGCAAAGATGAAGTCAAGCTTTCGCTTTTTGCAGATGACATGATATTATACATGGAAAATCCGATAGACTCCACCAAAAGTCTGCTAGAACTGATACAGGAATTCAGCAAAGTTGCAGGATACAAAATCAATGCACAGAAATCAGTTGCATTCTTATACACTAACAATGAAGCAACAGAAAGACAAATAAAGAAACTGATCCCATTCACAATTGCACCAAGAAGCATAAAATACCTAGGAATAAATCTAACCAAAGATGTAAAGGATCTGTATGCTGAAAACTATAGAAAGATAATGAAGGAAATTGAAGAAGATATAAAGAAATGGAAAAACATTACGTGCTCATGGATTGGGAGAATAAATATTGTCAAAATGTCAATACTACCCAAAGCTATCTACACATTCAATGCAATCTCAAGCAAAATTGCACCAGCATTCTTCTCGAAACTAGAACAAGCAATCCTAAAATTCATATGGAACCAGAAAAGGCCCCGAATAGCCAAAGGAATTTTGAAGAAGAAGACCAAAGCAGGAGGCATCACCATCCCAGACTTTAGCCTCTACTACAAAGCTGTCATCATCAAGACAGCATGGTATTGGCACAAAAACAGACACACAGACCAATGGAATAGAATAGAAACCCCAGAACTAGACCCACAAACGTATGGCCAACTCATCTTTGACAAAGCAGGAAAGAACATCCAATGGAAAAAAGACAGCCTCTTTAACAAATGGTGCTGGGAGAACTGGACAGCAACATGCAGAAGGTTGAAACTAGACCACTTTCTCACACCATTCACAAAAATAAACTCAAAATGGATAAAGGACCTAAATGTGAGACAGGAAACCATCAAAACCTTAGAGGAGAAAGCAGGAAAAGACCTCTCTGACCTCAGCCGTAGCAATCTCTTACTCGACACATCCCCAAAGGCAAGGCAATTAAAAGCAAAAGTGAATTACTGGGACCTTATGAAGATAAAAAGCTTCTGCACAGCAAAGGAAACAACCAACAAAACTAAAAGGCAACCAACGGAATGGGAAAAGATATTCGCAAATGACATATTGGACAAAGGGCTAGTATCCAAAATCTATAAAGAGCTCACCAAACTCCACACCGGAAAAACAAATAACCCAGTGAAGAAATGGGCAGAAAACATGAATAGACACTTCTCTAAAGAAGACATCCGGATGGCCAACAGGCACATGAAAAGATGTTCAGCGTCGCTCCTTATCAGGGAAATACAAATCAAAACCACACTCAGGTATCACCTCACGCCAGAGTGGCCAAAATGAACAAATCAGGAGACTATAGATGCTGGAGAGGATGTGGAGAAACAGGAACCCTCTTGCACTGTTGGTGGGAATGCAAATTGGTGCAGCCGCTCTGGAAAGCAGTGTGGAGGTTCCTGAGAAAATTAAAAATAGACCTACCCTATGACCCAGCAATAGCACTGCTAGGAATTTATCCAAGGGATACAGGAGTACTGATGCATAGGGGCACTTGTACCCCAATGTTCATAGCAGCACTCTCAACAATAGTCAAATTATGGAAAGAGCCTAAATGTCCATCAACTGATGAATGGATAAAGAAATTGTGGTTTATATACACAATGGAGTAAGTACTACGTGGCAATGAGAAAGAATGAAATATGGCCTTTTGTAGCAACGTGGATGGAACTGGAGAGTGTGATGCTAAGTGAAATAAGCCATACAGAGAAAGATACCATATGGTTTCACTCTTATGTGGATCCTGAGAAACTTAACAGGAACCCATGGGGGAGGGGAAGGAAAAAAAAAAAAAAGAGGTTAGAGTGGGAGAGAGCCAAAGCATAAGACTGTTAAAAACTGAGAACAAACTGAGGGTTGATGGGGGGTGGGAGGGAGGGGAGGGTGGGTGATGTGTATTGAGGAGGGCACCTTTTGGGATGAGCACTGGGTGTTGTATGGAAACCAATTTGTCAATAAATTTCATATAAAAAAAATGTTCATGTGACCTGTAGTTATGTCCCTCTTTCATTCATGATATTAGTAATTTGTGTTCTTACTTACTTATTTCTTAGCCTGGGTAGAGACTTATCCTTTTATTTTATTTGGGGGAGGGGACATTTCAAAGAACCAGCCTTTCCTTCCATTGATCTTTTTCTATTGATTTTATTTTTCCAATATCATTGATTCTTGCCCTAATTTATTGTTTCTGCTATTCCTCTTTAGATTTAACTTGATCTTCTTTTTTTTATTTCTCTAAGGTAGAAACTTATATTGATTTTAGGTCTTTATTGTTTTCTAATATACACATCTTATATCAATTTCCCCCTAAGCACTGCTTTTACTTCATCATACAATTCTTGGTAAGTTGTATTTTTGTTTTCAATTAATTCAAAATACTTTCTAATTTCTCTTGAGATTTCTTCTTTGATCTATGTGTTATTTAGAAGTGTGCTTAATCTTCATATACTTGGGGATTTTCCAGTTATCTTTCTGATATTGATATCTAATTTAATTTTAATTCCACTGTGGTCTGACAACAGGCATTTCATATTTTTTATTCTTTTACATTTTTTTCAGGTGTGCTTTTTATGGACCAGAATGTGTCTATTTTGGTGAGTGTTCCATGTGAGCTGGAGAAGAATGTGTATTCTGTTCTTGTTGAAGTAGCCTATAGATATCCATTATATCCAGTTGATTGATGGTGTTTTTGAGTTCAGCTACATCTTTCCTGATTTTCTGCATGCTGGGTCTGTCAGTTTCTGGTAAAGAAGTGTTGAGGTCTCCAACTATGAAAGTGGATTCATCTATTTTTCTTTGCATTTCTATTAGGTTTTTTTTCACATAGTTTGATGCTCTATTGTTAGGTTCATACACACTAACAATTGTTATATCTTCTTAGAAAAGTACTTACCCCTTTATCGTGATATAATGCCCTGATTTATCCCTCATAACTCTTCTTGCTTTGGAGTGCTCAGTCTGAAATTAAGGTAGCTACTCCTGCTTTCTTTTTATTAGTGTTAACATGGTATGCTTTTCTGTATTTATTTACTTTTAATCTGTATGTGTCTATATTTAAAGTAGGTTTCTTGTGGACAATATACCTGGGTCTTGTTTTTGATCCACTCTGAAAGTCTCTGCGTTTTAATTAGTGCATTTAGATTATTGACATTCAAAGTGATCACTGATACAGTTAGATTAATATTTACCATATTTGTTACTGTTTTCTATTTGTTGTTCTTGTTGTTTGTTATTTTTGTCTTCTATTCTTTTTCTGCCTTTTGTGGTTTTAATTGAGTATTTTATATGATTCTGTTTTCTCTCCTTTCACAAATTATTGGTTATACTCCTTTTTAAAAATCTTAGTGGTTGCCCTAGAGTTTGCAATATATATTTACAACTAACCCAAGTCCTGTTTCAAACAATGCTATACCACTTCACAAGTAATGTGAGTACGTTACAATAACAAAATAATTCTAATTTCTCCTTCTGTCCCTGTATCATTTATTTATTACTGTCATTTATTTGATTTATATAAAGACAGACATATATATTATATACATAGGCATATTAATTGAACATATTATTACTATTATCATTTTGAGGAAAATGTAATCTGTTATATAAATTAAGAATAAGAAATATAAAACTTATTCTTCAGTGTTCTTTTTTTCTTTTTGTAGATCTGATTTTCTGACCTATATTATTTTCCTTATCTCTAAAGAACTTTTTTTACATTGGGTGCAAGGCAGGTCTATTGGCAACAAATTCCTTCAATTATTGTTTGCCTGAGAAAGTTTGTACTTCTCTTTCACTTTTGAAAGATACTTTTTCAGGGTACAGATTTTTAGGTTTCTGATTTTTCCTATCAACACTTTAAGTACTCCACTACACTCTCTTCTTATTTACAAGGTTTTTGAGGAGAAGTCAGGTGTGATTCTTATTTTTCTTCTATGGAAATGGTGTTTTTCTTTCTGGCTTCTTTCAAGATTTTGTATTTTTCTTTGACTTTCTATTGTTTGAAAATGTGCCTAAGGTATAGTTTTTGTGGGATTTTTATTTTTCTTTATTTTGTTATGATTTTTAGCTTTTACCCCAATTGGTGTTTTCTGGGGTTCCTAGATCTGTGGTTTGGTGTGTGACATTAATGTTGGAAAATTCCCACTCATTATTGTAACAAATACATCTTCTGTTCCTATCTTTCATTCTTCTCCTTTTGGCATAAATTATACCTTTTGTAGTTCTCTCACAGTACTTGGATATTCTGTTCTGTTTTTCAGTCTTTGTCCTCTTTGCCTTTTGGTTTTCAAGAATTCTTTTGATACATTATCTAGCTCAGAGATTCTTTGTTCAGTTGTGTCCAGTCTGCTAGTAAGCCCATCAAAGGCATTCTTCATTTGTTTGTATCTTTGATCTCTCACATTTCTTCTTGACACTTTCTTTGGATATCCATTTTTCTCATAATACTACCAGTGTCGTTGAATGCTGCCTATCCATGAGAGCTCTTAACATATTAATCATAGTTATTTTAAATTCCCATGCTTATTTCAACATTTCTGTCATGTCTGGTTCTGACATTTGCTCTGTCGCTTCAAATTGTGTTTTTTTGCCTTTTGGTATATCTTATAATTTTTTCTTGACAGACAGAGCCATGATGTGCTGGGCAAAATGAAATGCTATAAATAGGCCTTTAGTAATGTGGTGGCTAGGTACAAGAGAAAGGGAAGCATTCTATAGACATATGTCTAGGTCTCAGTCTTTCGGTGAACTTATGCCTCTGGACTATGAACTTCAAAAGTGTTTCTCAGGGTTTTTTCACCACCCTTATAGATAGAATGGATAACGTGGGCTGGGTATTTCTCTTCTCCAAACTTGGGCTCTGATAATACCCCATTAGGTTAAGCTCTGGTTAACTGCTTTCCCTTGAGGGCAAGAGTTGTTAAGAACAGTGGTCTTGTGCATGTTAACATGGTTCCTCTCCTCATCTACCAGAAGCAGGAGGGGATTTTTCTCCAAAATTTACTGTGGGAAACTTGGAAAGTCCTTAGAAGTCAATCTCACAGTATTGTGTTCCCCACCATGACTGGGTTCCTTTGGAGTACTTTACTCTAAGACTTGTCCATGCTGAGCTTTCAGCAATTCATCAATTATGGCTCAGATTTTTTTTCTGCCCCAGCATTGGTTCCTATGGTGGTTTCCACTTGTGAGTCTGCTCCTATAAGTCATGACTCATGACTCATGACTTTGCCTCTCTTTGCAAAGTTGGGAGCAGCAGTTTTCCTTATGTCTTCCCCTTTCTTACAAATCCAAGAAGAGCTGTTTTGTTTTCAGTCTGTTTAGCTTTTTACTTGTTATATTAGGACAAATGGCCATTTCCAAGATCCTTACATGTGAAACTAGAAATCACTCCCTTCCTTTTTATTTTACAATCATTTGTTTTGCTTGCTTGTTTTTTCTTGTAAGAACACTGTTCATGAGATCTACCCTGTTAAATTGCGGGGGGGGGGGGGAGGTAAACTAATTGTATTTTATTTTATTTTAAATTTTATATTTTTTTAAAATTTACATCCAAATTAATTAGCATATAGTGCAACAATGATTTCAGGAGTAGACTCCTTAATGCCCCTCAACCATTTAGCACATCCCCCCTCCCACAACCCCTCCAATAACCCTGTTTGTTCTCCATATTTAAGAATCTCTTATGTTTCATCTCCCTCCCTGTTTTATATTATTTTTGTTTCTCTTCCCTTATATTCATCTGTCATACCCTCTTAAATTTTTAAGTGCACAATACAGTATTGTTAATGATAGGTACCATGCTGTATGGCAGATCTCAAGAACTTACTCATCTTGCATAATTAGAACTTCTTATTAATCGAACAATAGTTCCCTATTTTCTCCTCCCTCAGCCTCTGCCAACCACCATTCTATCCTCTGTCTCTATGAACTTGACTATTTAGGTATATCATATAAATCGAGTCATGCAGTATTTGTCCTCCTGGGACTGGCTTATTTAACATAGCATAATGTCTTCCAGTTACATTCATATTGCCACAAATGGCAGGGTTTTTTTTTTTTTAAGCTGAATAAATTCCATTATATTATATGCCATTTTCCTTATTCATTCATTCATCAATGGACATTTAGATGGTTTCCACATATTGAACAATGGGAATACTACTTCAATGAACATGGGAGTGCAGATACGCTTTCAAGATCCTATTTCCAATATATTTGGAAATATATCCAGAAGTGGGATTGCTGGATGATATAGTTGTTCTAATTTTCTTTTTTTAAAATAAACTTCATGATGTTTTCCATAGTAACTGCATCATTTTACATTCCCACCAACAGTGTACAAATGTTCTAATTTATGCACATACTCACCAACATTTGTTATCTTTTTTTTTTGATAATAACCATCTTAACTGGTGTGAGGGGATAACTCACTGTAGTCTTGAGTTGCAATTTCTTAATAATTAGTGATGCTGCCCACCTTTTCATAATGTGTTGGCTATTTTTATGTCTTTTTAAAAATATCTGTTCAAGTATCTTGTCAAGTTTTAATCAGGTTATTAGCATTTTTGGTATTCAGTTGTAGGAATTTCTTATATATTTTGGATGTTAACCCATTATCAAATATATGGTTTGCAAATATTGTCTCCCATTCCAAATGTTGCCTTTTCATTCTGATTGTTTACTATGCAGAAGTTTTTAGTTTGACATAACTTTATTTTACTTTTTTAAAAGTGTCACATCCAAGAAATAATTGCCAACTGTAATGAAGTTTTCACAATGCCTTTAAAAAAATTTTTTTACAGTTTAAGATATTACATTGAAGTTACTAATCCACTTTGCATTAATTTTTGTGTAGGGTATAAAACAGGGTCTAATTTTATACCTTTTTATATGGATATCCAGTTTTCCCAACACAATTTGTTGAAGAGTTTATTCTTTCCTTGTTGTGTATTCTTAGAACATTTGTCAAAGATCATTTGACCATACATGTGTGGGTTAATTTCTGAGATTTCTATTCTAGTCCATTGATCTATATGTCTGTTTTTATGCCAGTACCATACTGTTTTAATTACTGTAGCTTCATAATATATTTTGAAATCAGGAAATGTGATGCCTCCAGGTTTGTTTTTTCTCAAAATTGCTTTGTCTATTCTGGTTTTTTTTTGTGATTGAATTAAAATTTTAGAATTTTCATTTCTGTAAAAAATGTCATTGGGGTTTTGATGGGGGTAGGATTAAATCTATACAACACTTTGGGTAGTATGGACATTTTAACCAATATTAAGTATTCCAGTCCATAAACACGTGACATCTTTCCATTTACTTATCTTTGATTTCTTTCATTAGTGTTTGCAGTGTATAAGTCTTTCATTTTCTTGGTTAAGTTTATTCCAAAGAACTTTATTCTTTTTGTTGCTATTGTAAATAGAATTATTCCCCCTTAATTTCCAGTCCATACAGTTCATTGTTACTGTATAGAAATGCAACTTATTTTTTTATTTATATCCTGCAAATTTACTGAACTCACTTATTAGTTCTGTTCTGTTTTGTTTTGTTTTGTGGAGTCTTTAGGGTTTTCTCCAAATAAAACTGTCTTATCTGCAAACAGAAATAATTTTACATCTTTCTTTGTGATTTGGATACTTTTATTTATTTTTCTCGCCTAATTGGTTTGGCTAAGACTTTCAGTACCATATTGAATATAAATGATAAGGGTGGGAATCTTTGTCTTTTCCTGATCTTAGGGGAAAGGCTTATAATTTATCATCATTTGGTTGTAATGTTAACTGTAGGCTTATCAAATATGGACTTCATTATGTTAAAGTAAATTCCTTCTATACTTAGTTTGTTGACTATTTTTATTATTAAAGGGTGTTAAATTTTGTCAAATGCTTTTTCTGCATCTATTGAGATGATCGTGTGATTTTATCTTTAAATTTGTTAATGTGGTGTATCACATTGATTGATTTGTGTATGTTGAATGATCCTTGCATCCCAGGGATAAATCCCACTTGCTAATAGTGTGTGACTACTTAATGTGCTGTTGAATTTGGTCTTTTAGTATTTTGTTGAAGACTTTTATATATGTGGTCATCAGGGATATTAACATGAAGATTTCTTTTCTGATATTGTCTTTTTCTGGCTGTGATATAAGGATAACATTAGCCTTGTAACATGAATTTGAAAGTGTTCCTTCCTCTTCAATTTTCTGGAAGAGTTTGAGAAAGATTGGCATTTTTTTAAGCATTTGGTAGAATTTATCAGTGAAAACATCCAATCTGAGGCTTTTTTTTTTATGTTGGAAGTTTTTGATTGCTGATTCAGTCTACTTATTCATTATTTATCTATTCAGATCTTCTATTTTTTCTCATGACTCAATCTTGGTACATTATACTCTTTTAGGAATTTATCCAGTTCTTCTAGATTATTCAATTTGTGAACTTGTAATTATTCATAAGTCTCTTATGACCCTTTTTATTTCTTTGGCAACACTTGTAATATATCATATTTTACTTCCGATTTTGTTTATTTAAATATTCTCTTTTTTTCTTAAGTAGAGTAGCTAATTTTTTATAAATTTTGTGTGTATTTTCAAAATAACAACTCTTAGTTGTTTTCATTTTTTCTATTGTTTTCCTATTCTCCTCTTCATTTATTATTGTTCTAGTCTTCATTATTTCCTTTGCTAATTTTGGGCTTCCTTTGTTCTTTTTTGCATATATATATATATTCATATATATATAATTTGTGTGTGTGTGTATATATATATAGTATATGTATATATATAGTATATGTATATATGTATATATATATATACATATATATATATAGTTTACTTACTTATCTTTAGAGAGTGTGTGTGTGAGCAGGGAAGGGGCAGAGAGAGAGGGAGAGAGAGAATCCCAAGCAGGCTCTGCACTGACAACACAGAGATCATTGAGCTGAAATTAAGAGTCAGACTACCAATTGAGCCACCCAGGTGCCCTGTTCTTTTACTAGCTCCTTGAGGTGTAAAGTCAGGGTGGTTTTTGAGATATTTCTTCTTTTTTTTTTTAATGTAGGCATTTATCACTTTAAACTTTCCTCTTAGTACCCCCTTTTTTGAATCCCATACCTTTTTTGATGTTGTGTTCTCACTTTATTTTGTATGAAGATATTTTGTAACTTTTCTCTTTACTTTTTTTCTGTGGCCATTTGTTGTTCAGGAAATGTGTTGTTTATTTTCCACAGGCTTATGAATTTTTAAATTTTCATTCTGATTTCTAGTTTTATTTCACTGTTGTCAGATGGATTTTTGGTATGGTTTCAGTCTTCTTAAATTTGTTGAACTTGTTTTGTGGCCTAAGATGTGATTTTTCGTGGAGGATGTTATGTGCATGCTTGAGAAGAATGTATATTTTGATGCTGTTAGGTGGAATATTCTTTGTATATGTATTAGGCCCATTTGGTCTATACTGTTACTCAAATCTGCTATTTCATTATTGTTTTCTGGTGTGTATGTTCTAGCCATTATTGAAAGTAAGATATTGAGGTCTCCTACTAGTATGTATTGCTATGTGGCAGTCTTGAAAATGGAAGCTCATTTTACCAGTGTGATGCCCTGGTCCCTGGTTCTGGAAGTAGCATAATAGACCTAATTTCCAGAAAACTGTGTTTGCCCTTAGTTATCTGGAATATCCCAGAATAATTGATGCAAGACAATTGTGTTTATTTTGCCTAACTCACAACTCACTCAGGGCAGAAAAGTGATTTTCATTCCTCAAAAGCTTTGTAAAGTAAACAAACCACAGCTGCCTGGTGAAAAAGACTATGCTTGAGGCATACAATAGATTGACAAAACCTAGAAGGAAAAGCTGGGATGAGAGTTTGTTTATTTGGGAGATTAAGGTATTCAAAATTGCCTATATATACTGGGAAATTTAGAAAGTGATGCAAATGACCAAGGGAAGATTCATATTTAGAAAAGACCTATGAAGAACCTAAGCTTTCACTTCTGACTAATCTCTAGGCTCAATGCAAGCATAAAGTGAAGGCTAAGGCAGAGTTGTCAGTGTCTCTTCACAAATAAGCAGGCCTCATCCAGTTCCTATTTTCAAGCACTGAGCTACATTTTGTAATTTTAGTCCCTAGTATTAAAGGAGTGCTCTAACACAGAGCCAATTTCTCAAAACTAGAAAAGGTTTCTTCCTCCTCCTCTTTCTTCTTTTTTTCTTTGATTTTATACTTTTTCTCCTCCTCATCCTCCTCCTTTTTCTCCTCTTCTTCAAGGAAATCTCTCTCAAAACACTGGCTGAACACAAGCTAAAGGAACAGACTTATAAGATCATATATGACAAATAATACAGGTTTTACAAAAATAGTGTAGAAAAGTAATAAACAGCTACAGCTACTGCAAACAACACAAACAAATCCTGAAAATCTGATTTCCGTATTTACCATGTGTAATATTCAAAATGTTTAGATTTCAACAAAAAAATGGAAATTTTGCAAAGAAATAAGAAAAAATTAACAGACACTGTCCTTGATAAAGCACAGACATCAGACATACTTTAAAAAAGTATGTCTTTTTTAAAGGGGCAGAGATAGGGGTTGACAGAGGATCCAAAGTGCGCTCTGCACTGACAGCAGAGAGCCTGATGTGGGGCTCAAACTCATGAACCATAAGATCAATGGCCTGAGCTGAAGTCAGACGCTTAACTGACTGAGCCTGTAAAGCACCCCTTAAACAAAAACCTTAAACCAATTGTCTTAAATGTGGTAAAGGAGCTAATGGAACCATGGGCAAATATCTAAAGGAGAGAAAGGATAATGATATATAAATGAATAGAGAATATCAATAAAGAATAGAGATTTTAAAAGGAACCAACCAGACATTCTGAAACTGAGAAATACAATAACTAAAATGAAAAACTCACCAGAGGGTTTTGATAGGGTATTTGAGCAGGGAAGAGCAACAAACAATCAGCAAACTTGAATACTGGTCAATCTAAATGATCCCATCTGAAGAGCAGAAAAATAAAAGAATGAAACAAATTAGCAGAGCCCAGGAGTCCCATGAAACATCATTACATTTACCAACATAAACATTATGAGACTCCTCAAAATAGAGGAGTAAGAGAACAAAAAATAAAATATTTGAAGAAAAAACACCAGAAAACTCTACAATTTTGATAAATACATGAATATAGACATCATGAGTCTCAATGAACTTTTTAGTTTCTTTTTTTTCCAAGTTTTTATTTAAATGAACTTTAAGGAGAATAAAATCAAAGAGGTACACATTGACACATTATTATGAAACTATTAAAAGCTGATGACAAAGAGATAATCTTGAAAACAGCAAAAGAAAAGTGACTTTTCATATACATGGTATTCTCAGTAAGATTAATAAATTTCTCATTATAAACTATTAAGGACAAAAAGAAGTTGGATAACACTTTTAAAATGCAAAAAAATATATATCCAACAAACAAATATATCCAGCAAAACTATCCTTTAAAAACAAATGAGAAATTAAGACATTTACAGATAAATAAAAGCTGAGAGAGTTCATTGCTAGTAGAGCTGCCCTACAAAAAAATACTAAAATGAGTCATTGAGGCTGAAATGGAAGGACGTTGAGTAGTAACTTGAAACCAGGCAAAGTAAAAAAGAACTCCAATATAAGTAATATCATAGGTAAATATAAAAGACAGGATAGTATTTTTCATTTGCAACTCTTTTTAATTTGCTTCATGAGATAAAAATGCATGAAAGCAATTACAAATCTGTGTTAATAGGCACGCAATGTATAAAGAGGAACTTGTGGCAACAATATAAAGGCAGGGCAGAGTTGTATAGGAGCAAAGTTTTTGTATGCTACTGAAGCTAGGTTGTCAATAAATTCTTATTGTTAGAAATTTACAAAATTAATTGTAATAATCATGGTAACCACAAAGAAAATGCATTAAAAACATTTACCAAAACAGGGTGCCTGTGTGGCTCAGTTGGTTAAGCATCTGACTCAATCTCAGTTCAGGTCTTGATGTCAGGATCATGAATTCAAGCCCCACGTTGGGCTCCATGCTGAGCATGAAGCCTACTTAAAAAAGTATTTACCAAAACAATGAGAAGAGAATCAAAATTGTACACTGCATTCAATTAAATACTAAAGAAGGTACTAACAGGAAAATTCATTTCTTCATGAACAAAAAGTTACATGTTTTGTAATTTTTATGAGATGGTCAGTCAGGTTCTGCTACAAGAGGGGACACAGGAAAGTCTCAGGGGAAAAAAAGCTCATTATAATCACAGGTAGTAGAGACAGGAGGCATCACACACCAGACATGACTACATGGGAAAATATCAGGGTGGTTGGGGACAGAAGACAGGAGCAGGGGAGGGCTTAGGCTATGGTCTTTAGTGGAGTTTCATAAGAAAGTCAAGATAGGGCAGCGTAAACAGTTTAGGATAGGCTAGTTTGAATTTTGATGGACTTTGAGCTATGGGAGTAATCTTTAGTTGCCTGGTCTTGTAATGATTAAGGCAGAAAAGGTATAATACTTCCTGAAGTGCATGGATCAAGAAGAGGAGGCAAGGCTCTGGATTGCATATCAAAGGCATGTTTCCTGCTGGGCCCCTTGCTATCTCTAAGAATTGGCTAGCCCAGGTATTGACAGTCTCTCTTCATCCACGCAAGGTTAAGATGACAAAACATCATTAAAGAGAGATATCATATATATTGTGTACATATAATACAAATATGTATTATGTATACATAGAATATGTATTATGTATACATACATATGTAATATGTATACATAGAATATACATATAATACATATTTGTATTATATGTATACATAGAATATACAATGTATATATGTAACATGAATCATACACTACAGCTTATACAGAAAACAAGCAGCAAAATGGCAGAAGTTTTTCTTTATCAGTGATTGCTTTAAATATAAATGCATTAAACTTAGGGCACCTGTGTGGCTCAGTCGGTTAAGCATCCAACTTCAGCTCAGGTCATGATCTCTTGGTTCTTGGGTTCAAGCCCCACATCCGGCTCTGCACTGACAGTGCAGAGCCAGCTTGGGATTCTCTCTTTCCTCTCTCTCTGCCCCTCCCCAACTTGTGCTTTCTTTCTCAAAATAAATAAACCTAAAAAAAAATAAATGTATTACACTTTCTAATCAAAGGTGGAAATTGGAAGAATGAATCAAATAACATGATCAAACTATATGCTGTCTACCAGTGTGTCACTTTAGATCCAAAACCACATATAAGTTAAAAGTGGAAAAATATATTCCATGCAACTAGCAACCAAACTGCTGGGTGATTTTGCTAATACCAGGCAGAAAGGACTACAAGTCAGAAATTATTACGAGAGACAAAGGGCATTATACATTGAGAAAAGGGTCAACTCATCAAGAAGATATAATAATTATAAACATATAAGTACAAAACAGCAGATCCTCAAAATATATGAGCAAATATTGACAGAATGGAAAGAAGAAATATACAGTTCTACAATAATAAATACTTCAACAAACTAATTTAAATGAGCAGAACATCTAGACAAAAGATCAATGGGAAAATATAGAACTTGGAAAACACTGTAGACCTGAGACACATACAGAGAGCACATCACCCAAGAACAGAATATACAGTTTTCTCAGGTAACCATATGTTATTTTCCAGAATAGTCCATATGTTAGGCCATAAAAAAACCACAATAAATTTAAAAAGATGGAAATAATACCAACTGTTTCCCCGAATACAATGAAATAAGCTAGAATTCAGTAACAAAAGGAAAACTGGAAAATTCACAAATATGGGAAAATTAAGCAACACACTTCTAAGAAACCAATGGGTCAAAGGAGAAATCACAAGGGAAGAAAATACTAGAGATAAATTATAATGAAAGCACAATAACAAAAACTTATGGGATGCAACAGAACCAGTGCTCAATAGAAAATACACAGCAGTAAAAACTTATTCTTTAAAAAAAGCAAAAGAAAAGAGAGAGAAACCAAGAAACAGACTCTTAACTATAGAGAACAAACTGATGGTTACCAAAGGGGAGGTAGGTGGGGAGATGGGTGAAAAGGTGATAGGAATTAAAGAGTATAGTTATCATGATGAGCACTGAGTAATGTATAGAATCGTTGAATTACTATGTTGTGCACTTGAAACAAATATAACACTATATGTTCACTATACTGGAATTAAAACTTAAAAACCTAATAAAAAGAAAAAAGAAAAAAGAAAAAGCAAGTATCACTTTAAAACTAAAAAAAGAGACAAAAAGATAAAGATCTCAAATCAATAAATTAACTTAAATCAGAACTGAAACTGGGGACATAACTATTAACCTTTCAGAAATGGAAAGGATTATAAGAGAATACCAGGCACCATTATATACCAACACATTAGACCTCAAATCAGTAACTTAACACATTAGACCTCAAATCAATAACTTAAATTTATACCTTAAGGAACTATAAAAAAGAAAGTAAATTAAACCAAAGGTTGAAGAAAGGAAATATTAGAGAGGAAACAAATAAAATACAGAATGAAAAAAAAATTAACGAAACTAAAATATCAATAAAATTGACAAACCTTTATCTCACCTAACAGAGAAAGAGAGAGAGAGAAGAGTAAAATAACTAAAATAAAAATGAAAGTGGGGACATTACTACCAACCTAACAAATAAAAATGATTATTAAAAAATAATATAAACAATGGTAAGCCAACAAATTAGATAACATAAATAAAATGGTCCAACTTCTAGAAACACACAAATTAACAAAACTGACTCAACAAGTAATAGAAAATCTGATCAGACCTATAAAAAGTAATAAAATTGCTACGATATGTTGACTATTTTAAATAATACTGCAATAAACATAGGGGTGAAAAATTCTTTTTGAATTAGTGTTTTCATTTTCTTTGAGTGAATACCCAAAGTGGAAATACTGAATCATATATTTTTATTTTATTTTTTATTTTTTTAGGAACCTCCATACTGTCTTTGTCTGCACCAGCTTACATTCCCACCAACAGCGCATGAGGGTTTCCTTTTCTCCACATCCTCACCAACACTTATTCCTTGTCTTCTTGATACTAGCCATTCTGACTGCTGTGAGATTGTATCTCACTGTGGTTTTAATTTGCATTTTCCTGATTATGATTGAACATCTTTTCATGTGTCTGATGGACATCTATATGCCATCTTTAGAAACATGTCTATTCACGTCCACTGCCAATGTTTTTTGATTGTTTAGGTTTTTTTTTGATGTTGAGTTGTATAAGTTCTTTATATATTTTAGATATTAACCCCTTATTAGATATATAATTTGCAAATATCTTCTCTCATTCAATATGCTGTGTTTTGTTTTGTTGATAGTTTCCTTTGCTGTGCAAAAGCTTTTTATTTTGGTGTAGTCCCAATAGTTTAATTTTGCTTTTGTTTCCCCTGCTGAGGACACATACACATATAAATATGTTGCTAAGGCTGATGTCTGAGAGATTACTGATTATATTTTTGGAGTTTTATGGTTTCACATTTAGATCTTTAATGTATCAATCAATAGATGACTAGATAAAAAAGACGTTATATACACACACACACACACACACACACACACCACAATGGAATATTAGTCATAAAAAAGAATGAAATCTTGCCATTTGTGACAACATGGATGGACCTAGAGGGTATTACACTAAGTGAAATAAGCCAGACAAAGACAAATATCATAGGACTTCATTAATATGTAGAATCTTAAAAAACAAAACAACTGAGCAAACAAACACACACAAAAAAAACTCAAATGTAGAGAACAAACTGGTGGTTGCCAGAGTGGGGGGGTCTAAATGTTAAGGCAGCACACTCCCAGTGAGAATCGGGAGGAGGAGGAGACTACAAGAATAGGCCCAGGAGCAATGGTGTCCAAAGAGGAACAAGCAGTAAAAAATCTCAACATGGAAAATGCCAACCAGGAAAATGAAAAAAGGATGAAAAGAAGCAAGTTGCTAATTAAGGGCATCCCATAGCCCTCCCTTTGGAAGCTGGTTAATATTGTGTGCCTAAAGTAAATTGTAAGTGGTTCCGTGTTAGTCAGCCCCTGATTCAGAGGCTTAGAGAGCCACAGGCAAGGAGAGAGAATATGGAAAGGTTTGGGGAGGAGGTGAGACAGTTGATGGAAAAGCTGAGGGAAAAGCAATTCAACATAGTCTGCGGGCAGTTAGCACTGACTCTCCTAACTATAACCATCATGATGAGTTTTGCATTATGCCTTGAATCCTAAATTCAATTCAGTCCTTGAGTTCTCTGAAGTTAATAGGAAGATACACCTACTTCCTAAACTTACATGTTCTCAATGTACATTGGTTGTAACCCTTTTGGTGTTACATGTCTCTTGTGGGTCTCCTATTACCAGCTTCTAATTGAATGTTGGATTTTGACCCAATTTGTAAGATTTTGTTAGCAAGGGAGTTTTACCCTATTGAATGGCAAGAAGCTCATTATATATTGTGAATTTAATAAAGCAGTTTAAAAGGTGAAAAGAAAGAAAAGAAAAGAAAAGAACTTTTTAACTCATTCTATCAGAACAGTACTACCCTGATACCAAAGCCAGCAACAACACCACAAGGAAAAAAAAAATTACAAACAAATATCCCTTCCGAGTATAGATACGAAATGCTTCAGCAAGTTCCAACATAGTAATTCCAACAGGATATTAAAAAGAATTACACACAGGGGCACCTGGGTGGCTCAGTCAAAGCATCTGACTTCAGCTCAGGTCATGATCTCACAGCCTATGAGTTCAAGCACCACATCAGGTTCTGCACTGATAGTGCAGAGCCTGCTCGGGATTCTCTCTCTCTCCCTCTCTCTGCCCCCCCCCCCATTCACACCCTCTCCTTCTCAAAAATAAATAAACTTAAAAATATAATTACACTCAATAACTAAGATTTATCCCATAAATTCAAGTGTGTTCAATATACAAAAATCCATCAATGTAACACACCACATGAATAGAACAAAAGAAAAAAATTCATGACCATCTCATTTGCAGAAAAGCTTTTGACAAAATTCAACATCCTTTTATTATAAAAACAATCAGAAAACTAAAAATAAAAGATATCATCCTCAATATGATAAAGAACATTTACCAAAGTCATATTAATCATACAGCTAACATAATGAGTGACTGAAAGCTCTCCAACTCAGTTCAGGAATTAAGACAAGGGTGCTCATTTCTGCTACCTTTATTCAACATTATACTAGAATTTCTGGACAGAGCAATTAGGCAATAAAATTAATAAAAGGTTTGCATAAATTGAGCATAGTTTCAGGGTACAAGATCAGCATACAAAACTAGTTGTATTTCTATAACAGTAGTCATAAGCAATCTGAGAGGGAAATTAAGAAAAAATTCCATTTACAGTAGTATCTAAAAAAACAAAATACCTAGTAAGGAATATAAACAAGGAAGTAAAAATCTTTTACTGGGAAATCAACAAACTTTGCTAAAATAAATTAAAGACCTGGAAATGTAAAGACATCCTGTGTTCATGCATTAAAACATTTGATATTATTAGATGGAAAGATATCTTCTGTTCATTTATTAGAACACTGAATACTTTTAAGATGGCAATAGTACACAAAGCAATGTACAGATTCAATGAAATCTCTAGCAAATTCCTGTAGCCAGTTTTTTTCAGAAATGTAAAAGCCTATTCTCAAATTCATACAGAATTACAAGAGACCCTGAATAGCTAAAACAACTTTGAAAAAAATAAAAGTGACAGGACTCACACTTCCTAGTGTCAAAATTTACTACAAAGTCACAGAAGTAAAAACAGTGTGGTACTGGCATAAGTCAGGCATTTAGACCCATGTAATAGAAGTGCAAGGAGAGGCCAGAAATAAGCCATATATCTGTGACCAATTGGTCTTGGATAAGGGTGCCAAGACCAGCCAATGGAATAGCCTTTTCAATAAATGGTGCTGTTAACAAAGTTGGACCAGTACATCACACCATATTTAAAAGTTAACTAAAAGTGAATCAAAAATATATTTGTAAAAGAAAAAAATTTAAACATTTAGAAGAAATATAAGGGTAAATCTTCATGACCTTGTACTTGGATTCTTAGATATAATACCTAATCCATAAGCAGCAGAAGAAAAAAAATAGATTATTTGGACTTCATCAAAATTACAAAGTTTTTGCATCAAAGAACATTATCAAGAAAGTAAAAGACAACCAATAGAAT
Source organism: Prionailurus viverrinus (assembly GCF_022837055.1). Taxonomy (NCBI): domain Eukaryota; kingdom Metazoa; phylum Chordata; class Mammalia; order Carnivora; family Felidae; genus Prionailurus; species Prionailurus viverrinus. The sequence goes on from NW_025927617.1 coordinate 80,311, forward strand.
CTGAAAGAAATATTTGCAAATCCTGTATCTAAGGGTCTAACATGCAGAATATATAAGGAAGTTTTACAGCTCAGTAAGACAAATCACTTAAAACTTGGGCAAAGTACTTGATTAGACATTCCCCCAAAGACATTCAAATGACCAAGAAGCACATGAAAAGATGCTCAACATCATTAGTCATTAGGAAAATGCAAATCAAAACCAATATCAGGTACCTCTTCACATGCATTTAGGATGGCTATTATCTTAGGAATGGAAAATACAAAGTGTTGGAATGAATATGGAGAATTAGAATCCTCATACATTGCTGGTGGGAATGTGAAATGGTTCAGCCACCATGGAATAGTTTGGAGGTTTTTAAAACCTAAATGGATAAAAATCAATTTTCAATGTTTATAAATTTATGTGTGTAAAAGTCTTACATGATAAATTCAGTCTAACATTCCAATCTTTACCAAGGCAGTTCTACCATTTCTACTTCATTTCTTGTAGGCCACCTTTTGGTACATGGTTCAGCCACCCAACCAATCTGTCAGAGCCCCTTCTAATCCCTCAAGTTAAAACAATGAATCCAGAATATCTGATGAGTGTGTCCATACAAACAGTTTAAGCCTGATAAAACTTTATGTTCATTCCACCATTATCCAGCATCCTAAATATCCATCTCCAAACATAATACTCGGACTTTTGTCCGTAAAAATCAGAAAGCCACACAGTTCTCTTGGTGTCTAGTATACCTCCTCCTGGATCATACTTTATACTTTATTCTTTGGGGACTGGTGAGACCTGACTCTAGTTATAAGTTTAAAAGTTAAGACAGGTGGTAGAGATAGATCCTGAGAAGAATCAGAAGTGTCTTACCAGACAGTTACCTAAGAGGAGGCCTAAGGATCTTCAGGAAAAGCAGGATTACTGACTCAGATAAGGTTGGAAAGAATACATTTACTGGCAAGAAGATGCCACAGAATTTAGGGGTTTGATGTTCCCAGTATCATTGGGATTTTCCCATATGTCTCTATCCCAAATTTCCTGTTTCAATTTCTTCCCAATTAATGTCTTCCCAATTTAAGATACCCTGCAAGACTGCATTGTTATTACAGGATGAAACTTTGGGATTAGTTTTCAGAAATCTCAGCCGTGTGTCTACAGTAGATGAGGATTGCTTTCAGTTATACACAGGTTCTCAGGTTATTTATGAAAAGTTTGACCTGGGAATTTGAAGCCCTGAGCTCATCATGCTTTTTCCACTTATTCCAGTGCCATTAGAAGCAACAAGCCAAACTCATCACACATATTACTTTGAAAGAAAATGTTTTTAACTATCAATGACACAGTGACTTAGAACCTCACTTTTTACTAGCATTTGATTAAGAGTTTCCCATGGTGATATTTTGCTTATCTCTATTGCCACATCATACCATGGATTTTAGTGCCCTTTTTACCACTGAAATAGAGTCATTTCCAGTAAACAAAAAACCAATTTAGGAAATTCACTTCAGTTCCTGATCATTTTCAGTACCAAAATATGTGTAAGGGTTTTGTCAGACAACTATAAGGGAAATAGGTAAATGATAGATGATAGATAGATAGATAGACTATACATATATAATATATATTATATATTATATATATTATATATTATATATATATTACATATATATATGATAAAGAGAGAGAGATATATAGACAAAGACAAAGAAAGAGTCTGAGAAACACAATGAGAGAGATTATTGCAAAGAATTGGCTTATATGATTTTGGTGATAGGCTAGGCAAATCTGAAATCCATAAGACAGGATGGCAGGCTGGAAATTCTCAAGCAAAAACTGGTACTGCAGTCCACAGAAGAGATTTTCTCACTAAGGAAACCTCAGTTTTTATTCTTAAGACCTAATCTCAAAAGCCTAAAGACATACAAGACTTGTTCACTGAAATTTAAAAAAAAATAATGCTGAAATAAATTTTAAAAGACATAAATCAATGGAAAGAAATCCTGTATTCATGAATTGAAAGCTTTAATGTTGTTAAGATGTCAATATGACCCAAGGCAATCTACAGATTCAATGCAATTTCTAACAAAATTTCAACAGTATTTTTTAAACAAAAATGGAAATGCTAATTCTCAAGTTCATATGAAATGGCAACGGGGAACAGCCATAACAATCTTGATAAAGAAGAAAGTTGAACTCTTATTTCCTTATTCCAAACTTATTGCAAGGCTACAAGCAATCAAAATAGTGTGGTACTGGCTTAACGGTAGAAAAAATGTTCTGCCATTAGATAGTGGTGATGGTTGCACAACACTATGAATTCACTGAAGGCCACTGAATTATACTTTAAAATACGCAATTTTATGCTATGTGAACCTTATTTTGTGATGGTTAAATTTGTATTAATTTGGCCAGGCCATGGGTGCTCAGATATTTGGTCAAACATTATTCTGGGTGTGTCTGTGAGGGTGTTTTTAGATAAGATTAACATTTGAATAGTTAGACTGAGTAAAGATTGCCCTCCATAATGTGTAGCCCTCATCCAATCAGTTGAAGGACTGAATAGAACAAAGAGCTTGACCCTCCCATGAATAAGAGGAAACTCCTGCCTGCCTACTGTTTTGAGCTGGGACATAGGTTTGTTTCTAACCTTTAGATTTGAACTCAAACATTGACTTTTCTTGGGTCTCAACCCTTTTGGCCTTTGGACTGAAACCTATATCATCAGTGCTCTTGGTTCTCCAGCTTGCTGACTATAGATATTGGGACTTCTCAGCCTCCATTATCTCATGAACCAATTCGTTATTAGAGAACCCGACTAATATATATTTTGATACTGAGAGTGATTACAGAGGAACAGAATTTTAAGGATGAGTTTTCTGAATTCGTTCTGGGGTTTCTGGAATTGGGTCTCTGAGCCAATTATATTCTTAAGTGTTAATGACTCTATTCCAGTACTAAAGAGAACACTGGTAATCTTATGTTTTAGCAATATAGAGAGGAAAAACATACAATTTGGCATTAATAGACCATCTATCAGAAGGAGCTGGTTGACTGCGTATAAATTTTGAAAATTGTTGGCAAACTAATGAATATGGTGAGATGATATAATTGCTGTTAATGTCACTGGACAAAGTGGGGAAAGAAAATAATGAGCTCAGAAATCAGAATTCCCAACTTAAGTGCTACATAATGACATGAAAGTTTCTATATGTACCCCGAAAGAGACCCTGAATTTCTATAACCACAGGGCTCAGATTACTGAAAATCAAACCTGGAATTTCATCTGGCTAACTTACAACACAAGTTGAACTCCCAACTTCATAGGATGTCTAATGTTAATATGAGGGCATTATTAGGAAGGAATGAGATCCTGACAGTTGGAATGGAGACGTGTGGGAAGACCCTGATGAAACCAGGAACATTGAGCCCATAAATTCTGATAAGTATTCTTGGCAAGTGGAAGAGGCCACTTACCCCCAGTGGAAGCAGTTTCTTTACCTCTGGCTGAGGGGATAAACCTACACTGCCTGAGGAAACATTAATGACCTCCCCTGGGGATGTTTCTGAGCAAAACACTGCTGATTATTCTTAGGACCTACCCCCACCACTCCTCTTTGTTTCTAGACCTATAACTAGATCATGTCCCAGCAGGTTGCAAAAGGTGAAGTACGCAGTGTGACCAATAAGGAGGTTCACTACACTCCAAAAGAACTACTTGAGTTTCTAATCCACACAGACAGCAATCCAAGGAATATGTGTGGGAATGGATATTAAGTGTGTGAGATAATAGTGGAAGAAACATAAAGCTGGATGAGGCCAAACTTATTGATACATGCACCCTAAGTGGAGATACTACTTTTAATGTTGCAGGTCAGGAAGTTATAAAGGCCTCTTATAGGTTTTTTTTGTTGGTTGTCTGAAACACGGACCAAAAAGTGGACCAAAGTGTGAGTTTGTAATAGCAAACTTGCCTTGGTTTTAATATAGAGGAAAGGATAAAAAGGTTTAGGGAGATTTAAATGTTAGAGTAGATTTGTCATTTGAAATCTACTCACCCACCCCTGTTTTTGTTTTGTTTTTCTTAATTTCTTTACTTTTAGTCTCTAGCATTCATCTTTCTATTTTAATTCCAGTATAGTTAACATACAGTGTTATACTAGTTTTGGTATACAATACAGTGATTCAAAATTCTAGACATTACTCAGTGATGAGCAAGATAAGTGTAGTCTTAATCCCCTCATCTTTTTCACTGCCCCCCATCTCTCCTCTGGTAACCATCTGTTTGTTCTCTATAGTTAAATGTGTGGCGTTTTTTTGGTTTGCCTCTTTTTTTTTCTTTTTTAATTTGTTTCTTAAATTCCATATATTAGTGAAATCATATGATATTTGTCTTTTTTGACTAGCTTATTTTGCTTAGCATTATACTCTCTAGCTCCATCCATGTCATTGCAAATGGCAAGATTTTATTCTTTTATATGACTGAATAATATTCCACTATACATACATACACACACAACACACACATACACACATGCATACATCTCACATCTTCTTCACTCATCTATCAATGGACACTTTGGCTGCTTCCATAACTTGGCTATTGTAAATAATGCTGTTATAAATATAGAGGTTATAAAAGGGGGAACGGGCAAAACAGATGAAGGAGATTAATGGACGGTATGATTAACTGTGACAACCAAGGAGAAATTGGACTACTACTCCACAATGGAGGTAAGGAAGAGGATATATAAAAGCAAAAGATCCCTTAGGGCATCTCTTAGTATTACCATGCCCTGTGATTAAAGGGGTGCAAGGTGGCAGAGTAGGAGGACCCTAAGCTCACCTCTCCTATGTTTACAACTAGACATCTTTTACATTCAAGTAAATAAACTGGAGAGCTATCTGATGATTAGCAGATCAAACTCCATAACTAAATGTAGAGAGGAAGCTGCATCAGAGAGTTTAGGAAGGGCAAAAATGGACGTCAGGAGCTGTGCACAGGAGGGAAGGAGCTGTGGTCATGGAGAGGGAAAAGCACCAGGGAGCCCCAAAAGGGAAAATGAATCCTCATAATATCTGCCTTTGAAAACCAGAGGGGCTGAATTCTCTGAGTATGTATAACCAGTGGACTTAGAGCCTGGAGCATCAAAAGTCAGTTTACTCAGCAGTGGGCAAACCAGGAAGGCAAGGGAAAGTTGGGTCTCTGCCCTTAAAGAGACATCAGCCCACAGAAAGGTAATATAGAATTCATAGCTTGCACAACAGGAGGGAGATCTGTTTATACTTATTTCAGAGCATGTTAGGGGATTCTCTGGGAGCAAAGGAGCTATCAGTTGCCATTTTCCTCCCCTGCGCCTCAGCATAAATACAGAGCCACCTATGGAAGGTGGTACTGCACAGATACTTAACCAGTTAGCAGTGTACCCTGACCATGAGTTCTCCTGAGGACTTGCCTACTCCAAGCCTGCTGGTCTCTGCCCTGGGCTCAACACAAATTTTGTTAATGCCATGAGCACCCAGCACAGCTGCTGCCTCTACACACCATGCCCCCATGGCCAATGTGCTTTGGGGGATCTAGCCTAGGACTAGTGGCTCAGTGCAAGTTTTATCAGCTCCTCAAGTCCACACCCAGCCACCACACACACAGATGCCATGGTATGCCTAGCCCCCTTGCACACAGATGCCCTATGTTGTGCCCAGCCACCACATGCACACAAGCTGTAACATAGGCTGCAGCTGCTGCTGTGTGCCAACTGCCACTGCACTTCAGGGAATTCAGCCTAAGACTAGCAGCTCAGTACAAATTTGATAATTCCCCTTGCATGTCCTGCCCTGCTGCCACCCACACAGATGTATCATTCTCTAGACCACCACCAACCCCACCACTGCCACCACACTCCATGAACTTGGCAAGCACCATGCTGTGGGGAATCCAGCCTAGGACTCACAACTCAGTACAAATTTTCCTAACATTGACACCCTACCTCAAGCCCTTCTGCTGTCATGTCCCCTCAGAGCCTGCCTGCCTGGTCTCACTAACATCACAGAGACCAAGCAAGAAGATAGAGTATGGAAAGCAGTCAGGGTGAACAGGGACAAAAAAAACACTGCATAATAGAAAACTCAGTGATATCATCAAGCATAAAAACATTTGCATTATAGGGATCCCAGAATAAGAGAGAAAGGGGGTAAAAAATGTATCTGAAGAAATAATAGCTGAATACTTTTTGAGTTGGGGAAGGAAACAGATCCAAATTCAGGAGGTACCAAGAATCCCAAACAAATTCAACCCAAGGAGGTCCAACAAGACTCATAGTAATTAAAATGGCAAAAAAATAGTAATAAAGAATTTTAAAGGTTACAAGGGAAAAGAAGACAGTTACATACAAAGAAATCCCATAAGTATATAAGCTGATTTTTCAGTGGAAATTTTGCAGACCAGAAGGGAGTGGCATGATGTATTCAAAGTGCTGAAAAAGGAATATCTTCAACCAAGAATACAGTATATCCACCAAGTCAATCGTTCAGAATAGGAGAGATAAAGAGTTTCCCAGGGGCATCTGGGTGGCTCTGTTGGTTAAGTGGTTTAGCATCTGACTCTTAGTTTTGGCTCAGGTCATGATCTCATGGTTTGTGGGTGTGAGCCCCATGTCAGGCTCTGTGCTGGCAGTGCAGAGCCTGCTTGAGATTTTCTCTCTCCCTCTCTCTCTCTGCCCCTCCTCTGCTTGCTCTCTCTCTCTCTCTCAACATAAATAAAACTTTTTAAAAAAGATTCCCAAACAAAAATGTTAAAAGATTTTATGACCACTAAAAGGGAGACATTGGGAATGGAAAATAAAAACAATAAATAAGTGTAAGAAAAATAGGAAGCACAAAAGCAAAAGAAAATAAAGTATATCTGTCAAAACTAGTCAAGAGAAGTACAAAGTAAAAGGATGTAAATGATGATATCAAATATCTGAAATGTGGAGAGGAGAAAAGTAAAGAATGAGTTCAAAATTAAGTGAACTACAGCTTAACATAGACTGCTATATGCAGAAGATGCTATATATAAACTGAATTGTTGCCACAAATCAAACAATGTTAGTAGATATGCAAAAAATAAAGAAACTTCAAAAACAACTACAAGACAAGTAACAAAATGGCAATAAATACATATCTATCAATAATTACTTTGAATGTACATGGACTAAATGCTCCAATCAAAAGACATAGGGTGAAACAGTGGATAAAAAGACAAGACCCGCCTATCTGCTGCCTACAAGGAACTCACTTAAGAACTGAAGAAACCTGTAGAGTGAAAGTGAAGAAATGGAAAAACATTTATCATGCAAATGAATGTCAAAAGAAAGCCAGGAGAGCAATATTTATATTGGATAAAATAGACTTTAAAACAAAGTCCATGAAAGAGACAAAGAAGGACACTATATAATCATAAAGGGAATAATCACTCAAGAAAATATAACAATTGTACATATTTATGCACTCTGTATGGGAGAACCCAAGTACATAAAACAGTTAATAACAAACATAAGGGAACTAATTAATAATAATACAATAATAGTAGGGGACTTTAACACCCCACTTACATCAATGGACACATCATCTAAGCAGAAGATCAACAAGAAAAAAATGGCTTTGAATAATACATTGGAACAGATGGATTTAACAGATATATTTGGAACATTCCATCCTAAAATAACAGAATACACATTCTTATCAAGAGTACATGGAACATTATCCAGAATAGATCAAAATTAGGCCAAAAAGCAAGCCTCAATGAATTAAAATAGATGGAAGACTTAGATGCCTCTTTTCTGACCATAGCACAATGAAATTAGAAATCAACCACAAAAAAAAATCTGGAAAGACAAAAAATACATGAAGGTTAAATAACATGCTACTAAACAAAGATTGGGTCGACGAATAAATCACAGAAGAAATACAAAAATTCGTGGAAACAAATGAAAATGAAAACACAACCTTTGGAATGCAGCAAAAGGGATTCTAAGTTTACTACAATACAGGCTTACCTCAAGAAGCAAGAAAAATCTCAAACAACCTAACCTTACACATAAAGGAGTTAGAAAAAGAACAACAAACAAAACGCAAAAACAGGACAAGAAAGGAAATAACAAAGGTTAGAGCAGAAGTAAATAACATAGAAACTAAAAAGATAATAGAACAGATCAATGAAAGCAGGAGCTGGTTCCTTGAAAAGACAAAGAAAATTGATGATCCTTTAGTCAGACACATCAAAAGAGATATAGAGAGAGAGAGTGAAACAGAGAAAGGACTGAAACAAAATCACAAATGAAAGGAGAAATAACAACCAACATCACAGAAATACAAACAATTGTAAGAGAGTATTTTGAAAAATTATATGCTAAAAAATTGGACAAACTAGAAATGTATAAATTCCTAGAAAAAGATAACATATCAAATATGAAGTAGAAGAAATGGAAAATTTGAACAGACTGGTTACCAGTAAGGACATTGAATCAGTAATCAAAACATCAAAAAAAACCCCAAAAAACAAAAAACAAATTTGAGGACCAGATGGCTTCGCAGGGGAATTCTACAAAACATTTAAAGAAGAATTAATACCTATTCTTCTCAAACTATTTTACAAAATAGAAGAGGAAGTAAAACTTCTAATTTCATTCTTTGAGGCCAGCATTACCCTGATACCAAAACCAATAAAGACACTACACACAAAGACAACTACAGGCCTATATCTGTGCTGAACATAGATTCAAAAATCCTCAAAATAATTCTAGGAACCAGTCTTACCCAGAAATACATTAAAAAAATCATTCACCAAGATTAAGTAGGATTCATTACCATTATGCAACAGTGGTACAGTATTTGTAAATCAATGTGATACATCACATCAATAAGAGAAATGACAAAAACTGTATGATCATTACAATGGATTAAAGAAAGCATTTGACAAAGTACAACATACATTCATGACAAAAATCCTCAGCAAAGTAATATTAGAGGAAAGATACTTCAACATAGTAATGTCTTATATGAAAAACCCAGAGCAAACATCATGCTCTATGGGGGAAAACAGAGCTTTACCCCTAAGGTCAGGAACAAGACAAGGATGTCCACTCTCACCAATTTTATTCAACATAGTACTGGAAGTCCTAGCCCCAGCTATCAGACAACAAAAAGAAATAAAAGGCATGTAAATTGATAAGGAAGAAGTAAAACTTTCACTATTTGTAGATGACATGATATGATATAAAAAAAAAAAGATTCCACCAAAAAATATTAGTACTGATAAATGAATTCACTAAAGTTTCAGGATACAAAATCAATGTGCAGAGATGATTGCCTTTCAATATACTAACAATGAAGCAGCAGATAGAGAAATTAATTCAGAAAACAATCCCATTTACAATGACACCAAAAATAATAAATTGCCTAGGAATAAACCTAATTAAAGAGGTGAAAGACCAGTATTCTGAAAACTATAAAACATTTATGAAAGAAACTAATGACACAAAGAAATGGAAAGACATCCCATGCTCGTGAAATGGAAGAACGAATATTGTTATAATATCTATACTACCCAAAGCAATCTTCACATTTAATGCAATCTTTATCAAACTACCAATAGCATTTTTCACAGAACTAGAACAGAGAATTATAAAATTTGTATGCAACCACACACACACACACAAAAAAAAATAGCCAAAGCAACCTTGAAAAGGAATGCAAACCTGGAGGCATCACAATTCCAGACTTCAAGTTATATTAGAAAGCTGTGGTGATTTAAAAAGTATTATACCAGCACAAAAATAGATACATAGGTCTGTGGAACACAATTGAAAACACAGAAATAAACCCACAATTATAAGGTCAATTAATCTTCAACAAAGCACGAAAGAATATTGAATAGAAAAATACAGTCTCTTCAATAAATGGTGTTGGGAAATCTGGACAGCAACATGCAAAAGAATGAAACTGGACCACTTTCTGACACCATACACAAAAATTAAATTCAAAATGGATTAAATACCTATGTGTGAGGCAGGAAACCATCAAAATCCTAGAGGAGAACACAGGCAGTAACCTCTTGACATCGGCTGTAGCAACTTCTTACTAGATACGTCTCTGAAGTAAGGGAAACAAAAGCAAAAATAAACCATTGGAACTTCGTCAAGATAAAAAGCTTCTGCACAGCAAAGGAAACAATCAACAAAATTAAAAGGCAACCTACCTACAGAATGGGAGAAGATATTTGCAAATGATGTATCTTATACAGGGTGAGTATCCAAAACATAAAAAGAATTTACCAATCTCAACACCCAAAGAACAAATAATCCAGTTAAGAAATGGGCAGAAGACATGAATAGACATTTTTCCAAAGAAGACATACAGATGACTAGCAGACACATAAAAAGATGCTCAACATCACTCATCATCAGGGAAATACAAATGAAAACCACAATGAGATATCACCTCACACCTGTCAGAATGGCTAAAATAAAAAATACAAGGAACAACAAGTGTTTGCAAGTATGTTGAGGAAAAGCAACCCTCATGCACTCTTGTTGGGAATGCAAATTAGTGCAGCCATAGTGGAAAACAGTACGGAGGTTCCTCAAAAAAATTAAAAATAGAACTACCCTACAACCCAGTAATTGCACTACTGGGTATTTACCTAAAAAAAAAAAAAAAAAAAAAAAAACTAATTCAAAGGTACACATCCACCCATATATTTATTACAGCATTATTATTTACAATAGCCAAGCTATGGAAACAGCCCAAGTGTCCACCAATAAATGAATGGATAAAGAAGGTGTGTGTGTGTGTGTGTGTGTGTGTGTGTGTGTATACAGACAATGGAATATTATTCAGCCATTACAAAGAATGAAATCTTGCCATTTGCAATGACTTGGATAGAGCTACAGAGTATATAGCTAAACAGGGGCACCTGGGTGGCTCAGTCAGTTAAGCATCTGACTTCGGCTCAGGTCATGAGATTGTGGTTTGTGAATTCGAGCCCTGCGTCAGGCTCTGTGCTGTCAGCTTGGAGGCTGGAGCCCACTTCGGATTCTGTGTGTGTCTCTCTCTCTGCCCCTTCCCTGCTAGTTCTCTGTCTGTCTCTCTCTTTCTCTCTCTCGAAAATAAATAAACATTAAAAAAATTAAACAAAATAACAATGTCAGAGGAAGATAAATACCATATGGTCTCGCTCACATTTGGAATTTTAAATTCTTTTTAAGTTTATTTATTTATTTTGAGAGAGAGAGGGAGGAAAAAAATATGAGTCAGTGAGGGGCAGAGAGAGAGAGAGGGAGAGTAAGAAAGATAAACCCAAGCAGGATTCACACTGTCAGCATGAAGCCCCATGTGGGGCTTGAACTCATGAATTGTGAGATCATGACCTCATCTGAAACCAAGAGTTGGACACTCAACTAATTGGGGCACCAAGGCATCCCTGGATTTTTTTTTTAAAACAAAACAAATAAGCAAGGGTAAAAGAAGAGAGAGGGACAAACCAAGAAACAGTGCTATTGCCTTGCTACATTTGGATCACTGTTATATGAATGATTGGATGAGACAGCCATACTGTAATTACTGTAGAAACATGTTTAAGAACATTTGCAATAAGATGTTTCAAACCAGAAAAGACCCTGAATAGCCAAAGAATCCTGAAAAAGAAAACCAAAGCTGGAGGCATCACAATCCCAGACTTCAAGATGTAGTAAAAAACTGTAATCATCAAAACACTATGGTACTGTCACAAAAACAGACACTCAGATCAATGGAACAGAATAAAGAACCCGGAAATGGACCCACAAACGTATGGCCAACTAATCTTTGACAAAACAGGAAAGAATATCCAAAGGAATAAAGACAGTCTCTTCAGCAAATGGTGCTAGGAAAACTGGACAGCAACTCGCAGGAACATGAACCTGGACCACTTTCTTACACCATATACAAAAATAAACAAAATGGATGAAAAACCTAAACATAAGACAGGAAGCCATCAAAATCCTCGAGGACAAAGCAGGCAAAGCCCTCTTTGACCTTGGCCGCAGCAACTTCTTACTCAACATGTCTCCAGAGACAAGGGGAACAAAAGCAAAAACGAACTATTGGGACCTCATCAAGATAAAAATCTTCTGCACAGCAAAGGAAACAATCAGCAAAACTAAAATACAACCGATGGAATGGGAGAAGATATTTGCAAATGACATATAAGATAAAGGGTTAGTATCCAAAATCTATCATGAACTTATCAAACTCAACACCCAAAGAACAAATAATCCAGTGAAGAAATGGGCAAAAGACATGAATAGACACTTTTCCAAAGAAGACATCCAGATGGCTAACAGACACATGAAAAAATGCTCAACATCACTCAACATCAGGGAAATACAAATTAAAACCACAATGAGATACCACCTCACACCTGTCAGAATTGCTAAAATAAACAACTCAGGCAACAACAGATGTTGGTGAGGATGCAGAGAAAAAGGATCTCTTTTGCACTGCTGATGGGAATGCAAACTGGTGCAGCCACTCTGGAAAACAGTATGGAGGTTCCTCAAAAAATTAAAACTAGAACTACCCTATGATCCAGCAATTGAACTACTAGGTATTTATCCAAGGGACAGAGGTGTGCTGTTTCAAAGGGGCACATGCATCCCAATGTTTATAGCAACACTATCGACAATAGCCAAAGAATGGAAAGAGCCCAAATGTCCATCGATGGATGAATGAATAAAGAAGTTGTGGTATGTATACACAATGGAGTATTACCTGGCAATCAAAAAGAATGAAATCTTGGGGCACCTGGGTGGCTCAGTTGGTTGAGCATCCGACTTCAGCTCAGGTCATGATCTCGTTGTCTGTGGGTTCGAGTCCATGTCGGGCTCTCTGCTGACTGCTCAGAACCTGGAGCCTGCTTCAGATTCTGTCTCCCTCTCTCTCTGCCCCTCCCCCGTTCATGCTCTGTCTCTCTCTCTCTCTTTCTGTCAAAAATAAATAAAACTTTTTAAAAAATTTTATAAAAGAATGAAATCTTGCCATTTGCAACTACATGGATGGAACTAGAGGGTATTATGCTAAGCGAAATGAGCCAGAGAAAAACGAATATCATATGACTTCACTCATTAAGGAATTTAAGGTACAAAACAGATGAACATAAGAGAAGGGAAGCAAAAATCATATAAAAACAAGGAGGGGGACAAAACATAATAGACTCTTAAATACAGAGAACAAACTGAGAGTTTCTGGAGGGGTTGTGGGTGGGTAGGTGAGCTTATCCATTTGGGTAAGGGGCATTAGGGTGGACGCTTGTTGGGATGAGAACTGAGTGTTATACATAGGGGATGAATCACTGGAATCTACTCCTGAAATCATTATAGCGCTATATGCTAACTAACTTGGATGCAAACTTTAAAAAAAGACAACTTATGGAATGGGAGAAGATATTTGCAAATGACAGATCAGATGAAGGTTTAGTGTCCAAAATCTATAAAGAACTTACAAACTCAATGCCCAAAAGATAAATAATCCAGTTAAGAAATGGACAGAAAACATGGATACACATTTTTTCTAGAGAAGACATGCATATGGGTAATAAACACATGAAAAGATGCTCAGCATCACTCATCATCAGGGAAATAAAAATCAGAACTACAGTAAGATGCCACCTCACACCTATCAGGCTAGAATTAACAACACAGGAAATAACAGATGTTCTTGAGGATGTGGAGAAAGGAGAACCCTCTTAATCTGTTGGTTGGAATGCAAACTAGTTTGCCACTCTGGAAAACAGTATGGAAGTTTCTCAAAAAGTTAAAAATATAACTACACCATGACCCAGCAATTGCACTACTAAGTTATTTCCCAAAGGATACAAAAATATAGATTTGATGGGGCACATGCCCCCAATGTTTATAGCAGCATTATCAACAATAGACTAACTATGGAAAGAGCCCAAATGTCCACTGACTGATGAATAGATAAAGATGCAGTATGTATAGACAATGTAATATTACTCATCCATCAGAAGGAATGAAATCTTACCATTTGCAATGATGTGGATGGTGCTAAAGTGTATTGTGTTAAGCGAAATAAATCAGACATAGACATACACCATATGATTTCACTCATATGTGGAATTTGAGAAGGAAAACAGATGAACATAGGGGATGGGAAAAAAGAGAGAAGCAAACCATAAGAGGCTCTTAGGGATAGAAAATAAACTGAGGGTTACTGGAGGGGAGGTGAATGGGGGGATTGGGTTAAATAGGTGATGGGTATAAAGAAGGCACTTGTTGTGATGAGCACTGGGTGTTATATGTAAGTGATGAATCACTAAATTCTACTCCTGAAACCAATATTACACTATATGTTAAGTAACTAGAATTTAAATAAAAATTTGGAAAAAAATGTTTCAAAGAATGTGGCTTGCTACCTTGAAAATAGTGTTATATCAAAGAATTGAAGTGGAAGCCAATCTGTAATGCATGTAAAAAAGTGCTTAAAAACTGTTGTAATAAAGATGTTTCTAAGAACACTACTTGATTGCTACATTGAGAACAGTGTTATTACAGTGAATTAATATGATGCCCATTCTGTAATGCATGGAGAAGTGTTTAAGAACACATGTAAAGGAGTTTTTGGAAGAGTGTTACTTATTTGATGCATTCAGACAGTGCTATATCAGGTTATGTATGATACAGCCATTCTGTGATGTGTGTAGAGAAGTGTTTAATGAGTTGCAATATTGTTTTAAGATTACTACTTACTGCAATCTTGAAACCAGTGTTATATCAGTAAATGGATGTATTAATGGTTCTGTATTGCATATAGACAAGTGTGTGACACATGTAAAAAAGATGTTTGTTAAGAGTGATACCTGCTTCCTGCATTGAAATCAATGTTATTGCAGTGAATGGATGTGACAACCATTGTGAAATGCATTTAGAGAGGTGTTAAGGAACAATTTAAAGACGAAGATGCCCAAAATCATCACTTTTATTCAACATAGTATTGGAAGTCCTAGCCAGAGCAATTAGGCAAGAAAAATTAGAGTCCTGCAAATTGAAAAGGAAACTCTCTACTCATAGATGACATTTGTAGATGACAATCCCACAGACTCCATTATAAAAATGTTAAAACTAATAAACAAATTCAATAAAGTTACAGGATACAAAATCAACATACAAAATCAGTAGTGTTTCTCTACATTAACAATAAACTATTTGAAAAAAATAGAAAATCTTATTTACAATAACATCAAAAAAGTATATAGTTAGGAATAAATTTAACCGAGGAGGTAAAAGACCTTTACACTCACTACTAAAATATATTCATAAAAGAAATTGAAGAAGACACAAATAAATGGAAGGTATCCCATATTCATAGGTTGAAATAATTAATATTGTTAAAATGTATATACTACCCAAAGCTACATGTAGATTCAATATAATCCCTATCAAGATTCTAGTGGCATTTTTTACAGAAATAGAAGAAACAATCCTAAAATTTATGTGAAATCACAAACCCCAAGTAGCCAAAACAATTTTTAGACGAACAAAGCTGGAGGCATTATACTTCATGGTTTCAAACTATATTACAACGCTAAAGTAATTAAAACAGTGTGTTACTGCCATAAAAACAGACATGTAGAGCAATGGAAAAAAATTAAGAGCCCAGAAGTAAACCCATCCGTGTATGGTCAACTTATCTGACAAGGAGGGCAAGAATACTTGATAGAGAAAAAAAGGTTTCTTCAATAAATGGATATTTAGGAAAATTGGATATTCACATACAAAAGAGTGAAATTCACAACAGTTTACGTAAAACGAATTGAAGGCTTAAATGTATGACCTGAGGGGTGCCTGGGTGGCTCAGTTGGTTAAGCATTCAACTTCTGCTCAGGCCATGATCTTGCAGTCCATGAGTTCAAGCTCCATGTGAGGCTGTGTGCTGACAGCTCAGAGCCTAGACCCTGCTTCAGATTCTGTGTCTCCCTCTCTCTCTGCCCGCCCCTCTCTCTCAAAATAATAAATAAATATTTAAAAAATTTTTAATTAAAAAAATGTATGACCTGAAACCATAAAACTCCTAGAAGAGAAAAGGGAAAATATACTTGACATGGATCTTCACAATAGTTTCTTGGCTATGATACCTAAAGCACACAGAACAAAAAAAAAAAATAAATAAATAAACAAATGGGAATATATCAAACTAAGAAGTTTCTGCACAGCAAAAGAAGCAATCAATGAAATGAAAAAGCAAACTATGGAATGGGACAAAATATTGCAAACCATATATTTGATAAGGGATTAATATCCAAATATAAGGAGCTCATAAACTCAGTAACAACAAAAATTATCCGATTAAAAAATGTGCAAATAACTTAATAAACATTTTTACAAAGGAGATATGCAAATGACTAATGGGTACATGAAAACATGCTAAACATTACAAATCATCTAGGAAATGCAAATAAAAACTAAAATGAGGCATCACCTCACAGCTGTTAGAATGGCTACCACCAAAAAGACAAGAGATAACAAATGCTGGCAAGAGTATGAAGAAAAGGGAACCCTTGTACATTGTTGCTGGGAATGTAAATTGGTGCAGCCACCATGGAAAACAGTATAGAGGTTCCTCAAAAAATTAAAAATAGATCTACCATATGATCCAGCAATTCCACTTCTGGATATATATTCAAAGGGAATGAAATCAGTGTCCTGAAGAGATATCTATACCTACATGTTCATTGCAACATTATTTACAGTAGCCTAGATATGGAAACATGCTAAGTATCCACTGATGGATGAAAAAATAAAATGTTGTGGTATGTGTACACAGCAGAATACCATTCAGCCACAAAAAGAAGGAAATATTGCCATTTGTGACAACATGGATGGCCCCTAAAGGCATTATGCTTAAGTGAAATAAATCAGACAGAGAAAGACAAATACTGTATAATCTCCCTTATATGTGAAGTCTAAAAAACAAAAACAAAAAGTTAAAAGCCATAGATATAGAGAACAGATTCTTGGTCACCAAAACAGGAGTCATGGGTGGGGAAATTAGGTGAAGATGGTCAAAAAGTACAAACTTCCACTTATAATATAAGTAAATACTGGGAGTGTAATGTACAACATGATGACTATAGTTAACAATACTGTATTTTATATTTGAATGTTGTTAAGAGAGTAGATCTTAAAGTTCTCAACTGAAGGGAAAAATTGTAACTATGTGAGGTGATGAATGTTAGCTAATTTTATTGTTGTAATCATTTTTCAATATATACATATATCAAAGCACTATATTTGTATACCTTGAAATTGTACAATGTTATGCATCAATTAAATTCCAATAAAACTTTTAAAAATTAAAAAAACCTTTCATGATAAAAAAAAACCTTCAACAAATTTGGTATAGAAGGAATATACCTCAACATAATAAAGACCATGTCAACAAACCCACAATTAACATACTCAAAGGTGAAAGGTTTATAATGTTTCCTCTAAGATCAAGAAGACAAGGGTGCCCACTCTCACCACTCTTATTCAATATGGTACTGGAAGTCCTAGTTTGACAAGTGTATCAAGATGAATAAATAAAAGGCATCCAAATTGAAAAGGAAAAGTGAAATTATATTTTTGCAAATGACATAATCTTTTATAGAGAAAATCCTAAAGACTCAACCAAACAAACCACTGGAAGTAACCAACAAATTCAGTGAATTTACAGAATACAAAATCAAAACAAAGAAATCAGTTGTGTTTCTACCCACTAATAAGGAAATATCTTAACAAGAAATAAAGATGCTTCACAATAGCATTAAGAATAATAAAATACTCAGAAATAAATTAACCAAGAAAGTGAAAGATCTGTACATAGAAACAATGAGATTTTGATAAAAGAAATTGAAGAAGACAAAACAAATGAAAAGATATACTGTGTTCATAAATGAGAGGAATTAATATTGTTAAAATATCCATAATACCCAAAGCCATCTATGGATTCAATGAAATTTATCAAAATTCAAATGGTATTTTTTCACAGAAATGGAAAACAAAACCTTACAATATATATGGAACCACAAAAGACCTTGAATAGCCAAAGCAATCCTGAGAAAGAACAAAACAGGAGGCATCAGACTTCCTGATTTCAAACTATACTACAAAGCTATAGTAATAAAAATATTGTTGTGGCATAAAAATAGAACAATGGAATCAAGAACCCAGGAATAGGGGCGCCTGGGTGGCTCAGTCGGTTAAGTGTCTGACTCCTGATTTTGGCCCAGGTCATGATCTCACAGTTGTGAGATCAAGCCTTGTGATAGGCCCTATGCTGGGCATGGAGCCTGCTTAAGAGTCTCTCTCCCCCTTGCCCCCGCCCTCTCAACTCTCTCTCTCTCTCTCAAAAAAAAAAAAAAAAAAAAAAAGAACACAGGAATAAACACCTACATATACAATAAACTAATATTTGACAAGGGAACCAAAAATATTCAATGAGAAAAAGATAGTCTCTGAAATAAATTGTGTTATAAAAATTGGATAACCACACGCAGAAAAATTAGATTGAACTCTTATATTACACCACTTACAAATATTGATCTGAAGTAGATTAAAGACATAAAAACATAAAACAATGAAATTGTAATACTCTAGAAGAAAAGAGAAACTCTCCTTGATTGGCAATAATTTTTTGGATATGACATCAAAAGCAAAAGTAATTAGTAGGATTACATCAAACTAAAACCCTTATGCATAGCAAAAGAAAAACAATCAACAAAATGAAAAGTCAACCTATGTAATGGGAAAAAATATTTGCAAATTATGTACCTGATACATGTTTAGTGTCCAAAATATATTAAAAACTCATACAGCTCAATAGCAAAAAACAAACAAAGCCATTTTAAAATGAGCAGAAGACACATTTTTTCAATGAAGACATACAATTGGAGAACAGGTACATGAAAACGTGTTCAACATCACTAATCATCAGGGAAATGCAAATCAAAACCACAATGAGATGTTATCTCACACCTATTAAAACAGCTATTATAAAAAAAGACAAGAGATAACAAATGTTGGGGAGGATGTGGAGGAAAAGGAACCCTCGTGCACTGTTTGTGGGAATTTAAATTGGTACAGTGACTATGGACAACAGCATGAAGATTCCTCAAATAATAAAAAATAGAAATACCAATATTTGTGGGTATAATCCAAAGGGAATGAAAACAGGATTCAAAATTATATATGCGCTCCCACATTCATTGAAGCATTATTTACAAGAGCTAAGATATGAAAACATCCTAAGTATCTGTCAACAGATGAGTGGATAAAGAAGATATGATATTTAATGAATTATTATTCAGCCATAAAGAAGAAGGAAACCCTCCCATTTGCAACAACATGGATAGACCATTTAGGGTATTATGTTATGTGACATAAGTCAGACCGAGAAAGACAATGTATTATATCATTTATATGTGAAGTCTAAAAAAGTTGAACTCACATGGAATAGAATGGTAGTTACCAGAGGCCAGGGGCTGAGGAACATGGGGAGATGTTGGTCAAAAGTTACAAAATTACAGTTATAAGATAAATAATGCCAAATCTAATATGCAACATGGTGATTATAGCTAACAATATTATGTACTTTAAAGTTGCTAAGAAAGTAGATCTTAAATTATCTTACCACAAAAACAGAAATGACAATTATGTGACGGGATGATGGTGTTAGCTACCACTATGATTGTAGTCATTTTTCAATATATAAGTGCATCAAATCAACACATTGTGCACCTTAAAGTCACACAGTTTTTTTGTAATTCATATATCTCAAATATATTTTAAAAAATAAAACGATTGCACCACCAAGATGACAGTGATATTAGAACTATCTAATAATTTTAAACCAGCTATTATTAAAATATTCTTTTTTAAAATTTTGTGTTGTTTTCATTTTTATTTAAATTCCAGTTAATTAACATACAGTGTAATACTAGTTTCAGGTGTAGAATTTAGTAATTCATCACTTACACACAATACCAAAATATTCTTTTTTTAATTTTTTAATGTTTATTTATATTTGAGAGAGAGACAGTGCATGGGCAGGGGAGGGGTCAGAGACAGACAGAGACAGAATCTGAAGCAGGTTCCAGGCTCTGAGCTGTCAGCACAGAGCCAGACATGGGGCTTGAATTCAAAAACTGTGAGATCATGACCAGAGCCAAGGTCAGATACTTAACCAAATGAGCCATCCAGGTGCCCACAACACCAAAATATTATAATGAGCAATTAGGAACATGCTTTTATTCTTTTTTAAAAATTGTTTTATTGTTTATTTTTGTGAGAGACAAGGAAAAAGAGATTGTGTGTGTGAGCAGGGGAGGGGCAGAGAGAGAAGACAGAGGATCTGAGGCAGGCTCTGCGCTGACTGCCGTATGTGGGGCTTGAATTCACGAACCATGAGATCATAACCTAAGCCAAAGTCAGATGCTTAAATGACTGAGCCACTTAGGTGCCCCCAACATCAAAATATCCTAATAAGCAGTTAGGAACATGCTTGAGAAAAGTGAAGAAACAAAATTACCTGCAAATAAATAGAAAATTGAGCAAAGAAAAAAGGGGGGAGGGAAAACAAGAAACAGACTCTTAACTATAGAAAACTGATGGTTATCAGAGGGGAGGTGGGTGGAGGGATGGATTAAATAGGTGATGGGGATTAAGGAGTGCACTTGTGATGAGCACCAGGGGATGTATGGAAGTGTTGAATCACTATATTGTACACCTAAAATGAATATAACTCTGTATGCTAACTGGAATTTAAATAAAAATTTAAAAAAAAGAAGTACAAGATATAAAGAACAACCAAACTGAAATTTTAGAACTGAAAAATATAATAATTAAAATTTAAAACACAATGTATAAACTCAAGAGCATAGTGAATGAGACAGAGGAAAGCATCTGTGAACTGGAAAATAGAACAATAGAAATTACCAATGTGAGCAACAAGAGGAAATAGACTTAAAAAAAAAAGACTAGATTCTCAGGGACCAGTGAGACTACAACATTTTGGTTACCAGAGTTCTAGAAAGATAGAAGACAGAGCATGGGGCTGAACAAGTAATCAAATTACAAATATTCATAAATTGGGGAAAATATCCAAACTTACAAATTCAAGAAGCTGATTAACACTTTGTTGAAGTCCACAACAGGACACATTATAAACTTTCAATGATGAAAGGTAAATAAAATTAAATAAAATCATAATAAAAATCTTGAAATGAATGTGAGAAATTTCTCCTTACCTATACAGGGAAAACAATTCACATGAACCATTTTAGAAACTATGGAGGCTAGACTTAAGAAGTGGTACATTTTCAAGTGCTAAAAAAAGTCAATGCAGAAAACCTATATCCAGCAAAAATATTCTTCAGGAATGAAGGAGATCAAGACAGTTTCAGAGAAAGAAAATCGGGCAGAACTTTTCATCAGCAGACCAACTCTAAAAGAATGGCTAAGGGAACTCCTTTAAACAAAAAGGAAATGATAAAAGCAGGAACCTAAAAATATCAGGAAAAAAGAAAAAGGCATCATAGGCAAAAATATGGGTAAATCCAATATACTTTCCCTCTCTCTGGACTCTTTTAAATTATGTTTAATGGTGGAAATAAAAAGTCCAACACTATCTGATGTGGTTCTAAATGTATGTGGAGAAAATATTTAAACAATTATATTTTATGTGGGAGGTATATATTTTGTGGGTAAAGAGAGGTAAAGTGAGGTAAGGTTTCTCTACCTCACTGAAACTGTAAAATTTCAAAGAAAATAGACTTTGACAGTTATGTGTGTATAATACAATACCAATAGCAACCACTAAAAAAGCTATACTAAGAGAAACACTTCAGAACACTATAAATAACAAAACAAAACTCTACAAATATGTTCAAGTAACCCAAACAAGAAAGACAGAAACAAAAAGCAGAGAACACGGGGCACCTGGGTGGCTTAGTTGGTTAAGTGTCCTACTTCGGCTCAGGTCATGAGCTCACAATTTGTGGGTTTGAGCTCTGCATCAGGTTCTATGCTGACAACTCAGAGCCTGGAGCCTGCTTCTGATTCTGTGTCTCCCTCTCTCTCTGCCCATCCCTCACTAGTTTTCTGTCTCTCTGTCTCTCTGTCTCTCTCTCTCAAAAATAAGTAAAAACGTTAAAAATTTAAAAAAAAAAGCAGAGAATATACAGAAAACAAAAAAATAAAATGGCTGATTTAAGCTGTAACATATCAAATATTATAAGAAATCTAAATTATCAAATTATACCAATTAAAAGACTGAGATTGACAGAGTGGATTAAAATATATTATCCAGGGCCACCAGTCTGGCTCAGTCAGTAGAGCATGCAACTCTTGATCTTGGGGTTATGAGTTCAAGTCCCATGTTGAGTATAAATATTATATATGTATGTATATATATACATACATATATATATTCCAACTATATGCTGTTTACAAGACACTGACTTCAAATATAATGATATCAGCATGCTGAAAGTAAAAGAACGGAGAAAGACATATCCTGTAAACATTAATAAAAAGAAAGCAGGAGTAGCTATATTCACATCAGGTAAAGTTGATTTCAAAACAAGAGTCTATTAGATAAAGGGAAATTTTACAATAATGGGGAGGCTAATCCACCAAAAAGATATAACAATCCTAAATGCCTGTGCACCAAACAGCAGAGCTGCAAATCATGTGAAGGAAAAACTGACCGTTTTGAAAGGAGAAATAGGTAAATCAACAATTATTTTTTTTCTAGTGTGGTTTTTATTTATTTATTTATTTATTTTCTTTAATATATGAAATTTATTGTCAAATTGGTTTCTATACAACACCCAGTGCTAATCCCAAAAGATGCCCTCCTCAATGCACATCAGCCACCCTCCCCTCCCTCCCACCCCCCATCAACCCTCAGTTTGTTCTCAGTTTTTAAGAGTCTCTTATGCTTTGGCTCTCTCCTGCTCTAACCTCTCTTTTTTTTGTTTTTGATAAATCCAAAATTATAGTTGGTGCTGGAGGAAGCAATCTAGAGAACATGACTGCCAGTTGACATGGAAGCTGGACCTACACAATTGGAGGCTCCAGACCCCCTCCCCTTTCCTTGGAATATATATTCTGCCCACCATTTTCACAGTGGGAGCCATTTTCAAGCACATAGTATTGAGAGAGAATGTGTTGTTGAGACCATCAATGGTATGTGGAACTGAACACAGCTAAGACCTCTATATAAACTTTTAAGATTCTGGCAGGGGGGTGCAGAGATCTTTAATCTTGCAGTCACTCAAGACAAGCCTTGTATATAAGTTCCTTTGTTTATTGAAACTGCCACCAAAGCCTGGAGTAGTCTGCCTCTTTCTTCAGTCTTTCTTTGCCTTCCATATGCAGGTACCAGTTTGCAAACCCACAATTGGCAAGCCAGGCAGGAGATCAGAAAAATGAATCTTGGGAAGGGCTATCATTGAGGGAAATCCTGAATTGGCCGTCAACCTCTGTGTGGGAAAGGATGGCACATATGTTAGATGCTTGTAGTCCAGAGATTCCTTGAAAACATCAGCAGATTTGATGTGCTTGTTTGAGGACTGCATATAGCACACTGTGGCCAAACAGGAAAGCAAATGGCTGCCACGGTGTGTTGGCCTCTACTGTGGGCAGTTCAGTTGGCCACCAATGCCCAACTAGAGGCATAAACTTGAGTTGGAAAGTTGGAAAAAGAGTTGAGGCTAGAGAAGGATATGTGTTTATCCACTGCTCTTCTAGCTTCAGGGCTGGCAGACACGGTGGGAAAGAAGAACAATAAGTTAGAGATCTTGGTGTGCCATTTTGAAAACCTAGAAGGGCACAAACCTGATAAGGGATACTAAGAGGTGGAATCTCTGGGAAAGGGAGGGAGACAGAAGGACATTGTGGGGATTGAGAATGAAATACACAAAATTACCCTGCTGTTCAAGCCCCAATACAAAGGAAAGAAAAATCAAAGCAACAACCCCAACTAGCAGTGCAGCTCCCAATTTAGGAAATGTTCATGATGAGAGAATATACTCCTACTGAGCTTATTGATATAGTTACCATACTCCAACGAAAGGCCAGGGAAAGTATCCAGGCATGGTTAGTGCAGCTATTGGATCCAGAGGTCAGGGAATCAGAAATGCAAAGGCATTTCTCTGACAGGGCAGGAAACAGAGAAAATGACCAACATCACCACATATCCTGCATACCACTAGCATGGTGCTTAGGGAGTTCAAGGTACTTACTTCCTTATAGATTGGATTATTCTAGCCTGCAGGGAATCTTGGCCCAATAAAGGGGAATCTCCATGAGTACAATCTATAGATAAGTTAGAACAAATTTTTAGGGAGTTGAAAATGAAACAAGCAATCTAAGCCCCCATCTTTGAAGGCCCTAATTGGGCCACATTCACTGCAGAAATTAAAAGCCAAAACACAACAGAATAAACAACAACAACAACAAAAAGAAATGAAAAGCAAGATATTCCAGTTTAATCCTAACACCTGGTATAGGATGCTGATATCCATGCTTAGCGCAGTCATGATGCAAGAAATTTATGATATTGGGTAATCAACTACTGTTATGAGGGAAACTGACAAATTCCAGGAATGAATATGGGCTGTGGGAAAGACCTGAAACAGAAAGGGATCTTGGAAAGTGAAAAGGTTATTCCAATCAGCTGTAAAGTATCCATTAAAAGTAACACAGAAGTAAATGTGATTTACCTTGTTACTAGAACCCCACCTGAAAAGATAGACCAGCACCTGTTGGGATGAGCACCAGGTGTTGTATGGAAACCAATTTGACAATAAATTTCATAATAATAAAAAAAAAAGAAAAGAAAAGATAGACCAGCAACCCAACACTGTGTTGGTTAGTCTCTGGAAAGCCTTAAAACCTGAACAACAGTTTAGACCTGTTCCACCTGCCCTTACCATCCCTGATGCCCTACCTTCTCTAGGAGAGGCCTCAGGGATACAGTCCTATTCTAGGTGAGTGCCTTACATGCCCCACATAAAGGATACAGGTCAAGACTGCTTCCAGGTGAGGACCATTGAAGGTGATGGGAGACCTCATGTTAAGTTCACCATTCACTGGTCCCCCAGAAATAAACAAAAGGTGACATTTGAGCCAAGTATACTCTAATACATGTCCATAGTGCTTTCAACGGCCTGGTATGGCCAGTTAAAAAAAGGTAAATGACTCATGGCAGATAACCATGGACTACCAAGAACTGAACAAGGGAGTGCCCCACATCCATGTGGCTATGCCCAACACTGCATCCTCCAGAGTATGTTCTCTAACTACATCTTAGATAATTTGGCCATGGTCCTAGGAGTATACCATGTTGTCCTGGACTTGGAAAGGGTTTTTTTTTTTCAGTATACCCTTGGCCACAAGATCAATTTGCCTTCATGTAAAAGGAGCAACCATAAATCTTTCAACTGCTTCCCCAAGGCTATAGTATATCCTCACAATGTGTTATGTGATGGTAGCTCAAGATTTGTCCCCATTCTCCTTCCCTACATCAGTAAAATGGACCCATTACATTGATGATATAATGTTAATATGTGAGGACTTGACTCTGCTGCAGGACACTGTGCAAACTTTGCTGGAACATCTGCAAAGGAGAGAATGGACAATAAACCTACAGAAAATGCAAGCCTTATGCACCTTCATAAAGTTTTGAGGAGGAGTATGGTTGGCTAAGATATGCATTGTCGTCAAGCTGTAATTGACAAGATGCAAGTCTATACATCCCTTAAGAATGTGAAAGAGGTATAGCTTTTGTCAGGATTTTGAGGCTGGGAAGGACTTTTATTCCCCACCTGGTACAATGCCTCCATCCCTTTTACAACTGGTGGAGAAAGGTCATATGTAGGTCTGGGGATCAGAGCAAAAATTTTGTATTTTGAGAACACAAAAATACTAGTGAAGCTGATTAAAGCTCTGGGCATCTCCCAAGGAGGGCTGTCATTTGAGTTAGATGTATCCATGACTCCAGAAGGTATGAGTTGGGAACTGTGGCAGAGACAACAGAAAACAATGCCTCTAGGATTTTGGTCACGTCTCTGAAAGGGGGCAGAAATTCAATATACCCCCATAGAGCAAACAGCTTTTCCACAGCGTACTTAGAACTTCTTCAGGTAGAGCCTCTCATGAAGGAAGAGTTTGTCATAGTAAGAAATCACTTCCTATCATGGAGTGGGTTGAGAATATGTGCCATCAACCCACCTCTGCCATGGCTCAAACTCCCACTTTGACTAAGTAGCATGCCTATTGACAGCAAAGAAGCACCATGTTCACCAGCACACTGTCTCTAGATATTCAGGAGCTACTAGGCCCTGTGGAGTATATAAGTTTTCCAAATGCCCTCACATATTCCTGTGGTGGGAATCCTGTAGAGGGGAGTGGGGGAAATTCCTGCTGATGCCTGGTATACAGATAGATATAGTCAGGGCATCTATCCACATGGACTGCAATCACTATTCAGCCCCAATACTGACACCATCTGAATGGAAACAGGAAAAGACCACAGCAACCAGTGGGGCTGAACTCAGAGCAGTTTGGCCAGTGATTGCTCATGAACCTTGGCCCCTAACCCTGACTGACAATTGGGTGATCTAAAAGAATTAAACCAATTTCTTGGATAAGGGAAGTTGAGGAGTGAGTAATCATGAATAATCCCTTGTGGGGATGTATATGTGGAAAAGACATTGGGTTTACCTACAAGAGCCTGAGGCAGTCCTCATTGTCTTCCACATCACATCTTATAACGCATTCTCAATGTTGGAATGTACATTTGGCTCACCGTTCCCATGGTAGGGGTCATTATCAAGGACATAGCCTTGAGAGAGCAATGTGTTATTGAGACCATCTGGACAGCATATATGCCAAACCCTGTTAAGGCCTCTATATAAACTAAGATTCTAGCAGGTGGATGCAGTGATCTACTCATTTGTGGCCACCCAAGACAAGACTTATATGTAAGTTCCCTTATTATCAAAAATGTCACCTACTGACCTGGAGTGGTCTGCCTCTTTCTTTGATCTCTCCTTGCCCTCTAGGTATAGGGACCAGTCTACAAACCAACAGTTGGAGATTTCAATAGCTCTCTTTCAAAAACTGATAGAATAACTAGGAAGAAAATCAACAAGGGTATAGAATTCAACAACAATATCTAATCAAAGTTTCCAGAACACTATAATCAATAGCAAAATGAATATTCTTTTCAACTTCCTACATAATTTACCAAAACAGGCTATATCCAGGGTCATAAATCAAACCTCGACAAATTTAAAGAAATCCTACAGAGTGTGTTTTCTAACTAAAATGGAAGAAAACTAGAAATTAATATCAAAAACTTAACAGAAAAAAACTCCAAATACTTGGAAACTGAAAAATACACTTCTAAATAATCAATGGTTCAAACAGGAAGTCTCTAGAGAACTAAAAATATAATGAACTACGTAGAAAAGAAAATATTCCATATTAAAATTCATGACACAAAGTTAAAGCACTGATGAAGGGGAAATTTATAACACTAAATGGATATATGAGAGAAAAATAGCAATCAATAATCTAAGCTTCTACTTCAAGAATCAAGAAAAAGAAAAGCAATGTAAACCTAAAGCATACAGAAAAAATTAAATAATAATAACAGAAATCAATGAAACTGAAACAGAAAAGCAAATAAAACAAAGAGCTCACTCTGAAAAATGTCAATAAAATTGACTCCAAGAGAATAGTTAAGATGGCAGAATAATAGGGGGACCTATGCTTGCCTCGTCCCTTGAACACAAGCTAGATAAATATCAAATCATTCTGAATGTCAAAGAAATTGATCTGAGGACAGATTAGACTGCACATCTAGAGGGAGAAAAATGGCCACATAATGGAAGATAGGAATTGTGGAGAGTTGAATTGGGGGAGAAAAGAACTGCGGGTGCTGTGGAGGGTAGGGAGCCCTGATCACAGAGGGAGAGAGAGAGTGCTGTGCACAGGGGATTGCACAAGAAAAACACTTTCCCAAAATCATTGACTCGGAAAAGGGAGGGACTGATTATCACAATTTTTACAAGCAGTAGAGCTCAAAGTCTAAAGTTTTAGAAGTCCGTGCCATCACCAGGGTCAAGCCTGGTGGGCTTAACAGTGGTCCTATGGGAAAGGAGGGCAGAGACCTGAGAGTGGAAAACATGGTCTGAGGATCACCTGGGTTTCACTGGGAAAGACAGTTCCCATTCTTGGAACATGTTTGGGAGAGGTGGCACTGCCTCAACAGGGGACAAAAGAGACAGAGGGTGCCATTGAGCTGCACAATTAATTACCATAGCAGCAGAGGCACCTGCTGAAGGCAGCTAACCTGGAAGTGAGCTTTTGGCTGCACTTTACCATAAACTCTGAGCCCCTGCATGGTCGTGTGACTGCTTTTCTGGGAGAAACCAGTACCAGACACAGTACCAGACACAACTCTAAAATTTGGAGTTTTGAAACCCAGCCATGCACTAGAGATAAAACACAAGACCACTATGCTGCCAGCCAGGCAGACAGCTTGGACAAAGATAGGGTGAAAGCAGGGTTCTGACAGAAGCCTGGGACACAAGAGGGAAGAATGTTCACTCTTTTGTGAGGGCTTCCTGAACAGTGGAAGGTGCAAACTCAACTCTCCAGGGAAAAGAGAGCAGGCTGACATGATTTCCCCCTGCCCATCAGCAAGTCCAGATTTCAGTGAGGTACACAGCACCCACAGTGGAGGCTGGAGATTCTTACACCGGGGCAAGTTGACCTGAGCACCAGTGCAGCAGGGCCCTCCCCAAGAGGACCAGCACAAATGCCCCTGCATACATCAACTCTACTGATCATAGAGTGCTGCAAAGCTTCAGCTCTAAGGGAAATAGGATCTAGCATTTTCTAACAAGCTGACCAAAACATACATAGTTAAAACTCACCACACACTGGACAAGGTCCAAACACTCCCCATTGCAGGCAAGGAGAATCACAGCAGAGGATTGATCTGAGGGAAAGAGCAGCCAAAACACAATAGCAGAATGCACACAGCATACACCAATATGCTACCTGAAGCATCAGGCCTTGGACAATACAAGACTTCTTTTAATATAACCATTACTCTCAGGAGCAGGAAACATAACAGGCTTTCCTAACACATGAAAGACAGAGATCTAGGCAAAATGCCAAGACAGAGGAATTCATTCCAAAAGAATGAACAAGAAGTCATAGCCAGGGATCTAATCAAAAGAGGTATAAGTAATATGCCTAAACCAGAATTTAAAACAACAATCATAAGGACACTAACTAGGTTTGAGGAAAGCATAGAAGATACTAGGAAGTCCTTTTCTGCAGACATAAAAAGAATTAAACTAATCAGTCCAAAGTAAAAAAAAATGATATAACCAAGATGCAAAACTGACCAGTGGTATTGACAACAAAGATTGAAGAAGGAGAGGAACAAATCAGTGATATAGAAGATAAAATTACTGAAAATAATGAACCTGAAAAGAAATGGAAAAGAAAAGTATTGGATCACAAATGTAGAGTTAGGGAACTCAGCGACCCCATAAAGTGTAATAACATTCATATCATAGGAGTCCCAGAAGAAGAATGGGGAAAGGAGGTTTATTTGAGGACATTATAGTTGAAAATTTCAATAACCTGGGGAAAGAAATAGACATCCAAATTTAGGAAGCATAGAGAACTCCCATCAAAACCAACAAGAGCCGGCCAACACCAAAACATATCACAGTAAAATTTACAATATACACAGATAAGGAAAGTATCCTGAAAGCAGCAGGGGGTGGTGGGAAGCCCTTAATCTACAAGGGAAGAAAAATCAGGTTCTCAGTAGATCTCTCCACAGAAACTTGGCAGGCCAGAAGAGAGTGGCATTATATATTCAATGTGCTGAATGGGAAAAATATGCAGTCAAAATACTTTATCCAGCAAGGATGTCATTCAGAATAGGAGAAATAAAGAGTTTCCCAGACAAAAATTAAAAGAATTCATGACGACTAAATCAGCCCCACAAGAAATATTAAAGTAAATTCTTTGAGTGGTAAAGAAAGACCAAAAGCAACAAAGACTAGAACAGAGAAAATCTCCAGAAACACTGACTTTATGGGTAATATAATGGCACTAAATTTATATCTATCAATAATCTCTCTGAATATAAGTGTACTAAATGCTGCAATTAAAACATATAGGGTGTCTGAACGGATAAAAAAAAAACAAGATCTAAAGAGACAAATCATGAATAGGGAGATTGAAGCAATTAACACAAGCCTCCCAACAACATAAAGCCCAGGACCAGATGACTTCACTGGTCAATTCTACCAATTTTTTAAGGAATTAACACAAAACTCCTCAAACTCTTTCAAAAATTGAAGTGGAGGGAATCCTTCTAAACCCATTCTTATGGTGATACCAAAGCCAGGCATGGACACTACAAGAAAATTGTAGGACAACGTCCCTGAATGAACATAGATGCAGTAATCCTCAAAAAAAAAAACAAAACCAAAAAACTAGCAATCAAAAATTACCAGCAGATTAAGAGGATTTCCCAACACAACCAACTTATGTTTATCCCTTAAATGTACAGATGGATCAACTGCAATATTAATAATTGTGATACCACATCAACAGTATGAAGGATTAAAAGTTTATGACCTTCTTAACAGATGCAGAAATAGAATTTTCCAAAATTCAAAATCCATTAATAATAAAAAAAATATTGTCAACAAATTACTTACAGAAGAAAAGTAGCTCAATATAATAAAGGCCATAATCTACAAACCCACAGCTAACATTGTAATTAACAGTGATATGCTCAGAGCCTTTTCTTTAGATCAAGAACAAGACAAAAGTGCCTGCTTTTGCCACTTTTTTCAACATAGTGTTGGAAATCCTATATAGAATTATTAGTCAGGGGGAAAAAAGACATCCAAGTCAGAAAGGAAGGGGAAAATTTTTCTGTTTTCTGATGATATGATCTTATATATAGAAAACCCTGACAACTCCATCAAAAAACTATTAGAACTAGGGTGAGGAGATGGGAAGATGATAGAATAGGAAGACCCTAACCTCACCTCATCCCATGGATACAACTAGATAATACTCATATCAGCATGAATAATCCAGAAAATGATCCAAAAACTGGCAGAACAAACTCCAAACTATATCTCTGCGCCTCCATTTCCTTGCTTTAAAATAACCATATAATAGTGTACAACTTATAAAATTACCGTGAGGAGAAGGGGTAAAATGGTGGTGGAGTAGGAAGACCCTGGTCTCACCTAGTCCCACAAACACAACTAGATAACAATCAAATACCTCCAGAAATTTGCCTGAAGACTAGCAGAACTCCACAACTAAAGGTAGAGAAGATGCCACATTGAAGAAGGTAGAAAGGGCAAAGAGGTGGTTTCAGAGCTAAATGGACTATGACTGTCCATAGTGGGGAGGGAGCCAGTGGCATGGAGAAGGGTGAAAAGCAGAGCTTCACACCAGGGAGGCTGCATGAGGAAATTAATCCTTAGCTTTTGAAGCAAGATGGGTTGAATCTCATGACTTCTTACAACCTGTGGGACTTAAAGATTGGTACTTTAAAAATCAGTAGGCAGAGCTCTGGGAGATCCCAGAAAGTGATAGGAAGGGAAATTCACACCCTTAAAGAGACAACACAACAAACAGACCATGCAGATAGTGTATAGAATGAACAGTTTGAAAACATGGGGGGCATACAGGAAGGAGAGTGATTAACTCATCTCAGACCATGGCCTAGAGAGGCAGGGATCACAGGGAGATGCCTCCAGGAACAGGGGATCTGGTAGGCAATATTTCCCTCCCCAGCTCCCAGCATGAACACAAGACCATATGTGGGCACCAGCACAGTGCCAACACTCACTATATAACATGCTTATATTGAGCTTCACCCCACCCCTGTGCTTCCCAGTCATGTTTGCCTCAAACTCATTGCTGTGAGCCCCCTCCCCCAGAAGACTCATACAAACACCATCAGCATTTCATCTCCAACCCATATGTTTTGTTGAAGAAGCTCTACTGGCAGGAGAGGGTGGGGATGGTCTCATTTGTACAAGCAGACCAGCACACACCTTGTTAAAATGTGACCAACCAATCTGCAGAGCAAACACTGGCCAAAACAAGCAAAGACAGCCTCTGCAGACCATAGAACGTGAGGATAAAGAGGCCATGACTCAACAGCAGGGCACACACACACACACACACACACACACACACACACACAGGAGACACTCCATGAGGGCCTAGGTCCTGGAGAACAGGAGACACTGTACTGCAGGGCACTACAAGACATCTTCTTCATAAGGCCATTACCTTCAAAAGCCATAGACATATCTGATTTTCCTAACACAGAGAAACAGACACGGAGAGTTAGACAAAATGAAGAGACAGAGAAATGTGTCCCAATTGACAGGATAGGATCAAACCACAGCAAGAGACCTAAGCAAAACGAATGTGACTAATATGCCTGATAAGGAATTTAATATAAAGATCATAAAGACACTCACTAGACTTGAGAAAAGAGTGGAGACCCTTGACAAAGAGATAAAAAACAAAGAACCATTCAGAGATGAAGAACACAATAAACGAAATTAAAAATGCACTTTATAGAATAAATAGCAGGCTACATGAAGCAGAGGAACAAATTAATGGCCTGGAACACAGAGTAATGGAGAGTAACAAACAGAGCAAATGAGGGGGGAAATATGCAAATTGTCTTAGGGAATAGTCTTAGGGAATGCAGTGACTCCATCAAGTGAAATAACATTCGCATTATAGGCATCCCATAAGAACAGAGAGAAAAGGGGGAAGAAAATTTCAAGACACACTACAAATCTATAGTACTCAAAATAGTATGGTACTGGTACAAAAATGTACATATAGACCAAAGGAATAGAATAGAGAGCCCAGAAATAAACTCACACCTATATGGTCAATTAATATATGACAGAGGAAGCATTATTATACAATAGGGAAAAGACAGTCTCTTCAACAAATGGTGTCAGGAAAACTGGACAGCTACCTGCAAAAAAAATGAAACTAAACCACTTTCCTACACCATATACAAAAATAAACTTAAAATGGATTAAAGCCCTAAGTGTGAGACCTAAAGCATAAAACTCCCAAAAGAAAACATAGGCAGTAATCTCAAACATAGGCAGTAATATCTTGGACATCAGCCTTAGCAACATATTAATGGATTTGTCTCCGCAGGCAAGGGAAACAAAAGTAAAACTAAACTATTGGGACTACACCAAAACAAAAAGCCTTCACACAGCAAGCAAAATTATCCACAAAACAAAAAGGGAGATGATACTTGCAAATTATATATCCTATAAGGGGTTAATATCCAAAATGTATACAAAACTTATACTACTCAACATCAAAAAAAAAAAACCACAGCCAATTTGATTTAAAACTGTGCAAAGTCTTTTCCAAAGAATACATCCAGATGGTTAACAGACACATGAAAAAATTCTCACCTCACACCTATCAGAATGCCTAAAAGTAGCAACTCAGGCAACAACAGATGTTGGTGAGGATACTGAGAAAGAGGAACACTTTTGCAGTGCTGGTGGGAATGCAAACTGGTGCAACCACTCTGGAAAACAGTATGGAGGGTCCTCAAAAACTTAAAAATAGAACTACCCTATGACACAGCAATTTCACCACTAGGATTTTATCCAAAGCATACAAAAATGCTGATTCAAAGGGGCACATGCACCCCAATGTTTACAGCAGCACTATTGACAATAGCCAAAGCATGGAAAGAGCCCAAATGTCCATTGACTAATGAATGGATAAAGAAGATGTGGTGTATATATATATATATATATATATATATATATATATTACTTGGCGATCAAAAAGAATGAAATCTTGCCATTTGCAACAATGTGGATGGAACTAAAGTGTATTATGCTAAGCGAAATAAGTCAGTCAGAGAAAGACAAATATCATATGATTTCACTCATATGTAGAATTTAAGAAACAAAACAGATGAACATAAGGGAAGGGAAGCAAAAATAATATAAAAACAGAGAGGGAGGCAAACTATAAGAGAATCTTAAATACAGAGAACAAACTGAGGGTTGCTGGAGGTGAGGTAGGTGGGGGATGGACTAAATGGGTTATGGGTACTAGGGAGGACACTTGTTGCGATGAGTATGGGGAGCTACATGTAAGTGATGAATCACTAAATTCTATTCCTGAAATCATTATTACACTGTATGTTAACTAACTTGGATTAAATTAAAAATAAATTTAAAGAATGTGCAAAGGCCCTGATAGACATTTTTTAAAAAAAGACATACAGATGACCAACAGACATATTAAAAGATCCTCAACATCACTAATCACCAGGGAAATGCAAATCAAAACCAGAATGACTTCACACCTTTTAGAATGGCTATAATCAAAATGACAAATGATAAGTTGGCGAGGACGTGGAGAAAAGGGAACCTTCATGCACTGTTGGTGGGAATGTGAATTTGTGCAACCACTGTGGAAACCAGTAAAGAGATTCCCAGAAAATTAAAAATAGAAATATCATATGATTGAGAAATTCCAATTCTGGGTATTTTTCCAAAGAAAACAAAAACACCAATCTAAAGAGATATATTCACATGTTCACTGACGCATTACTTATAATAAATGAGATATGGAAGCAACCCAAGTAACCACCAAAAGATGAATGGATAAAAAAGATTTGGAATACACACACACACACACACACACACACACACACACACACAAACACATACATACATACACACCAAATAGGGATACATATGTAATATATATTACATATATATTTATTACATGTACAATATGTGGAGTATTACTAAGCCATAAACAATAATGAAATCTTGCCATTTGCAATAACATGGACCCAGAATGCATTATGCCAGGTGAAATAAGTCAGATAGGGAAAGGCAATACTGCACCATATGGTTTCACTTATGTGGAAGGAATCTAAAAAACAAATCAACAAACAAACAAAGCCTTAAATACAGAGAATAAATTGGTGGTTGCCAGAGGGGAAGTGGTTGGGTGATAGGAAAAATAGATGAAGGGGATTAAAGGTTACAAACTTCCAGCTATAAAATAAGTCATGGAACTGAAAAGGATAGCATAGGGAATATTGTCAATAATATTGTAATAACGTTGTATGATGAGAGATGATGACTACATTTATAATGATGAGTAATATATAGAATTGTCAAATCAATATGTTATAGACTGGAAACTCATGACGTTGTATGTTAATAATACTTCAATAATAGGTTTAAAAAATTGGGACGGATGGGTAAAATAGATAAAGGGGATTAAGAGTACACTTATCTTGGAGAAGATGGCAGCGTAGGAGGACGCTGGGATCACCTTGTCCTGATGATCACTTAGATTCCACCCACATCTGCCTAAATAACCCAGAAAAACACCAGAAGACTAGCAGAACGGCCACTCCAGAGTCAAGTGCAGACAAGAGGCCCATAGAAGAGAGTAGGAAGGGCAAGAGGCGGTGCATGCTACACAGAATGGTGGAAGGGAGCCGGGGCAGTAGAGGGGGCAGTCCGCCAGGCAAGGTAGAGCCCCCAAAGTCTGGCTTGAAAAAGCAGAGGGGCCAGACTCTGTGAGTTCTGACAGCCAGCGGGACTTAACATCTGGAATGTTACTCTGCTCTTGGAGAGCGGGGGGGGGGAGGGGGGGGCGTGAGAGGACACTGGGATGGAGAGTTGTTGAGCTCCAGAAGACAGAGCTCAGCTCAGCGGAGGAACAAAGATGCTGGCAAGCACCATTTCCCTCTCCCATCCCCCAGCCAAAATTCCAAAGGGAAACTGTTCCCACCACTGAACTTTCTTGCACCCTGCAAATGCCCAACGCTGTGCTTGGGTGGATTCATCCCTCCAACAGGCCTGCCTCCTTCCTGGTGCTACAGGGCCCCTCTCCCAGGGGACCACCATCGGGAAAGCAAGCTAAGCCTGCCCCTCCTGCCCCTGTGCACCTTGCAGATCCACCCTGGCTAATATGCCCTTGGACAGATCCCATCAAAGCAGCACCACAAGCCCGGCAGTGTGCAAGCAGCCCAGACAGGGGCCACACCACTCCACAGTGAGTCCTACCCCTGGGAAAGGGGAAGATAGGGTACACACCACACTGACTGTGGCCCCAGCAGTGGGTTGGGGGAAGACATCGGGTCTGACTGTGGCCCCGTCCACCAACACAAGTTACTCCGGCCAGCAGAGGGGAAGTGCCCTACAGTTTGGAACTACTGCAGGGACTACCCAAAATGACAAAATGGAAGAATTCTCCCCAAAAGAAACTCCAGGACGTAGCGACAGCTACCGAATTGATCAAAACCGATTTAAACAATATAATGGAACAAGAATTTAGAATAATAGTCATAAAATTAATCCTTGGGCTTGAAAAAAAGCATTGAGGACAGGAGAGAATCTATTGCTACAGAGATCACGGGACTAAGAAATACTCATGAGGAGCTAAAAAAAAGCTATAAATGAGGTGCAAAATAAAATGGAGGCGGCCATAGCACGGATTGAAGAGGCAGAGGAGAAAATAGGTGAATTAGAAGACAAAATTATGGAAAAAGAGGAAGCTGAGAAACAGAGAGATAAAAAAAATCCAGGAGTATGAGGGGAGATTTAAGAACTAAGTGATGCAATCAAACGGAACAGTATCTGTATCATAGGAATTCCAGAAGAAGAAGAGAGGGAGAGAAAGGGGCTGAAGGTGTACTTGAAAAATCATAGCTGAGAACTTCCCTGATCTCGGGAAGGAAAAAGGCATTGAAATCCAAGAGGCACAGAGAACTCCCTTCAGACATAAGTTGAATCGATCTTCTGTACAAAATATCATAGTGAAACTGGCAAAATACAAGGATACAGAGAAAATTCTGAAAGCAGCTAGAGATAAACAGGCTCCATCTTACACAGGGAGACCCATAAGAATAGTAGCAGACCTATCTACTGAAACTTGGCAGGCCAGAAAGGAATGGCAGGAAACCCTCAATGTGAGGAACAGAAAAAATATGCACCCAAGAATCCTTTATCCAGCAAGCCTGTCATCCAGAATAGAAGGAGAGATAAGTTTCCCCAAACAAACAAAAACTGAAGGAATTCATCACCACTAAACCAGCCCTACAAGAGATCCTAAGGGGGATTCTGTGAGTGAAATGTTGCAAGGACCACAAAGTACCAGAGACACACTACAAGCATGAAACCTACAGACATCACAAGGACTCTAAACCCATATCTTTCTATAATAACACTGAATGTAACTGGACTAAATGCACCAACCAAAAGACATAGGGTATCAGAATGGATAAAAAAACACCCATCTATTTGCTGTCTACAAGAGACTCATTCTAGACCTCAGAACACTTTCAGATTGAAAGTGAGGGGATGGAGAACTATTTATCATGCTACTGGAAGTCAAAAGAAAGCTGGAGTAGCCACAATTATATCAGACAAACTAGAATTTAAATTAAAGGCTGTAACAAGAGATGAAGAAGGGCATTATATGATAATGACAAGGCCTATCCATCAAGAAGAACTAACAATTATAAATGTCTATGTGCCAAATACGGGAGCCCCCAAATATCAAAAAACAATTACTCACAAACATAAGCAACCTTATTGACAAGAATCTGGTAATTGCAGGGGACTTTAATACCCCACTTACAACAATGGATATCATCTAGACACATGGTCAATAAAGAAACAAGGGCCCTGAATGATACATTGGATCAGATGGACTTGACAGATATATTTAGAACTCTGTATCCCAAAGCAACAGAATATACTTTCTTCTCGAGTGCACATGGAACATTCTCCAAGATAGATCATATACTGGGTCACAAAACAGCCCTTCATAAGTTTACAAGAATTGAGATCATACCATGTGCACTTTCAGACCACAATGTTATGAAGCTTGAAATCAACCACAGGAAAAAGTCTGCAAAACCTCCAAAAGCATGGAGGTTAAATAACACCATCCTAAAGAATGAATGGGTCAACCAGGCAATTAGAGAAGAAATTAAAAAATATATGGAAACAAATGAAAATGAAAATACAACAATCCAAACGCTTTGGGATGCAGCGAAGGCAGTCCTGAGAGGAAAATACATTGCAATCCAGGCCTATCTCAAGAAACAAGAAAAATCCCAAATACAAAATCTAACAGCACACCTAAAGGAAATAGAAGCAGAACAGCAAAGACAGCCTAAACCCAGCAGAAGAAGAGAAATAATAAAGATCAGAGCAGAAATAAACAATATAGAATCTAAAAAAAACTGTAGAGCAGATCAACGAAACCAAGAGTTGGTTTTTTAAAAAAATAAACAAAATTGATAAACCTCTAGCCAGGCTTCTCAAAAAGAAAAGGGAGATGACCCAAATAGATAAAATCATGAATGAAAATGGAATTATTACAACCAATCCCTCAGAGATACAAACAATTATCAGGGAATACTATGAAACATTATATGCCAACAAACTGGACAACCTGGAATAAATGGACAAATCCCTAAACACCCACACCCTTCCAAAACTCAATCAGGAGGAAAGAGAAACCTTGAACAGACCCATAACCAGCAAAGAAATTGAATCGGTTATCAAAAATCTCCCAGCAAATAAGAGTCCAGGACCAGATGGCTTCCCAGGGGAGTTCTACCAGATGTTTAAAGCAGAGATAATACCTATCCTTCTCAAGCTATTCCAAAAAATAGAAAGGGAAGGAAAACTTCCAGACTCATTCTATGAAGCCAGTATTACTTTGATTCCTAAACCAGACAGAGACCCAGGAAATAAAGAGGACTAGAGGCCAATATCCCTGATGAATATGGATGCAAAAATTCTCAATAAGATACTAGCAAATCGAATTCAACGGCATATAAAAAGAATTATTCACCATGATCAAGTGGGATTCATTCCTGGGATGCAGGGCTGGTTCAACATTCGCAAATCAATCAACGTGATACATCACATTAATAAAAGAAAAGATAAGAACCATATGATCCTGTCAATCGATGCAGAAAAATCATTTGACAAAATTCAGCATCCTTTCTTAATAAAAACCCTTGAGAAAGTCTGGATAGAAGGAAGATACTTAAACATCATAAAAGCCATTTATGAAAAGCCCACACCTAATGTCATCCTCAATGGGGAAAAACTGAGAGTTTTCCCCCTGAGATCAGGAACACGACAGGGATGTCCACTCTCACCACTGTTGTTTCACATAGTGTTGGAAGTGCTAGCATCAGCAGACAACAAAAGGAAATCAAAGGCATCAAAATTGGCAAAGATGAAGTCAAGCTTTCACTTTTTGCAGATGACATGATATTATACATGGAAAACCCAACGGATTCCACCAAAAGTCTGCTAAAACTGATACATGAATTCAGCAAAGTTGCAGGATACAAAATCAATGCACAGAAATCAGTTGCATTCTTATACACTAACAATGAAGCAACAGAAAGACAAATAAAGAAACTGATCCCATTCACAATTGCACCAAGAAGCATAAAATACCTAGGAATAAATCTAACCAAAGATGGAAAAGATCTATATGCTGAAAACTATAGAAAGCTTATGAAGGTAATTGAAGAAGATATAAAGAAATGGAAAAACATTCCATGCTCATGGATTGGAAGAATAAATATTGTCAAATGTCAATACTACCCAAAGCTACCTACACATTCAATGCAATCCCAATCAAAATTGCACCAGCATTCTTCTTGAAACTAGAACAAGCAATCCTAAAATTCATATGGAACCACAAAAGGCCCCGAATAGCCAAAGTAATTTTGAAGAAGAAGACCAAAGCAGGAGGCCTCACAATCCCAAACTTTAGCCTCTACTACAAAGCTGTAATCATCAATACAGCATGGTATTGGTACAAAAACAGACACATAGACCAATGGAATAGAATAGAAACCCCAGAAGTAGACCCACAAACATATAGCCAACTAATCTTTGACAAAGCGGGAAAGAATATCCAATGGAAAAAAGACAGTCTCTTTAACAAATGGTGCTGGGAGAACTGGACAGCAACATGCAGAAGGGTGAAAGTAGACCACTTTCTCATACGATTCACAAAAATAAACTCAAAATGGATAAAGAACCTGAATGTGAGACAGGAAACCATCAAAACACTAGAGGAGAAAGCAGGAAATGACCTAAGCCGCAGCAATTTCTTACTTGACACATCCCCAAAGGCAAGGGAATTAAAAGCAAAAATGAACTACTGGGACCTCATGAAGATAAAAAGCTTCTGCACAGCAAAGGAAACAACCAACAAAACTAAAAGGCAACCAACGGAATGGGAAAAGATATTTGCAAATGACATATCGGACAAAGGGCTAGTATCCAAAATCTCTAAAGAGCTCACCAAACTCCACACCCGAAAAACAAATAATCCAGTGAAGAAATGGACAGAAAACATGAATAGACACGTCTCTAAAGAAGACATCCAGATGGCCAACAGGCACAAGAAAAGATGCTCAACGTCGCTCCTCATCAGGGAAATACAAATCAAAACCACACTCAGGTATCACCTCACGACAGTCAGAGTGGCCAAAATGAACAATCAGGAGACTATAGATGCTGGAGAGGATGTGGAGAAACGGAAACCCTCTTGCACTTTTTTGGGAATGCAAACTGGTGCAGCCGCTCTGAAAAACAGTGTGGAGTTTCCTCAAAAAAGTAAAAATAGACCTACCCTATGACCCAGCAATAGCACTGCTAGGAATTTACCCAAGGATACAGGAGTGCTGATGCATAGGGGCACTTGTACCCCAATGTTTATAGCAGCACTCTCAACAATAGCCAAATTGTGGAAAAAGCCTAAATGTCCATCAAATAATTAATGGATAAAGAAATTGTGGTTTATATACACAATGGAGTACTACATGGCAATGAGAAAGAATGAAATATGGCCCTTTGTAGCAACCTGGAAGGAATTGGAGAGCGTGATGTTAAGTGAAATAAACCATACAAAGAAAGACAGATACCATATGTTTTCACTCTTATGTGGATCGTGAGAAACTTAACAGAACCCATGGGGGGAGGGGAAGGAAAAAAAAGAGGTTAGAGGGGGAGAGAGCCAAAGCATAAGAGACTCTTAAAAACTGAAAACAAACTGAGGGTTGATGGGGGTTGGGAGGGAGGGGAGGGTAGGTGATGGGCATGGAAGAGGGCATCTTTTGGGTTGAGCACTGGGTGTTGTATGGAAACCCATTTGACAATAAATTTCATATATTAAAAAAATAAATAAAATAAAAAATGCAATGTAAAAAAAAAAAAAGACATCCAGATGGCCAACAGGCACATGAAAAGATGCTCAATGTCACTCCTCATCAGGGAAATACAAATCAAAACCACACTCAGATATCACCACATGCCAGTCAGAGTGGCTAAAATGAACAAATCAGGAGACTATAGATGCTGGAGAGGATGTGGAGAAAGGGGAACCCTCTTGCACTGTTGGTGGGAATGCAAACTGGTGCAGCTGCTCTGGAAAACAGTGTGGAGGTTCCTAAAAAAATTAAAAATAGATCTGCCCTATGACCCAGCAATAGCCCTACTAGGAATTTACCCAAGGGATACAGGAGTACTGATGCCTAGGGGCACCTGTACCCCAATGTTTATAGCAGCACTCTCAACAATAGCCAAAGTATGGAAAGAGCCTAAATGTCCATCAACTGATGAATGGATAAAGAAATTGTGGTTTATATACACAATGGAATACTACTTGGCAATGAGAAAGAATGAAATATGGCCTTTTGTAGCAACGTGGTTGGAACTGGAGAGTGTTATGCTAAATGGAATAAGTCATACAGAGAAAGACAGATACCATCTGTTTTCACTCTTATGTGGATCATGAGAAACTTGACAGAAGACCATGGGGGAGGAGAAGTCGAAAAAAAAGTTAGGGAGGGAGGCAAACCATAAAAGACTCTTAAAGACTGAGAATAAACTTAGGGTTGATGGGGCGTGGGAGGCAGGGGAAAGTGGGTGATGGGCATTGAGGAGGGCACCTGTTGGGATGAGCACTGGGTGTTGTATGGAAACTAATTTGACAATAAATTTCATATTAAAAAAAAGAGTACACTTATCCTACTGAGCACTGAGAAATGTATAAATTGTTGAATCATATTGTATACCTAAAATTAATATAACACTCCTGTTAATTATACTTGACTAAAAATTTTGAAAAGATATATAGCATGCAAACTGTAACCAAAAGAGGGTGAAGGTGGCTATACCAATAACAAACAAAATAAGCTGTAAGTCCAACATGGTTGCAAAAGACAAAACGGAAATTATACATTGCCTATAGTCAATTCGCTTAGAAGTTATAATAATTAAAAACATATATATACCAACTATCAAGGCTGAAAATATATAAGGCAAACATTGACATAATTGAAAGAAAAAATAGACAGCCCTAGTATAATAGTTGGAGCTTTAATACACCACATTCAGAATGCATAGAATAATCAGACATTGTGTAAGTAAAGAGATAGAAGGCTTGAAGTGCACAATAAATCTACTAGACCTGGCATATATATAACACTCCATGAAACAACAGCAGAACACACATTCTTCTCATGTGCACGTGGGACATTTTCCGAATAGATGGCTTCTAAGTCCACAAAACAGTATTAACAAATTTAAAAGGACTGCAATCATGCGAAGTATTTTCTGGTCAGAAAGGAATGATAATAGAATCGATAGCAAAAAAAAAACCTGAAAAATTTTCTAATATATGGAAATTAAATAACACTGAAATAATGGGCAAAAAAAGACAACACAAGAAAACCTTTTAAAATATTTTGAGAGAATCAAAATAAAAGACGTGATACAAAAGCTTAGAGGATGTAGTGAAAGCAGTATTCATTCACAGATTATGTAAATTTATATGTAGAAAATCCTAAGAATTTTACAGACACAGGCACAGATACATACAGACA
This sequence comes from Prionailurus viverrinus, assembly GCF_022837055.1. Taxonomy (NCBI): domain Eukaryota; kingdom Metazoa; phylum Chordata; class Mammalia; order Carnivora; family Felidae; genus Prionailurus; species Prionailurus viverrinus. The sequence continues at coordinate 123,418 of NW_025927617.1, forward strand.
CAAACAAACACATACATTGGAACTAGTAAATGTGCTCAGCAAGTAAGAGGCTACACATCAATATACAAAAACAAATTGTGTTCCCATAAAATAACAATGTGCAATCCAATAATGAAATTAATTAAATAATTCCATTAACAATAGTATCAAAAAGAAGAAAGACACATAGAGATAAATTTAACAAAATAATTGCAAGACTTGTGCACTGAAAACTATAAAACATTATTGAAGGAAATTTTTAAAGCTTTAAACAAATGGAGAAATATCCCATGTTCAGGATCAGAAGACTTAACATTGTTAAGTTAGCAATATTGCCAAATTTATCTACAGATTCAATGTGATTCCTATCAAAATTCCAGCTGGTTTTTCTAAGAGAAATTGATGATATGATCCTAAAATTTATGTAATAATGTGAAAGATTCAGGGAGGTCAAAATAGTAGTCAAAAAGAGCAAAATTGGTGGATTTACATATTCCAATTTAAAAACTTACTACAAAGCTATAGTATTCCTGATGGTGTGGTACTGACCTGAAGATAGACCTAGAGATCAATTAAATTGAATTAAGAGTCCAGGAACAAACCCATAATTCTGGTTAATTGATTTTCAACAGAGGTATCAAGGCAATTCAATTCAGAAAAAGGACAGTCTTCAATAAATGGTGCTGGGACAATTCAACAGCCACATGCAAAAACGTGAATTTAGACCCTTATACATACCATAAACAAAAACGAACTCAAAATGGATCACAGACCTAAAAAATTTTTAGAAGTAAGCATAAGAGCAGATCTTTTTGATATTCTGTTAGGCAAAAATTTCTTAGATACATCATTAAGGGCACAAGCAGGGGTGCTTGGGTGCCTCAGCCAGTTAAGTGTTCAACTTCAGCTCAGGTCATGGTCTTGTGGTCCATGGGTTCGGCCCCATGTCAGGCTCTGTGCTGACAGCTCAGAGCCTGGAGCCTGCTTTGGATTCTGTGTCTCCCTCTCTCTCTCTGCCCCTCCCCTGCTTGCTCATGCTCTATCTCTCAAAAATAAATAAACATTCAAACAAAAGGCACAAGCAATAAAATTTAATGAATTGGATTTCATCAAAATTGAAAACTTTTTCAGTTCAAAAGACACCATGAACAACATAAAAAGGCAAGCCACAGACTGGGAGAAAATGTGTGTACACCGTATATCTGATAAAAGACTTCTATCTAGAACATGTAAAGGGCACCTTGTAACTCAATAAGTAGACAATCCAGTTTTTTTTTTAAGTAAAAAAGCTGTATACAAATGTTCATGACCATTTTATTTATAAAAGCCAAAAATTAGGAAAAAACCCAGATGTCTGTCAGTGGGTGAATTGTTAAATAAACTGTTGTACATCTGTACTATGAATACTATATGGCAATAAAAAGGAATGAACCATGGATACACCCAGTAATGTAGATGATTCTGAGAAGTATGCTGGGTGAAAAAGGCCAACTCTCAAAGGTTACATACCATATAACACAATTTACATACTATTCGTGAAAGTGCAAAAATTATAGACCATAAACAGTTTAATGGTTGTCAGGGATGGAGGGAGAAATTGTTATAAAAAGATAACAGGAGGGGCGCCTGGGTGGCTCACCCGGTTAAGCCTCCAACTCTTGATTTTGGCTCACATCATGATTTCACAATTGAGCCCTGCTTCACTTGGGATTCTCTCTCTCCCTCTCTCTTTCTGCCCCTCCCCCAATAGTTCCCTCTCTCTCTCTCTCTCTCTCCCTCTCTCTCAGAATAAATAAATAAATTTTTTTTTAAAAGACAACAGGAGCAATCCTTGTGGTGATGTAACTGTTCTTTATCTTGTCTATAGTGGTAGACATATAAACCTACACCTGTGCTAAATTTGCATAGCACTAAATTCACACACACACAAATGAATACATGTATGACTACGGAACTCTGAGTAAGTTGGGTAGATTCTATCATGTCAGTTTTGTGGTTGTCATAATGTACTAGAGTTATGCAAGATTTTACCATTGAGAAACACTGAATAAAGAGTAAATAGGACATCCCTGTGTTATTTTCTATAATTATATATGAATCTTGAATCTATGTGTAATTATCTTGAAAAAAAGCTTAAGTTAATAAATAAGACAAAAGATTTGAATAGACATTTCATCAAAGAAGGTATATAAGTGAAACAAGCACATGAAAGGATGCTCCACATCATTGGTCATTAGGGAAATGCAAAATAAACCTACAATGTGAGATATTTCATACCCAGAAGAATAGCTATAATAAAAAAGAAAATAACAAACGTTGGAAAGAATGTGGAGAAAATGGAACTCTCATACATTGCTGGTGGGAATGTAAACCGATTGATCCACCTTGAAAAACAGTTTGGCAGTTATCTTAAAATCAACAGTCTTACCATATGACCCAGTAATTCCACTCATAGATATCTACCCTTGAGAAATTAAAACATATGTTCACACAAGGACATGTATGTGAATTTTCATAGAAGCATTTTCATAATATCCAAACATTGGAAGCAGCCCAAATATCATCAATTGGTAAACGGGTAAACAAAATGTGATATATCCTTACAATGGCATACTATTTATCAATTAAAAGGAATGAAGTACTCATACAAGACACAACATGGATAAACCTCAAAAATATTATGCTAAGTAAAAGAAATTAAACAAAAGACCCCATATTGTATGATCCACTTTATTTGAAATGTCCAGAAAATAAATCTATAGAGACAGAAAGTAGATTAATTATTGCCTGGGGCTAGGGGTCGGAATGGGGAATGACTGAAAATGGGACAGTGATTTCTTTTGGGGGTGACAGAAATGTTCTAAAATTAGTTTGTGATGATAGTTGCACAACTGTAGATTTATGAAAATCACTGAATATGCACACTTAGAAAAGGAAGAAAGGTGTCTTTTAAGTTACAGTCCCTTTCAGCTGTTCTAGATTGTAACCCCCTCAGATGGCTAAACCTGTGACCTCTGGCTTCAGATCCCCATTCAGACAGGGTAATTACACCCATGCCCTGCTTACATCATCAGATGGAAGGTTATATGGCCTGCTTTCTTCTCCACCCACTGCTAGCTTTAGTATTCTTGATGGTTGCTAAAGTATCATTTAAAAAGCATGTTGTTCCTTGTGTTTACTGACAAAACGTGTTTTTCTTGGCTTCCCCGATTCCAAATTCTCCGTTTAGAAAAAAAAAAAATACTTCTGGAATTATATATGCATTTTCAGCACACTGTATATGCAAGAAAGCAGACAAGCAGATTTGACTAAACTTGTGAGTTTCTTGAAGCATAGCACTCCTTTGTTCTTTTGACATCTGACTAAATGTCAGAGACCCGTTTCCATTTTGACAGTGTAATTCCCCCTCCCTCTCCTTCTCTCCATCCCCCACAGCCATCATTTCTTCATTTTTACCATAGTTCCAATATCTCACTTGCACTTATCACAAAGTCCACCCCTTATATTCCTTTCCCTTTCTCCCTTTCAAATATCCCTTCCTAGCCTAATCCTGACTGGTGAAAAGGAAAAAATACCATTTAAGTAGTAATCAGCAAAATACTTCTTTCTAGAAAGTAATTTAGTGGAACTTTATGGATAATACAGTATGTTTGGAAAATTTTTAGTATTTCCTATGGCTTTTTTTGCTGTTGTTTCAATGTTTACTTATTAATTTTTGAGAAAGAGAGAAAAAGAGAGTACACACACAAGCAGGGGAGGGGCAGAGAGAGAGACACACAGAGTCTGAAGCAGACTCCAGGCTCCAAGTTGTCAGTGCAGAGCCTGACACAAGGTTTGAACACACGAACTGTGAGATCATGACTTGAGCTAAAGTTGGACACTTAGCCAACTGAGCTACCCAGGCACCCTGGCTTTTTTGCTTTTTGAAAGGGAAGAACTAGTGTGAAATACTGATTTGATCTCAAGTCTAAGGTATTTCATTTCCATAAATGACATATGACATGTTTTTATTAATATCCAAGAAAACAGATATATTTTATCTGTCTTATCAGAAGGCAAAATTATTATAAAATTTTTTAGGCTAGCAGATTAAGTTCTCTATACTATGAAAACTAGATTTTATTGCTTATTGATAGTGTTTCAGCTTATTTTTAAGGGTTCTAAATAAACAAGGTATGGAATACAAAACATTTTCTTCACTTTAGTAACATAAACTTGTTGATAATGATCATGGTTTGATCAGCGCCTCTTACAAACTAATTTCTTTGTCCTTCATACATCCTAAATGCTTTGTTTATATTGCTATACTGCTAAAGTAATGCTTATCTTAAAGCGCAGTTATGTCTGTTTCCTCGGTCTCACCATCTGATGGGGATGGAGCTGTGGCATAGCAGTCAGGATTTGTTTTATTAATTAGCAGCTATGTGACTTTGCTGTCTTAATGATCCCTGAATTATGACATGGATTTCTGTGCTGCTGGTAAGTATTAAGTAGTTTGGGACATGGATTGCAAACTCAAAATATGTGATCTCTGCAACGTTTTAGCAGTTGTGGAGAAGATAGGAAAAATATTTGAATGGAAACTTTTGGACAAAATGTTACCACAGACCTTAATAAATTACTTAAACTTCCTGAGACTCAGTTTTGCCATCTATAAAATGGATATGATAATGCTTACCTCGTAGGAGTGTTTAAGGGTTAACTGAGATATCGTTACGTGAAAGAGTCTAGCTCAGTGTATGGAAGATGGATTATATTAATTAATGTTTCTTTAGGTTGGAATTTTCCCTGCACCTCCTCCATACCCCTCTCACCTGTAAAACAAACAAACACCCTCCAAACTTCAAACATCTTTCAAGAAACATCCCCAAATGCACCACACTACAAAGCCTTTGCAAACGACTTCAGGCAGGGTAGCCCTTTGTTTAAGAGCACTGAGCTTTTAAAATCAGAAGAGATTCCCAAGTTTAAAACCAGGTCTGCCAAATATTTAGTAACTCCGTGACCTTGGGCACGTTACTTATCCTCCCTGCTGCTAAGTCTCCCACCTGTCAGGCGAGCTCATCCTGGTATATAACCTCATGCAGTTGTGAAGTATTAAATGAGATATGCCCAAAGAGTGCTTAGCACAGTCCCAGACACTTAGTAAATCCTCTATTTAAAGTATTACATAGTAGGCATAGAAGTAGTAATAGAAAAATTTCCACTTCAGTGAAGTGTTTATAAAAATGCCTCCCAGGGTTGCAAAATTCTGATGCAAAAGTCTTTTAAACTCTAATGCTGAGCAAACGTTAAGGGATTGGTATATACCTTGCGATATCTGAGGCAAAGTTCTAACCTCACGTTATGGACTATGCATTCCCTGTACGGGGTGTGGGGAGGGAAATGATAGCTACTACTAATTAATGGGAAATAAAACCAGAAAATACGTCCCAGGGCACAAGCAACAGAAGCCCAAAGTGCAGTATTAACCACTGCACCCGCAAACCGGGCCTCAACAATTCCCTGGAGTTCACCTCTAACGCCCCCCTTCCTTTGGAACCGCGCAAGCGTACACAGATTTTGTTCCTTTCCCCCTCATGCCCCCGCCTCCAACCCTCATCGTCTGCCTCAACACGCAGGCGCATCTCTTCAAATCCTGTCCCTTCCCCCGTCCGCTTTCTCTTCATTTCGTTCCCCCTCCTCTTCCAGCACCTCGGTAGGTTCAAACTCTTCTCCGGGAGGGTGGCGGCGATCGAGAGGTCACGTGATGAGCATCCTGCTGCCCAACATGGCGGAGTTCGACACCATCTCGGAACTAGAGGAGGAGGAAGAAGAAGCGGCAACGTCGTCGTCGTCGCCGTCGTCGTCGTCGTCGGTATCGGGGCCTGACGACGACGAGGAAGATGAGGAGGGGGAGGAAGAAGAGGAGGAGGAGGAAGAAGAGGAGGAGGAAGAGGAGGAGACGCCGCCCCCACCTCGGGTAGTGAGTGAGGAGCATCTGCGGAGATATTCCCCCGATCCTGTATTGGTGCGGGGAGCCGGCCACATCACTGTGTAAGCAAGAGGGGGCCATAGGGTTTGAAAACGCTGAGATTTGTCGACAGAGGAATGAGAAGGTGATCGAGGGGCCTGTGGAGTGGGGGAGGGCCGACTGAGGCATACAGTTAGAAAAGGACACCTCGTCTAAATGGAGAAACCGAGGGTGGTAGGTGCAAAGGGAGTGAGGAGAATGCAAATGTGATGCACTGACATCAGGTAAAGAGTATATATAGGACGGGGAAGTTAGAGGTTTGAGAGCCAGAGGGATAGGAGTAAAGGTGAGTCTACTTCTTTCTGTGTTTGCTGGCAAGTAAATAGTCTTTAAACTGCAGGATGTACCAGAGGATTCTTTACTGCTAAGATTGGTGTGTAGTGGAACACAGTGACTGCTGTGAAAAGTGACAAGACCTAGGCTTTCTTCAAAACAGAAACGTGATATGTTTTGTGAATAGTATTATAGAATATCCACGTACCCATACATTCATTCATCCATTCTTCCTATCTAATCCGTATATGAATGAATACCATTATCCTTTGGATGTCTTGATAATTCCTCATTCTGACGTTCTGTAAATATCACAGAGGTTCATATTAAGAGGCAGTTGTGAAAAGTAAAAGAGCAATGGATTGAGAGTAGGGACTCTTGGATGTTAGTCCCAGCTTTGCCTCTTACTGGCCCTGTGACCTTGCTCAGATTACTTCCTACTTCTGGGCCTTAATTTCTCCATCTGTAAAATGAAGGGTCGGGGTAGGTGGCTTCCGAAGCCTTTCAGCTCTGAGATAATTTAAGATACCTACAGGAGATTTTGTATGCCCAAATATTAAATATGCAGACATTAAATATTTATGGAAATGAGCCCCCCAGGAGCTGAAGTTGATTTTTTGAAAACTTATGCAGAGTGACTTTTTTAAAAAATTGAAATCTTGGATCATATTTAAGAAAATAAAAGGAGGAGCGATCTCATAGCATTGTGGTTGCAAAGCAAAAGAAAATTTTAATGGCTCTCTGGGCTTTGGAGAGTGCTTTTTCTTTTTGTGTGCTTGGGCTGTAAATACTTGGAAGTTTGAGTGTGTGTCATGTTCATCCTCTTAATTATGCTGTCTTTTACTGCATTTTCCTATCATTGCCTCTAATTTTGTTAATGGTTCACCTGGTCCCTTTGTCTTTCAATTGAGTTCGTATCATCAGAAATCATATAATATGCAACACCTCCCCCCATCATGTTAGCTTTTAATTTTAACATGTCACTTGTTTTGATTATAATATACTTTTGTGATATTTGCATAAAATATGTTAAGAAAGATTTTGAAATTGTGGAAGGGGAGATTTTTAGACCTGCTTTTTGGTAGGGAATTATTTTAACACAGTTTTTCTTGGTCCAAGAATTTTGCAGATAGCCTACAATGATCAGATGCCAGCTTACTGCACTGTTTTACTTTTATTCCTTTCATTACTAGGGAGAGAATTCATTACTCAAACTAATTATAATTCTGGCACCAAACATTACTTTCATGCAGATTATTTCACATGACTGAACAGAAAAAGGGTTTTTATTCCAGTCTATGATTTTATATTTCAACATTCCACCCCCTCCTTATTTTTTAACATTCAGAAAACAGAGGAGGGGCAAGAAAACAGAATTTAAGTTACCAGAACTTATTTGTGGTTCCATTCTATTCTTCACACAATCATGGTGAAGCACTTATCAACCAACTTTCAATTAAAAGCAAAGCACTGACACTTGCCATATCCAAGCCCTTGTGATGGTGTAATGTCCCTCCCAGCTTAAAAATTCTGGAATTGGGAGTGTGAAGTAGTGGTGCTGGTAGTAGCTATTGGTATTAATGGAAGCCAAAACCTGAAAAGCAGCAAACCAGTACTTGAATCACTAACCCATGTATATAGTTTGAAAAAATTGTTCAGTTGTATTCTATAAATTCTCTCAACTAAAAAGCACACTTAATGTTAAATGTCTGGGATTCGAAAAAAAATTAAATGTTTAGGAGAAAGTTTTGCTGAATCTGAAGAACTGGCCTTTGTATAGTAGTAAAACTTTCCTTATATCAGGTAAATTAAGATCCTTATGAAATAGTTAATCTAATTCTGAAATGTCTAAAATAACCAGCTTCTGTTAAATTTTTTCTGGCATGAGAGAGTTGTCCTGTCTGAATGACACTATCCCACCCCTTTTTTCCCCCATTTTCTGTGCAGTCGTCTAATCTCTAGAGGATTTTGTTTGTTTTTCAAGGTTCAAATTTGAGAACCATTGCTTCAAACTCAATATATCTTAAGCCATCATTTTCCCTCCTCACATTGGCTGTGCATTCCACTTGCCCCTTTACCACCACTCTAATCTTTTGGGCTAGGTGTTCAAACCCGGGAGTCATTTTAACTCTTCCTTCTCCTTGACTTTTCCAGTGCTACTCTGTCCCAGAATTATGTCATATCTTTTAAAATGTCTATTAGATTTTTCATTTTCTCCATTTCTACCGGTACCACTCTAGTTTAGGTTGCCATCATCTCCACAGTCTGCCACCTCTCTTCAATTCATCCTGCATGCTTGTGCCAAACTAATTTTCTTAAAACACAGTTTGATCATGTCACTTTCCTGCTGAAAAACCTGCACTAGGTCTTAATTAGGTCTGAATTCTTATGCTCTCTTCTTCCAGCCTCAGAGGTCAAGGAGTTCCTTCACTTGTCCAAAGCTCACCACTCCACTTGTACCTTCTATACCCTTCTCTTCCAGCCTCCTCCCAAATCTTGCTCCATCAGGTAGCCCCATCTCTCTAATATTACCTCTCTCTGCATCAGCCTATAGGCATATTCAGAGTCTCTCTCATTCTTTAAAAACAAAATAAAACAAAGCCGTCCTAGACCTATGTTCCCTTTTAGCTACTGTCTTGTCTTTCTTCCTTCCCTCTCCAAATTTCTTAGGAATAGCCACATTCACTATATCTATTTACTTTTCACCCCTCTCTAACTGGATTTTGCCATCATGACCACAGATGGGGGTAACTATCCTTGTTAAGATCACCACCATGACCCTCTGTTGCTACATTAGTGGGCTTTTCTCATTCCCTGTCTTTCTAGTCCTCTCTGCTATATATGACACTTAAAATGACTCCCTCTTTTTTGGAGGCTTCTATTCCAGGGGCCACAAACACACAAGCCTTCAGAGGTAAGACAGGCCACAGAAAATGGTGCAGAATGAGTAATAATGGGGCTTTAGTTGAACTGGAAGATGGTATGTGTTTTGCCTAAAGGTATTCAAATTCTGATTTTGTAAAAACATTTTTGCCAGACAAACCTAGGAATTTCTTGTCCACTTGACTCTCCTGGGCTCACTGTATTTTTCTTGCTATCCTTTAACTCTCATTCATGGGCTTCTCTTATTCTGTTGACCCTTGAATACTAGTGGTCTCTGAGGTTTTGTTTTCACCTTACTATTCTTCTCATTACTTACTGTGCTTAGATGATCTCATCTTGATTCTCATGGTTTCAATTATCTGACATCTCCCAAATATGTATCTCTGTGCCAGAATTTGCTCAGACTTTCACCTGGGCTTTCTCACCTGACAGCCCATCATCATTCTAAGTTCAACATATTCACAACAGAACTCATCCCCCCCCCCACGCCTCCTTATACCTCCATCCCAAACCTTTAAAAAAATCCCTTCTATATCTGTTTTTTCCATCTCAGTTAAATGTACCTCCACCTATCCCGTTATTTATCCTTGGTTCCTCTTCCTCACACTTATCAGCAAGTAAAATAATATTTGACCTAAAAATGTTTTCTTTTCCTCCCTACTGACACTTCCCTGATTCGGGCCCCTTTCACCACCCTAACTAATCAACTTGCCTTCATTGTCATCACTTCACATCCATTCCACAACCTGCTGCTAGATTAAGATACCACTTTACTGCTTAAAACTGTTCTGTGGTTTTCCCCTTACCTGCTGGATAGAATCCAAGCTCCATAACATGGCATATAGAACTGGACCTTGCCTATCTGTCAGCCTAATCTTCTGATATTTCCTCTATGGCTTGTATTTTCCTCTTTTTAGCATGCTATTTTTTTAAAATATTTATTTTGAGAGAGAGAGAGAGAGAGAGAGAGAGAGAGAGCAAGGGAGGGGCAGAAAGAAAGGGAGAGAGAGAATCCTAAGCAGGCTCCACACTGTCCACACAAAGCTCACCGCATGTCTCAATCTCACCAACCGCGAGATCACAACCCAAGCTGAAATCAAGAGTCGGACTCTTAACTGACTGACTGAGCCATCCAGACGCCCCTGTAGCATGCTGTGTCTTATCTCGTTGCCTCTACTCAATCTAGGACCTCCATCTAGAATTCCAGTACCCACCACCCTTACCTCAGCTCTCCATATGTCACCACCTCCTGCAAGTCTTCCCTGCCCCCGCTAAATTGTAAGCTGCAATAGCAGGAACAAGTTTTAGTTCCCTCTGAATCTTCATTGCTTAGCACAATGCTTGCTCTGAAGTAGGCAATCAATAAAAGTGAGTTGAAGGAATATTGGTTTGCTTTAGTAACACTCAATATGCCTGTCATAATGCATGCTGTATTATAGGTCCTCAACAAATACTGGTTACTTGACTCACACTGTAGAGAGTACTTGTGATTCTGAGCAAAGATACATATGGCTACAGTAATGTCACCAGTCCCAGTGATGGGTGTTATGGCATGGCCTTACCTCTGAAATCTTTGTTATGATGTCAGAATACCCCTGTCTATTTGTATCATCTTAATGTATTGGCTTTCTTATTACTTTAACAAGATACTAATCTTTTAACATGGAATTATAATTTCTTAAGAAATAGAATGAGCTAACCACACTAATTGTAATTCCAATTCTCAGAGGATGATGATGATGAATGGATATTTGGGGATTTTTTCCCAACTAAAAAATTATATAACAAAATTAACTGCACAGATTTGAGTTTATAGAAACAGACATAATGAAATATCTCTTAGAAATATTAAGCATTTTAGAAATAATATACATCTGAGGAATATAACTTAGTATCTACCAATTTACTTCTTGATATTCTAGGATAAGTATTTGGATCCAGTGTTTTGAAATAACAAGGAAAATTCTATCCCATGAGATCTTTTATTTTTAGGCATTATCACACTGTTTATATTACTTAAAACATAGAGATATTTACCCTTGATAATATATCTGTATAGAATTTAGTAGAGAGTTACCAATTCTTGGGGACTTATAAAATTGTCTCATAAAAATTAATTTATTAAAGCTAGAGTTGTTGCATATAGAATTGAAAAAAGATAGCCACATTTGCCAAACAGTGCATTTCTGAAAAAACTTAAACAGCACTGCAATTATTGATACTTCTCAAATCAGTTAATGGAATGCTTTTTCATAAACAGCTGTCTTTGAGGAATTACAGTGATGCATTGTTAATACGTATTTGTATAAGGTAAATATTTTATAAGATTTTAGGCTTTCAGAATACAGAAATATGGTAACTTGCCATTTTACAGTGTGGCAAGACATGATTATTTTCATATAAAAGATTAAAGAGATTTAACTATAATGTTTTTGAAAATATCTTTGAATTTTATGGCATAGATTTTCTTTTTCATGGTATAGTAAATAAAGTTCAATGCACACATTTCAGAATTGTTACTATACGTGCAAAGTTTTCTAGTGAAATCATGTTTCTTGTTGGCAGAATTTTACTAGCTTGATCTGTTTCCTTAAACAATCTGAACACATAAACTTTAATTTGTATAGGGTTTTCAAAGGTTGGTATGTAGCCATTTCCAAAAGGATTGAAAACAGTGAGGGTTCTAGAGAGGGAGAGAAGAGGGAAGAGCAACTAAGAGGACCCATCCTTCTTTGCCTCAGTTTCCTTTACTCCAAAGAATCATCCAAGAAATTAAAATTTTGAAGCATTGAAGATGCATGACAAATAAAATACAATCATTAGAAACCATCAACTAGGACAGCTTCAAACACATAATAGGTTCTGTATTTAATGAGGCTGATAAAATGGAAAGTGTGAGAAGTTCCCAAGTGCCTATTTGTCTAATGCTGAAAAACCCCACATCTTGACTAATGCCTATCAGTAATCAGTAATGGGTAGATGATCTTGTGGATTCACAGTTCTTAATAGTTTGTTTATGAAATAGAGCTGAGGTGTTTATTCAGCAGCAGCCATTTCAACATTTCCTAGTAGCTATCAAGTGAAATGTTGTGCCTAAGATTATTTGAGTTAAGTATTCTTTTTAAGTGCTGAGTCTCTTAATGAAGAAAGATAAAAGAAATTCCTGGTAGACAGGAATAGGATTGCTACTGCCTTTTAGCCAAAATTATGAGAGTATATCAGGCCTGGTGTGCCTGTCTTTATACATTTTTATATATATGTGCCATAAAGGAGTATTTTAAAAAGTAAAATTATATTTCCTTACCATTTTTAATATACTTTTTATATTTTAGAAAAGACAATCCCTTTATATATTAAAGAAGAAAATTAGTAATGAGAATATAGCAAGTATATATTGAGAACTTGAGCACTGGCCTAAGTACCACAAAAAAAAAAAACACAGAAAATAAAAAAATAAAGTACAAGCCATGCTTTACAAAACTAATAGGAAAATTGCTTTTAAGATACTGATATAGAGCAGCAAAGAATAATGGAAACTATTTTATTAGCTGTTGAATTGTATAGTATGGATTTGAAGTGGCTGTGAGTATTCAGAGAAAGGGGGAATCCGTGACAGTTTAAACATTCAAGGCATTACAGCAGGGGTTGGGACTTGACTTGAGCCCTGAAGGTTGAGTAGGATTTAAACTAGGGAGGGGAAGCAAGGGAAACCACCTGAGCAAAGACAAGAGCCAATATGGCAGTTGCAATGAAAAGGAAGGAATCATTATGAGAATGATTTCGAAGGAACAAATAACAGGACTTGGAGCCACGTCAGAGGAGTCAAGGTGCAAAAAATAGGAGAAGGAAGGTGCAAAACCAATACCAAGGTCTAGGTTAAAGGGAATCAATGTGCCACTGATAGAGATGAGAAATTTGAAAAGGGGTCTAGTTTCCAATGAAAAGATAACATTTAATTTTAGACATGGTTTACTTGAGGTGGTATTATTTTAGTAAGATATCCAGGTGGAAATTTTCAGTATGCAATTAGAGATGAGGGACCAAAGAATGTTGAAAAATATAGAATTAGAGATATAGATTTGATGATCATCAGCATAGGAGTGGTGTCAAAGTGATTAAATACAGAAAAATTGTTAAAGCTCCCTTAGAAAGACAAGCAGTTGACTAAAAGGTAAATTTTAAGAAAAGGCAAGAATGTTAGAGAGTGAAAGGATGGGAGAGTGTAAAGCTGCAAAGTCAAGGGAAAATTTTCTAAGAAGAGGACATAAAATTGGCAATAAATAATACTTGATGAACTTGTCTTTCTGAATAAATTTACTCAGAGATTATTTTCAGTAAAGTGACAGCATCATAAGGCAAATTCTGAACGGTTAAGAAAGGGAAGGGGCGCCTGGGTGGCTCAGTCGGTTGGGCATCCGACTTCAGCTCAGGTCACGATCTCGCGGTCCGTGAGTTTGAGCCCTGCGTCGGGCTCTGGGCTGATGGCTCAGAGCCTGGAGCCTGCCTCCGATTCTGTGTCTCCCCCTCTCTCTGCCCCTCCCCCGTTCATGCTCTGTCTCTCTCTGTCTCAAAAATAAATAAAAACGTTAAAAAAATTTTTAAAAAAAGTATTAAAAAAAAAGAAAGGGAATATTAAAGAAATAAAAACAGGAAAGGAAAATCCACTTGCCTGGTGACAAATGCAACAAGAATAGCAAAACTCAGAAGTTTTAAAATAATAAAAATATTCCATATATTTCAAGGGATACATCTGTCTATATCCTCTACTTATTTGCCAAGAATGGCAGCTTGGAAAAGCTATAATGGCAGCAATCTCTAATGAGGTAGGAATGTGTTTTTTTTTTTAATTGACATATAATTACCATACATTGTTATATTAGTTTCAGGCATACAATACAATGATTCAGTTGTTCTGTACATTCTCAGTACTCATCAAAGTAAGTGTACTCTTAATCCCCTTTACTCATTTTACCCATTCCCCACCCACATCCCCTCTGATATCCACCAGGTTTTTTTCTGTGTTTAACAGTCTGTTTTGGTTTGTCTCTTTTTTTCCATGTTCACTTGTTATGTTTCTTAAATTCCACATATGAGTGAAATCATACGGTATTCTTTCTATGACTTATTTCACTTAACATTATATCCTCTAGGTCTTTCCATGTTGTTGCAAATGGCAAGATTTCATTCTTTTTATGGCTGAGTAATATTCCTGAGAGAGAGAAAGAGAGACAGACAGAGAGAGAGAGAGAGAGAGAGAGAATGAGAGAGAGAGAGAGTGCTTCCTTAGCCATTCATCTATTCCTGGAAATGGGTGCTTCCATATCTTGGCTCTTGTAAATAATGCTACTATAAACATAGGGTGCATATATCTTTTCAAATTAGTGGTGGTTTTATTTTCTTTGGTCAAATACCTGCTAGTGGAATTACTAGATCATATGGTAATTCTATTTTTAATCTTGTGAGGAACCTCCACACTGTATTCCACAATGGCTGCACCAGTGTGCATTCCCACCAACAGTGCATAAGGGTTCCTTTTTCTCCATATCCTTTCCAAAACTTGTTATTTCTTCTCACTTTGATTTTAGCCACTCTGACAAGTGTAAAGTAATATTTATTTTTTTTGTGCACAAAGTTTATTTTATTTTTTTTTTCAATATATGAAATTTATTGTCAAATTGGTTTCCATACAACACCCAGTGCTCATCCCAAAAGGTGCCCTCTTCAATACCCATCACCCACCCTCCCCTACCTCCCACCCCCCATCAACTCTCAGTTCTCAGTTTTTAAGAGTCTCTTATGCTTTGGCTCTCTCCCACTCTAACCTCTTTTTTTTTCCCTTCCCCTCCCCTATGGGTTTCTGTTAAGTTTCTCAGGATCCACATAAGAGTGAAATCATATGGTATCTGTCTTTCTCTGTATGGCTTATTTCACTTAGCATCACACTCTCCAGTTCCATCCTGTTGCTACAAAGGGCCATATTTCGTTCTTTCTCATTGCCCTGTAGTACTCCATTGTGTATATAAACCACAATTTCTTTATCCATTCATCAGTTGATGGACATTTAGGCTCTTTCCATAATTTGGCTATTGTTGAGAGTGCTGCTATAAACATTGGGGTACAATTGCCCCTATGCATCAGTACTCCTGTATCCCTTGGGTAAATTCCTAGCAGTGCTATTGCTGGGTCATAGGGTAGGTCTATTTTTAATTTTCTGAGGAACCTCCACACTGTTTTCCAGTGTGGCTGCACCAATTTGCATTCCCACCAACAGTGCAAGAGGGTTCCCGTTTCTCTACATCCTCTCCAGCATCTATAGTCTCCTGATTAGTTCATTTTAGCCACTCTGACTGGCGTGAGGTGATATCTGAGTGTGGTTTTGATTTGTATTTCCCTGATAAGGAGCGACGTTGAGCATCTTTTCATGTGCCTATTGGCCATCCGGATGTCTTTTTTAGAGAAGTGTCTATTCATGTTTTCTGCCCATTTCTTCACTGGGTTATTTGTTTTTCGGGTGTGGAGTTTGGTGAGCTCTTTATAGATTTTGGATACTAGCCCTTTGTCCGATATGTCATTTGCAAATATCTTTTCCCATTCTGTTGGTTGCCTTTTAGATTTGTTGGTTGTGTCCTTTGCTGTGCAGAAGCTTTTTATCTTCATAAGGTCCCAGTAGTTCTTTTTTGCTTTTAATTCCCTTGCCTTTGGGGATGTGTCGAGTAAGAGATTGCTATGGCTGAGGTCAGAGAGGTCTTTTCCTGCTTTCTCCTCTAGGGTTTTGATGGTTTCCTGTCTCACATTCAGGTCCTTTATCCATTTTGAGTTCATTTTTGTGAATGGTGTGAGAAAGTGGTCTAGTTTCAACCTTCTGCATGTTGCTGTCCAGTTCTCCCAGCACCATTTGTTAAAGAGGCTGTCTTTTTTCCATTGGATGTTCTTTCCTGCTTTGTCAAAGATGAGTTGGCCATACGTTTGTGGGTCTAGTTCTGGGGTTTCTATTCTATTCCATTGGTCTATGTGTCTGTTTTTGTGCCAATACCATGCTGTCTTGATGATGACAGCTTTGTAGTAGAGGCTAAAGTCTGGGATTGTGAGGCCTCCTGCTTTGGTCTTTTTCTTCAAAATTCCTTTGGCTATTCGGGGCCTTTTCTGGTTCCATATGAATTTTAGGATTGCTTGTTCTAGTTTCAAGAAGAATGCTGGTGCAATTTTGCTTGGGATTGCATTGAATGTGTAGATAGCTTTGGGTAGTATTGACATTTTGACAATATTTATTCTTCCAATCCATGAGCAGGGAATGTTTTTCCATTTCTTTATATCTTCTTCAATTACCTTCATAAGCTTTCTATAGTTTTCAGCATACAGATCTTTTCCATCTTTGGTTAGATTTATTCCTAGGTATTTTATGCTTCTTGGTGCAATTGTGAATGGGATCAGTTTTTTATTTGTCTTTCTGTTGCTTCATTGTTAGTGTATAAGAATGCAACTGATTTCTGTACATTGATTTTGTATCCTGCAACTTTGCTGAATTCATGTATCAGTTCTAGCAGACTTTTGGTGGAGTCTATCAGATTTTCCACGTATAGTATCATGTCATCTGCAAAAAGTGAAAGCTTGCTTTCATCTTTGCCAATTTTGATGCCTTTGATTTCCTTTTGTTGTCTGATTGCTGATGCTAGAACTTCCAACCCTATGTGAAACAACAGCGGTGAGAGTGGACATCCCTGTCGTGTTCCTGATCTCAGGGGGAAGCTCTCAGTTTTTCCCCATTGAGGATGATGTTAGCTGTGGGCTTTTCATAAATGGCTTTTATGGTGTTTAAGTATGTTCCTTCTATCCCGACTTTCTCAAGGGTTTTTATTAAGAAAGGGTGCTGGATTTTGTCAAAGGCCTTTTCTGCATCGATTGATAGGATCATATGGTTCTTCTCTTTTCTTTTATTAATGTGACGTATCACGTTGATTGATTTGCGAATGTTGAACCAGCCCTGCATCCCAGGAATGAATCCCACTTGATCATGATGAATAATTCTTTTTATATGCTGTTGAATTCGATTTGCTAGTATCTTATTGAGAATTTTTGCATCCATATTCATCAGGGATATTGGCCTCTAGTTCTCTTTATTTCCTGGGTCTCTGTCTGGTTTAGGAATCAAAGTAATACTGGCTTCATAGAATGAGTCTGGAAGTTTTCTTTCCCTTTCTGTTTTTTGGAATAGCTTGAGAAGGATAGGTATTATCTCTGCTTTAAACATCTGGTAGAACTCCCCTGGGAAGCCATCTGGTCCTGGACTCTTATTTGTTGGGAGATTTTTGATAACCGATTCAATTTCTTCGCTGGTTATGGGTCTGTTCAAGCTATGGTTATGCTGTTCAAGCATATCATATCACTATGATATGTCGTGCAGAAGATCGATTCAAGTTACGTCTGAAGGGAGTTCTCTGTGCCTCTTGGATTTCAATGCCTTTTTCCTTCCCCAGTTCAGGGAAGTTCTCAGTATTATTTCTTCAAGTACCCCTTCAGCACCTTTCCCCTCTCTCTTCCTCCTCTGAGATACCAATTATGCGTATATTATTTCTTTTTAGTGTATCACTTAATTCTCTAATTTTCCCCTCATACTCCTGGATTTTTTTTTCTCTCTTTTTCTCAGCTTCCTCTTCTTCCATAATTTTATCTTCTAGGTCACCTATTCTCTCCTCTGCCTCTTCAATCCGAGCTGGGGTGGGTAGGCAAGGTGCACGGGGGCAGAAAGGGTAGGCTTAGCTCCCTTCTCCTTAGGTGATCCACTTCAGGAGGGGCCCTGTGGCAGCGGGAGGGAGTCAGACCTGCTGCCGGAGGCGTGGCTCCGCAGAAGCACAGCATTGGGTGTTTGCAGGGAGCAAGCAAGTTCCCTGGCAGGAACTGGTTCCCTTTGGGATTTTGGCTGGGGGATGGGAGAGGGAGATGGCGCTGGCTAGCGCCTTTGTTCCCCACCAAACTGACCTCTGTCGTCCCGGGGCTCAGCAACTCTCCCTCCCTTTGTCCTCCAGCCTTCCTGCTTTCCACGCAGAGCTGTTAACTTATGACCTCCCAGATGCTAAGTCCCGCTTGCTGTCGGAACACACTCCGTCCAGCCCCTCTGCTTTTGCAAGCCAGACTCGGGGGCTCTGCTTGGCCGGCGGGCTGCCCCTCCGCCCCGGCTCCCTCCTGCCAGTCCGTGCAGCGCGCACCGCTTCTCCACCCTTCCTACCCTCTTCTGTGGGCCTCTCGTCTGCGCTTGGCTCCAGTGACTCCGTTCTGCTAGTCTTCTGGTGGTTTTCTGAGTTATTTAGGCAGGTGTAGGTGGAATCTAAGTGATCAGCAGGATGCACGGTGAGCCCAGCGTCCTCCTACGCCGCTATCTTCTCGTAAAGTAATATTTCATTGTGTTTTTAATTTGTATTTCCCTGAAGATTAGTGATGTTAAGCATCTTTTCATGTGTCTGTTGATCATCTATATGTCTTTCATGTGTCTGTTGACCATCTAATGTCTATTCAGGTCCTCTGCGTATTTTTAATCTGATGATTTGTTTTCCTGTTGTTGAGTTGCAGAAGTGTTTACATATTTTGGATATTAACCCCTCATTGGATATATCATTTGCAAATATCTTCTCCCATTCAGTAGGTTGACTTTTAGTTTTGTTGACAATTTCCTTCACTGTGTAGAAACTTGTTATTTTGGTATAGTCCCAAAAGTTTAATTTTTCTTGTTTCCCTTACCAGAAAAGACATATCTAAAAACCTGTTTCCACGACCAATGTCAAAGAAATTACTGCCAACGTTTTCTTGTAGGAATTTTAAGGTCTCACATTTAGTTCTTTAATCCATTTCGAGTTTATTTTTATGTATGGTAGAAGTGGTCTAGTTTCGTTCTTTTGCATATAGCTGTCTAGTTTTCCCAGCACCATTTCTCAAAGAGTCTTTTCCCCATTTTATATTCTTGCCTCCTTTGTTGGAGATTAATTGACCATGCAAGCATGGGTTTATTTCTGGACTCTGGTTCTTTTCCATTGATCTATGTGTCTGTTTTTGTGCCAGTACCATACTGTTTTGATTACTACACCTTTGTAGCATATCTTGAAATCTGGGATTGTGATGACTCCAGTTTTGTTCTTTTTCAATATTGCTTTGGCTACTTAGGGTCTTTTGTGGTTCCATACAAATTTTAAAATTATTTGTTCTGGCTCTGTGAAAAATGTTATTGGTATTTTCATAGAGATTGCATTAAATCTGTAGATTGCTTTGGAAACTACGGACATTTTAGCCATATTGGTTCTTCAAAGCTGAGCATGAAATATCTTACCATTTGTTTATGTCATCTTCAGATTTCTTTCATCAGTGTATCAGTTTTCTGAGTATAGGTCATTCACCTCCTGGGTTACATTTATTGCTAGCTATTTTATTCTTTTTGGTGTGATTATAAATGGCATTATTTTCTTAATTTATCCTTCTGTTACTTTCATTACTAGTGTATACATGCAACAGATTTCTGCTTATTAATTTTGTACCCAGTGACATTATTGAATTCATTGATCAGTTCTAGTACTTTTTGGTGAAGTCTTTAGGGTTTCAGTATATATAGTAACATATCATCTGCAAATAGGGCAAGTTTTAAGTCTTCCTTACCAATTTGGATGCCTTTTATTTCATATCTGATAGCTGCATGTAGAACTTCTAGTACTATGTTGAATAAAAGTGATGAGAATGGACCTTCTTGTCTTTCTTGTTCCTGATCTTAGAGGAAAAGCTCTTAGCTTTTCACCATTGAGGATGATATTAGCTGTAGACCTTTCATATATGGCCTTTATTATGTTGAGGTATATTTCCTCTAAACCTACTTTGTTGAGAATTTTTATCATGAGGGATGTTCTCCTTTATCAAATGCTTTTTCTGCATTTATTGAGATAATCATATAGTTTTTATCCTTTCTCTTGCTGATGTGATGGATCACCTTGAGTGATTTGCAAATATTGAACCACACTTACATCCCTGGAATAAATCCCAATTGATTGTGGTGAATGATTTTTTTATGGTATTGTTAGATCCAGTTTGCTAATAATTTTTTGAGGATTTTTTGCATAAATTTTCATCAAAGATACTGATTTCTTTTTGTTTTGTTTTGTTTTTTGTAGTGTCATTATCTGGTTTTGGTATCAGGGTAATGTTTGCCTTGTAGAATAAATTTGGAAACTTTCCTTCCTCTCCTATCTTTTGTAATACTTTGAGAAGAATAGTATTAGCTCTTCTTTAAATTTTTGGTAGAATTCACCTGTGAATCCATCTGGTCCTAGACTGTAGTGTATTGGAGGGTTTTTTTTTTTTTTTGATTACTGATTCAATTTCATTGCCCATAATTGATCTGCCAAATTTTCGATTCCTTCCTGCTTAAGTTTTGGAGAGTTATGTGTTTCTAGGAATTTTTCGATTTCTTCTAGGTTGTCCAATTTGTTGGCAAATAATTTTTCATAATATTCTCTTATAATTCTTTGTATTTCTGTGGTTTCAGTTGTTATTTCTTCTCTTCATTTCTGTCTTTATTTAATTGTACTCTCTCTCTTCCTTTTTCAATGAATGTGGGTAAAGGTTTATCAATTTTCTCGATATTTTCAAAGAACCAACCTTGATTTCAATGATCACTTCCATTATTTTTTTAGACTCTATTTTTTTTTTCACTTCTCTACTCTTTATTATTTCTTTCCTTCTACTGACTTTGGACCTTGTTCTTGTTTTTCCAGAACCTTTAGGTGTAAGATTATGTTGTTTATTTCAGATTTTCCTTATTTCTTGAAGTAGGCCTATAAGAGCTATAAACTTCCCTCTTAGAACAGCCTTTGCTGCATCCCAAAGATTTTGGACTATTACATTTTCATTTTCATTTCCTCAGTGTATGTTTTTATTTCCTCTTTGATTTCTTGGTTGACTCATTCAGTGTTTAGTAGCATGTTATTTAGCCTCCATGTATTTGTATTATTTCCAGATTTTTTTCTTGTGATTGGTTTCTAGTTTCATAACCTGTGATTAGAGAAGTTGCATGATATGATTTTAATCTTTTTTAATTTACTGAGACTACTTTGTAGCCTGCCATGTAATCTATTCTGGAGAACATTCCATATGCACTTGAAAAGAATGTGTTTTCTACTGTTTTGGGATAGAGTGTTTTGAATATCTGATAGGTCCATCTGGTCTGATGTGTCATTCAAAGCCATTGTTTCCTTACTGATTTTCTGTCTGGATGATCTATCCATTAATGTAAGGAAGGGGGTGTTATAGTCCCCACTATTGCATTACTGTCAGTGTCTTCCTTTGTGTCTGTTGATTGTTGCTTCATGTATTTAGGTTCCTCCACATTGGGTGCACAAATATTTACAATTGTTATATTATCTTGTTGCATTCCCTTAATCATTATGTAGTTTCCTTTTTTGTTTCTTGTTACAGTCTGTTTTACCATCTATTTTGTTCAATGTAAGTATTACTACTCCACCTTTCTTTTCATTTCCATTTGCATGGTAAATGTTTTTCCATTCCTCCACATTCAATATTCATGTGTCTCTAGGTCTAAAGCGAGTTTCTTGTAGGCAGCATATAGATGGGTCTCGATTTTTTATCCATTCAGTGACCCTGTGTCTTTTGATTGGAGCAGTTAGTCTATTTATATCCAAAGTAATTATTGATAACTATGTACTATTTATATCCAAAGTAATTATTGATAAATGTGTACTTACTGCCATTTTATTACTTGTTTTATTGTGGTTTTTGTAGTTCTCTGTTTCTTTTATTGCTTTCTTCCTTTGTGGTTTGGTGGCTATCTTTAGTGATATGCTTGGATTCTTTTCTTTTTGTTTTGTGTGTATCTATTATAGATGTTTGATTTGTGGTTACTGTTAGGTTCATATATAACATACACATAGCAGTCTGTATTAAGTTAATGTTTGCTTAAGTTTGAAGCCATTTTATTTATTTATTTTTTCAATATATGACATTTATTGTCAAATTGGTTTCCATACAACACCCAGTGCTCATCCCAAAAGGTGCCCTCCTCAATACCCATCACCCACCCTCCCCTCCCTCCCACCCCCCATCAACCCTCAGTTTGTTCTCAGTTTTTAAGAGTCTCTTATGCTTTGGCTCTCTTCCACTCTAACCTCTTTTTTTTTTCCTTCCCCTCCCCCATGGGTTTCTGTTAAGTTTCTCAAGCTCCACATAAGAGTGAAACCATATGGTGTCTGTCTTTCTCTGTATGGCTTATTTCACTTAGCATAACATTCTCCAGTTCCATCCATGTTGCTACAAAGGGCCATATTTCATTGTTTCTCATTGCCATGTAGTATTCCATTGTGTATATAAACCACAATTTCTTTATCCATTCATCAGTTGATGGACATTTAAGCTCTTTCCATAATTTGGCTATTGTTGAGAGTGCTGCTATAAACATTGGGGTACAAGTGCCCCTATGCATCAGTACTCCTGTATCCCTTGGGTAAATTCCTAGCAATGCTATTGCTGAGTCATAGGGTAGGTCTATTTTTAATTTTCTGAGGAACCTCCACACTGTTTTCCAGTGTGGCTGCACCAATTTGCATTCCCACCAACAGTGCAAGAGGGTTCCCGTTTCTCCACATCCTCTCCAGCATCTATAGTCTCCTGATTTGTTTATTTTGGCCACTCTGACTGGCGTGAGGTGATATCTGAGTGTGGTTTTGATTTGTGTTTACCTGATGAGGAGTGACGTTGAGCATCTTTTGAAGCCATTTTAATAGCAGTAAATCTTTACTCCTCCCCCCATGTTTTATGTATATGATGTCATATTTTACATCTTGTGATTTTGTGAATCCCTTGACTGATTTTTATTGATAATATTGATTTTACTGTTTTTGTCCTTCAACCTCCATAGTGGTTAAAATACTTTTATTATGTTTGTATTTACCTGTGAAATTTTTTCCATTCACAATTTTCTTACTCCTGATAATGGCCTTTTCTTTCCATTCAAAGAATTCCCTTTAATGTTTCTTGTCAGGCTGGTTTCTTTGTAATGAATGAACATCTTTGAGTTTTGTTTGTCTAGGAAACTGTCTCCTTCTATTCTACATGATATCCTTGCTGGGTAAAGTATTCTTGGTTGCAGATTTTTTCCTTTCAGCACTTTGAATATATCATGCCACTCCCTTCTGGCCTGCAAAGTTTCTGCTGAAAAATCAGCTGATAGCATTATGGGGTTCCTCTTGTATATAGCTCTTTTCTCTTTCTTTTAAAATTCTCTCTTTGTCACTGGTTTTTATCATTTTAATCATTATGTGTCTTGGTGTGCACCTCCTTTGGTTGATTTTGTTTGGGACTCTGTATGCCTCCTGGATCTGGGTATCTGTTTCCTTCCCTAGATTTAGGAAGATTTTAGCTATTATTTCTTCAAAGAAGTTTTCTGCCCCCTTGTCTCTCTTTTTGCCTTCTGGAGTCCCTATAATGTAAATGTTATTATACTTGATGATGTCACTGAGTTCTCTTAACCTATTCTCATTGTTATTTTTTTTTCTTTTTGCTGGGCACCTTGGTTGCTTTCCATTATTCTGTCTTCCAGGTCGCTGATAAATTCTTCTGTCTCTAATCTGCTGTTGATTCCCTCTAGTGTATTTTTATTTCAGTTATTGAGTTTTTCATTTCTGATTAGTTCTTCTTTTGGTTCTGATTGGTTCATTTCTGATTGGTTCTATCTCTTTGTTGAAGGTCTCACTGAAATTCTCCACTCTTTTCTCAAGTCCAGTAGATATTTTTATGACCATTACTTTGAACTGTTTGTCAGGCTTATTGCTTATCTCCTTTCATTTAGCTCTTTTGTCCTGTTTTTTCATTTAGGACATATTCCTCTGTCTCCTCATTTTGTCTCTCTGTATTTATTTCTGTGCATTAGGAAAATTAGTTATGTCTCCTGATCTTGAAAGTAGTGGCCTTATGAAGAAGAGGTCCTGTTGTGCTTGGTAGCAATGTCCCCTGTTTACCAGAACCAGGTACTTCAGGGGTCTCTCCTATGTGGACTGTGTGCAACCTACTGTTGTTTGTGGCTGGATGAGCAGCATTTGCCTTCAGTCCACTTGGCCACAGTGGCCCACTTTGCCTGTTGTGGGCACACAGAGAGCAAGGTGTGGTCCCTATGCTGTTAAAGGACCAGTCTGGAGCTACCCTGGGCTTATAGTTGGTTGGTGTCACCAGTAAAACCAGAAATCTGCCCTCAGCTTGTTTGCTGGTATTGTGATCACACCAAACTTCAGGACACTCTCCCTGTGTTATCCCTGGAGAGGCTTTTGTTGGTAGGAGGAGCCTGCATTCAAACCAAATGTCTGCTCCAGTCCATGTGTTGGGGCTGCAGTGACCACAGACTACAGGACTCTCTCTCTGTGCTGCCCCCTGACAGGTTTCTGTTGGTGAGCGGGGCCAGCAGTCAGATCACATGCCTATTCCTGGTTCATCTGCTGGGGCTGCAGAGGCACTGATCAACAGAGCACTCTTTCTTTCTTGCCAGTTACAAGGTTTGGCTGCTGGGGCTACATTTGAACTGGTGTGTGGTTATCTTTCCCTCTCCTCAATCAGGAGTCATTTTGGAGTGCAGGTGGTCCCTTCCAGGGCTGCTTACAGGATAAAATGTGGCAGGAGCTGCTTTGGAGAGTAGCCCACCTAGTGGGGCAGGTTGGATGGGGGTAGATCCACAGGAGAACACAGGGGCAGGGTGCATGGTGTTAGTAAGGTAGGTAGAGGACGTTCTCACTGGTTCCCACAGGTGTCCTGCTATCTAGGCTGCGGATAGGGTGGGGGTGGGGATGGCACCCACCAGCTCTTTTGTTCTTGGAGAAGTCTCCTAAAGATCCCTGCCTCAGATTAGTAAATAAATCTCCTTCCTGTACATCGCAGGTGCTTTTCAAACTTCTGTTTCAATGCTTTATCTCAACAGGGTTTTTTGTTATGCTATGTTTGTCTCTTTAAGGGCAGGAAGTCAGTTTCCTATTGTTTTCTGGTTCCCTCAGAGCTAAGCCTGCTGATTTTTAAAGTACCCGGAATTAAGCCCCACTGTGTTTCAAAGCCAAATATTATGGGGGCTTCTTGTCTTGCCAGTGTAGTTCCCTGTGTCTGAGGTGTTTAGTATGGGTTCTGCTCTTCTCCCTTCTCAGTGCTTGTGGTGTCCCTTCCATTTGTGGTTAGTTTCACTGGGAGTTTGGTTCCTGACCATGTCTCTGCCCTTCCTACCCTTTCCAAGTGTGACCTCTTCTCTACAGTTAACTGTGGAAAGTTTGTTGTGCCAATCTTCTGGTTGTTTTCTGTGTTCGTTGCACTGATATGGCTGTTATCTAGGTGTATCTGTGCGATGAAGAGGGCATAGGATCCTCCTACTCCGCCATCCTCCCAGACTCTAAATCAGGAACATATTATTGACATTGCATTACATCTAAAAGTGTTCAGAGAAGATATGGAAATAGAGCTCTCGTTTAAAATGTATAATATCTCCTTTTAAAAATGAAATGTGTCTATTTTTGTGTTAAACAGTAAGAATTTACTCTTTGTGGAATAATGAATTAAATTACATCTTTTTGACTAGTGATGAGGTTACTGTTTAACTAAATGTAACTTAAATGAAGTATGTTCCTTGCTCTGTTATATATTTGTCATGTTATTGATTGGTGAGTTAGTAGATAGTTGCAAATATATATTTAATACTAGAGTCAGTTTCTCAAACAGCACATGAAATTTGCCATAAAAATTCATGTACAGGGGCATAGCATCTTATTTTCAAGTTTGGCTATATTCTATGTCTATGTATAGATTTAAAGAAAATGTTATTATGAGAATATTATGTTCTCATTACATTATGTACTGATACCTGGAAAAGTAATTAAGTATTTTTAATGAAATTAAGGCCTTTTTACAGTTGCTAATTAATTTTCTCAACTATTTTAACAATAGAATTTGTTTTAAAATACATTTTAAATACACAAAGTATATGTGCAGATGTGTACCTTGCTACTAGCTGCCAAGCATAGAGAATCTTTGTGTTTAAGATGGGCTTGTGTCCCAGAAAAGGAGCTATTAGCATAAATGATACAAGGATTACATGGTATTCCCACATAGAGTTTTAATAGGACATTGGATTCCTGACATGTCTTTAATGTGACCATAAGACCAAAGTGCCATAAACCAGTTGAAACAAACAGTGTAACAGCTTATTATTTACCAAACTTTAATTAAATACCTGCTAGATTACATGATGCTACTAATAAGCAAAATGGAAGATAACAAAATAAATAAGCCATAGTTTCTGTTTTCAAAGAGCTTAATACAATACAGAAAGAACTTAGGGATCAGAATTTGAATTTTGGTCCTCCCCATCTTATTAGAGACATGACTTGGGGCAAAGACATTTAATTAGTTTTTGGAAAAAAAATTTCTGAGTGTCAGCTTCTTTGTTTATAAGAGGGGGATGACAATACCCTTCTTGCAGAGTTGTAAACTTTAGAAGTAATGTATTTATGTAGCACAGTGTCTATCTAGCCCATGGTAAGTGGATAGTTAATGGTAACTGTTACCATTATTGGCTACCTCACCAGGAGTTCCTAATAAATATTCCTGTTTTTTTTTTCATTTTTGCTTACAACCCATCATCCACTAATATTCTGTTTCATTCCATTCCATACACTCTACTCTACTCTACTCTACTCTACTCTACTCTATTCTACTCTACTATAAAATTGTAGTCACCATGATATATCATCTAAGATGCAGAAAGTGACCTTTGTTATCCCTACTGAAATCAATCAGTAGGTGAATGATGGCTCATAGAATTCATCTTGACTTCTTAAAACAGACTTCAGTGGGCTTACTTGAAAAGAGAGCTTTCAAGACTGAGACCTGTTTTTTTGAAAATTAATTGAGCATTTGTTTACATGAAAACCATTCATAAAGATCAAACTTTGAGTATCTGAATACTAACTGATCATAAGTTTTCAAACTATAGTTCCAAAAGTTATTCACTTTTGTTAGGAAAATTCTCATATATACATAAAAGTAGAAAGAATAGTATAATCCACTCCTACATACTACCAATCAGCCAGTTCTAATAGTTATCGACTGAAATGGGGTTTAACAGAAACATTTCAATCAAAAATTTTGGTTCCATGGGGTGCCTGGGTGGCTCAGTTGGTTGAACTTCCGACTTCGGCTCAGGTCATGATCTCACAGCTCATGAGTTCAAGCCCCGCATCGGGCTCTGTGCTGACAGCTTAGAGCCTAGAGCCTGCTTCAGATTCTGTGTCTCCCTCTCTCTGCCCCTAACCCACTTTTATTCTGTCTCTGTCTCTGTCTCTCTCAAAAACAAATAAACATTAAAAAATTTTTGGTTCGGTTTGTGTTATTATTTAATCCCATAATGTGCATGGATCTAGTTAGAATCCTACTTTAAGATTTGCACCTTAAGTTTCTTTTACTATTAATTCAGATTAATAGTTAAAATTTATATTCTGTAAGTATCACAGTTATTTTTAGGACACATTTTTAAATCACAGCATCAAAATAGAAGTGCATGGCTTTGTAACTTAGGGAAGGGGTAAAAAGTTAAATATGCTGCGTAGAATATATTTTTTTCTTTGTTTTTAAGGTTTGGCTTGAGCAACAAGTTTGATACTGAATTTCCCTCCGTTCTAACAGGGAAGGTAAGTGGGAGTTTGCTTTGAACTTTTTGATTCTAAAAGCATTGTTTTATAGCTTATTCAGTGTTATGATAAATGCTTTGGCTCACAGGTAATGAAGTCTAATAACAAGGCCAGAGTACCTGGAGACTGTGTCATTAGTGACTGAAAGCTGTCACCATGACTACTAGTCTATCTTGTTCATTGTCCCTTAATGCCAGCCATTATTTATTTATTTATTTTTCCCAGTTTTGCCTTTATTCTCAGTACTAGTAGCTATAATTCTTCTCATTTATGTCAGTAATCCCAATGTTTTTAGAGTTAACTAAGTTATCATTGTTTAACTTTGTATCACTCTATTATTTTTAAAGTGTCCTGCAGTATGATTTGTTACTATCAAAAGAATCAGATGTTTGGTTAGACATTTTTCTGCCTTTTAGATAGTTTGAGTTTCTAAAATTGGACTCACTGCAATAAATTACTACCTTTCGGTTCCCTGGCTTTTCTACATTCAGTAGTATGTTCAAGCTTGAGGCTCAGTATTCAAAGACTTCCTAGGATTTAAAACTATGTTTAGAAAGTCCTCTTATAATAGTAATGCTAACTTGTAGGTCCAAAGGAAAAGGCTCTAACGCAAAAAGTTATTTTCACATTTGTTACTGGAGGGAATGTAGATGAAAGAGAAAGGCAATTATATCACAAAATACTCAATAATTTCCAAATGGTTAATAGCTGAATGCTTGATAGCTAAAATGATGATTTGGGGTTAAAAATAAACTAAGTTTTGTATTTTGAAGCCTGTGATTTAATACTGTTCTGTTCAGTTTTAGTACTAGAACAATGCTGTTTGTCAGTGTAGATTTGGGTCAGATTTAAAATCATTCAATTCTCTAAAGGGCTTTTATTGTTAATTTGTATTTTTATTGTTAATTTTTCTCATATTGTTAACGAGAAGAGCAAGGTGCAAATCAGTGTCTACAGTGTGTGTAATAAAGGAGAGAAATAAGCACATTGATAATTGTATAGAGAAATTATAGAAGGGTACACAAGGAACTAAATAAAAGTGGTTACTTTGATGGGAGAAAGGGAATGAGATGGATGGAGGCAAGGGTAAGGATCAGACTATTTTTCGAGTATCTTTTAGTGTTGTTTTGATTTTTGAACTATGTTACTATATTACCTATTCAAACCCTAACTTACTTTAATTTGTCCTCTCATTCTAAACTCTCTGAGAACAGGATACAATACATCGAATATTGGCTGCTTTTAATCATGATACGTTTTCCAGCTGCTTACTTTTCACTTTTGGCTGAATCCCAGTCTTCTCCCCAGCCTTATTAGAAGAAGGTGGACGGGGAGAGAAAGACAGCAGACCTATTTCTTTCTTCAAGGGTTATCACTAAAATTGTAAGAAATTCTATTTTATTTAACCCTGAAAGGTATTTTATACTTTATTTTCTTCCTTTACCCGCTGAAAAATGGGAGCTAGCGAGAGATGGTATAGACTGGTTAAACTTTGACATCAGATCTGGGTTGGAATACAAGTCTATCACTGGCTTTGTTGCCTTGGGCAAGCCACTTCTCTGAGCTTTAGTTCTTAATGTGAAAAATAGAGATGATGATAATAGTACCTCAGTTCTTGTCATAAGGAATAATTGAAAGAGCATATATAAAACTTCTAGTATGTCAGGTACTTATTAGCTTCCCAATGTAAGTTTGTGGTTGTTGTTGACCAGTTTTTAGCAGTGTATCCCAATTTCAAACCTGATTATTTATTTCTCCATTTTTTTCTTACCAACTTTCAATTTTTAACTGCTTTTGCTACTTTTACATTCTTTATTTGAATAATAGTTTATTCACTGGTCCCACTAATAATCTGCCCTTTTAACTGTTGACTTTTTCTATTTCTCCTGAGGTATCAAAATTAAGCCGGTGGAAATAGTCCCTAGCCAAGTTAACAGAAAATATGTGTCCTTTTACCTTTTTAGGATAAAAGAGCCCTTTGGTTTGAGGTTTTGGCCTCACTCTCTAGAATGTTCTACCTTCCTATCCTGATCATTTAGAATAATTTGCCAATTGAAGCAGCAGTTCAAACTTAGATTTGTTTTATATGAATTAATCATAAATGTTTTCTCTAAAAAATAGCTGTGGAAAAATCTCTTGAATAATAATGTATTTGTGGAAAGATGACAAATTCAATATTAAAAAACTGTGAATTAAAACATCTCCAATGGAAAACTTGTTCTTTATGTTTCTCTGGTGTTGCTGCATGTGTTGTCTGGGCAGTTACATCCAGTTTTATTACTGGTTTGGTTTTTAAAAGGTTGAATTACAAGTCAAAGGAATTATAGAAGATGAATAATCAAAAATATATCAGAGAATGGAGTTCCCAGGCACAAAATTAATCCATCTTTGAAATTGGCCAGTTTTACGTGCTCAAGCAATCTTCTGAATATTTCTTTACACTTCATTTTTTTCCAAGCCTTCTAAAACTACAAACTCCGCCATCGCAAAAGATAGTCTAGTTTTTCTTCTTTAAAACTAGAGTAAGAATGTTAAGCTGCTTTTAGTATTCATTTACAAAACCTAAATGATCTGGACATGAGCAGTTCTTAAAGATATCCTCTCTTTTCAGGTGACCGTTTTTGTAGCACATATCAGTGATTGAATATTTATTCTAGTGTGCATTATTTAAAACATCCAAGATTTCTCATATATTAGATGAGGTATAAGTGATACTGTGATGTTTTTTTCTTGGTTTAATTTTTGGTGATGAAAACAACAATAAAAGAAATCCTGAAAGTCTGATTTTTAAAAGTCACATGGTGATAACATTAGCTGTATTCATTTTCTCTTTAATGAGACCATTTTTGTCCCGTAGGCACTATTGTATTTGTATAAGTTATTATGAATTATCAAAATGCTTCTCTGATAACTGGAGAAAGAGGCAAGAAGAATTATATGAACCAGAAAAAAAAACTAAAAGGATTATCTGAATTTGAAACTTAGTAGTCTTTGTGTAAGATATTTAAAAATGAATAAATTGCAGTATCTAAAATAGAAAAATAAATCTACCTTTTACAAAATCAGTCTTTTGGGATGAATGGGATTCTAAATAGCTTTTATGCCTAACCTAAGCAAAATTGCAGTTAATTCTGAAAACCTAAAGAGTCATTTTGACAAGCTTTGTGACTCAGTATTAATTTTGTACTTATGTGTTAATGCTTCTAATACAAATAAAAAGGTAACTTTATATTTTAAGCTCAGAAAAGATTGTTTCCCCTGTTTCATTTAAGATAAGTCTTCCTGTCATGATAGGACATACCAAACAGGTACATACACACAAGATTATGGTATGGTGACCAGAAAATGAAAAAACCACAGAACTTTAGAAAAGAAATAAAGCTTCCAGCCCTCAGCCTGAAACAATTAAATGGTATTATGGGGAGATTAGTGTGTGTGTTGGGGGAAACCTAAGCCATAAAATCGACCATTGCCATTGTGATCCAATATGACAAGTGATTGATAGGGTTGTGTTCCCCATGATTGAAGGAGGCAAAACAGTCTTGCTGTTTTGCTTATATTGTCTTCTGTTTGCAGAGTCTCTTGCATCCTGTTATAAAATATTATGACCCTTTCCCCCAACTTTATGATGTGGTTTTCTTTTTTCTTTCCAAGAAAGTCAAAAGGAATCAAATATTTCTTTACAACCTGCCATTCAGCTAGAAATTAAACGGCTCCCATCTAACCTTCATTACTAAAGGTTCTAAATTATGTAGAAGTAAATGAGTAAAACTCTGATTCCACACAGTTAACTAAACCTTTTTTTCACAATGTTTAAAATTGAGTTAACCAATTTTCATTTCCTATGCCTTTATCATTTGTTTTATGACTTTTACTGTTATTCAAATACAGATTTTTTTCAAAGAGAATCCTAGCATTCTTTTAAAGTCAAAATGCAGATTTTATTTTATTGTTTAAAATTCTGGTAAAAGTTTTATTTTGAATATATTTATCTTTTGACCTCAAAAACCCTGAATTCTCATTTGTAGTAACTTCAATATTGTAGTTTTTAGTATGCCTATGGTAACAGAGCACTAATGGATACTATTATGTGTTAAATGTGGAAACTATTGGCAGGAAAGAAAGAAAATTACTGCATTTTTTAAAAAGTTTTGGTTAATTCATTTACAGAAGCATGTAGTAAAAGAAAACTTATATAACAAATTTTATATACCTTGGCATATAATTTATTCACAATATTTTAAACAAAAAGCAAGTTTTACATTTTGGACTGATTCATTTCTGGCTTAGGCTTTATGCTTTACTTTTATTTTTTTTATCTGTGCTTATGCACTTCTAAATAAATATCTTAAGTAAAAATTTTACTTCATTTTTTAAATTTATTTTTTAATGTTTATTTATTTATTTTGAGAGAGAGAGAGAGCATGAGCAGAGGAGGGCAGAGAGAAAGAGACAGAGGACCCAAAGTGGGTTCCACATGCTCTTTCTCTCTCTATCTCTAAAATAAAACATTAAAAAAATAAAAATTTTTTAAATAAAGATTTAAAAAATTTGTGACTAGACAGATTTAATAATTTTGTGATTTACATGAGTTTATATCAAAATTTACCATATTTCAAAAATGTGTTTCTGGATATACAATTTAAAGAGAATTGATAGTAATGCTATATTAGACTAGAGCTAAGTATATAAATATGTTTTCCTTATTTTAATTTCTATTTGGTTGCTCAGTAATTCACTAGAAAAAAAGTTGAATCTCACTGTCTGAGAGCTAAATCTTTTTTTTTTTAATTTTTAATGTTTATTTATTTTTGAGAGAGAGGGAGAGAGAGAGCACACATGTGAGTAGGGGAGGGGCAGAGAGAGTGAGACACAGAATCCAAAGCAGCCTCCAGGCTCTGAGCTGTCAGCACAGAACCCAATGTGGGGCTTGAACCCAGGAACAGTGAGATTGTGACCTGAGCCGAAGTTGGATGCTTAACCGACTGAGCCACCCAGGTGCCCCTGAGAGTTAAATATTAAGATAGCAACTTGGCACCTTGTACTTTAAAAGGACATCTCTTTTTCTTCCTCTAAAGAATTGAAGAACTAAAGAGCATTGAATTTGCATTCAAAATATAGCTAATTGACCATCGAGTGCCATACCTACCTATGGACCTCTCTGGATACCTTCCATTGCCCCTAAGTGCCCACAGGTGTCTTTGTGCACCACACTTAGTTATGTTCCCCCAGCAGCCCTCGCATGCTGTGTCCAACCATGCACCCTCAGCCACTGTTGCACACCATGCCCAGCGTTGTGCCCTTGGCCACCCCTGCAAACAGCCCCCAGCTGTTGCAGTGCTTCAGGGGATCCAGCACAGGACTAGTGGCCCAGACCAAGTTTTGGTAACACCACCCTTCTGCTCCTATCACTGCTTCCCCAGTGATGCCCCCCGACCAGAGCTGGCCTGCTAAGTCCCACTAGCACCACAGAAAGCAAGCACAGACCACAACATGCCAAGACTCAGTGCAAATATCTGCACTGAAAGGAAAATTGAGTCAGACAAAACAGCAGGGCATAACAACACCATAGGATACTCTCCCAAAGTACCAGGTTCTGGTGAACAGGGGACACCACTACATGGACTCCAGGACTTCTTCATAAAATCACTACTTTCAAGAACAGAAGAAACAACTGACTTTCTTAACAAACAGAGACACAGGGAGGCAGACAAAATGAGACAAATGAAAGAACAGGACAAGGCCATAGCCAGAGATCTAAGCAAAACAGATGTAAGTAACATGCCTGATGGAGAATCTAAGCCGTGATCATAAGGATACTCACTGGATTTGAGAAAAAAAGTGGAAAACGTGAGTGAGACCCTTAACACAGAGATGAGGAATAACATAGCAGACATAAAGAGCACAATATAAATGAAATGAGAAACATGCTTGATGTAATGAACAGAGGATGGAAGAAGCAAAGAAATGAATTAGTAACCTAGTAGACAGAGTAATGGAAAGTAATCAAGCTGAACAAAAGAGGGAGAAAAGAATTATGCTAAAACAAGAATAGACTTAGGGAATTCAGTCACTACATAAAATAAATAGCATTCATATTATAGGAGTCCCAGAAAAAGAAGAAAGAGGGCAGAAAATTTGTTTGAAGAAATAATAGCTGGAAACTTCCCTAATCCAGGGAAGGAAAGAGATTTCCAGATCCAGAAGGCACAGAGAGCCCCCAGCAGACTCAGCAAAAGCAGATGACACATAGACATATTGTAATTAAATTTGCAAAATATAGTGATAAAGAAAAAATACTTTTTTTTTTTTTCAGGATCGTTCACAGTTTTATTTATTTATTTATTTTTTTAATGAAATTTATTGACAAATTGGTTTCCATACAACACCCAGTGCTCATCCCAAAAGGTGCCCTCCTCAATACCCATCACCCACTCTCTCCTCCCTCCCACCCCCCATCAACCCTCAGTTTGTTCTCAGTTTTTAACAGTCTCTTATGCTTTGGCTCTCTCCCATTCTAACCTCTTTTTTTTTTTTTCCTTCCCCTCCCCCATGGGTTCCTGTTAAGTTTCTCAGGATCCACATAAGAGTGAAACCATATGGTATCTGTCTTTCTCTGTATGGCTTATTTCACTTAGCATCACACTCTCCAGTTCCATCCACGTTGCTACAAAAGGCCATATTTCATTTTTTCTCATTGCCACGTAATATTCCATTGTGTATATAAACCACAATTTCTTTATCCATTCATCAGTTGATGGACATTTAGGCTCTTTCCATAATTTGGCTATTGTTGAGAGTGCTGCTATGAACATTGGAGTACAAGTGGCCCTATGCATCAGTGCTCCTGTATCCCTTGGATAAATTCCTAGCAGTGCTATTGCTGGGTCATAGGGTAGGTCTATTTTTAATTTTCTGAGGAACCTCCACACTGCTTTCCAGAGCGGCTGCACCAATTTGCATTCCCACCAACAGTGCAAGAGGGTTCCTGTTTCTCCACATCCTCTCCAGCATCTATAGTCTCCTGATTTGTTCATTTTGGCCACTCTGACTGTCGTGAGGTGATACCTGAGTGTGGTTTTGATTTGTATTTCCCTGATAAGGAGCGACGCTGAACATCTTTTCATGTGCCTATTGGCCATCCGGATGTCTTCTTTAGAGAAGTGTCTATTCATGTTTTCTGCCCATTTCTTCACTGGGTTATTTGTTTTTTGGGTGTGGAGTTTGGTGAGCTCTTTATAGATTTTGGATACTAGCCCTTTGTCCAATATGTCATTTGCGAATATCTTTTCCCATTCCGTTGGTTGCCTTTTAGTTTTGTTGGTTGTTTCCTTTGCTGTGCAGAAGCTTTTTATCTTCATAAGGTCCCAGTAATTCACTTTTGCTTTTAATTGCCTTGCCTTTGGGGATGTGTCGAGTAAGAGATTGCTACGGCTGAGGTCAGAGAGGTCTTTTCCTGCTTTCTCCTCTAAGGTTTTGATGGTTTCCTGTCTCACATTTAGGTCCTTTATCCATTTTGAGTTTATTTTTGTGAATGGTGTGAGAAAGTGGTCTAGTTTCAACCTTCTGCATGTTGCTGTCCAGTTCTCCCAGCACCATTTGTTAAAGAGGCTGTCTTTTTTCCATTGGATGTTCTTTCCTGCTTTGTCAAAGATGAGTTGGCCATACGTTTGTGGGTCTAGTTCTAGGGTTTCTATTCTATTCCATTGGTCTATGTGTCTGTTTTGGTGCCAATACCATGCTGTCTTGATGATGACAGCTTTGTAGTAGAGGCTAAAGTCTGGGATGGTGATGCCTCCTGCTTTGGTCTTCTTCTTCAAAATTCCTTTGGCTATTCGGGGCCTTTTCTGGTTCCATATGAATTTTAGGATTGCTTGTTCTAGTTTCGAGAAGAATGCTGGTGCAATTTTGCTTGGGATTGCATTGAATGTGTAGATAGCTTTGGGTAGTATTGACATTTTGACAATATTTATTTTTCCAATCCATGAGCAGGGAATGTCTTTCCATTTCTTTAAATCTTCTTCAATTACCTTCATAAGCTTTCTATAGTTTTCAGCATACAGATCCTTTACATCTTTGGTTAGATTTATTCCTAGGTATTTTATGCTTCTTGGTGCAATTGTGAATGGGATCAGTTTCTTTATTTGTCTTTCTGTTGCTTCATTGTTAGTGTATAAGAATGCAACTGATTTCTGTGCATTGATTTTGTATCCTGCAACTTTGCTGAATTCCTGTATCAGTTCTAGCAGACTTTTGGTGGAGTCTATCGGATTTTCCATGTATAATATCATGTCATCTGCAAAAAGCGAAAGCTTGACTTCATCTTTGCCAATTTTGATGCCTTTGATTTCCTTTTGTTGTCTGATTGCTGATGCTAGAACTTCCAGCACTATGTTAAACAGCAGCGGTGAGAGTGGGCATCCTTGTCGTGTTCCTGATCTCAGGGAAAAAGCTCTCAGTTTTTCCCCGTTGAGGATGATGTTAGCTGTGGGCTTTTCATAAATGGCTTTTATGATCTTTAAGTATGTTCCTTCTATCCCGACTTTCTCAAGGGTTTTTATTAAGAAAGGGTGCTGGATTTTGTCGAAGGCCTTTTCTGCATCGATTGACAGGATCATATGGTTCTTCTCTTTTTTTTTGTTAATGTGATGTATCACGTTGATTGATTTGCGAATGTTGAACCAGCCCTGCATCCCAGGAATGAATCCCACTTGATCATGGTGAATAATTCTTTTTATATGCCGTTGAATTCGATTTGCTAGTACCTTATTGAGAATTTTTGCATCCATATTCATCAGGGATATTGGCCTGTAGTTCTCTTTTTTTACTGGGTCTCTGTCTGGTTTAGGAATCAAAGTAATACTGGCTTCATAGAATGAGTCTGGAAGTTTTCCTTCCCTTTCTATTTCTTGGAATAGCTTGAGAAGGATAGGTATTATCTCTGCTTTAAACGTCTGGTAGAACTCCCCTGGGAAGCCATCTGGTCCTGGACTCTTATTTGTTGGGAGATTTTTGATAACCGATTCAATTTCTTCGCTGGTTATGGGTCTGTTCAAGCTTTCTATTTCCTCCTGATTGAGTTTTGGAAGAGTGTGGGTGTTCAGGAATTTGTCCATTTCTTCCAGGTTGTCCAATTTGTTGGCATATAATTTTTCATAGTATTCCCTGATAATTGTTTGTATCTCTGAGGGATTGGTTGTAATCATTCCATTTTCATTCATGATTTTATCTATTTGGGTCATCTCCCGTTTCTTTTTGAGAAGCCTGGCTAGAGGTTTGTCAATTTTGTTTATTTTTTCAAAAAACCAGCTCTTGGTTTCGTTGATCTGCTCTACAGTTTTTTTAGTTTCTATATTGTTTATTTCTGCTCTGATCTTTATTATTTCTCTTCTTCTGCTGGGCTTAGGCTGCCTTTGCTGTTCTGCTTCTAGTTCCTTTAGGTGTGCTGTTAGATTTTGTATTTGGGATTTTTCTTGTTTCTTGAGATAGGCCTGGATGGCAATGTATTTTCCTCTCAGGACTGCCTTTGCTGCGTCCCAAAGCGTTTGGATTGTTGTATTTTCATTTTTGTTTGTTTCCATATATTTTTTAATTTCTTCTCTAATTGTCTGGTTGACCCACTCATTCGTTAGTAGGGTGTTCTTTAACCTCCATGCTTTTGGAGGTTTTCCAGACTTTTTTCTGTGGTTGATTTCAAGCTTCATAGCATTGTGGTCTGAAAGTAAGCATGGTATAATTTCAATTCTGGAAACTTATGAAGGGCTGTTTTGTGACCCAGTATATGATCTATCTTGGAGAATGTTCCATGTGCACTCGAGAAGAAAGTATATTCTGTTGCTTTGGGATGCAGAGTTCTAAATATATCTGTCAAGTCCATCTGATCCAATGTCTCATTCAGGGCCCTTGTTTCTTTATTGACCGTGTGTCTAGATGATCTATCCATTTCTGTAAGTGGTGTATTAAAGTCCCCTGCAATTACCACATTCTTATCAATAAGGTTGCTTATGTTTATGAGTAATTGTTTTATATATTTGGGGGCTCCTGTATTCGGTGCATAGACATTTATAATTGTTAGCTCTTCCTGATGGATAGACCCTGTAACTATTATATAATGTCCTTCTTCATCTCTTGTTACAGCCTTTAATTTAAAGTCTAGTTTGTCTGATATAAGTATGGCTACTCCAGCTTTCTTTTGGCTTCCAGTCGCATGATAAATAGTTCTCCATCCCCTCACTCTCAATCTAAAGGTGTCCTCAGGTCTAAAATGAGTCTCTTGTGGACAGCAAATAGATGGGTCTTGTTTTTTTATCCATTTTGATACCCTATGTCTTTTGGTTGGCACATTTAATCCATTTACATTCAGTGTTATTATAGAAAGATAAGGGTTTAGAGTCATTGTGATGTCTGTATGTTTTATGCTTATAGTGATGTCTCTGGGACTTTGTCTCACAGGGTCCCCCTTAGGATCTCTTGTAGGGCTGGCTTAGTGGTGACAAATTCCTTCAGTTTTTGTTTGTTTGGGAAGACCTTTATCTCTCCTTCTATTCTAAATGACAGACTTGCTGGATAAAGGATTCTTGGCTGCATATTTTTTCTGTCTAGCACCCTGAAAATCTCGTGCCAATTCTTTCTGGCCTGCCAAGTTTCAAAAGAGAGATCTGTCACGAGTCTTATAGGTCTCCCTTTATATGTGAGGGCACGTTTACCCCTTGCTGCTTTCAGAATTTTCTCTTTATCCTTGTATTTTGCCAGTTTCACTATGATATGTCGTGCAGAAGGTCGATTCAAGTTACGTCTGAAGGGAGTTCTCTGTGCCTCTTGGATTTCAATGCCTTTTTCCTTCTCCAGTTCAGGGAAGTTCTCAGGTATTATTTCTTCAAGTACCCCTTCAGCACCTTTCCCTCTCTCTTCCTCCTCTGGGATACCAATTATGCGTATATTATTTCTTTTTAGTGTATCACTTAATTCTCTAATTTTCCCCTCATACTCCTGGATTTTTTCATCTCTCTTTTTCTCAGCTTCCTCTTTTTCCATAACTTTATCTTCTAGTTCACCTATTCTCTCCTCTGCCTCTTCAAGCCGAGCTGTGGTGGTTTCCATTTTGTTATGCATTTTGTTTAAAGCGTTTTTCAGCTCCTCGTGACTGTTCCTTAGTCCCTTGATCTCTGTAGCAAGAGATTCTCTGCTGTCCTCTATACTGTTTTCAAGCCCAGCGATTAATTTTATGACTATTATTCTAAATTCACTTTCTGTTATGTTATTTAAGTCCTTTTTGATCAGGTCATTAGCTGTTGTTATTTCCTGGAGATTCTTCTGAGGGGAATTCTTCCGCTTGGTCATTTTGGATAGTCCCTGGCGTGGTGAGGACCTGCAGGGCACTTCCCCTGTGCTGTGGTGTATAACTGGAGTTGGTGGGCGGGGCCGCAGTCAGACCTGATGTCTGCCCCCAGCCCACCGCTGGGGCCACAGTCAGACTGGTGTGTGCCTTCTCTTCCCCTCTCCTAGGGGCGGGATTCACTGTGGGGTGGTGTGGCTCGTCTGGGCTACTTGCACCCTGCCAGGCTTGTGATGCTGGGGATCTGGCGTATTAGCTGGGGTGGGTAGGCAAGGTGCTCGGGGGCAGGAGGGGCAGGCTTAGATCGCTTCTCCTTAGGTGATCCACTTCAGGAGGGGCCCTATGGCAGCGGGAGGGAGTCAGATCCGCTGCCGGAGGTTTGGCTCCGCCGAAGCGCAGAGTTGGGTGTTTGCGCGGAGCGAGCAAGTTCCCTGGCAGGAACCAGTTCCCTTTGGGATTTCGGCTGGGGGATGGGCGGGGGAGATGGCGCTGGCGAGTGCCCTTGTTCCCCACCAAACTGAGCTCTGTTGTCAGGGGGCTCAGCAGCTCTCCCTCCCTTTGTCCTCCAGCCTTCCCGCTTTCTGAGCAGAGCTGTTAACTTATGACCTCCCAGACGCTAAGACGCACTTGTTGTGGGAACACAGTCCGTCAGGCCCCTCCGCTTTTGCAAGCCCGACTCGGGGGCTCTGCTTGGCCGGCGAGCTGCCCCTCCGCCCCGGCTCCCTCCCGCCAGTCCGTGGAACGCGCACCGCCTCACCGCCCTTCCTACCCTCCTCCGTGGGCCTCTCGTCTGCGTTTGGCTCCGGCGACTCCGTTCTGCTAATCCTCTGGCGGTTTTCTGGGTTATTTAGGCAGGTGTAGATGGAATCTAAGTGATCAGCAGGACGTGCGGTGAGCCCAGCGTCCTCCTAAGCCGCCATCTTAGTTTTGAAAAAAATACTTTAAAAAGCAAGACAAAAGTAGTCATTAAATTACAAGGGAAAACCCGTAAGGCTAACAGGAGATTTTTCAACAGAAACTTGTAAGCCAGAAGGGATTAGCATGATATATTCAAAATGCTGAATAAGAAAGGTCTGCAGCCAAGAATATTCTACCCAGGGCAGCTCTTTCTGCCCACAGGTCCTGTCCCCATACTTTAATAAAATCACCTTTTTTTTGCACCAAAGAAAAAATAATAATAATAATAATATCCAGTGAGGCTCATTCAAAATACAAGGAGAAATAAAGAGTTTCCCAGACAAGCAAAAACTAGAGGAGTTCATGACCACTAAACCATCTCTACAAGAAATATTAAAAAGGACTCTTTGAGTGGACAGACCAAAAGTGACAGTGTAGAGTAGAGGTAGGAAACACAAAAACAGCAAACAAAATTTTTTCTGTAAAAAGTAAAGGAACTCTCAAAAAAAGGATATAAAATACAATAACGTATACCTAAAATGTGGGGAGGAGAAGAGAAAAGAATGTGTTGAAACTTAAATAACCATCAACTTAATATAGATGGCTATATGCCGAAGAGGTTATATCCAAACCTAATGGTAACCATATATCAAAAACCACTAATAAGTATGCAAATAATAAAGAGAAATATATCCAAATATATCATTAAAGAAATCCAGCAAACCATGAAATAGAGAAAGACAAAAAAGGATCAGAGAAAATGTTCAGTAACAACCACAAAACAAGTAATAAAGTGGCAATAAATATCTATCAATAATTATGTTGAATGTAAATGACTAAATGCTGCAATCAGAAAACATAGGGTGACAGAATGGATTAAAAAAAAAAAGACGTGTTTATTTGCTTGCTACATGCAAGAGACTCATTTTAGACCTGAGGATACCTGCAGGTTGAAAGTGAGATGAGGGAGAAACATTTATCATGCAAATGGATGTCAAAAGAAAGCCAGAGAACAACATTTTTATCAGATAAAATAGACTTTAGAACAAAGACTGGGGGTACCTAGGTGGCTCAATCAGCTAAGTGTCCAACTCTTGGTTTGGGTGTGAATCCCACATCGAGCTCTGCAGTGGCAATGTGGAGCCTGCTTGGGATTCTCTCTCACCCTCTCTCTCTGCCCCTTCCCCACTTACACTGTCTTTGTCTCTCTTAAAATAGACTTTTTTAAAAGTAAAATAAAGTTTTTAAAAAAGACTGTAACAAGAGACAAAGCAGGACACTATATAATAATAAAGGGGATAATCCAACAAGAAGATATAACAATTGTAAATATTTATGCACCCAACATAGGAGCACCCAAATACATTAAACAATTATGGCCAAACATAAAGGAACTAATTGGTAATATAATAATGTAGTAGGGGACTTGAACACATCACCTACATCAATGGACAGATCATCTAAACAGAACATCAACAAGGAAATAATGGCTTTGAATGACACACTAGAACAGAGGGATTTAACACTTATATTCAGACATTTTATCCTGAAACAGAGTACATTCTTTTCAAATGCACATTCATGATAAAAACCCTCAACAAAATAGGTTTAGAGGGAACATACCTCATCATAATAAAGGCCATCTATGAAAAACCCACAGTTAACATCATCCTTAATGGAAAAGAAGTGAGAACAAGACAAGGATGTCTGCCCTCACCACTGGTATTCAACATAGTACTGGAAGTCATAGCCGTAGCAATCAGACAACAGCAAAAACAACAAAAATAAAAGGCATCTAGATTGACAAGGAAAAAGTCAAAGTTTCACTATTTGCACATGACATGATAATATGTATAGAAAATCCTAAAGGCTCCACTTTGCTAGAACTGATAAACATAAAGTCACAGGATACAAAATTAATATACAGAAATCTGTTGCATTTTTATACACAGATAATGAAGCAGCAGAAAGAGAAATTAAGAAAACAACCTCTTTTACAATTGCACCCAAAACTATAAGATCCGTAAGAATAAACCTAACCAAAGAGGTAAAAGACCTAGACTCTGAAAACCATAAAACACTGATGAAAGAAATTCCAGACGGCACAAAGAAATGGAAAAACATTCCATGCTCATGGATTGGAAGAACAAATATTGTTAAAATGTCTTTACTATCTAAAGCAATCTACACATTTAATGCAATCCCTATCAAAATACCAACAGCATTTTTCACATAGCTAAAACTAACAATCCTAAAATTTGTCTGCAACCACAAAAGACCCTGAATAGCCAAAGCAATCTTGAGAAAGAAAAGCAAAGCTGGAGGCATCACACTTCCAGACTTCAAGTTATATTTCAAAGCTGTAGTAAGCAAAACAGTATGGTAGTGGCATAAAAAGGATGTGGAGAAAAAGAGAACACCCATGTACTATTGGTAGGAATGCAAACTGGTGCAGCCACTGTGGAACACAGTATGGAGGTTCCTCAAAAAAGTTAAAAATAGAACTATATGTTCCAACAATCGCACTACTGGGTATTTACCCAAACTCTACAAAAACACTAATTCAAAGGGATACATGAACCCTGATGTTTATAGCAGCATTATTTAAAATAGCCAAGGTATGGAAACAGCCCAAGTGTCCATCAACTGATGAATGAATAAAGAAGATGTGATATATATCTGTATCTATAGGAATATCATTCAGGATATTGCCCTTTGTGATGACATGGATGGAGCTAGAGAGTATATATAATGCTAAGTGAAATAAGTCAGTTGGAGAAAGACAAATACCATAGGATTTCACTCGTATGTTGAATTTTAGAAACAAAACAAGCAAAGGGGAAAAATGAGAGAGAAAAAGCAAGAAACAGACTCTATTATAGAGAACAATCTGGCGATTACCAGAGGGGGTGTGGGGGATGGGTTAAATAGGCGAAGGGGATTAAGGTGATGATCACTTGCCATGATGAGCACAGGGTGATGTATGGAACTGTTGAATTAACTCTATTGTACTCCTGAAGCTAATATAACACTATGTTAATTTACTGGAATTAAAATTAAAAATTAAAAAAAGTGTAGCTAATTATCCTTTTGTTTATAATAAAATGTGTAGCAAGTCTGTGGATTATTAATGGTTGCCAGATCAAACCCCTTGCCTTAAGGTGAGACTCCACGCTAACAAGAGCTTTGCTTTTCTTTCTCCAAATCTAGTCAAGAGATAAGATTCACTGGCTTCCCTTTTCAAAGCATTCTGGTCATGAGGTTCTTTTTAAGTTATGATTTCCATTTCCTGTGAGATATGTAAGACAGAGGTTTTTATTGTCATTTTATTAGGTGGGAAACTAAAACTCAGAAAAATTAAAATGAATTTTCCTAGGATTTTTCATAACTAATAAGTAATTAGAATCCAAATCTTGATGTATTGTCTAATATGCTTAGCCTGTTAGCATGTTCTGTTTTTCAGTCATAAGCCATGGTTCTCTGAATTTATTTTCATATTTATCCCAAGAAGTTAGTCATTTAATTGGAATTCTTTTTACTCAGTGATTGTCTTTAGGTCATATTGCTGACAATTTAGGTGGAGAATAGATTAACTTATTTACCCTTTGTAAATACAGTTTTGAGCCTTGCAGTTTTACAACTGTTGTTGGTTAACATATTAGGAGGAAAATCAAATTTATGGGTTAAGCAATTAACTTTATTGAGTGGCATGAACAATTCTAATAAAGCTAGTATAATTAATGTCTTAATCATAATGGTGCTGAATTCTTTGATCATGTATCTTTATAACATCTGCTAAGGGGTATATGTTTTGTAGTGTTGATTCTAAGACATGTTTATTAAAAGATAAAGTGTAGTAAATTGATTCCTCTAGTACAATTTTTACTTGAAAGAGTTGTAAAACTATTTTTTATACCAAACAT
The DNA here is from genome assembly GCF_022837055.1 of Prionailurus viverrinus. NCBI lineage: Eukaryota > Metazoa > Chordata > Mammalia > Carnivora > Felidae > Prionailurus > Prionailurus viverrinus. The sequence goes on from NW_025927617.1 coordinate 167,419, forward strand.
TCTAAAGGGGTTTTTATTTAATAGCAACTTATTTTTTCTAATATTTTCATAATTTTTGCTTTTACAGTCAGATGCTGGAATTTTTCCCAATAGATTTTACAGTCTAACAGTTTTTTAAATGAAAGGGAATAATTTTTGTGATCCAGAAATGTGATTTCACTGAAAGCAAAATATTTTTAGTATGGCTTTGAATTGTATAACCTTCAATCAGAATTTTTGGTATTAATCTTATGTCTGTCATGCTCTTTCCTTTGAACTGACTTTATCATTGTTTACAGAGAGGCACAAGCAGCCACTTCCAGGAATGGAGGTAGTGATTTAAAATATTAAATTTGTATATTTAAAGACCTTTCAAATCTGAAAATTTACAGCAGTTTTGAGTCCATTTTATGCTGAATATTAAGGCCTTTTTTTTTTAATATAATCACTCCTCACTGTCTTGTTACTGTAGCTTTTCCCTACAAACAATGGCAAGTGTTAAAATTGTTACATTGCAAATTTTCCAGGGAGAAAAAGTTTCAAGAGTTGCCTTTTTAAGAGTAATCCAGGAATATTGCCAAAGTCTCATTTTAATTCCATTTCCTCTTGTAGTATTTAGATTTTTATTGTTATATTATGCTTCTAGTCTTACTAGTCAGAATGATTAGAGACCGTAATATTGCCTGAATAATGAGAATATTTGGTAGGAAAACTGCTTGACAGGTATTCTTACCATCAATTTTGTTGTCATTTTATTGTTGGTAATTTCAGAAGATTATTTTTGAATATCAGAATAAATTCTGTAAACACGAAATTATATTGTTTTGCTTTCTAATGTCATCCAGAGTATGTAATATGTATACGGAGGAAATATTTTTAGACATGTAATTCCTTAAAGCCTTTGTAATAATACAGACATTTCCTTTAAGTTTAAAGATAAATAGTGAAAAGCTTCCCACAAACTGTTAAATAAAGACTGTGCCCTTGTAGGTGGCCCCAGAAGAATTTAAGACCAGCATTGGCCGAGTGAATGCATGTTTGAAAAAGGCTCTCCCAGTCAATGTGAAATGGCTGCTCTGTGGTTGTCTCTGCTGCTGTTGCACACTGGGTTGCAGCCTGTGGCCTGTTATTTGTCTCAACAAAAGAGTAAGTAACCATTTTATTGTGTAACCATAAGAGCTAACATTTATTGAACACCTTTATATGCCAAGTACTTTATATGATTTTTTAAATTCTCATAACAGTGCTATCCTGATTCAAGAGGCAGACTTGGGGACAGAGCTAAAGTCATTTGCCCAGCCTTTATTAACACTTTGTTAGTTAATATGAATTCCCACTATTTTAAATAAGTGAAATATAAATGTAGTACAGGAGTAAATACAAATGTAACTAGGCTACTTTCTCCTTTTACAAAACCCAAAGCTGTGATTTGAAGTATTTCTAAGCTACAAATAGGAGATCGTGTCTTCAGATCTAAGGAAAAGCAAAAGTGAGAGTCACTCTACAAAGCTGGGAGGAGATCCCGCTTAGTTTTGAACATGTTGAAATAACATTATAACAAGACATTACTAGTTACATCATGCATTTAAGACTAATATCTTATTTCATCTTCTTTAGAACTTTAATTTTGTCTTCAGAATGTTTTTATTTTCAGTGGAAAGAAGGAAGCCACCCTGGACCACATTGATGACTTCATTTAAACTTTTAAATAATAATTAGCCTACTGAACCATCTTCAAAATTACAGCACCTTGTACAGCTATAATTAATGAATGATACAGTTGTTTCATAAAGGCCAAAAATGTTAACAGTTATTTTTTCTTCTCCATTCTTTCTCCTGCCCTTCTTAATGTGTACTTCAAAAAGGAAAATAATGAAACACTGCCATCCCTATGACTTTTTGAATGGAAAAGTTAAACATTTTATTGATTCTTAAGTACCAGTAGGTCAGAGCTTAACTTTAAGTAAAGCTTAGTTTATTGTTTGTCAAAGCATGTACTGTATTTTCAAATGGCTTTCTAGAAGTTAAAAAAATTGACAACATAAATTTGTTTCCCTAATTGTCATATCTTTTAACAATTACAAAATAGTGATTCCTGTCCATTCCCATTATTTTAAAGCCTCAGTGTGAATTAATTATGATTTAGATTTTCTATCACACAAATACAGCTAATTTTAATTACTTAAGAACAGATTTTTTTGGTTTTAATATTATTCAGGATCTATCTTTTTTACTGATGACCTTACTCTTGGCCTGTTTATTGATACTTTCGCCACAGGTCCTGAAATAGAAGCATTTTTTTCAGTAATGTGGCTTTACTTTGAGGACTTTTGATAGTTCAGTGGAAAGTGAGATATTCAATGGAAAGTGAGATTAATACTGATGCTGTGATTTCACCCTAGCCCCCATTACTTTGGTTAATTAATTATTCATATTGAAGTTGAGGTGTCAGTGCACAGATCTTCCTCAACTTACAGTGGGGTTACATCCAGATAAATTCATCAGAAGAAAATATCATAAGTGGAAAATGCATTTAATACACATAATACACATTTAATACACATAACCTACCAACCAACAATCTAGGCTAGATTAACCTAGCCTACTTAAGTGTGTTCACAACACTTACATTAGCCTGTAGTTGGGCAAAATCATCTAATGCAAAGCATATTTTATAATGAAGTGTTAAGTAGCTTATATAATTTATTGAATACTGTACTGAAAGTGAAAAACAGAATAGTTGCATGGGTACAGAATGGTGGTAAGGGTATCAGTTGTTTATCCTCGTGATGACATGGCTGACTAGGAGCTGTGGTTTGTTTCCACTGTCCAGCATTACAAGAGAGTATAATACTGCATATTACTAGCCCAGGAAAATATCAAAATTCAAAATTTGAAGTATGGTTTCTACTGAATGTTTACAGTTTTCACACCTTCAGGAAGTTGAAACATAGTAAGTATAACCATTGTTGGTCAGGGACCATCTGTATTCTTAGACCACTAATCTGTCAGTTTAAAAACATTTATTTAGTACAGATTTTCAAACTGTCATCCTGTGGGCCAAATCTGGACCATTCTATTTTTTAAACATTTGAATCAGTTGCCAACATTTAAAAATTGGAATATTTAGGGTCACCTGGGTGGCTCAGTCGGTTGAGCGTCCAACTTCAGCTCAGGTCATGATCTCATAGCTCATGGTTTCAAGCCCTGCATCGGGCTCTGTGCTGACAGCTTAGAGCCTGGAGCCTGCTTTGGATTCTGTGTCTCCCCCTCTCTCTGCCCCTAACGCACTTGCATTCTGTCTCTGTCTCTCTCAAAAATAAACATTAAAAAAAAAATTTTTTTTTTAATTTTTTTTTCAACGTTTATTTATTTTTGAGACAGAGAGAGACAGAGCATGAACGGGGGAGGGGCAGAGAGAGAGGGAGACACAGAATCAGAAACAGGCTCCAGGCTCTGACCCATCAGCCCAGAGCCCGACACGGGGCTCGAACTCACGGACCGCGAGATTGTGACCTGGCTGAAGTCGGACGCTTAACCGACTGCACCACCCAGGCGCCCCTAAAAAAATTTTTTTAATTGGAATATTTAGGGGCACCTGGGTGACTCAGTTGGTTAAGCATCTGACTTTGGCTCAGGTCATGATCTCACTGCTCATGAGTTCAAGCCCCCCGTCAGGCTCTCTGCTGTCAGCTCAGAGCCTAGAGCCTGCTTCGGATATGTCTCTGTCTCTCTCTGCCCCTCCCCCACTGGTTCTCTCTCTCTCTCTCTCTCTCTCTCTCTCTCTCTCTCTCTCTTACCCTGTCTCTCTCTCTCTTTCAAAAATAAAAAAATAAACATTAAAAAAATTAAAATAAAATTTCAGATAGCCAGCCTCTTTTTTTAAGATCTAATGATCTGACCAGTTGGACCCACATCCCTATATTTCAGCAGTTGGCCCTAGCTGAGTGTTGGTTTCTGCCTTTAAATAGGGCATGAGGTCTCCGATTCACCACAGAACCACCTGGCATTTGTATTATCTGCCTTGCTCTCTACAGTTTATAGTTACAGCCCTTGATTTTGTACATGATGTGTTGTTAACACACTAGAAAAAACACTACACACGTGTTGGTAACCTTGTGCAAGATACTGCCCTTTCTAGAGCCTCAGTTTCCTTACCTGCAAAATTGGGATAATATTACTTAATTTTAAGATAGTGTGATGATAAAGAAATTTAAGGTGCCCCACTGCTTTTGTGTCCACAGGGAGACGTTTTTAAAAATAAAATACAATAATTTAAGAACTTTTATGCTTTCACTACTGATTCCTGATCTGTAAACTAAGTTGTATAGACTCTAATAGTTTAATTGTAAAGATGATTAGCATTCATTTGCCCAAATCCCTTATTTTACAGGTGTGGAAGCAGATCCAGAGAGATGAAGTGACTTTCTCAGTGTCACATAGTAAATGGCACACCCAAAAAAATATTTTTTTCTGTTTGGTTTCTGTCTCTTGTAACACTGTATTTTCTTGACTACATCATGTTTCCTAGGTCATATTTCCTATTGCTGGGACAAGAAACATTAGGATAAGTGGTATAATAAATAGCCCACTGAGTTTTAATTCTTTAGCAGGGGTTGGCAAACATTTTCTTAAAGGACCAAATAGTAAATACTTTAGGCTTTGTGGGCCAGAAGTCTCTGTTGCAATTACCCAGCTCTCCAGTTTTCATATGAAAGCAGCTATAAGCAATATGTAAATGAGTGAGCATTGCTGTATTCCAATAAAACTTTATTTACAAAAACTTGCAGCAGGCCAGATTTTGTGGGCTAGTTTGCCATCCTGCTCTAGCCAACTCTAATGGAGTATCTAGCTTTATGAAAGTCATGTCTGTGTTCATCCACAAAATAAAATGGAAATAATGTAGTTACATTGCCCTATGTCACAAGGTTGCTTTGTAAACTGATTGTAAAATGTTTCCAAGAAAAAGGCCACCTGGATGGCCCAGTCAGTTAAGTGTCCAACTCTTGATTTCAACTCAGGTCATGATCTTACAGTTTTGTGAGTTTGAGCCCCACATCGGGCCCTGTGCTAATTGTGCAGAGTCTATTTGGGATTCTTCCTCTCTTTCTGTCCCTCCCCTGTTCGCACTCTTTGTCTCTCTCAAAATAAATAAATAAACTTAAAAAATGTTTCCAAGAAAAGAACTTTGTAAACTGTCTACCTTAATGAACATTTTTTTTTCAGCCAGTATACTTCATGGATATATTTTCTAGTAAATTAGATGAAAGAAAAGAAATACACATTAGGGTGTCCTGAGTTCTTCCTAGTCACTTTTGGCTCTGATAGGATTCTATGACTGCATGGTATATGAACTGAAGGTTTTCATTTACCCATTCTTACATTTAGCACTGAAACAACTGTGATATTATAATCAATAGGCCTATTCATGCCACCATGTTTAAATTTGAAATTACTTTTTAAATGTTACCTTTTTTTGCTATAATATTTGCTAAATTGAAAGTGTTGTTCAGATGAAAGGGACTGTTCTCTCAGTCTTGCAACATGAATATGATGTTATTTTCCTTCTGTTACAATTTCATACTTTGTATGACTTTACTCTTTTTAAATTTGTTGTGACTTGTTTAGTGGCATAATATATGGCCCATTCTGGAGAATACTCCATGTACACCTGAGAAGAATTTATATTATATTGTTGTGGAACAGAGTGTTCCATATATATCTGTTAGGTATAGTTGGTTGATAGTGTTGTACAAGCCTTATATTTCTTTTGAAATTTATATGTTGAAGTTCTCCCGCCTAATCTGATGATATTTGGAGGTGGATGGTATATTGGTCTTTGAGAGGTAATTAGGTTTAGATGGAGTCATTAGGGTGGGATTCTCATGGTGGAATTAGTGCCCTTATAAGAAAAAAACAGAGCTTGCAGCGCCTGGGTGGCTCAGTTGGTTAAGTGTCTGACTTCGGCTCAGGTCATGATCTCATGGTTCTTGAGTTCAAGCCCCATGTCGGGCTTTGTGCTGACATCTCAGAGCCTTGAGCCCGTTTCAGATTCTGTGTCTCCCTCTCTCTGCCTGTCCCCCACTCATGCTCTCTCTCTCTCTCTCTCCCCCACAAAAATAAATATTAAAAAAAAGAAAGAAAAAACCAGAGCTTGCACTTTCTCCACAGTGAAAGGTCACAGCAATAAGGCAGCTGTCTGCAAACCAGTGGCCAAGGAAACCAAGGAAGAAGGCTCTCCCCTGAACTTAACAAACTGTACTAGCCCTCTGATCTAAGATTTCCCATCCATTAGAATTGTGAGAAATAGATTTCTGCTGTTTAAGCCATTGAGTCTCTGGTATTTTGTTATAGCAGCCTGAGCATAAACATATACTGTCCATCTTTTTTCTCTTGTAACACTTTTTTTTTACTTAAAATCTATTTTGTCTGATATTATAGCCACCTCAGCTCTTTTTGTTGTTGTTGTTGTTGTTGTTGTTGTTACTGTTTACATGGAGTAGCTTTTTCTATCCTCTCACTTTCAAACTATTTTGGTCTTTGAATATAAATGGATTCTTATGTAGACAGGATATAGATGGATTATGTTTTTAAATTCATTCTGCAAATCTCTGCCTTTTAATTGAGAGTTCAGTCTATTTACATTTAAAGTGATTAATGGTAATATTAGTTTGCTAGGACTACCTTAAAGTATCACAGGCTAGGTGGCTTAGACAATAAATTTATTTTCTCACAGTTCTAGAGGCCGTAAGTCTGAGATCAGCGTGTTGAGAGAGGTTTGTTTTTTTGTTTTTTTTTGTTTTTTTTTTTTTCTGAAGTATCTCTCCTTCGTTTATAGATGGCCATTTTCTCTGAGTCTTCATCTGGTCTTCCCTCTTAACATGTCTGTGTCCTTATCAGAAGTGATCAGTCATAGTGGATTACAGCTCACCCTGATTATCTCATTTCAACTTAATTACCTCTTCAAAAACCCTGCATCCAAATATACGCCCATTCTGAGGTACTGGCAGTTGTGACTTCAATGTATGAATTGGGGGAAAGTAGTTCAGTCCATAACAGAAAAGGAAGGACTTCTGCCATTTTGCTATTTGTTTTCCATATATCATACATATTTTTACTCAGTTACTCCATTATTTCCTTATTTTATATTTAATTAATGTTTGTAATGTACCATGTACCTTCTCATTTTCTTTATATATATATGTATATATATATATATATATATATATATATTTTTTTTTTTTTTTTAGTTATTTTCTTAGTTGTTACCCTGCAGATTATAATTAACATCATAAACTTATACTGGTTTGAATTACTGTTACCTTAATTTTGGTAATACACAAATTCTGCTTCTATGCATATCCATACCTCCACATATGTTATTTTTTAAGTTTATTAATTTATTCTGAGAGAGAGAGAGAGAGAGAGAGCGCGTGCACACAAGCAGGGGAGGGGCAGAAGGAGAGGGAGAGAGAGAGAATGCCAACCAGGCTCTGCATGGAGCCAGATACAGGGCTCAAACTCACAAACCATGAGATCATGACCTGAGCCAAAACAGTCGGGCACTTAACCAGCTGAGCCACCTAGGCCCTCCTCCCCATATGTTATTATCACAAATTATATCTTATATATTTGTGTGTCCATTAACATAGATTTATAATTATTATTTTATGCATTTTTTAAATCACATAGGAATAAAAGAGGAGTTCCAAAACAAAAAAAACAAAAATATTGTCTTTTACATTTATTTATGCAGTTACTTTTACTTGTGTTATGTCCTCATATGACTTGAGTTATTGTCTAAAGTTCTTTTATTTCAACCTGAAGGACTCTCCTTAGCATTTCTTACAGACAATCCTAGTAGGAATGAACTCCCTTAGGGCTTATTTATCTGGGAATGTCTTAATTTCTCCCCCTTTTTTTTTTTTGAAGGATAGTTTTGCCAAATCTAGAATTCTTGGATCACAGATTTTCTTCTAGCACTTTAAATACACCATTCCACTGCTTTGTGACCTCATGGTTTCTGATGTGAAAACAGCAGTTAATCTTAGTGGGGATCCCTTGAATATAGCAAGTCACTTCTCTCTTGCTGCTTTTAAGATGTCTCTCCTTGTTTTTGGCCTTCAAGTTTGATTATAATTTCTTTCAGAATGGATCTCTTTGAGTGTATCCTGCTCAGAATTCTTTGAGCTTCTTGGAATTTTCCTTTTTTATGTGTGTATAGACTCAAATTAATATCTAGTGTCCCTTGATTTCAGCCTGAATAATTTCCCATAATATTTCTTGTACACTGGGTCTGCAGGGAACAGATGTTGTCTGTATTTATCTACAAATATCTATTTCATCTTCACTTTTTAATATATAATATTTTAATTAACTTACTATTTTTGAGCAATTTTAGGTTTACAGAAAAAATTTAAGACAAAGGTACAGAGTTCCCATATACCCTCCTCACCCAACCCCCAACTTACCCTATTAGTAACATCTTGCACTATTGAGGTACAGTTGTTAAAACTGATGAGACCAATGTTGGCACATTGTTACTAACTAAAATTCATGGTTTATATTAGAGTTCACTCTTTGTGTTGTACATTCTATGAATTTTGACAAATTTATAATGACCTGTATCCATCATTACAGTATCACAGAATAATAATTTCACTGCTTTGAAAAAGCTACCTATTCATTTCTCTCTCCCACCCCAAAATCCCAAGGAATCCCTGAACTTTAACCTGTTTCCATAATTTTGCCTTTTCCAGAATGTCATATAGTTTAAATCCTACAAGATGTAGTCTTTTCAGATTGGCTTCATTCACTTAGCATATGCATTTAAGGTTTCTCCATGTCTTTTTGTGGCTTGATAGGCCCTTTTTGTGCTAAATAATATTCTGTTGTTTTGTTGCACTACAGTTTACCCCTTCACCTATTGAAGGATGTCTTCATTGTATTCAAGGTTTGGCAATTATAAATTAGGCTGCTACAAACATTCCATGTACAGGTTTCGTGTCAGGAAACTTCAAGTAATTTAGGTAAAAAAAAAAAAAACCAAGGAGTATAATTTCTGGATCATATAGTAAGATTATGTTTAATTTTATAAGAAACTGCCAAATTCTCTTCTAAAGTGGCTATACTATTTTATATTCCCCACCATCAGTGAATAAGACTTTGTGTTGCTCCATGTTCCTGTCAACAGCTGGTGTTGTCAATATTTTGAATTTTGACCATTCTAAGAAGTGTGTAGTGGTATCACTGTTTTTTTTTTTAATTTGCAATTCTCTAAGGTTATATGATACTGAGCATCTTTCTATGTATTGATTTGTCATCTACATATCTTCTCTGGAGATTTTTCTGTTCATACATAGTCCCATTTCTTAATTTGGTTTTTGTATTATTATTGTGGAGTTTTAAGCACTATTTATATATTTTGGGTACCAGTCCTTTATCGGATATTTGTTTTGAAAATATTTTCTTCTAGGGGCGCCTGGGTGGCTCAGTCGGCTGAACGACCGACTTCGGCTCAGGTCATGATCTCATGGTTTGTGAGTTCGAGCCCGTGTCGGGCTCTGTGCTGACAGCTCAGAGCCTGGAGCCTGCTTCTGATTCTATGTCTCCCTCTCTCTCTCTGCCCCTCCCCCACTCATGCTCTGTCTCTCTCTGTCTCAGAAATAAACATTAAAAACAATTTTTTTAAATAAAAAAATATTTTCTTCCAGTGTGTGTCTTAGCTTTTCATTTTCTTAATAACATCTTTTGCAGAGTAGAAGTTTTTAATTTTAATGGAGTCCAGCTTATCAGGTTTTTTTCTTTTATTCCTTGTGCTTTGGGTTCTATCTAAGAATTCATTACCAAAGCCAAGGTCACTTAGATTTTTCTCATATTATCTTCTAGGAGTTTTATAGTTTTGGATTTTACATTTAGGTCTGTGATCCACATTGAGTAATTTTTGTGAAAAGCCTAAGTCTGTCTCTAGATTCATATTTTTGCATATAGGTGTCTAGTTCTAGCATAATTTATTTTTTCCTTTTTTATGAATATAACTTATTGTCAAATTGGCTTACATACAACACCCAGCTCTCATCCCAACGAGTGTCCTCCTCAATGCCCGTCACCCATTTTCCTTCTCCTCCACCCCCCATCCACCCTCAGTTTGTTCTCTGTATTTAAGAGTCTCTTGTGGTTTGCCTCCCTCCCTCTCTGTAACTATTTTTCTCCCTTCCCTTCCCCCATGGTCTTCTATTAAGTTTCTCAAGATCCGTATATGAGTGAAAGCATATGATATCTGTCCTTCTCTGACTGATTTATTTCACTCAGCATGATACCTTCCAGTTCCATCCACATTGCTGCAAATGGCATGATTTCATTCTTCTCATTGCCAAGTAGTATTCCATTTTATATATAAACCACATCTTTATCAGTTCATCAGTTGATGGACATTTAGGCTCTTTCCATAATTTGGCTATTGTTGAAAGTGCTGCTATAAACATTGGGGTACACGTAGCATGATTTGTTAAAAAGACTACTCTTTTCACATTAAATTGCTTTGATCATATGTCAAAGATCAGATGACTATATTTGTGTGGGTCTATTTCTGTGCTCCCTATTCTGTTTTATATTGTTTGGCCAATTCAAAACTATCTAGAATATTGCATCTTTACAGTAAGTCTTAAGATTGGGTGGTGTCAGTCCTCTGACTTTGTCCACCTTCAGTATTGTTTTGGCTATTCTGGGTCTTATGCATATCCATAAATATTTTAGAATTTGTCAGTATCCACAAAATAACTTGCTGGAACTTTGAATGGAATTGTTTTGTATCGGTAGATCAAGTTTGGAAACAATGACACCTTGACAACATTGAGTCTTTGTACCCAAATTCATGGATTATCTCAATCATTTAGGTATTCTTTGATTTCTTTTATCAGAGTTTTGTAGTTTTCTTCATATAGATTTTGTATATATTTTATTAGATTTATGCCTGGGTATTTCAGCTTTCTGGACACTAAATGGTGTTATATTTTTCATCTCAAATTCCATTTGTTCTTTGCTCATATAAGAAAGCAAATTACTTTGGCATATTAACATCATATCCTGCAACCTTGCCATAATCTCTTATTAGTTTCAGGGGTTTTGTTGTTTATTCTTTGGGATCTTCTACCTATGCAACCATGTCATCTATGAAGTAAGACAGTTTTATTTCTTCTTTCTCAGTAGGTATACCTTTTATTTCCTTTTCTTGTCTTAGTGCATTAGCTAGGACCTCATGATGTCAAAAAGCAATGGTGAGAAGAAAGAAATATCCTTGCCTTGCTCTTCTGATCTTAACAGGAAAGCTTTGAGTTTCTTACCATTAAGGATGATATTAGCTGTAGTTTTTTAGTAAGATGTTCTTCAGGAAGTTCCTCTGTTCCTAGTTTACAGGAAATGAATGGGTGTTGCATTTTGTCAAATGCTTTTTCTGCATCTATTGATAAAACCATGTGATTTTTCTTTTTTTAGCCTGTTGATGTGATGAATTACATTAATTGATTCTCAAATGTTGGACTAGTTTTGTATAAATCCCACTTATTGTGGTATATACATTGTTGTATTTGTTATGTCCTATTCAGATTTTTGCATCTATGTTCATGAGGAATATTGATCTGCAGTTTTCCTTTCATATAATATCTTTGTCTAGTTTTGGCATTAGGGCAATACTGGCCTTGTAGAATGAGTTCCACTTCTATTCTGTGGAAGAGATGGTAAAGAAATGGTATAATTTCTTCTTTAAATGTTTGGTAGAATTCATCCATGAACCCATCTGGGCATGAGAATTTCTGTTTGGGGAGGTTATTAATTATTGATTCCATTTCTTTAATAAATATAATCCTTTTCAGATTGTCTATTTCTCCTTTTGTGAGTTTTAGTAGATTGTGTCTTTCAAGTAATTGGTTCATTTCATCTTGCTTATCAAATTCATGGGCATAAAGTTGTTAATAATATTCCTTTATTATCCTTTAATGTTCATGTAGTCATTAATGATAACCCTATTTCATTTCTTGTATTAGTAACTTTTGTCTTTTTTTCCTAGCTAACCTGGCTAGATATTGACTAATTTTACTGATCTTTGCAAAGAACCAGTTTCTAATTTTGTCAATTTTCCCTATTGAAGTCATATTATCAATTTCACTGATTTCTGCTCTAATTTGCATTACCTTTTTCTTTTTAATCTGGATTTAATTTGTTCTTTTTCTGTTTTCCTGAGGTGTAAGCTTATATGGTTGATTTTAGATCTTCTTTTCTACTGTATGCATTCAATGCTGCAAATTTCCCTCTAAGCACTGCTTTCACTGTATCCCACAAAATTTGATAAGATGCATTTTCATTTTCATTTAGTTTTAAATATTTTTAAGTTTCTCTTGAGATTTCTTCTTGACCTATGTATTATTTAGAAATGTGCTGGGGATGCCTGGGTAGCTCATTCAGTTGGGAGTCTGACTCTTGATTTCAGCTCAGGTTATGATCTTGAATTTCGTGGGTTTGAGCCCCTCGTTGGGCTGTGTGCTGCCAGGGTCCTGCGCTGTTGGTGCTTGAGAATCTCCCTTATCCTCTCTCTCTGTCCCTCCTCTTTTCTCCTCCTCCCCCCACAATAAATAAATAAACTTAAAAAAAAGAAATGTGCTGTTTAATCTAAGTGTTTGGGTATTTCCCAACTACCTTTCTGTTGTTGATTTCTAATTTAAATCCACTGTGGTCTAAGAGTATGCATTGTATGATTTCTAATTTTTGAAATAAGATGTTGTAGGACCCAGAATGTGGTCTGTTTTGGTCAGTGTTCCATGTGAACTTGAGAGTAATGTGTAGTTTGCTGTTATTTGATAAAGTATCCTGTAGATATCAGTTATATCCAGTTGATCAATGGTGCTGTTGAGTTTAGTTATATCTTTACTGACTTTCTGCCTACTTGATCTATTCATTTCTGATAGTGGGCTCTTGAAGTCTCCAACTATAAGCGTGGACTCCTCTATTTTTCCTTGCAGTTCTAACAGTTTTTGACTCACATAGTTTGATGCTCTTTTGATATACCCATACATATCAAGAATTGTTATGTCTTGGAAGATTGACCTTTTTATCATTGTGTAATACCTCTCTTTATATTTGATAATTTTCCCTACTCTGAAGTCTGCTTTGTCTGAAATTACTAAAGTAACTCTGGCTTTCCTTTGATTAGTGTTACTATGGTATATCTTTCTCTATCCCTTTACTTTTAGTTTCTTTAAATAAGGGGATTTCTTACAGACAATACATAGGTGAATCTTCTTTTGATCCACTCTGACAATCTCTAATTGATACATTTAGATCATTGATGTTTAAAGTGATTATTGATATAGTTGAATTAATATTTACCATGTTCATTAGTTTTCTATTAATTGCTCTTGTTTTTTTGCTCCTGTTTTTGTCTCCCAGTCTTTTTCTGCCTTGTGTCATTTAAACTGAGTATTTTGTATGATATCATTTTTTATCTTCCCTTAGCATATCAATAATCCTACTTTTTAATATTTAGTGATTGCCCACAAAAGTGAGTTTGTAGTATATATATAACCAGTCCAAGACCACTTTCAAATAACACAATACCACTTCCCAAGTAGTATGAGTACCTTATTACAGAGTATTTCCAATTCCTCCATCCCCTCCCTTATACCATTGCTGCCATTCATTTTACTTATCCATAGGCTATAATCATTGAATACATTGTTATTATTTTGAACAAGTTGTTGCCTGCTAGATCAATTAAGAATAAGAGAAGTACCCCAATTTAACCCTCAAATTGGGCAGCATGAAAACTTTTACTGAAAAAATAAAATAAAATAAATAAACCCTTACTGTGCCTATAGTTTTTCCTTCTCTAATGCTTCTCTAAGATCTAAGTGTCTTATATATAGCATTTTTCTTCTCTCTTAAGAACTTCTGTTAACATTTATTGCAAGACAGTTCTACTGGTGACAAGTTCCCTCAAATTTTTGTGTGAGAAAGTCTATTTCTCCTTCATCTTTGAAGGACAGTTTTGCTCAGTATGGAATTCCATGTTGGTGGTACTTTTATCACTTTAAATATTTCATTCCACTCTCTTCTTGACTTGCATGGGTTCTAAAGAGCTGTCCGATGTAACTCTTATTTTCTCCTTTATACATAAGGTATTTTTGCCCTCTGGCTTTGTTCAAGATTTTTCCTTGATTTTCTGCAGTATAAATATGAGATTATTAGGTATAGATTTTTGAGTATCTACCTTTGTATTCTCTGAGCTTCTTCAACCTATGGTTTGATGGCTTTCATTAATTTTGGAAAATTATTTTATCACCATTACTTTATTTTTTAAATATAATTTATTGTCAAATTGGCTTCCATACAACCCCCAGTGTTCATCCCAACAAGTGCCCTTCTCATTTCCCATCACCCATGGGTATCACTATTACTTTAAATACTTCCTCTGTTCCTATCCCTCTTTACCGTCTGGTATTTCTATTATGTGTCTATTGCTCCTTTTATAATTGGCTCCTAATTCTGAGATATTCAATTCATTTTTCTTTTTTTCCTTTTATTTTCATTTTGAAAGTTGCTGTTGATATATCTTCAATCTTCACTGATTACTTACCTCAGCCATGTCCAGTCTGTTGATGAGCACATCAAAGGCATTCTTTATTTCTGTTATGGTATTTTGGCTTTCTACCATTTCCTTTTGATTTTTTTCTTACATATTCCATTTCTCTGCTAATATTATATACCATATGTGTTCTTTCATGTTGTCCGTTTTTTGCATTTCAGTATGTGGCATATTAGTTTTATTTGATTAATAGTCCCAGTCTGATAATTTCAACATCTCTGCCATTTCTGAGTCTGGGTCTGATGTTTGCTATTTCTTGTAGTATGATTTCTACTTTTTGTTTGAAAGCTACACATAGATGAAAGAAACTGAGGTAAATAGGCCTCAGATTTTATGTTGTCAGGCTAGGCATTTGGCTTTACTTACTATTTGCTATAGCTGTCAGTGTTGGAGGCTAAACTTTCCCCAGTGTCCTTGTTTTTGTCTGGCCTGTTTTTAGATTTCCCCAGAGATTTCTTTTTTTTTTTTTTTTTTAATTTTTTTTTAACGTTTATTTATTTTTGAGACAGAGAGAGACAGAGCATGAACGGGGGAGGGTCAGAGAGAGAGGGAGACACAGAATCTGAAACAGGCTCCAGGCTCTGAGCAGTCAGCACAGAGCCCGACGCGGGGCTCGAACTCACATACCGCGAGATCGTGACCTGAGCCGAAGTCTGACGCTTAACCGACTGGGCCACCCAGGCGCCCCTCTTTTTTGTTTTTTTAATCTAACATAATTTATTTAACAAATTGCCTGGTGTAGGGGACCATAAGTAAATTATCTTCATTTTTTTGCTTGTTTTTATTCTTTATTTTTTGAAGTATAGTTGGTGTACAGTATTATATTAATTTCAAGTGTACAGCATAGTGATTCAACAGTTCTCTACATTGCACAGTGCTTACCACAGTAAGTATAAAAGTATAATTACCATCTGTCATCATACACAATTATTACAATATTATTAACTATATTCCCTATGCTGTACTTTTATCCACATGATTTATTTATTTTGGATATTGTCTGAGATGCAATTCTTTCAGTTGTATTCCCATATTGTAAGAAGCCTTATTGATGTAGTGGTAAGGTGTTGGAGGACTGGAAGTGTTCTGTAGTACTATGATTTGGCCTGAGTTCTTTAGCGACCCTGTGCCCCTGAGCTGTGCCCTTCACAAGTGCTTCTCAATTTGTTTTGTTTTTCCTTTTAGGTGGGACAGGAAGGCTAGAGGGTACTGGTGTTGTATATTTCCCTTCCCCGAGATTGGTTAGGCTCTAGCACAATATTTTCTCTTAAGAACAGAATGTTCTGGGCATATTTAAAAGTATCTGTTTTTTCCCTTTCCTTCCTAGAAGGATGAGAGGAGTTTTCTCCAATCACTGTGAGAACCTGATAGGGCTCCTTGTAATAAAACTCAAAAGTGTGAGTCTTCCCTGGGACTGGAGCCCTTTGGAATTTTTTACTCTCAGACTTGTCCCCACTGAGCTTCCAGAAATTCATCAAGTTCAGGTCCTGCTATCCTAGTCCTGGTTCCCAGAGTTTTCCCCTCCTGGGTTTCTACTCTGGTAAATTGTGCTTATTTGTATTCATTTGTATCTCTGCCCAGTCTTGGAGGCACTGATATGTCTTATGACCTCACTTCTCTGATGAATCTGTAAGGAGCTGGTTTTCAGGTTGTTCTGGGTCTTTTTTTCTTCTTCATATGTGGGCAGGAGAGACAACTTCCAAGCTCTTTACATGCCTAAATGGATTACCTTCATTTTTTTAAGTTAATTTTGATGCATATGGGATTCTTGGTTGACAGTCTTTTTTTTCTTTCATCACTTTTGATTTGTTATCCTACTGACTTCTGCCCTACATTGTTTCTAATCAGAAGTCAGCTATTTATCTTACTGTAGTTTCCTTGAAGTAATCAGTCAATAAGTAATCTCAGTGAGAGCAATTAATCAGTCTCACTGCTTTCATGATTGTCTATTTTTCTGTGGCTTTCAACATTATACTGTTATGTATCTGCTATGGATCTCCTTGTGGTTTATTCCTGGTTGGACTTCTTGAGCTTCCTAGGTGTGTAGATAAACATTTTTCATTGAATTTAGAGGTTTTCACCATTATTTCATTAAATATTTCTTCTGTTTTGCTCTTGTCTTTTTCTGGTACTCCCAGTGTATGTATGTTGGTGCCCTTAATGATGTCTAACATTTCTCTGAGGCTGTTTTCATTTTCCTTTATTCTGTTGTTTTTTTGTTTTTGTTTTTGTTTTTTGCTTTTGAGATTGCATATTATCTTTTGATCTTTCTTCGGGTTCACTGATTATTCTAGCTCACATCTACTTTGTGTTCTTTTACTGAATTGTTCATTTCAGTTTTGTACTCCCCAACTCCAGAAATCCATTTGATTCTTTTTAATAATTTATATCTCCTTGTAGTCTTCACTTAATGAGCCATTGACATAATTTCATTTTTTTAATTTCTGGTCATAGCATGGCATATTTTATTCCATTATTGTGAGAATCTTTATTCCATTTTTGGTCCATATATCCTCCTTGTTGCACACATTTAAAGTTACTTCAGGGGCACCTGGGTGGCTCAGTTCATTAAGAATCCAACTCTTAATGTTGGCTCAAGTCATGATCTTACCATTTGTGAGATCAAGCCCTACATCAGGCTCTGCACTGACAGCATGGAGACTGCTTGGGATTCTGTCTCTCCCTCTCTCTATGCCCCTCTCCTATATGTGCACGCTCTCTCTCTCTTTCTCTCTCTCTCAAAATAAATAAATGAAAACATTTAAAAAATAAAGTTACTTTGGGTCATCTGAGTAGCTCAGTCAGTTAAGCCTCCAACTTCAGCTCAGGTCATGATCTCACAGCTTGTGAGTTCTAGCCCCACATCGGGCTTTGCTGACAGCTCAGAGCCTGGCACCTGCTTTGGATTCTGTGTCTCCCTCTCTCTCTACCCCTCTCCTGTTCGCACTCTGTCTCACTCTCAAAAATAACTAATAAACATTTAAAAATAAATAAATGAATGAATAAATAAATAAATAAATAAAGCTGCTTCAAATTCATCTCTGCTTCTTTTTCAGGCTCCTACACCTTCATAACAAGATGTCTGCAGTCTATAATTTTTTAAAGTTCCGTTTTTTCATTTGAGGGTAGGGTCATCTATCTATCATAAAGAAATTCCTTATATTTTGGTCAGCTAATGACATCCTTTCTTGGTTTCTAATGTGTTTGCTGGATTTTTCTGAAAAATTTTTATAGTAGTAAAATACATATAACATAAAATTTACCATTTTAAGCATTTGGGGAGGGAGTTGGGGGGGGGGGAGACGGAGATAGAGAATCTTAAGCAGGCTTCACACCCAACACAGATCCCAATGCAAGGCTCAATCTCACGACTGTGAGTTCATAACCTGAACCAAAATCAAGAGTCAGACGCTTAACCAACTGAGCCACCCAGGTGCCTCCATTTTAAGTGTTTTTAACTATTAAGTAACATTAATTACATTCACAGTGTTATATAACCATTACCATTATCTATATTCAAATCTTTTTCATTACCCTTTCAGAAACTCTGTAACCATTAGGTAGTAATTCCTCATTCGCCTTCCCTGTAGACCCTGGTAACCTCTAATCTATTTTCTGTGTCTACACATTTGCCTAGCCTAGATACTCCATATAAATAAAATGATTCCATATTTGTTCTGGTATTATTTCACTTAGTTTATTTCACTTAGCATAATGTCTTCAAGGTTCACCCATGTCATAGCATGTTTAAGAACTTCATTCCTTTTGGGGCACCTGGGTGGCTGAGTCAGTTGAGTGTCTGACTCTTGATCCCATGCAGGTTATGATCTCATGGTTCATGAGATGAAGCCCTGTGTCAGACAACATGGAGCCTGCTTGGGACTGACTCTCTCCCTCACTCTCTGCCCTTCTGCCACTTGCATGTGAGCTCTTTCAAAATAAACTTTTTTTAAAAAAGAACTGCATTCCTTTTTATGGATGAATAACAGTATATTATTATATATATTCCACATTGTTACTCCACTCATCATTTGATGGATGCCTGAATTCTTTTCACCTTTGTCTATTGTAAATAGTACTGCATTCGACATTGCCATACAAATATCTGTTCAAGTCCATGCTTTCAATTCTTTTGGAAGTATACCTAGGAGTAGAATTGCTGATAATTGTTTAGCTTTTTGAGAAACTGCCAAACTTTTCCATTGGAGCTGCACCATTTACATTCCCATCAGTAATGCACAAGGATTCCAATTTCTGCAGGTCCTCACCAACATTAGCTATTTTCTATTTTATTGCTAATAGCCACTCTAATACGCGTGAAGTAGTGTCTTACTGTGGTTTCGATTTGTATTTCTATAATGGCTAGGGTTGAGCATTTTTACATTTGCTATTGGCCATCTCTAATATTAGGTACTTTGCTCATTTTGCAACTTAAGTTGTTTATTTGTTGTTGAGTTGTAGGAGTTTTTATATATTCTGCTTATTAATCCCTTATCAGATGTATGATTTGGAAATATGTTCTCCCATTCTGTACATTATCTTTTCACTCTCTTGATAGTGTCATTTGATGCATAAAAGATGAAAATTTTGATGAAGTCCAGTTAAACTATTTCCCCCTTTTTTGCCTGTCCTTTCAGTGTCATATCCAAGAAAATATTGCAAAATCCAATGTCATGAAAATGGTCTCCTATGTTTTCTTCACAGACTTTTATAGTTTTCACTCTTATGTTTGGTTCTTTGATTCATTTTGAGTTAATTTTTATATATTGTGTAAGTTTAGAGTCCAACTTAATACTTTTGCATGTGGATATATAGTTTTCCTTGTAGCATTTACTGAAGACTATTCTTTTTCCCCATTGAATAGTTAGCACTCTTGTCAAAAAAGAGTTGACCATATATGTTTGAAGATTTATTTCTGGGCTCCATTCTATTCCATCGGTCTCTATATCTGTCTTTATTCCAGTACCATATTTTTTTTTGGTTACCATTGCTTTGTAATAAATTATGAAATCAGGAAATGTGAGTCCTTCATATTTGTTCTTCATTTTTAATTGTTGCCTAATAATGGTCTCTTGATTCCATATGAATTTTAGGGCGGGTTTTTCTATATCTACAAAAAAGTCACTGGGATTCTGATAAGGATTACATTGAATCTGTAGATCATTTTGGATAATATTGTCATCTTGGCAATACTAAGTTTCCTAATCCATGGACACAGAATGTCTTTACATTTACTTAGGTCTTTAAATTCTTTTAACAATGTTTTGTAGTTTTCTGTGTACAAGTCTTTCACTTCTTAAGTTTATTGTTTATTAAGTATTTTACTCTTTTTGGTGCTATTGTAAACATAATTATTTTCTTAATTTCTTTTTTGAATTATTTACTATTGTATAGAATGCAACTGAATTTTGCATGTTGATTTTGTATCCTGAAATATTGCTGAATTTGTTAGCTCTAACAGATTTTGTATACATTCTTTTGGATTTTTTACATATAAGATAATATCACCTGCAAACAGAGATAATTTTACTTCTTCCTTTCCAATTTAGATGCCTTTTACTGTTTTTCTTGTATAATTGACCTGTCTAGAATTTCTAGTAGTATACTGAATAGACATGGCAAATGTAGGCATCGTTGTCTTTTTCCTGTCTTAGAGGAAAAGCTTTCAGTCTTTGGTATAATTTTATGATTTATGATTTCGTATTATTTGGTATGATGTTAGCTGTGGATTTTTTTTTTGCCCAGAGCCAGGAAAGGTGACGTCTGGTAATATTCACCATCTATCAAATCTACCCAGAATATTTCTAACCTAGGAAGCTGGGAAGATGGGAACTGCTACTCAGTTGTCAAGCCAAGTATATCAGCTTTCCCACAATTCAGATATGTGCCAGAAAGGGTAATTGAACTTTTTTACCAGTTGTTTTGCCTATTTTGCAGAAGTTGGGGGTAGAGAAGTGGGTGGTGCCCTGCTACCACAACCCACATGATACAGACTTTCTGTAACACAGGGTTGTGGAAAAATGGGATTTGCCTATTTTCATCATGCCAAACCTACCCAGGAAAGCAGTTCCACTCCAGGTGTTGGAGAAGTAAATAAAGTACGCCAAAGATGGTTGATGGGGCTAAAAACAGACTCTGGTCTTTAGCTTAGAGACCCCTCCTCCGGGTTCTTCTTCCTTTGCTGCGCGTGGGAAAAACCCCCACAGATATGGAAGCTGACCACTATAAATTACCCTCCCCACTTGCATTTGGCGCTCAGATCTTTGGAGAAACGGTCTCCTCTGAGCCCGCCGATGTTAAATAAGTCTCCGATCCACCAAGATCTCCGAGTGCTGCTTGGTTTTTCCACCAGCATTCCAGCCTGGATCTGTAACATACCTGGTTCCCTGACCAGGAAACCCAACCACGCTGGCCCATTGTTGCCACCGTTTTGGCAGAATAGCGAGGCGGTGACGGAGCAAGAGATCGCAAGGGAGAAGGCATGCGCCCTGCCTAAATTTCGGCAGTCTCCTTCTCGTTGCCTCGGGCCGGCCCCGCTCCGTTGTTCCCTCTGGACTCAAAGAGACCTGGTAGGTGAGGACCTGGACCCGACGTCGGAACCGGTAAGGCCAGGGCCCCAAAGAAGTCAGGCCCACCCAAAAGGGTGGAAGGAGGACCTGATCAATCCCCAGAGGCCTTAATAGGTCTCACAGTTAGAAAATCTTCTGGGAGGGAATGTAATAGACTCGTGTGTGTGTGTGTGTGTGTGTGTGTGTGTGTGTGTGAGAATGTGTGGCTCGGCCAGGCTTGCCAGTTGAGTTTGAGTTTGTGGCTCCACAGACGGGCACCCTTAAGGTCCCCAAAAGTCTACAAAGTCTGGGCTGTCCTGTGTCATGGTGAGAGTGTAAGGTCTAAAATAGTATTGGATCAGATTCCGATCACAAGTCACAAAGCTGAGTCCACTACGGCCAAACCTCACCTAAAGTTTCCCTTGGGAACGTGACCAGAGGAGTATCTGATTGGTCCTCTCATCCAAGGGGATACCCTCTCTTTGTCTGTCTTTGCGATACCGCACACAAGAAAGAAATGAATAGTGGGATCAAAACAGAGTAAGCCTACGATTTTAGAGGTCATGCTCAAAAATTTTAAAAAGGGATTTTCAGGCGATTGCAGGGTGAAAATGATGCCCAGGAAGTTATAGACCTTTTGTGAACTAGAATGGCCCATATTCAATGTAAGATGGCCCCCAGAAGGGACATTAGATGCTCAAATAGTGCAGCGGGTTTGGCTCATAGTCACTGGGAATCCAGGTCACCCTGATCAATTTCCATACATCTACTCCTGGCTTGAAATTGCCCGAAATACCCTGCCTTGGGTGGGATTCATCATTACCAAACAGAGCCAGGCAAAGGTTTTAGTCACTTTATCCGGAGGCTCACCCAGGGAGCCAAAGAAGCGACCCACAGCTCCTCTAAATTGACAGGAGACACGGAGGAAGATTTTGTCTTTCTGCCTTCTTATGACTCGCCAACCTCCTCCCCGCTCCCCCTGAGCTTGAAACTCCTCCCCCATCTGTCTCTCCACAGGCAGCCGCGGCAGCCGCAGCAGCCACAGTCGCCACTGCCACTGCCACTGGGTGCTGCCCATATGCCCGCCCCTCTCGGCCCAGAGAACCCTCCCCAACAGGGGCCAGCCACCAGACTGCGCCCCAGACCCAGACCTAACACTCTACAAATGCCTGTAAGGGAGATGAAGGTACCTGAAAGGCAGAATGAGGATGGAACAGTCTGGCCCAGCCGTTCCATGATGTATTATCAACCTTTCTCTACAACCAACCTCCTTAATTGAAAACGCAACACTCCATCATACTCTGAAAAGCCACAAGCAATGGTTGACTTGATGGAGTCCCTCTTCCAGACCCACCGACCCACTTGGGAAGATTGTCAACAGTTACTCCCTACTCTGTTTAATACAGAATAAAGAAGAGGAATGAGAGAAATACGACAGTACCTAGATGATCACGCACCTCCAGGGATCAATGACCCTGCTGTCTGGGCTCAAGGTGCCACGCCTGTAGAATGCCCAACATGGGATTTCACCACAGAAGAAAGGCCCACATCCAATGATACCAGGAAGCCCTCCTTCAGGGTGTCTGAGCTGGAGCCAAAAAGCCCATGGACGTGACTAAAATACTGTCAGTCACACAGCACCCTGGGGAGTCTCCCGGAGACTACTATGAAAAATTATGTGAAGCATACTGTGTATACACCCAGTTTGACCCCGAGGCACCAGAAAGTCAACAGATGGTAAACACCTCTTTTGTGGCACAGGCTGCCCCAGGTATCAGAAGAAAACTCCAGAAGTTGGAGGGCTTTGCCGGGATGAATATCACTCAGCTGATAGAGGTCGCCAATAAAGTTTTCATGAACAGAGAAGTCACAGCCAAAAGAGAGGCAGAGAGAAGACTGAGAAAGAAGGCCACCCTTCTCACAGCAGCACTAAAAGAAACAGATGCTGAGAAGACGGGAAGACTCCAACCACCAAAACGGGGGAAGCCCAGAGCCCCCTTAGTAAGGGACCAATGTCTATACTGCAAAGAGTAGGAACACTGGAAAAATGAATGTCCGAATTGGAAGGAGCCCTCAAAACCCAGCCGATATCGGGAGGAATCTCGAGGCGAGAACCTCATTGGTCTGGCCAGGGTACAATCGGACTGAGGGGGACCAGGCCCTTTCTCTCTTGGCCCCCATGAGCCCACAGTCGAAATGAAGGTAGGGAGCTGAACAATAACTTTCATGGTTGACACTGGGGCTGAATACTCCATTGTTACTTCCCCAGTGGCGCCCTTAAGCCAGAAGACGGCAACCATACTTGAGGCTACTGGGACATGGGCAGTGCAGCAGCCCTTCTGTCCAGCTTAACAATGTGAACTTGGGGGTCACAAGGACCGGCATGAGTCCCTCTACTTACCTGACTGGCCGATTCCTCTCCTGGGCCGGGATCTGCTCTCCAAACTTGGGGCCCAGATAACTTTTGAACCCACTGGACACACTAGCCTCCAATTAAACCCAAGGCAGAAGGAAACCCTGGTCTTGGTGATTACCCTGCCAAGGGAAGAAGAATGGAGACTATTCTGTGCCCAGGCCTTACCCTGTAGCCCCTCAGAATTCAGGCTTACATTCCCCTCCATGTGGGCTGAAGATAACCCACCTGGACTAGCTTGGAGTTGGGCCCCCATCATTGTTGACCTGATCCCTGGAGCCCAACATCAGAGACAAAGGCAGTACCCCCTTCCACTTGAGACTAGAATGGGTATACAAGAGCACCTAACCAAGCTCAGAGAAGCAGGTATTCTAATTGAGTGCAAATCGGCTTGGAATACCCCACTCTTGCCAGTCAAGAAGCCAGGAGGAGGATACCAACCAGTACAGGATTTGAGGGCCATTAACAAAGTGACTGTTTCCTTACACCCAGTGGTTCCGAACCCGTATACTCTCCTCAGCCAAATTCCGGGGTCAGCCAGATGGTTTACATGCCTTGACCTAAAGGACGCTTTCTTCTGCCTCCACCTGGCTCCTCAAAGTCAACCATTGTTTGCCTTTAAATGGACTGAGCCCATTACAGGGCACTAGATGCAGATGACCTGGACACGACTTCCCCAAGGTTTCAAGAACTCACCCACTCTTTTTGGGGAAACACTACCTGCAGACCTCACTGATGTTCCAAAGGAAACCACAGGGTGTGCCCTCCAATATGTAGATGACCTCATCCTTGCCAGTGACACCCAAGAAGACTATATGAAAGGTACCAAGGCCCTCCTGCAGCTCCTATCCTACTCGGGGTACCGGGCCTCTTGGAAAAAGCCACAGATTTGTCAGCAGCAGGTCCGATACTTAGGCTTCCTCCTCACAAAAGGAAAAAGAGAACTAGGACTGGAAAGGAAGAAAGTTATCACCACACTGCCACAGCCCGAAACAAAACAAGGCTTCCGTGAATTTTTAGGGGCCGCAGGGTTCTGTCGCATTTGGATTCCCGGATTTTCAGCCATAGCGAGGCCCCTCTATGACCTGTTGGGAGGGCCAGACCGGGAACCCCTCGCATAGACTGAGGAGGCAGGGGCCGCTTTCACAGAAATAAAGTTGGCTCTGGGATGAGCCGCAGCCCTGGGTTTGCCTGACATAGAAAGGCACTTTAACCTCTTTGTACATGAAAAGGACAAAATGCCCTTGGAGTGCTCACTCAGCGTATGGGGCCTTGGCAATGGCCAGTGTCCCACCTGTCAAAAAAACTTGATCCTGTGGCTACAGGATGGCCACTGTGCCTCAGAACACTGGCAGCCACAGTCCTGCTCATCAAGGAGGCAGACAAACTCACACTGGGACAAACACTTAAATGTTAAGGTCCCACACGTGGTCATGTCCCTCATGAGCACCCAAGGATATCATTTCCTCTCCAATTCTGTGTTGACACAATACCAAGGCCTTCTCTGTGAAAATCCAGTGGTCATTCTCGAAACAGTAAGAACACTAAACCCGGCCACCTTCCTTCCCATGGAGGAGGGAGAACCTGACCATGACCGTTCCAAAGTAGTGGATGAAGTCTATGCCAGCTGCCCAGACCTCTAAGACCAGGCTATTAACAAGCCTGGAGATCACCCTGTTCAGCGATGGGAGCAGCTGTTTACAAGGGGGCAGCTGAAGAGCAGGATATGTGGTAACCACAACCACTGAAGTTCTGGAAGCCAAGGCCTTGCCAGAAGGATGGTCGGCACAATGAGCCCTCATCCTTAGCAAAGGTAAACAAGTTAACATCTACACTGATTCCTGGTATGCCTTTGCTACTGTGTATATACACGGGGCCATTTATAAAGAAAGAGGTCTCCTTACTGCTGCAGGGAAAACTATCAAAAACAAGGAAGAAATACTAAAGCTTCTTGAGGCCATATGGCTGCCAGACAAGGTAGCTATGCTACACTGTAAGGGACATCAGAAAGGAGATGACCCCATAACTCAAGGAAATTGCCTGGCCAACAAAACAGCCAGAGTGGCCACCTGTGGTAACCCAGGTGAAGCTCCTACCTACACTATGACTCCTACGCCCCAGAGGGAAGCCTCCCCGCCCCTGTACACAAAGGAAGAAAGAAGTTGGGCCTCGACAGAAGGGGGCACACTAAGCAAAGAGGGATGGTGGGTCATGCCAAATGGACACATCTTTATCACATCGTCTATGGGAAAACATCTAGTGAAGGAATATCACCAACTCATGCACCTAGGAAAAACTGCACTAGAGGCCCTCTTCAAAAAGAACTATTATATCAGCCAGTTGCCCACATTATGCCGAGCTGTCAGTGAACAATGTGTAACGTGTAAAAAACAATGCTTGGTCTGCCTCACGGCCCCCACCCAGCACACATAGGATGGGGCTGCACCTTTTGAAGACTTAGAGGTGGACTTTACCAACATACAACCAAATAAAGGATTCAGGTGCCTTCTGGTAATAATCTCCACATATTCGGGATGGGTTGAAGCATTCCCGACCAGAACAGAACGAAGTCGCGAGGTGGCCAAAGTTCTTCTACGGGAGATTGTGCCTCGATTTGGTCTACCCTTAACCATACACAGTGATAATGGACCTGCATTTGTGGCAGACATTATACAAACCCTGACAAAGTCCCTCAACATTACCTGGAAACTGCACTCTGTTTACCGACCACAGAGCTTAGGGAAAGTAGAGCGGATGAATTTCACCCTCAAGGAAACCCTGGCTAAGTTCCACCAAGAGACTAATGTCCCGTGGCCAGATTTACTACCGCTGGCCCTCCTGCGTGCCCAATGCATGCCTGGGGCACTAGGATTATCCCCTTTTGAGTTATTATATGGGCGACCCCCACCCCCATGTTTAGGAAAACTCCCAGGAGACCTACACCAGATTGGAGACAAGGGAATAAGAGAACAGCTCCAGACCTTGGGGGCTGGAGTCCTAATAAGTTATAGAGATACACCATAGAGAGGGCCCCAATTTCCTTAGGGACCGCCGTTCACCCCTTTCAGCCAGGAGACTCTGTGTGGGTCAAAGATTGGAAGAGGGAACCTCTTAGACCACGGTGGAAAGGGCCTCATACTGCTATTCTAACAACTCCTACAGCCCTTAAAGTTTCAGGTTATCACCCCATGGGTCCATCACTCCAGAGTTAAGAAGGCCAACTCAGAAGAGCCCACAACCTGGCAAAGTGATCCAGATCCAGTCAACCTGCTTAAACTGACCCTCAAAAGGGAAACTGGCCCCTGAGACCTCCAGCCCTGCTCCAGCCACACCCCAGAAGCTGGCTGGCCTGTGCACAGCAGAAGCTTGAGGAATCAACGTGTGAACGTAGCCCAGAGGTTTGGATGCAACTCTGCCAGCCCTTGCCCCTTACTGGTATCTGCCAGCCCATACTGTTGGGCTGATAGAGACTGCACCAACAAGCTGGACATGGGACAAAAGATGCAGGCTGGGCCTCACATACCTCCTCTGGATGGGAGGATTATTATGTATTGCCTGTATATTATGATAACTTCTCTCACCCTCTCAACTGCCACTTACCCACTTTGCCCCCAGGATTGTTATATGACAATAAGAGGGTCAAGGGCATTCAGTGCCTTCACCTCCCTCCACAAAGATTGCTACAAGGGAAAAACACCCACTCTCTGTCAGTCACCCGGTGCCCCAAGGACCGGGTATTGGTACCGTATTGGACTGTAGAGATAACCCAAAATGTCAGGAACCCATGTCACAACAGAGGGGGAAGCGAGCTTGCTATACTTACCTTCCTCAATGGGGGATCTCGGACAGAGGAGGGGTGCAAGACAGGGCCCTTCAAAAAGTTATAAAGGATACCCAAGATAGGGTAATACAAGCCATAAAGGTGACCACTACCCCGGCAGCCTACCAAGGTTTGAACCTTTGAGCACTCAATCAGATGCTTACCAATTCCCCACTCCAGTGTTGGGCCAACACTACTCTACAAGTCCTCCATAAAATAGTTAATCACACCCAAACCTGCTGGATGTGCTTGCCCCTCAGTTGGAGGGCTTACTTAGCCACTCCCATCCCTTTGACCTGGGAAGCTCCTGAAAATCTGAAAACCAACACCTGTCTTAATTGGGCCCCTGGCCACTGGTGTCCATCTCACAAATGCCAACAATCTAATCTGTACAGTCCCTGAAGGTATGAACAGTACCTCTCTATGCAGAAGAAATATAACCTTAAAGAGGAATACAACCCTATGTTCAACCCCTGGGGTGTTCTATCTGTGTTCTAATTTGGCCTACTGATGCTTAGAGGCCAACTGGACTCAGATATCAGATATGTTATTCCATCTTCCTAACCCCAGAGATATCCGAATACACTGAAGATCAGCTCCTAACAGCCTTTAGCCCCAAGTCCCGGGCTAAACAAGCAGTCCTGCTACCTGTTCTGATAGGAGCAGGAATTGCGACAGGAATAGGAACTGGAATAGGGGGCATAGGTTCATCCGTAGGACTATACCATAGACTATCTCAAGAGATAAATGAAGACTTGGAATGGGTGGAAGATTCTCTGGTAACCTTACAAAACCAAATAAACTCTCTGGTGGCAGTGACCCTCCAAAATTGGCAAGCCCTTCACCTCCTCACTTCAGAAAAAGGAGGGACATGCATCTTTCTGGGGGAGCAATGTTGCTATTTCATAAACCAGTCAGGAATAGTTACAACTAAGGTTAAGGAACCCATCTGCTCACAGATTGGGCATCCTGGCTTCCTGTCCTGGTGGACAGGTGTCCTGTCCTGGTGTCCTGTCTTCATAATTTTACTTGTATCCATTGGCCCCTGTATACTGAATGCCATGGTATATTTTACTGAAAACACTGTTACTCACCAAATTACGGCACGTGTCTTAGCCTTCTTGTAGTACCAGCCTGTAAAACTGAAAGGTGATGCCTACTAAAAGTTTTTTTTAAAGGCATCAAAAGGGGGAATGTTGGAGAAGTGAATAAAATATGCCAAAGATGGCCTATGGGGCTAAAACAGACTCTAGTCTCCAGCTTAGCGACCCCTCCTCTGGGTTCTTCTTCCTTTGTTGCGTGCGTGAAAACCCCCACAGATATGGAAGCTGACGACTATAAATTACCCTCCCCACTTGCATTTGGTGCTCAGATCTTTGGAGAAATGGTCTCCTCTGAGCCCACCAGTGTTAAATAAATCTCCGATCCACCAAGATCTCTGAGTGCCGCTTGGTTTTTCCACCAGCGTTCCAGCCTGGGTCCATAACACAGGGAGCTGAGGGATATGGAGAACTGCCTGTCACTCAGCTCCCAAGCTTGCTAAAATAGTTCCTCCACAAAGTAGAGCAGTGGAGATATGACTAATACTGCCTAACTTCATTACCAAGGCTTCCCAGTGTTCTTACTTATTGTCCATAAATGCTGTTGAATAAATACTTCTCAATCTGTTGTAATCCATTGTTCAATCTCTGGAACATTTGACTGATTATCCTTGCTAATACTGATCAGGTTAATAGTTCTCTCTCTACAAGGAAAAGATTTCCATAAGGTCCTCACATGGCCATTCTGGAAGGGCTCTCACTTTCATGATGGTATCTTTGATGCACAAAATTTTTTTAATTTTG
This sequence comes from Prionailurus viverrinus, assembly GCF_022837055.1. NCBI lineage: Eukaryota > Metazoa > Chordata > Mammalia > Carnivora > Felidae > Prionailurus > Prionailurus viverrinus. The sequence goes on from NW_025927617.1 coordinate 196,658, forward strand.
ATTAGGTCATATTTATCACATTTAAAATTTTCTTGCTTGTACTTTTTGCATCATATCTAAGAGGACTTGGCCTAACTCAAGATCACAAAGATTTACCTCTATGTTTTCTTATAGTTGTTTTAAAGTTCCACCTCTTATGGTCAGGACTTTGATCTATTTTGAATTAATTTTTGAGACAGGTGTTTGAGTTCATATTTTTTTCTCTTGGATATCCAATTGTTCCCGCCCCATTGTTGTAAATGCTATCACATGAGTCTTCTGATTCATGAACATAGAATATCTCTCCATTTATTTACCTCTTCTTTAATTTATTTTAACAGTGTTTTTAGTTTTCAATTTACAAGTCTTATATTTCTTTTGTTGAATTTATTTCTACGTATTTTGTTCTCAATTCTACTGTAAATGGTCTGTTACTCTCATTTTCAGATTGTTCATTGCTAGTAAATACAATTGATTTTTATATGTAGATCCTCATATTACTTTTCTGTCTAGTGTAACAAATTTCCACAAACTTAATGGCTTAAAACAACACCTTTTATTATCTCAGTGAAAAGTCCGGGCGTACGTAGCTCAATTGGGTTCTCCTATTAGGGTCTAACAAGGCCAAAATCAAGGTGCTGGCAGAACTACATTCCTTTCTAGAGATTCTGGGAAAGAATTTTCTTCCAAACTCATTCAGATTTTGGCAAAAATTGTTTCCTTCTTAGACTTTCTCTGTGTTCCTTTCTGTCTGAAAGCTAGCAATGATTGTTTGAGTTCTTGTGCTTCAAACCCCTTTGGATGTCCTTCCATCTGCCAGAAAATGTCCTCTACTTTTAAGGGCCCTTGAGATTACATTGGTCCACCAAAATAACCCAGGGTGATATCCCTATTTTAAAGCCACATAATTAGTAACTTTAATTATATCTGCATCATCCCTTTTGCAATGTAATGTAACATGGTCACCAGTGTAACTCCAGGAGGTAAAGATCATGGAGGCCAGAATTCTACCTACCAAAATCTCATTTCCTGCAAACTTGCTGCACTTACTTATTCTAGTAATGTTTTAGTGGATTTGTAATCTAATAACTAACTAACATGAATTCTCCCCTTGGTGAGCTACAGATAGAGACTACACCAGGTGGAGCTGTCACACAAAGAAAACTTTACTTCAGCAAATGAGATCACCAAGGGGAATAACTTCCAAACCCATGACTCCTAAGTGGGGGTAAATGGGTTTCTTTTATTTAGTGTTAGAGTGAATATTCAGAAAGGGAGGTTTTGTCATCACATGTAGAGGTATAACATCACATGCATATATTTAGGAAACTTGCCTATACATGCATCATATGTTGTTAATGAGGTTTGTACTCCTCCTTGGGCAGAGATTATAATGAGGTAGAAGTTACTGTCACACACTCCATGGTCCATCTGCGCAGATGTGAGCTTTGGTCAAGCTCAAACTGGTCTAAGCCTACCCGAGCTCTTTTGTTGTTTGCCTCTAAAAGATAAGGTTACCATTCTTGTGAAGAAGAGTGGAGTCAGTGAGGGTCTTGCTGGTGGCAGGTTTGACTTCATTAACTCTGTGGGGCACGTTTTCAGATTCCTTAGGGTTTTCTCTATACAAGAGCATGTCTGCAGATGAAGATGGTTTCACTTTTTCTATTCCAATCTGGATACCTTTTCTTATTTTTGTCTATTCTTGTATACTTATGAAGGGCTGTTTTGTGACCCAATATGTGATCTATCTTGGAGAATGTTCCATGTGCACTCGAGAAGAAAGTATATTCTGTTGCTTTGGGATGCAGAGTTCTAAATATATCTGCCAAGTCCATCTAATCCAATGTATCATTCAGGGCCCTTGTTTCTTTATTGACCATGGATCTAGATGATCTATCCATTTCTGTAAGTGGGGTGTTAAAGTCCCCTGCAATTACCACATTGTTGTCAATAAGGTTGCTTATGTTTGTGAGTAATTGTTTTATATATTTGGGGGCTCCCATATTTGGTGCATAGACATTTATAATTGTTAGCTCTTCCTGATGGATAGACCCTGTGATTATTACATAATGCCCTTCTTCATCTCTTCTTACAGCCTTTAATTTAAAGTCAAGTTTGTCTGATATAAATATGGCTGCTCCAGCTTTCTTTTGACTTCCAGTAGCATGATAAATTGTTCTCCATCCCCTCACTTTCAATCTGAAGGTGTCCTCAGGTCTAAAATGAGTCTCTTGTAGACAGCAAATAGATGGGCCTTGTTTTTTTATCCATTCTGATACCCTATGTCTTTTGGTTGGCGCATTTAGACCATTTACATTCAGTGTTACTGTAGAAAGATATGAGTTTAGAGTCATTGTGATGTCTGTAGGTTTCATGCTTGTAGTGATGTTTCTGGTACTTTGTCTCACAGGATCCCCCTTAAGATCTCTTGTAGGGCTGGTTTAGCGGTGACGAATTCCTTCAGTTTTTGTTTGTTTGGGAAGACCTTTATCTCTCCTTCTATTCTAAATGACAGACTTGCTGGATAAAGGATTCTCGGCTGCATATTTTTTCTGTTCATCACATTGAAGATTTCCTGCCATTCCTTTCTGGCCTGCCAAGTTTCAGTAGAGAGATCCGTCATGTGTCTGATTGGTCTCCCTTTATATGTTAGAGCACGTTTATCCCTTGCTGCTTTCAGAATTTTCTCTTTATTCTTGTATTTTGCCAGTTTCACTATGATACGTCGTGCAGAAGATTGATTCAAGTTACATCTGAAGGGAGTTCTCTGTGCCTCTTGGATTTCAATGCCTTTTTCCTTCCCCAGATCAGGGAAATTCTCAGCTATTATTTCTTCAAGTACACCTTCAGCACCTTTCCTTCTCTCTTCCTCCTCTGGAATACCAATTATGCGTAGATTATTTCTCTTTAGTGCATCACTTAGTTCTCTAATTTTCCCCTCATACTCCTGGATTTTTTTTATCTCTCTTTTTCTCAGCTTCCTCTTTTTCCATAATTTTATCTTCCAGTTCACCTATTCTCTCCTCTGCCTCTTTAATCTGTGCTGTGGTTGTCTCCATTTTATTTTGCAGCTCATTTATAGCATTTTTAGCTCCTCCTGGCTGTTCCTTAGTCCCTTGATCTCTGTAGCAAGAGATTCTCTGCTGTCCTCTATACTGTTTTCAAGCCCAGCGATTAATTATATGACTATTATTCTAATTTCACTTTCTGTTATATTGTTTAAATCCTTTTTGATCAGTTCATTAGCTGTTGTTATTTCCTGGAGATTCTTTTGAGGGGAATTCTTCCATTTCATCCTTTTGGGTAGGCCCTGGAGTGGTGAGGAACTGCGGGGCACTTCCCCTGTGCTGTCTTGAATAACTTGCGTTGGTGGGCGGGGCCGCAGTCAGACCTGATGTCTGCCCCCAGCCCACCACTGGGCCACAGTCAGACTGGTGTGTACCTTCTCTTCCCCTCTCCTAGGGGCGGGATTCACTGTGGGGTGGCGTGGCCCATCTGGGCTACTTGCACACTGCCAGGCTTGTGGTGCTGGGGATCTGGCGTATTAGCTGTGGTGGATCAGCAAGGTGCACAGGGGAGGGAAGGGCAGGCTCAGCTCACTTTTCCTTTGGTGATCTGCTTCAGGAGGGGCCCTGCGGCACCGGGAGTGAGTCAGACCTGCCGCTGGAGGGATGGATCCGCAGAAGCACAGCGTTGGGTGTTTGCGCGGTGCAAGCAAGTTCCCTGGCAGGAACTGGTTCCCTTTGGGATTTTGGCTGGGGGATGGGCGAGGGAGATGGCACTTGCGAGCGCCTTTGTTCCCCACCAAGCTGCGCTCTGTTGTCCGGGGCTCAACAACTCTCCCTCCCATTGTCTTCCAGCCCTCCCATTCTCTGAGCAGAGCTGTTAACTTATAACCTTCCAGATGTTAAGTCCCACTTGCTGTCAGAACACACTCCGTCCGGCCCCTCCACTTTTGCAAGCCAGACTCTGGGGCTCTGCTTGGCCGGCGGGCTGCCCCTCTGCCCCAGCTCCCTCCTGCCGGTCCATGTAGTGCGCACCTCCTCTCCACCCCCCTACCCTCTTCTGTGGGCCTCTCGTCTATGCTTGGCTCTGAAGAATCCATTCTGCTAGTCTTCTGGTGGTTTTCTGGGTTATTTAGGCAGGTGTGGGTGGAATCTAACTGATCAGCAGGACATGGTGAGCCCAGCGTCCTCCTAGGCCACCATCTTCCCACCACCACCTCTTATTTTTGTCTATACCTTCTAGTACAACGTTGAATAAAACTAGTGGGAGGAGACATTCTTGTCTTTTTCTGATCTTAAGAGGAAAAGAGTCTCTCCATTAAGTATATTAACTGTAGTTTTTTGTAGATGCTCTTTATCAGGTTGAGGAAGTTCACATTAATTCCTAGGGTTTTTTAGGATTTTTATCATGAATGAATATTGGATTTTGTCCAATGCTTTTTCTAAATCTATGAAGATGATGATGTCATTTTTGTCCTTTATTCTACTAATACAATGTATTGCACCAATTTATTTTTATGTTCCTGAAATAAATTCCACTCGGTTATGATATATAATCTTTTTCATATGTTGTTAGATTCAGTTTGCTAGTATTTTGTTGAGAATTTTTTGTTTATGTTCATGGTATTATTTCCTCTATGACTGTTTGGTAGAATTCATCATTAAAACCATCTGGGCCTGGATTTTTCTTTGTGGAAAGATTTATAATTACTAATTCAATCTCTTTATTTGTTACCCATCTGATTTTGTTTACAGAGATTCTATCAAGTATAGTAGCTCCAAGGTATACTCTAGCTGGCATTGTTGCTGATCTGACCCACTGTGAATTAGCTGAATACAATTGCCATTGATTTTTAACCTACATAGTTGAATGAATAGAAGTTTCTTATGTGTTGGTGCTTTGGAAATCATTTCAGAGACTGGTTTGTAAATCATTTACTTTTAGGAAGTAATTTTAAATTTTAACAGTGCCTTTTTATCAGAAACCTAATAAAAGTCTTCCAATTAAGAGTTGAAAATGTGGGGGTGCCTCGGTGGCTCAGTCGGTTAAGCGTCCAACTTTGGCTCGGGTCATGATCTCATGGTTTGTGGGTTCAAGCCCTGTGTCAGGATCTGTGCTGACAGCTCAGACTCTGGAGCCTGCTTCAGATTCTGTGTCCCCCCCTCTCTCTGCCCCTCCCATGCTCATGCTCTGTCTCTGTCTCTCAATAATAAATAAACGTTAAAAAAATAATAATAAAAATAATAGAGTTGAAATGTGTAATATTGTTCTATTTTAATTATCTTGAAGTTTTATAAACTTTTCTTCCTCTCTACAAAATACATACAACTCCAAATAGAGAAATTCAGCCTCTGTCCCCTTGTTTAGGACAGTGCTACTTCTCATTCATATTTTTTCCTTAAGTACAAGTTTTCTGACTGGCTCTTTTTTATTTTTAAAATTAATTAATTAATTTTGAGAGAAATAGAGCATGAGCAGGGGAGGGGCAGAGAAAGAGGGAGAGAGGGAGAATCCCAAGCAGGCTCTGCACCATCAGCATGAAACTTAACACAGGGCTTGAACCCACGAACCATGAGATCATGACCTGAGCTGAAACCAAGAGTCAGATGCTTAACCAACTGAGCCACCCAGGCAACGCTTGACTGGCTGTTTTTAATATGTTCTTTTCAATGGAAATTCTGATATATGTTGACTTGCTTTATTCAACTTGTAGACCTCTAGTGACTACTGTATCCCAGGCATTGTGCTAGGAGCTCTGATAGGAAAACTCTGTAAAGACTCAGATTAGCTTGGTATATTACATGTATATTGAAAAAGTAACCCTATAAAAAGGTATATGAAAGTCAAGATTAGGTCCATAAATGGACTGCTAGCAACATTGGTAATGATTTCACAATAGTCCAGTGAATGGACTCACCACACAGAACAATTTGTACATATTTCATTTTGAAAAGCATATATTAAAAATCCATATACACGGATGTGGGTGTGTGAAGAGGTGGGGAAAGAGAGAGACCTCATAATAACAGTATAATAATTGCTCAAAATATTACTCCTCTTTTGGAAGTCCCTGTTACTTTGCTTTTTTTCTGATTCCAATAGAAAACAAAAGGAGAAAATAATGGGATTTTACAAACAAGCAGAAAAATACAGATACACATAGTTTACAAAGTTCTTTAGTTCATCTTGTAACAAAGTCTTCATTCTTTCTCTTAGACCAGAAGATCAATTCAGAAGTTATTAGAATGGGAAAATAACAGATTATATCACAAGGTAAGAAAGTTTAAACAAATAAGTGCCCTATTTATATATTTGCATTATTAAGTTGAAAAAAATGGGATTTTTTCAGGCCATAAAAGAATGAATTAGAGAATTAATATTCAATTTTAATATATATTCTTTACAAGTTATTTTTAAATGCTATGTTATATATCTTATGCTTATACCTGGATGGTTTTCAGTGATTTATTCAAATGTTATAGGTTATATAAATTGATATAGAAATTCTTAACAAACTGTACTTTCTTAGCTTGCTTTGCACTGGAAGTTGACTAAAAGGAAATGCGAAACTAGCAATATGATGGAGTATGTAAGTATGCAGTTGTTTTTAGTTACTTTCTTTTGGATTCCATTCTAAATTTTTTTAATGTCTTTATTTATTTTTGAGAGATAGAGCATGCGCATGAGCCAGGGAGGGGCAGAATGAGAGGGAGACAGAATCCAAAGCAGGTTCCAGGCTCTGAGCTGTCAGCACAGACCTGGACTCAGGGCTCGAGCTCATGAACCTTGAGATCATGACCTGAGCCAAACGAAGTCAGACACTTAACCAACAGAGCCACCCAGGCGCCCCTGGATTCCATTCTAAATGTTACATTTCACTATGCTTATCATTTGTCAGTTCTTCTTTCTACCTTTTTCTCCTCAGCCTGAGCTTTTGTCAGTTGAAAAATGGAGGTTTCCTTCCATCTTCTTTAGATCTGTAGGCAACATAAAATATCTTGAAACCTAGGAATTACTTAGATCTTAGAAAAATTTCAGTTTGTATGCTCCAGTGAAAACATTGCACAGCCTTAATTTTCTTTTAATATAAGTGCAGACCATCACATGATGATGGACACAGCTGCTGTTGAACAACATATTTCTAAATGTTATCTTGTCAAAACTTGCATAAAGTAGGAATTGAGTTCTGAATTCTGGATTCATGTTCCTGGCTTTTTTTCTAAGCTGACATTTAATTTTTAACAAAGAAATTATAGGTTCTATTTTTTTTAATGAAAGCTATGCAGTCTTAATCACAAAACACAAATTCACATATAGCCAAAGTGACAACTACAACATCATTAACACTCAAAAGATATGAAATTTATCTAAGCTTCAAGTTGCTGACATGTAGTCTGTATTTAATACATAAACGTTCCTTTTCTGTTTCATAAATAAAGATTATTACATTATCTTTCTCCACTTTGAATAGCTTAGGGAAAAAAATGTGCAAATGACTGACCACAAATCTCAAATCCACTATAGGCAAAAACCTTATATAAAATATTATAAATTTATACATTAAATTTATAAGTAAAATATTAAATATAAATTTAACATATACATTTATACAAGTTTATAAATATCTTATTACTGTATTTTCAACCTTTAATTAAAATATTTTAATCAATCCATTTGGATATTTAATTATTTTTTATAAACAACTTATAAAAGATAGTAGGAACCAATATCAGTTGCTTTAATTGAAAATATGTACATATAATATATAGAAAAGGTATTTTTTCCAATCTATATAACAGTTTTAACCTCTTCTACTTTGTTAAAAAAAAAAGAGGGTAGGAGGTGAAGAAGAACATAATAATGTAAGAGGGTTTGCATTTCTGCAGTTAAATAATTATTGTAAATTAAGTCATAGAAACTGTTAGCTACAATAAGTAGTTATGTTTGCCAGTTTAATTTAATTGCCAGTCTAATGATAACTTGTAGTAAATCCTTTTTATAACTGTTTTATATATTTAACTTACTTTATACTAGAGGACCAAAACACTGTCCTGTGAAAAATGATTATAGACTTTCTGGGTTATATATGTTATAGTAAATGCAAATTATTTTATCAATATATTCTTGTTTGTTTTTATTTTACAGGTTATACTAATAGAATTCTTACCAAAATATCCCATATTCCGACCTGACTGAGGAATTTTATTCAGTCACTTCTGTGTTACTTGTCATTTCCTACCCTTAGTGCCTTGTAGATGATTTTGGAATGAAGATGGTCTCCTTTGCTCTGTTCAACTTATTCTTTATTTCTTATTCTTATTCTTTAGAATATTCTCCTTACTCTTTTATTTATGTTGGTTTTAGAATAAAATTTGCACATCTTTTTTTGTTGTTAAATGAGGCTTGTGTTTTGCACTTTCAATTTTTAAATAAATACACAGAGACTTATATGTATATATATAGTTGCCACTAAAGATAAAAAACATCAGTGCCGGTGTTTCAAAAAAAAAATTTGTTCTGAGCATGCTGCCTTATAATTTTCATACTCACTGTTTCTTAAATATGCATCATTTTTCTAGGCTATTTAATGCTCTGTAATCCCTTACTGGACATAAGTAAATAAGCTTTTGGTAGCTTTTAGAAATGGTTTTACTCTTACTTGCTTTTAAAGGACATGCGATTAATAGCACTGGTTTTGTCCTGCACTTTGCTAAATTATCACTTATGTTAGTGGATAAAATATTTAAACTCTTAAAAGACTTGTAAATATTGTCTCTTTGCATAACAAAATGTGATATGCCATGGTTTACAGAATGTAATATTACTCTTACTGTATTGCCAACAAATCTGCATAGATTTTAATATGAATGAAGTTTGCAAGCATCCTTTTGAATGTATAGACTGTTAACATGTTTTATGGCAGAGCCATGAGTTTGTTAAAATTTCAGGTGTAGGGCAGGATTGCCCTTTCTAATGAGTGGATTAAAATTGAAGTTGTTGTCTGAGATATTCTGCATTGCACCTGAAACCAAGAACCTTACTTTTTCCATTTAATTTAATAATATCCATTTTGTCCTCCACTCCCACCCCCCAAAAAATTCATTTGATATCCAACCAACACATTTCACAGCCTCGCTGTACTTATTTCCTGTTATGTATCCTTTCCCCCTTTTGAAAATACACCCAGTTATCTTTAAGGAGTATTTCAAGATTTCAGATATCTTGGGAGGTGTCTAGATCTTCATGAAAGCCACTGCTAATCCCTTTTTGGAGTTCTGATATTCTGCTTTGAGAAAGAGGGAGAGGTAATTGAGAAGCTGTACTTAAAGAATACATAGTGGCTGATTCATAATTGATAAAATATTCTTTATATTTTTGATGATCTTTTTTAAACATGTAGGTATTATTAATGAGGAAAGACAAGTACTTATACAAAAAGTATTTTAGTTTATAAATTCACCACACATGTAGCCTTTTCACTGACATGTACATATTTCTCTTTCTCCTCCCAAGTAAGATGAGTGAGAACACCACACTTAATTTGAATTTTTAACATAATTAAAGCTTTATATTGTGTTAATTGAACTGCAAATGTATGCCTGTATATAGGCATTATTTGTAATTCCTATTGCTAAAAAGAAATTAAAAGTATCTGAGACTGAATAATATCCTATTTGTCATCTTACTAGTTTTAGTAAAACTTTTTGGACAAACGTTTATCCCAGTGAAGAGAACAGTCATTTCTTCATAAAAGGTCAAGTCTTTAAAGCCATTTTTAAAATTTATGCCTAATTTGAAATCCACGGTCCTGGACCAATAGAAGAAGCGGGGAAAAAGCGACACTGTTTGATCTATGACTGTAATTGTTTGCACACTTTTCCACCTCCCTCTGTAGAACCCCATTACCCCCATGCCACCAAGCCATCCAGAATCTTTAACTTTTAATATGTGTGCCTGTAAATATCATTTGTCTGTCTGCTGCAAAATTAAATATGTATTTTTATAGACAAGGTGGAAACCTCTAAAAATGCATACCAAATGTCTTGTTTTATAGCTAAGGTCAGGGAAAAATTGTATCTGTGGTTTATGCTCCAGCTAATATTATCAGGTTTATGCTTCAAACTGTGATTGTGTAATACCAAATTGATTTCCAGAATACAACATTCCTAATTACCAATGATAGAATAATTTTAAGTGTCAATCCTTAAAATTTTATTTTTTTCTGTATACTTAGAATCTGGCCATGTGATGGTCATAGTGACTTTTCTGCCATGTATAAATCACACTTGGTTTTGCTCAAAGAACAGCACGAAGTAGTGAACTGTTTCTATGAAACAAATATTGAGACAGAAATTCAGTGCATCTGGAGGTGACAGAATATAACTTGAGTTACAGTAACATTTGTCATAAAAAATCATTTCCCAGCATTTGTAAACTTTTTTTTAATACCTTCTCTAGTTGCTTTTAAATGTATTATTTTATTGTTCATTATGCTGGTTGACTCATCTTATTTTCTTGAACTACTCAGAAAATACACAATTTTCTTTCTTCTTTCTTATATGACTGCTTTTCCAAACTATTTTCCTATGAAGCAGGCTGATTAGCAGTTGGGGATTTTGAAGTGCTTTGGTGGAGGGTGTTTTCTTTTCAATGAAATTGGCAGCAGTGAATGATGAAATGGCAAAGCACAATGTGGTCATTAATTACTCCCCCATTGACCTTTTTTTTCTTTTATCCTCAGGATAGAGCATACTTGGATATTTCTGTCAAGTTAGCAGAATATTTTTGTGAAAGCTGTTTTTAGGTTTAATAAAGTAATTGGGAATTTCTTTGTTACATGATATTCTTTTATGAAACCTGCTGTGGTAGTTTCCAGAGAAAATAACATCTAATTGCCAAAGTATATAAATCTCGCAAAGCTTTGAAGTTGTAAGCTAAAACCATTGCTTCTTTGACTTCTGTTATGCATCTCCATCCCAATGCCCCTTTAAACAACTAAATTATGTAGAAAATGAAATTAAGCCCTAACCTTTTTCAGCTACTCTCTGTTCCCTCCTACCCACTCTATTAATTTAGGAAAGACACCATTGTAGTTGAACATTAGAAGCAGACGGAGAAGTGCCTTGTCTTTTTTGAACAAAGATAACATTTTATGTTGAAGGAACCAGAATGAATGAATTGGTAGATCATTAGATTTAAAACCGTCCTTTTCAAGTATTAGAATATTTCACTAGCCTATTATATTTCTTCTATTTATTATTTAAAGCATGTTTCTTTGTTTTCCCCTAATCATATTATGTTAGTGTTAAAATATTACAGGACTATCAATCACTTACAAAACTGGTATAATTCTAATGTTAGTAAATATGTAATTCAACATGGTTCTGAAAAAACAATGGTCTTTGAAGCCCTACAAAAACCCCTTAAGTATTTAATATACATACTATTTATATTATGATCTATAAACACTAATGTCTGATCAGTTAATCTGTGTTAGCATTTAGCACTCTGCCATTTTTAATGAAATTCTTATTTTTTCATAATTTGACTGACATTACATAACATTTGTAAGGCATAGAACAAATAAGGTTTTTCCAAGTGTATGAGAGCTTTTAAAAATTATTAGCATTTTAATTTTGTTTACAAATAAACTACCACTTAAAAAAATCAAACCTCACTACTTGAACATAATACCCCAAACAATACTTCATTAGAATGAACTATGTTGACCTAGGGGGATGTAGAAATTATATACACTCATTTAACTGGAGTAGTTTCACATATGGAAATACTTTTTGCTAATTGGATTATAAGATGCCCAAATTCATCAAAGCTAAGTCCTCTTATGCCTATAAAATTCTGCTTTAAAAAAATTCACTTTGCAACAATTGTCAAATTGTTCAGGTTCCTTTAAATGATGAACTATTGGAAATTTTCCACAGAAAAGGAATATATTTTGTTAATAATACTTGTTCATGTAATATGGAGACTGAAAAAGGGGATATATATATCCTTATCTTGTCCCAAATTTCTCTTTTGTGATTCTGAGCCAGGCTTTTCATGTTGATGATGGCAACATGAGAATATATTCCATTATATGTGGACTTCATCAGATTCATACTATATGAGAAAATTATCTATTATGGGCTTTGGACAATTCACTTAAATTACATGTCAGTCTCTTTATCTATAAAGTCATGGGGTTGAACTTAGAGCTGGACAGAAAATTAGAGATGATCTAACATTCTGTGATTCTAGGAATCCTTAGGAAAATTTTATTCTACAGAATCTCAGAATGATTTTTCTCAGAACTACTACCCTTGGTGGAAATTCTCACAGTGCCTTGCACACAATAAATGTTTGATTTGCCAACTGGCTCCCAGCTCATGTGTGTTCATGTCACACAGACTCAAAGAACTGATACCTGCTAGACCTCAGCCCCTCTGTGGTGATGAAAATAAGTGTAGTTTCCCTAGGAACCGAGGACTAAGGTCTGTGAGCTTTGCATATGTGGAATCTGATTATGCATTTGGTATCCAGGCAAGAATTATAACTGTGACAATAATGGAGATATGGGAGGACCTATTTTGACAATGATGTGAAAAGTTTCATATCCTGTCCAATATTTGCTTCAGTGTCTTACCAATTTCCACATCCTCAAAAAGATTTATTGGAACAAATTGATGTTAGATGGAAAGAAAAGTAGTATGGAATTCAAACCCAAATCATTCTGGTTTAATTCTTAGCTCTGCTGCTTAATTCCTCTGTACCTCATGTCCTCATTGTGGAAGTGGGGACAATAATCTGGACCTACCTCACAGGGGAATTGAGGATTTTTTTTTCATATATTAATGTGCTTTTGAAGTTGACTGAAAGATATACTGAATATCATAATTTTGTAATTTCTAAACACATTCCTTTAAATCTATGTTGTTATGTTTTCTTTCTCAGTCAAACCCTACAGAACAAGTGTTGCAGTTAATCTATTTTATCAGTAGTAAATTTTGTTATTAATCCCCTATATGTTAACACGAGTAATTGTGTTATGTTAATTCTTGACTTAGGGAGGAAAAGCAGGTGGATGTAAACCAATGGTTCCCAACTTGGGAAAGATAAAGATAGCAGTGGGGACATCCTTGAACCTTTTTTATATTTCAAAAAGTATACCAGGAATTATACATTTATCTATAATATTTCTGCTGCACAAGCCAACTAAGTCATTGAATTTCCATGCATTTTGTTTATATTTTTTCAATCCTGCCTAACATACTACTGGTTATCCCACACTAATCAGAAGTTGTGAATGACAATTGTTTTGATTAGTAAAAGAATGAAAAAGCCTATTGTTACATGCAGTTTAGTAAATAAAATACTTGAAAACATGGGGAAGGAATAATAAAAGGATCCCTATGGTAAAAATATTGGAAGCCACTTTTATAAAGGAACTAAGATTATTTGGCCCTCTCCACCAGGTTACTACCCAGTCGCTAAATAATGAAATGCTAGACTGTGTGTGTGTGTGTGTGTGTGTGTGTGTTGGCTAGATTGAGCTACATAATTTCAAGTTAGAATCTGCCTTCTGTTTTCTTCTGTTTCAGGATGATAACTGAGCTAATTTATTTGGATTGCAAATGTGGAAAGTGTTATAATATGTTCTAGCATTGGAGTAAATATCAACTTCTGAGTCTCAAAGTAGTTCTGTATATAAACTCAACATTATGAGTCTAGGCAATAATTTCTCAAATGTCCATTTTATTCCTGCTTATTTGTTTGCTTTTATCTTGGCTTAATTTTCTTAATTTTTCCTTTTTTCTAGTAAGCAAATAGTGTAAAATTGTTTTAATGCCTGAACTTTGAACAAATTACAGATGTTTGAAATTATATAATCTACAAGCTAGTTCACCCTCCTTGGATTAACCACATGCAAATATGAATCTCAGCTGCAAAAACAGGAAATTCTGGTAGCTGGAAGGTGAGCATTGATCCAAAACATCTATTTGAAAAGCCTAAGATTTCTTTTTGGCAGAGGATTCCTATGGAGACAGCTTTATCAGAAAAGAATACAAGTGGATATGTCCATTCAAACCAAGAACATTTGTGCATCTTGTATTGTTACATAGCCTGTGGAATGAATTTATTTTTCTTCCAAGTTTGAGAGTGACTCTCCTGAAAGAACTCAACCTATATACATACAGCTGTGCCAAAATGAAGGACACCTGCCTCTCTGAAACTTTCACTGCTGCTTCTGTTGTTCACTTGTCAGATATAAAATTTTATTATCTCAGGATGCAAAATTACAATAAAGCGCAAATCTATGTTAATGAATTGTGTGTTCTTTGGTGCATCCTTCCTTTCTTCCTACTCTTCCCTGTTTTCACCATTCTAAGGCTTCTTTTTAAAAGCCTTACTTAAGGCTTCCTTTTAAAAATTGTATTTTGCATATTGCCTCTTCCTGCATTTGCTAGTGTTATGTCTGACCCTGTAAGTACTTCATGCTATCTATTGGCTTTGGGGGTCTTTATTGTGCCCAGAGCTTGGTATTTGGCTAAGTAGGAATTCATTTCTAAACTACCTTGCATGCCTAGCTGTGAACTACAAAATTAAAAGTAAAGTGAAGTGGTATTCCACCTTTACTAAGCATAATTTTTAGTGTAAGAAATGTTGACATATGTCGGTACTTGGCAAAAATTTTGACTCCTCTTGTCATCAGATTGTTATACAAAATTTAAGTGTTAACATCTACTTGAGTTACTACTCAAGCTATCATGCAACATTAAATGTTTTTAAACTATCCCAAACTTTTGCAAATTCAGCAAAGCAGCAAAATGTAACATAACAAGAAAAACTTAATGTTTCCCATCATCTTTGATAATTATACTGAATATTTTTTAAAAGACTTTAAATTTTAAAACGTTAAAGTAGAGATGACACACTTAAACCTACAGGGAAGTTTCATGTTTTGTTTTAAAGTTCTTTTTTGGGGGGGGCGCCTGGGTGGCTCAGGTTGGAGCCCCACATTGGGCTTTATGCTGGCAACGTGGAACTTGCTTGGGATTCTGTCTCTGCTCTTCCCCTGCTCACTCGCTCGCTCTCTCTCTAAATAAATATACTTAGAATTCTTTTTTCAAACTTTATGAATGGAGCAAAAATCTATACTTCTTATTGATAACTTCTTGGGTGTGGTGTAGGATGCACTCTATGGGAAATACTTTCACATTACATTTTCTATTGTTGAAGGCAGAAGCCACACATGTCATTAAATAATATTTAACACGTGGGATATTTACCTACCTAAATGTAGGAAATTCTCTGGGGGATACTAGAATTCTCCAGTTGTAATTACCATAAATCGGAGTTGTGATCCCTTTTCTGTCATCTGAGTGACCTCTAGCAGAAATCAGGACACTCAGTGAGTTTGATTTTATCCATCATCCCCAAGGTTGGTTGTTAGATCAAGGTTGCAAGCTAAAATGTAGTCAGTCCTCTGACAGATATGTTTTTTTGACTTGCAGAATTTTTTCACACATTTTGAATTAGTTGCCAGCACTTAAAATTAAGAGACTTCACATAGAAATCCAGATTTCTGACTTCTTTTGAGAAATTTCACATGTGAACAATTAGCTAGCACTGAGTAGCAGCAACCTGCCCTTTTTGGAAGGAGTATTTACTTTTTGTTTTACCATGGTCATTACTGTTTTCTCTTGTCTCCCTGAAACTCAGGTTGTGTTCTTATGGTATAGTTAAAAAGAAAGCAAAATATTCCATGTCTCTTTCAAAATTGAGGAAAAAATACTGACCATGATAGCTACATATATTCTTTCCAAAAATTGGTAGGGAGGGGATTGAGAGTAGGGTTATATTTTTGTTTTGTGTTTTTTTGGTGGAGGGGAGCTGTTTTCTTACAAATGACTGGCTGATTTCATGATTCCTGAGCTAGACAATCTCTAAAGCCTCATTTAATTCTGACATTGTAAGTTTCCATGAGATGATTTTATAACAATGATGTATTTCAAATTATTATGCCTTTGAAGATCAGTATATGATAAATGGATAGTGGTTATAAATCTAGTCAGGCTTCCAAATGGAATAGGGGCATCAAAGACCCCTTAGTGAAACACAGCCACAAGCAGGGAGGACACACACATTATTTTATTTTATTTTTTTGAATAAGATTTTTTAATATAATTGTCAGATTGGTTTCCATACAACACCCAGTACTCATCCCAACAAGTACCCTCAACACACATTATTTAAGAACTAATTTTTGCTCAAAAGCTTTTCAATGAAGGTCTGGTCAAGCACCCAAAGCAGTGCCTACCTTATTTCCCAAAGGTGATACTGCCCAAGGTGACACTACCATGATAAAACCTCTAGGTAGGAATCCATAAAACCTATCCTATGTTTTGTTATTTAGATAGGACTACTGATTGTTTCTCTTTTTTATGCTATGTTGAACCAAGATGATATTAATCTAAAAGAAAATTTAGACTTATTTCAAAATTAGGCTATTGTTTTTTCCCTTCTGTAAAAGAATACTCAAAAAATAGATTAATATTATTTCACTCCTATGTGGAATCTAAAAAAAAATTGAATAAACAAAAAGAATCAGAACTATAAATACAGAGAACAAACTGATGGTTACCAGAGGGAAGGGGTTTAGGGAATTGAGAAAAATGGGTGAAAGGGAATGTGAGATATAGGCTTCCAGTAATGGAATGAACAAGTCACTAGAATAAAAGGCACAACATGGGGAAGATAGTTAATATTGTAATAGTGTTGTATGATGACAGATGGTAGGTACACTTATGCTAAGCACAGTATAACATATAAAAACGTTGAATCGGTATGTTGTACACTTGAAACTAATGTAACATTTTGTGCTAACTATACTAAAATAAAACATTTTAGAAAAATAGGTTAGAGACTCAATATGTTTAGATTCTGCAACCAAAACTAACTCAGGTTTTGCTTTAATGGGGCCTGTATTATGGTCTGAAGGATGAAAAATATGGCCATTAAGATATTTTTTCTTTATTATAAAAATATTGTCTTCCACTAGAAAGTAAAAGAAGCATGAAGAAGAAAATAAAAGTTTCCCATAACCCCATCATCCACAACTTTTTTAACATGTTTTAAATATTACTACATAACATTTTTATGTGTATGTGTAGTGGATTTTAAAAAGAAAAATTTTAATTACATTGTATGCCATGTGCTACTTTTACAGTTTCATATTTTCCCATATCAATACATAATCTTTGAAACTAAATTATGTTTATATAAAAGTACGATGGTTGCATATGCCATAACGTCCCATTGTTTGTATTTAGTTTGTTTTCAGTGTTTTGCTATTATAAATAATGACTTCATGAGCATCTTTATACATAAATCTTCACTTGAATCTGGTAATTTCCTTCATAAAGATTCCTATAAATTATTAGGTGAAGGCATATGAAGTCTTTATAGCTCTTGATGTATATTGCAAAATTGCTTTAAGAGAGGCATGGGAGATGTGACACCCATAAACAGTATTTCTGTCTTCCTCTGAATAGATGGGGAAAATTAAGAGCAAGAATTAATATAGACACAATACTTAGAGGTGCTAATTGAGTTGCAGTACTGTGAAAATTGGAAGGATCAAACTGGCATCCCCAGCAGCTAAGAGTAGAACAGAGGGTCCTTGCTCTTCCACTTAAGGGCATGTGGGACAGCATCCTCAGCCCTGCAGATCTGTCCCTACAAGTCAGTGCTAAAGGCCTGATCCCTTGAAAACCCCTGGCTCTCATATTCTATGATTTATAGAGCTCTGATAGCTCAGTAAAAAAACACCAGCAAATATGATTTGTGGCTGTCTGTAATTATACACCCATCTTCCTATATTTCAGCAATCAGATATACTACTTCCCTTGATGGCTTTTTAAATTTGACTTTATGAAAGAGACCCTTCCTCACATTTGCCATATTGTGTGTCCCTACATGGTTATTTTTCACTCTCCTAAAATGGCTGCCTCTTACCTGATTTACCAATTCTGTAAAGGCAGTCATGATTCAGGGAAAGAAGCACTGGATTTATATTACATTTATTGTAAACCTGGCTTTATACTTTCCTGCCTTCTATTTTCCTGTAGACAATCTTGAGAAAGTAGCTTAACTCTTTTAGCCTTTGTTTCTTTGGTAAAACAAATAATTACACCTAACAGAATTGTTACGATTAAGTAAGGTAATGTGAAAGGGCTGGGAAGCTATCAAATCACAGTATTTTTGTTTCTAGGGAAGAATAATTTCATAATCTATGCCTTCTGGGAGGGAAATAAATTAATCAGATTCTTTCACCAGGATTGTCTACTACTGCTTATGTTAAAAATATTGATCATTCAAAACTCTGCCAAGTTAAAAGTAGTGGGCCCTTTCTCAGTTCTTTTTACTTAGGGTCACGCCTCAAGTTCTTTTGGCAATCTTTGTACACCCATTATGTGTGTGGCCCCTGCCGCCTCTCATTTCTCTTATCTGAGAAAACATTCTGGAATACAGTTGACCCTTGAACAACACAGGGGTTAGGGGCACCAATCCCCCATGCAGTCAAAAATCCATGTATAAATTTGACTCCCTAAAAGCTTTACTAGTAGCCTACTATTGACTGAAAGCCCTACTGATAGCATAAATAGTTATTACACTTATTTTCTAGGTTACATGTATTATATTCCGTATTCTTACAATAAGGTAAACTAGAGATGTTCTTAAAATCATAAGGAAAATACATTTATAGTACTGTACTTAAAAAAATCTATGTAGGGACACCTGGGTGGCTCAGTCGGTTAAGTGTCCGACTTTGGCTCAGGTCATGATTTCGCAGTCCATGAGTTCGAGCCCCGTGTCGGGTTCTGTGCTGACAGCTCAGAGCCTGGAGCCTGTTTCAGATTCTGTGTCTCCCTCTTTCTCTCTCCTCCCCTGTTCATGCTCTGTCTCTCCTCAAAAATAAACGTTAAAAAATATTTAAAAATCTATGTATAAATAGACCCATGCAGTTCAAACCCATGTTGTTCAAGGGTCAACTGTACTTAGAGTTTGATAAGGGGTTTCACAGATGAAAAGTAGGCAACAATGCAGATATTCAGACTGGCATAGATGATCAGAATGAAAGGTAGAGGAAGATCAAAGGAGACCTCCAAATGCTTTCAAGAGGAAATCTCCCATGATTAGTGATTTTTCAATGAGCTCAGATAGGATATACATAAAGGGGCCAAAGAGCAAGCATGATGAATTACAAAGAAGGACTTGATACTTTTGGATGTTGAAGAAAAATTCTGGGACCCTTTTTCTTTCAGCTGATTATTTGAGGTGACTAGAGAAAGGGAAAATTCAAATAAACAAACTTTTCAACTGGATGCTCTTAACATCCATATTGAAGGGAAACACATCTGCCCTCTGAGCCCTGTGTTCCATGATATCTCTAATGTCAGTCTTCTACTCTATAAGAGCTTAATGAGTAATCAATTATAGCATTGTGTTATACAATCCTTAATTTTATTTGTCTTTATGTTTGGCTTTTATCTCTATCTCAGCCTTGGCTTTTATTCATCTCTGTCTCAAACTTTTGTTTGCTCAAAGTGATGGAAGCAGTCAGCAAATAAATCTGTGCTTGAAAATGACAATGGGAACTCTACTGGCCACCCCACTGAGTTCATCTGAGTCATGTTAGTGTTGGCTTGGCCTCTAGGCATATTTCAGGCACCAAGTCAGAGTTAAGTCTCAGTTGGGAAGAATGAGTACCTGGTTAAAAGATACCAGAATGCCATACCATAAGATTAAGAAAAATGGTTTGATCACTCAGAACAGGACTATACTGGCTCCAGAAGTTGAACGAAGAGAGAAATGGGGTCAAGACCTACCATAAAGAACAGAGCAATGGGAGGGATGTGTGCTGTTGGATCCAAATAAGTCAGTGACACTGTCATCCAAAGACTATGTTCCACTTTCTCCTCAGATCAATAATAATCAGCTGACAGAGACAATTTCTGCTTATATTATCAAGATGTTTAAAAGAAAAGATAGGTAATGGGACATGGCTTGTAAAGAGGTTTTGAGATGTTCTCTCTTGGAAAAAATGATTTATAACTTGTGAAAATGAATAGTTCCTCAAGACATGTGAGCAACTAAGTCTATAACACACTCACAGTCTACTTTAAAATTTCTGTTTTCTAGGTATGCAGTGGGTCTTTTCCACTTTCTAGTCTGTTGAGCCACAACAGAATGGAAAGCAAAACTAAAGACAAAGATTAAAAGAGACCATGGACCAATGAGTAGAAAAAGAAAGATTAGGTGGCCTTTGGAGACTGCTGTGAGGCCTCACACCTGAGGTAGAGGAAAAGCGATTTTGTGGAAAGAGCACTGAACTTGGAATCACATTATTTGGATTCAAATGCTGGCTCTCCTTTTTTCTAGCTTTGAGATCACTTAAAGTCTTTGGTATACTTATGAAATGGGGAGAATATAACACCCCTTGCCTCATAGGGCTATTGTGAGGATCAAAAGAGATCATGGATGTGGAAGAGGTTTCTAAACTGCAAGTGAAGGAGAGAATTGCTGTTGTCCAGGACATCTCCACACATACTGGCTACCAGAGCACAGATGAAAAAGAAAGGAACTCCCCCTTAGGGGAGATGTGGCCAGTGAACTCCTACAGCTGTCAGCTGTATTCCCTTGAGATATTCAAAGTTTGTATGAAAACTTAGTGGCATATAGTACTAAAGATTACTAATTAATCTTTCTATTTGCTTTTCTCTTCAAACATAGACTCTTAAAGATGCTTTGCTTCCTTTTTATCTTTTCAACTGACTTCCAACACACTAACATAATGGTTTTAAGCAGATCATGCACTATTTTCTCCAAGTTCAGGTTAACATTACCTTAGTACTTTTTATACTAGTTTTGAGAATGTAGCACAAATACTCTTGTTCAGGCCTCCCCATAATCAGTAGCACATATTTGTGAGACTACTGGCTAGGGTTGAGGAGGTAATCTGTGACAATAGAACAAGGGGATCTAAATTTATTGGCTTAGCCTCAAGAGCATGATGTTTTCAACTCAGATTTGCATTTAAATTTTAAGCTTCCAGGAAACACAGAATGATAAAGTGTTAGATGTGGAAAAAGATCTCTGAGGGGATCTACTCCAATAAAAATGAGAAATCAAAGTTTTAAATTGGGGAAAGAGAATTGTTTTTAGTGACAGTGCTGTAACTGAAGCTAAGGTGGCCTGATTCCCTTTGCAGTATTATTTATTCTGTTTTCTTTGGATTCTCTTTACATTGCTAACAACAGGAGCACTTGCTTTCTCTCCTCCCATCTCTAGATAAATGATCTCTGAATCAGGCAAATGCATGATGCAAGCAGCATGATGCAAACTTCAATAATTTAGAGATATCAGATGGATGTCAAGGATTGGGCCTAAAAATTTGACTTTTCACTGGCTTTTTTCTTAAACTATTCGTTACATTTTCATGCAAAGCTATGACTACAATATTTTATTTATATCTTTTCTTATATTTTATGGTCTTTATCATGCTTGGTGGTGGTAAAATATCATTCCAGTTGATATCAGAGCTTACTTGAGTTCAATTGCTTCATATGAAAATTAAGGTGGGGTGACAAAGAAATGTCATTTGAATAAAATGACCTCAAATATTCTAGTTTTAGCATTCTACGATTATGAAATTTAAACATTTCCCCACTGGGGACTTTTGAACAATTCCTCAATTTTCCACTAATAGAAATATCAATGGTATTACACAAATTTCTTTTAACTTATTCTTAAGTATTTCCTAGGATATATCTCGGAAGTGGAATTGCTAGTTTAAAGGGCAGGCTAACTTTGCAACTTTTGATGCATAATGCCAGATTGCTCACTATAAAGATTTAAACTGACAAAGTATATCACTATCAGCAATGTGTAAATGCAGCCTCTTTATCATTGAGATCCTTTATTATTATTATTAACTTAAGGGGAGTAAAATGTATCTAATAATTCATTTTGCACCTATTTCTAGTGAGGCTGAGTATTCTTCAAAGTATGGCTTACTATTTTTATACAGAGGAACATAATTATAAAGACAATGAGCTTCAGTGCTAGAAAGAACTCAATTAAACTACCTTGTAGCTCTTTGGCTTAGGACAAATTACTTAACCTCTCAAAGCCTCAGTTTCCTCATTAATATCACCATATTAATAGTACCAGATTCTTAGTGTTCTTGTGCAGATTCAGTAAGACAGTGCATATAAAGTACTTAACCCAGAGTCTGGCATAAAAAAAAATTCAATAAATGTAAAACATTCTTATATGATTTGTGGGTGACAACATAGTATGATGGAGAGAACACTGGACCAGGTTTTTTTGTTTTGTTTTGTTTTGTTTAAGCCAAGATTCTAGTCTTGCCTTTGCCATTCACTATGAGATCTTAGGCAATCTGGGCTTCAATGTCTCTGCTGTCAAATAAGAGACTTCAAGGATCTATCATGGTTATTCCAGTTCTAAAATCTTATCCCAATATTGTTTTATCATGCATACATTGTAGGACCACCCCATACATCTTTGTAAGTTCTTTGTGTGAAACTTTCATTTGTTATTTATCAAATAAATTCACTATTTTATGAGGTAGAAAAATCTCTTGGCTTTCTCTTGATTGAACTTAGCATCTTGAGCCACTTATCGTGCAGTTGTCAGTTGCATAGAAAAAAAACTGATCTCTGTAAACACAGAGAATTCCTTGGAGAAACAATCAGGAACAAAACTGAGAAATGAAGTTTATCTGACCTTAGTAGGCTACTATCTGTCAGGATCTGGCATTTTGATTCATCTATACACTTTGTAGATATTAAGTTAGTGTATTTCCATACAAGTTGAGATATTTCTGGCATTTCCATATCCCCTTCATTAGTTGGAGGTTTGCTTTCATTCCATTTGATACCTACCTCTGATGAAGACCCAAAGGGTAATTTGCTGCTCAGGGTAAAATGGAGTCAGATTACAACTTTGAGTTAAGTGGACTTTGGTTTGTTACTTAGGTCACACCAGAATTTTTTTTTAGTTGTGATAACAACAGCTGCCCAGTACTGAATTCTCTCCAATATGAAAAGTTTTGCTATTCTGACAATCATCATGTTCATGTTTAGAGTGCCTTTTCCCTCCTTTTCATAAGCTTATACATCTTGCCTCTTCAGTGAAGGTTTTCTTGACCACCTCATATCAGAGAAATCTTCCTTTTGGCATTCTGTCTCTGTCACTCCTTTAACACTTAACTAGCAATTGTATATAGTATATGTTATTTCTGCATGTATGTGTATTTCCTATTATAACCAAACATCCTGATCCCTTTAGTACAGTACAGATTTTAAAAAGTTGTTCCAATATCTCCATAAGAACATGTGTACTTACACCACAAATCTAAATTTTTGATATGGAACATAGGAATAGAGTATCTTGCCCCAAAAGTTAAGATATGGTGTCATCAAGGGAAGAAGATACATTTCAGAATTTTAAATTCTTCTATCTTGCTGAAGGTTCCTAGTACAGAATTAGAAACAAATAGGCATTAAGTAAAAGAGGTTGATCAAGAGTTGGGTCAGTATGAGCCAATTGAACATATACAATTCCTGCAAGTAAGCAGACTTCCAGATGTGGAGTATGCTAAAGTTCCATGAATCCAAGAATGCTCCTTAACAGATGACTTGTATATAGTGTGTAAACAGTACATACATAATTCACTGCAAAAATGCTTTGTAATCCCTTTTCCTTTCATTCCTTTCCCTTCACTAAACTGATCTAACCAGTTTTTATATATCTAACCACCACTTTCATATATACAGGACTTTTAACACTTTCACAGATTTTTCACTTCTGTCATTAATTCTCACACACACAAAAATATGCTAGATAAGTCAATCAGACATTATTGTCTCCAGCTTAAAGATAAGAAAATCAGGAGAGGGAGGATGGCAGCTGAGTAGGAAGACCTTAGGCCCATCTCATTCCATGAACACAACTAGATAATATTAAATAATCCTAAACACCCCAGAAATCTACCTGAAGACTGACAGAATAAACTCCACAACTAAAGGGAGAAAAGAGGCCACATTGAGGAAGGTAGGAATTGCAGAAGTGCAAAGATGTGGTACAAGGGAGAAACAGATCACAGGTGCTGTGGAAGGGAGGAATCCCTGGTTGCAGAGAGGAGCAAAAGAGAAAGGAGGACACAAGAAGGTTTCCACAAATCCATTGCCTTGGAAAATAAGAGAGGCTGTATTTTGTGACTTCTTGCAACCAACAAAACTTAAAGCCTGGAGTTTTAAAGGTCAGCAGACTTAGCTGGGATAGAGCCTGGAGGACACTGCTCTGTTCCTGGACAGAAGGGGAAGAAACAACCCAGGGGCAGACAACATGGAAATAGCCATCTGAAGAATGCCTCAGACACACAGAGAAGAGATTATTTGCTCTTAGAGTGTATCCTTGAGAGGCAGTATTCCCAGAGACACTTCTCTGGGAACAAAGAAGGTGGTTGGTGTCATTTTCCTCCTCTACCCCTCAACATAAGCACAGAGGAACCTGCAGGAAGCAGCAGACTGCTGAAACTGGCTGCCTAACATGCTTACACCAGGACTCACCCCTCTGCCCTCTGGCAAAACTGTCCATCTCAATCAAGTTTGCCTCAGTCCCACCATGGCAGTCCCCTTCCCCAAGAGACAAGCACACTAGCTGACACCATGTTTACCAACCAGAGTTCTGCAGGAAAGTGCTGTCAGGTCTAATTTCACAAGCAGACCAGAACACAACCAGTTACAACTTGTCACATTCAGGCCAGATATCAAACACTGCTCACTGCAGGCAAAAGGAGCCTCTGCAGACAAGTGGGATGAAGGATAGGGCAGCTAAAACACAACACCAGAGCACATGCAGCACACAATGGAGACACTCCCTGAAGTGCCAGGCAATGGGTACTACATAATCACTTCTTCATAACGCCATTATTTTCAGGAGTAGTAGACATAACTGGCATTTCTAACATCCAGAAAAAATCAGACTTGAACAAAATGCCAAGATGGAGGAATTAATACCAAATGAAAGAACAAGATAAGGCCATGGCCAGAGATCTAAGGGAAACAGATATAGCTAACATGCCTGATGGAGTATTTAAAGCAACAATCATAAGGATACTCACTGGACTTCAGAAAAAAATAGAAGACATCAAAAAAGAATAGAAGACATCAGTGAGACCCTTACAGAGATAAAAGAGCTAAAAAAGAATCAGAGATAAAGAATGCAAAAAAAGAGATTGGAAACAGGCTTGATGCAATGAATAGCAGTCTGGAAGAAGTAGATGAATGTATTAGTGACATAGAAGACAAAATACTGGAAAACAATGAAGTTGAACAAAAGAGAAAAAGAAGAATTATGCAACATAAGAATAGATTTAGGAAACTTAGTGAGTCCAAAAAACGTAATAACATTTATATTATAGGAGTCCCAGAAGAAGAGAGAAAACGGGGCAGAGAATATATTTGAGGAACATAGCTGAAAACTTCCTAATCTGGGGGAAAAAATAGATCCATATCCAGGAAGTACAGAGAATTCCTATCAAAATGAACAAAAACAGGGGGCGCCTGGGTGGCCCAGTCAGTTAAGTGTCTGACTTTGACTCACGTCATTATCTCACAGCTTGTGAGTTCAAGCCTCACGTTGGGCTCCGTGCTAACAGCCCGGAGCCTGGAGTCTGCTTTGGATTCTGTGATTCCCTCTCTCTGCCCCCCACCCCTGCTCACACTCTGTCTCTCTCAAAAATAAATAAACGTTAAAAACAATTTAAAAAAGAACAAAAACAGGCCGATACCAAGACATATCATAATCAAATTTGCAAACTATACTGGTAAAGAACAAGTCTTAAGGTCAGAAAGAAAAAAAGAAGTTCTTAATGTACAAGAGAAGACCCATAAGGCTAGCTAGGGATTTCTCAACAGAAACATGGCAAGCCAGAAGGTACTGGCATGATATATACAATATGCTGAATAGACAAGTCTGCAACCAAGAATACTCTATACAGCAAGGCTATCATTCAGAATAGAAAGAGAGATAGTTTCCCAGACAAATAGAAACTAAAGGAGATTGTGACTACTAAACCGGCCCTGCAAGAAATATGAAAAGGGACTCTTTGAGTGCAAAGAAGAGATCAAAAGCAACAAAGAAAGGAAAGCAATTGTGAAAATATCCAGAAACAATGACAAGTAATAACATGGCACTAAATACATAGCTATCAGTAATTACTTTGAAAGTAAATGCACTAAGGGTCCAACCAAACCACAGAGGGTGTCAGAATGGATAAAGAAACAAGATTCATACAGTCTACAATAGACTGATTTTAGACCTAAAGACACCTGCAGATTGAAAATGAGAAGATAGAAGACATGCTCGGAAGGTGTTAAGATGATGTAGTATGGGGACCCTGAGCTTGTCTCATCCCTGAAAGGCAGTTAGAGCGGCATCAAACCACTTTGAACACCTAGGAAACTGATCTGAGGATTAATGCAACAACCTGCATAATTTGAGCCACAGACTTGGCAGGTATGTGGTGTGGAGAGGTGAATTGGGGGAGAGAAAAGCTGCGGAGCCACGAAGGGTAGGGAGCTATTTATGCAGAGAGAGGACAGAAAGAGAAAGAGAAAGGGGGAGAGTGCAACACTTCAGGACTGCACAAGAAAGCACACCCCCCAAAAGTACTTGGAAAGAAAGAGAGAGAGAGAGAGAGTAAAAACACTCACAGGGGACTAGACAAGAAATCTGTTCCTAAAAATCATTGATGGGGAGAAAGGACAGGGTTTCAATACTACCAGAATTCTATAAACAGTGGAGTGCAGAGTCTGAAGGTTCAGAGCTTAGTGCCTGGTAGTGTTCTGGTGAGAAAATAAGGCAAATCCCCAGGAGCAGGCAGTGTGGTCTTAGGGGTCCAAGGGCCATACAGGGAGAAGTGGTTCCCATGCTTGGAGGGCATTTGACAGAAGCCATACAACCTTCCCACAGACAAAAGTCCCAGTGAACCTGGGAGAGGGGTCATATTTGCTGGTATTGGGAAAAAATGCCAGAGTGTGGTAAAACCTGTTGCTGGCTGTGTGTTATAATTTGCCATGATCTCTGAACCTCTGCTACTGCATGATCACATGAAGGTTCTCTGGAGCAAGCTGGTATCCAGCCGTTGCTCAGTGAGACCCTCCCCCAGAGAGTCAGCACAGGTCTAAGCCAAGGCGGCTCTGAAGTGTGGGATTTTGAAACAGAGCCCCATATGAGATAAAACTCTGGAGGGAGGTGCCACCTGGCAGGTGGACAGCTTGGACACAGGGTAGAGACTGGGAATGGACAGAGGCCTGAGGGGGGCAAAGTAGGGGTACTTGATCACTGGTTGGTGAAAGCACAAAGTTCCTGTGCCAGAGACTAGGGATATGGGTGAAGCCTTTTACACCTCTCCCACACACTCACATGGGCGCACACATGCTGATCCACCCCAATAAGCTAATCACTGCCACTTAATAGAGAATGGAGGCTTTATACCCAGACCCACCCAACTGCATCCTACAAGCACATATTCCAGAAGACCAGCACAAGTCAGTCCACCTGCACAGTGTAGAGACTATAGAGTACTTCATAGTTTCAGTTGTGGTGTAAACTGAATATAACTGCATGTGGGTTTCATTCTGTTTGCTGGTTCATTTATTTGTTCATTTTCTTTGCTTCTGTTTTTGCTTAAATTGTTTTCTTTTTTCTTTTTCTTTCTCTTTGAATACAGAAAGAGAAATTTTTATTTTTTTACATTATTTTTATTTTAAAATGTTATTCTATTTCATTTTATTTATTTCATTTTATTCTATGTTATAACTTAAGTTTTTAAAAATTTTTACTGTTTTTTTTATTCCTTCCCCTTTTATTCTCCATTGTATGAAGCTTCTTTCAACAAGCAGATGGGAACACACCTAGGATCTAGCTTACTTTATTTGATTTTTTGTGTTGTTTTTAATTTCTTAATTTTTATTTTTGTTTTATTATTATTTTTCTTCTTCCAAAATGAAAAAATGAAGGAACTGACCCCAAAAGGAAAAACAGGTAGAAATGACAGCCAGAGACTTAACACAGATATAAGTAAGATGTCTGAGCTACAATTTAGAACCACAATAATAAGAATATTAGCTGAGGTTGAAAAAAGCATAGAGGACACCAAAGAATCCCTTTCTGTGGAGATAAGAAATAAAATCTAGTCAGGCCAAAATTAAAAATTCTATACATGAGATGCAATCTCAAATAGATGCCACAATGGCAAGGATGGACAAAACACAGCAGCAAATCAGCAATAAAGAAGATAAAACTATGGAGAATGATGAAGCAGGAAAAAAAAGACGGAAATAAAGGCAAACAAATGCATACAAGACTTAGAGAACTCAGTGACATAAAAAAAGAATAACATCTGAACCATAGGAGTCCCAGAAGATAAAGAGAGAGAAAAGGGGGTAGAAGGTTTATGTGAGCAAATTAGAGCAGAAAACATTCCTAATCTGGGGAAAGACACAGATGTCAAAATCCAAGAAACCCAAAGCATTCCCATCAGATTCAACAAAAACCAACCATCACCAAGGCATATAATAGTCAAATTCACAAAATACACAGACAAGGAAAGAATTATGAAAGCAGCAAGGGAATAAAAGTCCTTAACCTACAAGGGAAGACAGATCAGGTTCACAGCAGACTTATCCACATAAACTTGGCAGACCAAAAAGGAGTGGCAGGATATATTCAACATGCTGAATCAGAAAAATACGCAGCCAGGAATTCTTTATCCATCAAGGCTGTCATTCAAATCAGAAGGAGAGATAGTTTCCCAGACAAACAAAAACTAAAGGAGTTTGTAACCACTAAACCAGCCCTGTAAGAAATCTTAAGGGGGACTTTTTGAGTGGAGAAAAGACAAAAAAAAAAGCAGCAAAGCCTAGAAAGGACCAGACAACATCACCAAACCCACCAATACTAGAGTCAACACAAAGGCAGTAAATTCATATCTTTCAGTACTCACTCTAAATGTTAACAGACTAAATGCTCCAATAAAAAGACATAGGGTATCAGAATTGATAAGAAAACAAGACCCATCTATATTCTGCTTGCAAAAGATTCATTTTAGACCTAAAGATCCCTGCAGTTTGAAAGTAAGGGGATGGAGAACTATCTATCATGCTAATGATCATCAAAAGAAAGTTGGAGTAGCCATATTTACATCAGACAAACTAGATTTTATAATAAAGACTGTAGCAAGAGATGAAGAAGGGCATGATATCATAATCAAGGGGTCTATCCACGAAGAAGATCTAACAATTGTAAATATTTACACTCCCAACATACAGCACCCAAATATATAAATCAATTAATCACAAACATAAAGAAACTCAATGATAATAATACCATGATAGTAAGGGACTTCAACACCCACTTACAACAATGAACAGATCATGTAAGCAGAAAATAAAAAAGGAAAAGGGGGTTTGAATGGTATACTGGACCAGAAGAACTTAACAGATGTTTTTAGACATTTCACCCTAAAACAGACTACTCATTTTAGTCGAGTGCACATGGAACATTCTCCAGACTAGATCACATAGTGGGTCACAAAACAGCCCACAACAAGGACAAAAAGATCAAGTTCATACCATACATATCTTCATATCACAACACTGTGAAACTTGAAGCCAATCACAAGAAAAAGTTAGGAAATCCTCAAATACATGGAAATTAAAGAGCATCCTCCTAATGAATGAGTGGGCTAACCAACAAATTAAAGAGAAAATTTTAAAGTACATGAAAGTCAAGGAAAATAGAAACATGACAGCCCAAAACCTCTGGGATGCAGCAAAGGTGGTCATAAGAGGGAAGTGGATAGCAATCCAGGCCTTCGTTAAGAAGGAAGAAAGTTATCAAATACACAACCTAACATTACATTAAAGGAGCTGTAAAAGAACAGCAAATAAAGCCCAAAAGCAGCAGGAGAAGGAAATAATAAATATTAGAGCAGAAATCAATGATAGATTTAAAAAAAAAAGTGGGGCGCCTGGGTGGCGCAGTCGGTTAAGCGTCCGACTTCAGACAGGTCACGATCTCACGGTCCGTGAGTTTGAGCCCCGCGTCAGGCTCTGGGCTGATGGCTCAGAGCCTGGAGCCTGTTTCCGATTCTGTGTCTCCCTCTCTCTCTGCCCCTCCCCCGTTCATGCTCTGTCTCTCTCTGTCCCAAAAATAAATAAATGTTGAAAAAAAATTAAAAAAAAAAAAAAACAAGGGCACTTGGGTGGCTCAGTGGGTAAACTTCTGACTTTGGCTCAGGTCATGATCTCACAGTTCATGAGTTCAAGCCCCACGTCTGGCTCTGTGCCATCTCAGAGCCTAGAGCCTACTTCAGATTCTCTCTCTCTCTCTGCCCCTCCTCCAACTCACACTCTGTCTCTCTCGCTCTCAAAAATAAACATTTTAAAAAACACAGTAAAACAGATCAATGAAACCATGATCTAGTTCCTTAAAGAAATTAACAAAATGGATAAACCCCTGGCTATATTGATCAAAATGAAAAAGGACCCAAATAAATACAGTCACAAATGTAAGACAAGACATCACAATCAACACCACAGAAATACAAACAATAGTAAGAGAATATTATGAGCAATTACACGCCAAAAAATTGGGCAATCTGGAAGAAATGGACAAATTCCAAGAAACATATAAACTACCAAAACTGAAATAGGAAGAAATAGAAAATTTGAACAAACCCATAGCCAGTAAAGAAATCTCATCAGTCATCAAAAATCTCCCAACAAACAAGAATTCAGGACCAGATGACTTTCTGGGGGAATTCGAACAAACATTTAAAGAAGAGTTAACACCTCTTCTTTTGAAGCTGTTCCAAAAAATAGAAATGGAAGGAAAACTTCCAAACGTATTCTACGAGGCCAGTATTACCTTGATTCCAAAATCAGACAATGACCCCACTAAAAAGGAGAATTAAAGACCAATAATCCTGATGAACATGGATGCAAAAATCCTCAACAAGATACTATCAAACCATATCCAACAACACATTAAAAGAATAATTCACCATGATCATGTGGGATTTATACCTGGGAAGCAAGGCTGGTTCAATACCCACAAAACAATCAAGGTGATACATGACATTAATAAAAGAAAGGATAAGAAACACACTATCCTCTTAATGGATGCAGAAAAAGCATTTGACAAAATACACCATCCTTCTTTTTTTTTAATTTTTTAAGTGCCAACAATTTTTTTTATATATGAAATTTATTGTCAAATTGGTTTCCATACAACACCCAGTACTCATCCCAAAAAGTGCCCTCCTCAATACCCATCACCCACCCTCTCCTCTCTCCCACCCCCCATCAACCCTCAGTTTGTTCTCAGTTTTTAACAGTCTCTTATGCTTTGGCTCTCTCCCACTCTAACCTCTTTTTTTTTTTCCTTCCCCTCCCCCATGGGTTCCTGTTAAGTTTCTCAGAATCCACATAAGAGTGAAACCATATGGTATCTGTCTTTCTCTGTATGGCTTATTTCACTTAGCATCACACTCTCCAGTTCCATCCACGTTGCTACAAAAGGCCATATTTCATTTTTTCTCATTGCCACGTAGTACTCCATTGTGTATATAAACCACAATTTCTTTATCCATTCATCAGTTGATGGACATTTAGGCTCTTTCCATAATTTGGCTATTGTTGAGAGTGCTGCTATGAACATTGGGGTACAAGTGCCCCTATGCATCAGTGCTCCTGTATCCCTTGGATAAATTCCTAGCAGTGCTATTGCTGGGTCATAGGGTAGGTCTATTTTTAATTTTCTGAGGAACCTCCACACTGCTTTCCAGAGCGGCTGCACCAGTTTGCATTCCCACCAACAGTGCAAGAGGGTTCCCATTTCTCCACATCCTCTCCAGCATCTATAGTCTCCTGATTTGTTCATTTTGGCCACTCTGACTGGCGTGAGGTGATACCTGAGTGTGGTTTTGATTTGTATTTCCCTGATAAGGAGCGACGCTGAACATCTTTTCATGTGCCTGTTGGCCATCTGGATGTCTTCTTTAGAGAAGTGTCTATTCATGTTTTCTGCCCATTTCTTCACTGGATTATTTGTTTTTCGGGTGTGGAGTTTGGTGAGCTCTTTATAGATTTTGGATACTAGCCCTTTGTCCGATATGTCGTTTGCAAATATCTTTTCCCATTCCGTTGGTTGCCTTTTAGTTTTGTTGGTTGTTTCCTTTGCTGTGCAGAAGATTTTTATCTTCTTAAGGTCCCAGTAATTCACTTTTGCTTTTAATTCCCTTGCTTTTGGGGATGTGTCGAGTAAGAGATTGCTACGGCTGAGGTCAGAGAGGTCTTTTCCTGCTTTCTCCTCTAAGGTTTTGATGGATAAAGAACCTGAATGTGAGACAGGTTCACATTCAGGTTCTTTATCCATTTTGAGTTTATTTTTGTGAATGGTGTGAGAAAGTGGTCTAGTTTCAACCTTCTGCATGTTGCTGTCCAGTTCTCCCAGCACCATTTGTTAAAGAGGCTGTTTTTTTTCCATTGGATGTTCTTTCCTGCTTTGTCAAAGATGAGTTGGCCATACGTTTGTGGGTCTAGTTCTGGGGTTTCTATTCTATTCCATTGGTCTATGTGTCTGTTTTTGTGCCAATACCATGCTGTCTTGATGATGACAGCTTTGTAGTAGAGGCTAAAGTCTGGGATTGTGATGCCTCCTGCTTTGGTCTTCTTCTTCAAAATTCCTTTGGCTATTCGGGGCCTTTTGTGGTTCCATATGAATTTTAGGATTGCTTGTTCTAGTTTCGAGAAGAATGCTGGTGCAATTTTGATTGGGATTGCATTGAATGTGTAGATAGCTTTGGGTAGTATTGACATTTTAACAATATTTATTCTTCCAATCCATGAGCAGGGAATGTCTTTCCATTTCTTTAAATCTTCTTCAATTACCTTCATAAGCTATAGTTTTCAGCATACAGATCCTTTACATCTTTGGTTAGATTTATTCCTAGGTATTTTATGCTTCTTGGTGCAATTGTGAATGGGATCAGTTTCTTTATTTGTCTTTCTGTTGCTTCATTGTTAGTGTATAAGAATGCAACTGATTTCTGTGCATTGATTTTGTATCCTGCAACTTTGCTGAATTCCTGTATCAGTTCTAGCAGACTTTTGGTGGAGTCTATCGGATTTTCCATGTATAATATCATGTCATCTGCAAAAAGCGAAAGCTTGACTTCATCTTTGCCAATTTTGATGCCTTTGATTTCCTTTTGTTGTCTGATTGCTGATGCTAGAACTTCCAGCACTATGTTAAACAACAGCGGTGAGAGTGGGCATCCCTGTCGTGTTCCTGATCTCAGGGAAAAAGCTCTCAGTTTTTCCCCGTTGAGGATGATGTTAGCTGTGGGCTTCTCATAAATGGCTTTGATGATCTTTAAGTATGTTCCTTCTATCCCGACTTTCTCGAGGGTGTTTATTAAGAAAGGGTGCTGGATTTTGTCAAAGGACTTTTCTGCATCGATTGACAGGATCATATGGTTCTTCTCTTCTTTTTTGCTAATGTGATGTATCACGTTGACTGATTTGCGAATGTTGAACCAGCCCTGCATCCCAGGAATGAATCCCACTTGATCATGGTGAATAATTCTTTTTATATGCCATTGAATTCGATTTGCTAGTATCTTATTGAGAATTTTTGCATCCATATTCATCAGGGATATTGGCCTGTAGTTCTCTTTTTTTACTGGGTCTCTGTCTGGTTTAGGAATCAAAGGAATAGTGGCTTCATAGAATGAGTCTGGAAGTTTTCCTTCCCCTTCTATTTCTTGGAATAGCTTGAGAAGGATAGGTATTATCTCTGCTTTAAACGTCTGGTAGAACTCCCCTGGGAAGCCATCTGGTCCTGGACTCTTATTTGTTGGGAGATTTTTGATAACCGATTCAATTTCTT
Source organism: Prionailurus viverrinus (assembly GCF_022837055.1). NCBI lineage: Eukaryota > Metazoa > Chordata > Mammalia > Carnivora > Felidae > Prionailurus > Prionailurus viverrinus. The sequence continues at coordinate 230,690 of NW_025927617.1, forward strand.
CGCTGGTTATGGGTCTGTTCAAGCTTCCTATGTCCTCCTGATTGAGTTTTGGAAGCGTATGGGTGTTCAGGAATTTGTCCATTTCTTCCAGGTTTTCCAGTTTGTTGGCATATAATTTTTCATAGTATTCCCTGATAACTGTTTGTATCTCTGAGGGATTGGTTGTAATCATTCCATTTTCATTCATGATTTTATCTATTTGGGTCATCTCCCTTTTCTTTTTTAGAAGCCTGGCTATGGCACAAAAACAGACACATAGACCAATGGAATAGAATAGAAACCCCAGAACTAGACCCACAAACGTATGGCCAACTCATCTTTGACAAAGCAGGAAAGAACATCCAATGGAAAAAAGACAGCCTCTTTAACAAATGGTGCTGGGAGAACTGGACAGCAACATGCAGAAGGTTGAAACTAGACCACTTTCTCACACCATTCACAAAAATAAACTCAAAATGGATAAAGAACCTGAATGTGAGACAGGAAACCATCAAAACCTTAGAGGAGAAAGCAGGAAAAGACCTCTCTGACCTCAGCCGTAGCAATCTCTTACTCGACACATCCCCAAAGGCAAGGGAATTAAAAGCAAAAGTGAATTACTGGGACCTTATGAAGATTAAAAGCTTCTGCACAGCAAAGGAAACAACCAACAAAACTAAAAGGCAACCAATGGAATGGGAAAAGATATTCGCAAATGACATATCGGACAAAGGGCTAGTATCCAAAATCTATAAAGAGCTCACCAAACTCCACACCCGAAAAACAAATAACCCAGTGAAGAAATGGGCAGAAAACATGAATAGACACTTCTCTAAAGAAGACATCCAGATGGCCAACAGGCACATGAAAAGATGTTCAGCGTCGCTCCTTATCAGGGAAATACAAATCAAAACCACACTCAGGTATCACCTCACGCCAGTCAGAGTGGCCAAAATGAACAAATCAGGAGACTATAGATGCTGGAGAGGATGTGGAGAAACGGGAACCCTCTTGCACTGTTGGTGGGAATGCAAACTGGTGCAGCCGCTCTGGAAAGCAGTGTGGAGGTTCCTCAGAAAATTAAAAATAGACCTACCCTATGACCCAGAAATAGCACTGCTAGGAATTTATCCAAGGGATACAGGAGTACTGATGCATAGGGGCACTTGTACCCCAATGTTTATAGCAGCACTGTCAACAATAGCCAAATTATGGAAAGAGCCTAAATCTCCATCAACTGATGAATGGATAAAGAAATTGTGGTTTATATACACAATGGAATATTACGTGGCAATGAGAAAAAATGAAATATGGCCTTTTGTAGCAACGTGGATGGAACTGGAGAGTGTGATGCTAAGTGAAATAAGCCATACAGAGAAAGACAGATACCATATGGTTTCACTCTTATGTGGATCCTGAGAAACTTAACAGGAACCCATGGGGGAGGGGAAGGAAAAAAAAAAAAAGAGGTTAGAGTGGGAGAGAGCCAAAGCATAAGAGACTGTTAAAAACTGAGAACAAACTGAGGGTTGATGGGGGGTGGGAGGGAGGGGAGGGTGGGTGATGGGTATTGAGGAGGGCACCTTTTGGGATGAGCACTGGGTGTTGTATGGAAACCAATTTGTCAATAAATTTCATAAAAAAATTTTGATAAAAACACAGTAGGTTGAAAATAAAAGTTATTTTCTTAACATGAAAAAAAAAAAAGAGAAGCCTGGCTAGAGGTTTGTCAATTTTGTTTATTTTTTCAAAAAACCAACTCTTGGTTTCATTGATCTGCTATACAGTTTTTTTAGATTCTATATTATTTCTGCTCTGATCTTTATTATTTCTCTTCTTCTCCTGGGTTTAGGCTGTCTTTGCTGTTCTGCTTCTATTTCCTTTAGGTGTGCTGTTAGATTTTGTATTTGGGATTTTTCTTGTTTCTTGAGATAGGCCTGGATTGCAATGTATTTTCCTCTCAGGACTGCCTTCGCTGCGTCCCAAAGTATTTGGATTGTTGTATTTTCATTTTCGTTTGTTTCCATATATTTTTTAATTTCTTCTCTAATTGCCTGGTTGACCCACTCATTCGTTAATAGGGTGTTCTTTAACCTCCATGCTTTTGGAGGTTTTCCAGACTTTATTCTGTGGTTGATTTCAAGCTTCATAGCATTGTGGTCTGAAAGTATGCATGGTATAATTTCAATTCTGGTAAACTTATGAAGGGCTGTTTTGTGACCCAGTATATGATCTATCTTGGAGAATGTTCCATGTGCACTCGAGAAGAAAGTATATTCTTTTGCTTTGGGATGCAGAGTTCTAAATATATCTTTCAAGTCCATCTGATCCAATGTCTCATTCAGGGCCCTTGTTTCTTTATTGACCGTGTGTCTAGAGGATCTATCCATTTCTGTAAGTGGTGTATTAAAGTCCCCTGCAATTACCACATTCTTATCAATTAGGTTGCTTATGTTTATGAGTAATTGTTTTATATATTTGGGGGCTCTGGTATTCGGCACATAGACATTTATAATTGTTAGCTCTTCCTGTTGGATAGACCCTGTAACTATTATATAATGTCCTTCTTCAACTCTTGTTACAGCCTTTAATTTTAAAGTCTAGTTTGTCTGATATAAGTATGGCTACTCCAGCTTTCTTTTGGCTTCCAGTAGCATGATAAATAGTTCTGCATCCCCTCACTCTCAATCTAAAGGTGTCCTCAGTTCTAAAATTGGTCTCTTGTAGACAGCAAATAGATGGGTCTTGTTTTTTTATCCATTCTGATACCCTATGTCTTTTGGTTGGCACATTTAATCCATTTACATTCAGTGTTATTATAGAAAGATACGGGTTTAGAGTCATTGTGATGTCTGTATGTTTTATGCTTATAGTGATGTCTCTGGGACTTTGTCTCACAGGGTCCCCCTTAGGATCTCTTGTAGGGCTGGCTTAGTGGTGACAAATTCCTTCAGTTTTTGTTTGTTTGGGAAGACCTTTATCTCTCCTTCTATTCTAAATGACAGACTTGCTGGATAAAGGATTCTCGGCTGCATATTTTTTCTGTCTAGCACCCTGAAAATCTCGTGCCAATTCTTTCTGGCCTGCCAAGTTTCAAAAGAGAGATCTGTCACGAGTCTTATAGGTCTCCCTTTATATGTGAGGGCACGTTTACCCCTTGCTGCTTTCAGAATTTTCTCTTTATCCTTGTATTTTGCCAGTTTCACTATGATATGTCATGCAGAAGATCGATTCAAGTTACGTCTGAAGGGAGTTCTCTGTGCCTCTTGGATTTCAATGCCTTTTTCCTTCCCCAGTTCAGGGAAGTTCTCAGCTATGATTTCTTCAAGTACCCCTTCAGCACCTTTCCCTCTCTCTTCCTCCTCTGGGATACCAATTATGCATATATTATTTCTTTTTAGTGTATCACTTAGTTCTCTAATTTTCCCCTCATACTCCTGGATTTTTTTATCTCTCTTTCTCTCAGCTTCCTCGTTTTCCATAACTTTATCTTCTAGTTCACCTATTCTCTCCTCTGCCTCTTCAATCCGAGCCGTGGTGGTTTCCATTTTGTTATGCATTTCATTTAAAGCGTTTTTCAGCTCCTCGTGACTGTTCCTTAGTCCCTTGATCTCTGTAGCAAGAGATTCTCTGCTGTCCTCTATACTGTTTTCAAGCCCAGCAATTAATTTTATGACTATTATTCTAAATTCACTTTCTGTTATATTATTTAAATCCTTTTTGATCAGCTCATTAGCTGTTGTTATTTCCTGGAGTTTCTTCTGAGTGGAATTCTTCCGCTTGGTCATTTTGGATAGTCCCTGGCGTGGTGAGGACCTGCAGGGCACTTCTCCTGTGCTGTGGTGTATAACTGGAGTTGGTGGGTGGAGCCACAGTCAGACCTGATGTCTGCCCCCAGCCCACCGCTGGGGCCACAGTCAGACTGGTGTGTGCCTTCTCTTCCCCTCTCCTAGGGGCGGGATTCACTATGGGGTGGTGTGGCCTGTCTGGGCTACTTGCACCCTGCCAGGCTTGTGATGCTGGGGATCTGGCGTATTAGCTGGGGTGGGTAGGCCAGGTGCACAGGGGCAAGAGGGGCAGCTTAGCTCGCTTCTTCTTAGGTGATCCACTTCAGGAGCGGCCCTGTGGCAGCGGGAGGGAGTCAGATCCGCTGCCGGAGGTTTGGCTCCGCAGAAGCGCAGAGTTGGGTGTTTGCGCGGAGCGAGCAAGTTCCCTGGCAGGAACTGGTTCTCTTTGGGATTTTGGTTGGGGGATGGGCGGGGGAGATGGCGCTGGCGAGCACCTCCGTTCCCCGCCAAACTGAGCTCTGTCGTCCGGGGGCCCAGCAGCTCTCCCTCCCCTTGTCCTCCAGCCTTCCCACTTTCTGAGCAGAGCTGTTATCTTATGACCTCCCAGACCTTAAGTCGCGCTTGCTGTCGGAACACAGTCCGTCAGGCCCCTCCGCTTTTGCAAGCCAGACTCGGGGGCTCTGCTTGGCCGGCGAGCCGCCCCTCCATCCCGGCTCACTCCCGCCAGTCCGTGGAGCGCGCACCGCCTCGCCGCCCTTCCTACCCTCTTCCGTGGGCCTCTCGTCTGCGCTTGGCTCCGGCGACTCTGTTCTGCTAATCCTCTGGCGGTTTTCTGGGTTATTTAGGCAGGTGTAGGTGGAATCTAAGTGATCAGCAGGATGCGCGGTGAGTCCAGCGTCCTCCTACGCCGCCATCTTACCTATGAGAAAAATATACACCATCCTTCTTACCAAAACCCCCAAATAGTAAGGAAAGAAGGAACATACTTCAATATTATAAAGGTCATATATGAAAGACCCACAGCTAATATCATCCTCAATAAGGAAAAGCTGAAAGCTTTCCCCCTAACATCTGGAACATGACAGGGATGTCCACTCTCACCACTGTTGTTCAACATAGTGTTGGAAGTCCTAGCTTCAGCATTCAGACAACAAAAATAAATAAAAGGCATCCAAATCAGCAAAGAAGAAGTCAAACTTTCACTCTTTGCAAATGACATGATACTCTATGTGGAAAACCTGAAAGACCACACCAAAAATCCCCGCTAGAACTGATAAAATCAACATACAGAAATCAGTTGCATTTCTATCACCTCTATAGAAGTTGGTTGCATTTCTATCATGAAGCAGCAGAAAGAGAAATGAAGGAATTGATGCCATTTACAACTGTACTGAATACCATAAAATACCTAGGAATAAGCCTAATCAAAGGGGTAAAAGATCTGTATGCTTAAAACTATAGAAAACTAACGAAAGAGGATGGTGGAACAGCATGGAAGTTTTTTGTGTGTCTCGCATCCATGAAATACATCGAGACCAACACTAAACCATCCTGCACACCTAGAAAATTGATCTGAGGATTAACACAACAATCTGCACAACCTGAACCACATAATCCAACAGGTATGTGGTGTGGAGAGGTAAACTTGGGGAGAGATAAGCCACAGAGTTTGCAACTCCACAGCTTGATACCTGGCAGTGCTCTGGTGGGAAGGGAGAATCCCCAGGAGCAGAGTGGGGTCCGGGAGGTTCTTGGTCCACAAGGGGAAAAACAGTTCCACTGCTGGAAGGATATTTCTTAGAGACTGTTGAGGCCACCTGGTCCCAGCAGACCCCAGAGAACGGCAACATTCTCTGGTGCTGGAACAAGGTCGTTAAGGGTGAAGCCTGGTGCCAGATGTGTGTTGTGATTTTCCATAATCCTTGAAACGCTGCTGCTACACTCTCTCACAAACATTTTCTGGGGCAGGCCTGCAACTGGCCACAGTCTCTGGGCACCGGCAGCAGCATGGTCTCGCAAACTTTCCTGGGTGCAGCCATCATTTGGCGATTATTCAGTGAGACCCTCCACAGAGGGGTGAAACGGGTCAAAGTCATAGTCCCTCAGAAGTAAGGGGCCAGGGAAAACAGCCACATCTGAGACAAAACTAGGGAGAGAGGTACTGCCTGGGGCTTGGTCATGGACAGTAAAAAACCAGGGAGTGGACAAAAGCTGAAGACAGAGGATGGGTGTGCAATTGCTGACCAGTGAGAGCAGAGTTCTGATACTTGACACTGGGTAGCTGGGGGAAGCCATTTTCACCACTCCTGCGCATGTGCATACACACCTATGAGCTACACAACAATCCACCCCAGTAGGCCAGCAGTGCCATCTAGTGAAGAATGGAGCCTTTACACTAAGTCCTGCCCAACTGGGTCAACCTTGCTCTTCAAGAACATAAGACTCACTGACTGCTTAGTTTATGGACTATAAAGTGCTTCATAGCTTGACTTCTATGGGGAAATGTACTAATTTCAGTCATATTTCAATTTCTTAGCAGATCCATCTATTCAATTTTCTTTCTTTTTTTCCCTCTTTTTCACTTTTTTTCTTTTTCTTGACTACAGAAAGAGAAAAAATCATTTTTATTTTCAATTTTTATTAAAAATATTTTTCTTTAATTTTTTTTTACTATATTTACTACTTTTGTGTAAATTTTACATTCTATTTACTTCCATCATTTTATTTTAGTCTACTTCAGTGTATTCACTGTTTCAAATTTTCAAAAAATTTCCTTTTTTTTCTTTTTTCTCTTTTTCATTTCTATTCTTTATCTTGAATACAAAAAGAAAAAAATACATTTTCATTTTTAATTTTTATTAAAAATATTGTTCTTCAATTTTTTCTACTATATTCTTTACTTTTGTGTAACTTTTTTTCAAATTCTATTGTACTTCCATAATTTCATTTTAGTCTACTTCAGTGTATTCATTTTTTTCAAATTTTCAAATGATTTTCTTTTTTTTCTTTCCCCCTTTTTTCTCTAATCTAAGCCACTGTCAACACCCAACCAAAACACACTTAGGATCTAGCATCATTTATTCAATTTTTGTGCGTGAGTTTTTAATTTTTAATTTTAATATATTTTTAATTTTAATTTTTTCTACCTCTTTAATTCCTGTTCTCCCTTCAAAATGATGAAACGAAGGAATTCACCCCAAAAGAAAGAGCATGAAGAAACGACAGCCAGGGATTTAACCAACACAGACACAAGCAAGATGTCTGAACCAAAATTTAGAGTCACGATAATAAAAATACCAGCTGGAGTCGAAAAAAATTAGAATCCCTTTCTGCAGAGATAAAAGAAGTAAAAACTAGTCAGAATGAAATTAAAAATTCTATAACTGAGCTGCAATCACAGATGGATACTGTAACAGCAGGGATGGATGAGGCAGAACAGAGATTCAGTGATATAGGGGACAAACTTATGGAGAATAATGAAGCAGAAAAAAAGAGGGAGATTAAGGCAAAAGAGCACGATTTAAGAATTAGAGAAATCAGTGACTCATTAAAAAGGAACAACATCAGAACATAAGGGTCCCAGAAAAGGAAGAGAGAGAGATAGGGGTAGAAGAGTTATGTGAGCAAATCATAGCAGAAAACTTTCTTAACCTGGGGAAAGACAAAGACATCCAAATCCAGGAAGCACAGAGGACTCCCATTACATTCAACAAAAACCAACCAACAAGGCATATCATAGTCAAATTCACAAACTATTCAGGCAAGGAGAGAATCATGAAAGCAGCAAGGGAAAAAAAGTCCTTAACCTACAAGGGAAAACAGATCAGGTTTGCAGCAAACCTATCCACAGAAACTTGGCAGGCCAGAAAGGACTGGGAGGATATATTCAATGTGCTGAATCAGAAAAATATGCAGCCATGAATTCTTTATCCAGCAAAGTTGTCATTCAAAATAGGAGAGACAAAAATTTTCCCAAACAAAAATAAAAGAGTTTGTGACCACTAAACCAGTCCTGCAAGAAATTTTAAGGGGGACTTTCTGAGGAGAGAAAATATGAAAATTTAAATAAATAAATAAATAAATACCAAAACCAACAAAGATTAGAAAGGGCCAGAGAACACCACCAGAAACTCCAACTCTACAAGCAACATAATGGCAATAAATTCATATCTTTCACTACTTACTCTAAATGTCAATGGACTCAATGCTCCAATCAAAAGACATAGGATAACAGAATGAATAAGAAAACAAGATCCATCTATATGCTGTTTACAAGAGACCCACTTTAGACCTAAAGACACCTTCAGATTGAAAGTAAGGGGATGGAGAACCATTTATCATGCTAATGGTCAACAAAAGAAAGCCAGAGTAGCTCTACTTATATCAGACTATCTAGACTTTAAAATAAAAACTGTATCAAGAGATGCAGAAGGGCATTACATCATAATAAAGGGGTCTATCCACCAAGAAGACCTAACAATTGTAAACATTTATGTACCAAATGTGGCAGCGCCCAAATATATATATATAATCACAAACATAAAATCATCGATAGTAAAACCCTAATAGTAGGATACGTCAACATCCCACTCACAGCAATGGACAGATCATCTAATCAAATAATCAACAAGGAAACAAGGGCTTTGAATGACACCCTGGATTAGATGGACTTAACAGATATATTCAGAACATTTCATCCTAAAGCAGCAGAATATACATTCTTCTCCAGTGCACATGGAACGTTCTCCAGAATAGACCACATACTGGGACACAAATCAGCCCTCAGCAAGTACAACAAGATCGAGATCATACTGTGCATATTTTCAGACCACCACGCTATGAAACTCGAAATCAACCACAAGAAAAAATTTGGAAAGGTAACAAATACTTGGAGACTGAAGAACATCCTACTAAAAAATGAATGAGCTAACCAAGGAGTTAAAGAGGAAATTAAAAAGTATATGGAAGTCAATGAAAATGATAACACAACAACCCAAAACCTCTGGGACGAAGCAAAGGCAGTCATTAGAGGAAAGCATATAGCAATCCAGGCCTTCCTAAAGAAGGAAGAAAGATCTCAGATACAAAACCTAACCTTATGCCTTAAAGAGCTGGAAAAATAACAGCAAATAAAACTGAAAAACAGCAGAATATAGGAAATAATAAAGATTAGAGTAGAAATTAATGCTATTGAAACCAAAAAACAGTAGAACAGATCAATGAAACCACAAGCTGGTTCTTTGAAAGAATTAACAAAATTGATAAACCACTAGCCAGTATGATCAAAAAGAAAAAGGAAAGGACCCAAATAAATAAAATCAAGAATGAAAGAGGAGAGATCACAACCAACACAGCAGATATAAAAACAATAATAAGAGAATATTATGAGCGATTGTATGCCAATAAAATGGGCAATCTGGAAGAAATGGACAAATTCCTAGAAACATATACACTACCAAAACTGAAACAGGAATAAATAGAAAATGTGAACAGACCCATAAACAGTAAAGAAATCAAATTAGTAATCAGTAATCTCCCAAAACACAAGAGTCCAGGGCCATATGGCATTCCAGGGGAATTCTAAGAAACATTTAAGGAAGAGTTCACACCTATTCTCTAGAAGCTGTTCCAAAAAATAGAAATTGAAGGAAAACTTTCAAACTCATTCTATGAAGCCAGCATTACCTTGATTCCAAAACCAGACAGAGACCCACTAAAAAGGAGAACTATAGACCAATTTCCCTGATGAACATGGATGCAAAAATCCTCAACAAGATGTTAGCCAACCGGCTCCAACAGTATATTAAAAAATTATTTACCATGACCAAGTGGGATTTATACCTGGGATGCAGGGCTGTTTCAATATCCACAAAACAATTAACGTGATTCATTACATCAATAAAAGAAAGGACAAGAACCATATGATCCTCTCAATAGATGCACAGAAAGCATTTGACAAAATACAGCATCCTTTCTTGATAAAAACCCTCAAGAAAGTAGGGATACAAGGAACATACCTCGAAATCAAAAAGCCATGTATGAATGACCCCATGCTAATATCATCCTCAATGGGGAAAAACCGAGAGCTTTCCCCCTAAGGTCAGGAACAAGACAGGGATATCCACTGTTGCCACTGTTATTCAAAATAGTATTGGAAGTCTTAGCCTCTGCAATCAGACAACACAAAGAAATAAAAGGCAAAAGAAAAAATCAGACAGCAGGAGGTCAAACTTTCACTCTTCACAGATGACATGATACTCTATATGGAAAACCCTAATGATTCCACCAAAAAAAACTGCTAGAACTGATTCATGAATTCAGCAAAGTTGCAGGATATAAAATAAAGGCACAGAAAATGGTTGCATTCCTATACACCAACAATGAAGTGACAGAGAAATCAAGGAATTTATACCATTTACAATTGCACCAAAAACCATAAAATACCTAGGAATAAATTTAATGAAAGAGGTGAAAAATCTATACACTGAAAACTATAGAAAGCTCATGAATGAAATTGAAGAAGACACAAAAAAATGGAAAAAGAATCCATGCTCTGGGATAGGAAGAACAAATACTGTTAAAATGTCAATACTACCCAAAGCAATCTACACATTCAATGCAATCTCCATCAAAATAGCATCAGCTTTATTCACAGAGCTAGAACAAATAATCCTAAAATTTGTATGGAACCAGAAAAGACCCCGAATAGCCAAAGCAATCTTAAAAAAGGAAACCAAAGCAGGACATCACAATCCCAGTCTTCAAGCTATACTACAAAGCTTTAATCATCAAGGCAGTATGGTACTGGCACAAGAACAGACACTCAGATCAATGGAATAGAATAGAGAACCCAGAAATGGGCCCACAAACCTATGGCCAACTACTCTTTGACAAAGCAGGAAAGAATATCCAACAGAATAAAGACAGTCTCTTCAGTAAGTGGTGCTGGGAAAACCGGACAGCAACATGCAGAAGAATGAACCTGGACCACTTTCTTACACCATACACAAAAATAAACTCAAAATGGATGAAAGACCTAAATGTAAGACAGGAAGTCATCAAAATCCTCGAGGAGAAAGCAGGCAAAAACCTCTTTGATCTTGGCCACAGCAACTTCTCACTCAACACGTCTCCAGAGGCAAGGGAAACAAAAGCAAAAATGAACTACTGGGACCTCATCAAGATAAAAGCTTCTTCACAGCAAAGGAAACAATCAGCAACACTAAAAGGCAACCAACAGAATAGAAGAAGATATTTGTAAATGACATATCAGATAAAGGGTTAGTATCCAAAATCTATAAAGAACTTATCAAACTCAACACCCAAAAAACAAATAATCCACTGAAGAAATGGGCAAAAGACATGAATAGACACTTCTCCAAAGAAGACATCCAGATGGCCAACCGATACATGAAAAAAATGCTCAACTTCACTCATCATCAGGGAAACACAAATCAAACCCAAAATGAGATACCACCTTACACCTGTCAGAATGGCTAACATTAACAACTCAGGCAACAAGAGATGTTGGCGAGGATGCGGAGAAAGAGGATCTCTTTTGCATTGTTGGTGGAAATGCAAGCTGGCACAGCCACTGTGGAAAACAGTATGGAGGTTCCTCAAAAAACTAAAAATAGTACTACCCTACTACCAAGCAATTGCAATACTAGGTATTTATCCAAGGGATACAGGTATGCTGTTTTGAAGGGACACATGAATCCTGATGTTTATAACTGCACTATCAACAGTAGCCAAAGTATGGAAAGAGCCCAAATGTCCATCAGTGGATGAATGGATAAAGATGTGGTATATATATACAATGGAGTATTACTCGGCAATCAAAAAGAATGAAATCTTGCCATTTGCAACTATGTGGATGGAACTAGAAGGTATTATGTTAAGTGAAATTAGTCGGAAAAAGACAAAAATCATATGACTTCACTCATATGAGGACTTTAAGAGACAAAACAGATGAACAAAAGGGAAGGGAAATAAAAATAATATAAAAACAGGGAGGGGGACAAAACAAAAGAGACTCATAAATATGGAGAAAAAACTGAGGGTTGCTGGAGGGGTTGTGGGAGGGGGGACGGGCTAAATGGGTAAGGGGCACTAAAGAATCTACTCCTGAAATCACTGTTGCACTATATGTTAACTAATTTGGATGTAAATTTTTTTAAAAATACTAAAAATAAAATTTTTTAAAAATTAAAAGAAAGGAAAACTTATGAAAGAAATTGAATATGACACAAAAAATGGAAAAACATTCCATACTCATGGATCACAAGAACAAATATTTTTAAAATGTTGATACTATCCAAAACAATCTCATATCTCATGCAATACCTATGAAAAAAACACCAGCATTACTAGAATTCTTCACAGATCTAGAACAAACAATTCTAAAATTTGTATGGAACCAGAAAAAGACCCCATATAACCAAAGTAATTTTGGAAAAGAAGAATAAAGCTAGAAGCATCACAATTCCGGACCCCAAGCTGTATTCCAAAGTTGTAATTATCAAGACAGTATGTACCTAGCACAAAAACAGACACATAAATCAATGGAACAAAATAGAAAATCCCGAAATGGGCCCACAATTATATGGCCAACTAATCTTCAACAAAGCAGGAAAGAGTATCCAATGGAAAAAAGACAGTCTCTTCAGCAAATGGTGTTGGGAAAACTGGACAGTGACATGTAGAAGAATGAGCCTGGGCCATTTTTTTTACACTATACACAAAAATAAACTCAAAATAGATGAAAGACCTAAATGTAAGACAGGAAACCAACAAAATCTGATGGAAAAAACAGAGAACAACCTCTTCGACCTTGGCCACAGAAACTTCTTACTAGACATGTCTCCCCAGGCAAGGGAAACAAAAGCAAAAAATGAACTATTGGGACCTCATGAAGATAAAAATCTTCTGCACAGCAAAGGAAACAATCAACAAATCTAAAAGGCAACTGTCAGAATTGGGAAAGATATTTTGAAATGAAATAATGGATAAATGATTAGTATCCAAAATCTATAAAGAAGTTACCAAATTCTACAACTAAAAATCAACTAATCCAGTGAAGAAATGGGTAGAAGACAAGAATGAACACTTTTCCAAAGAAGATATCCAGATGGCTAACAGACGCATGAAAAGATGCTCAACATCACTCATCATCAGGGAAATACAAATCAAAACACAATAAGATATCAGATCACATCTGTCCGAATGGCTAAAATTAACAACTCAGGAAACAACAGATGTTAGCAAGCATGTGGAGAAGGGGAACACTTTTGCACTGCTGGTGGGAATGCAAACTGGTGCATCCACTCTGGAATATAGTATGGAGGTTCTTCAAAAAATTAAAAATAGAGCATCCCTATGACCCAACAATTGCACTACTAGGTATTTATCCAAAGGATATAAAAATGCTTATTTGAAGGGGAACATGCACCCCAATGTTTATAGTAGCACTATAAATAATAGCCAAATTATGGAAAGAGCCCAAACGTCCATCAAATGACGAATGGATAAAGAAGGTGTGGTATATATATACAATGGAATATTACTCAGTGATCAAAAAGAATGAAATCTTGCCATTTGCAACAATGTGGATGGAACTAGAGTGTATTATGCTAAGCAAAATAAGTCAGAGAAAGATAAATATCATATGATTTCACCTATATGTGTAATTTAAGAAACAAAACAGATAAATATAGGGGAATAGAAGGAAAAATCAGATACAAACTGAGAATTAAGCAAGCCATAAAAGACTCTTAACAACAGAGAACTGAGGGATGTTGGAAGGGTGTTGGGAGGGAGGATGGGCTAAATGGGTGATGGCCATTAAGGAGGGCACTTGTTGGGATGAACCCTGGGCATCATATGTAAATGATGAATCACTCACGGAATTCTACTCCTGAAATCATTATTACACTATATGTTAACTAACTTGTATTTAAATAAAAATAAAAAATATAAATAAATGACTAAGATCTGCTAAAACTGATAAACAAATTCAGTAAAGTTACAGAATACAAAATGAATGTACAGAAATCAGTTTCATTCTATACACTAATAATGAAGCGACAGAAAGAGAAATTAAGGAATCAATGCTACTTACTATTTGACCAAAAACACTAACATACATAGGAATAAACCTGGAACACCTGGGTAGATCAGTCAGTTAAATGTCTAACTTCAGTTTGTGTCATGATCTCACAGTTCATGAGTTCAAGCCCTGCATCAGGCTCTGTGCTGACAGCTCAGAGCCTGGAGCCTGCTTCAGATTCTGTGTCTCCCTCTCTCTCTCTCTCTGCCCGCCCCCAACTCATACTCTGTCTCTCTCTCATAAATAAATAAACATTAAAAATTTTTTTAAAGGAAGAGCAAATATTGTTAAAATGTCTATACCACCCACAGCCATCTGCGCATTTAATGAAATCCATATCAAAACACCAACAGCGTTTTCCATGGAGCTAGAACAAACAATCCTAAAGTAGGTATGGAACCACAAAAGACCCCGAATATCCAAAGCAAATTATTTATTTATTTATTTATTTATTTATTTATATTTTGTGGAGAGTGACAGTGGGGGAGGGGCAAAGGGAGGGGGACAGAGGATCCTAAACAAGCTCTGTGCTGCCAGGCTGACAGCAGTGATCCCAATGTGGGGCTTGAACTCATGAACCGTGAGATCATGACCTGAGCTGAAGCCAGACAGTCAACTGACTGAGCTACCCAGGTACCCCTCCAAAGCAACCTTTTAAAAGAAAAGCAAAACTGGAAGCATCACAATTCTGGACTTCAAATTATATTACAAAGCTGTAGTGATCAAAATAGTATGGTACTGGCACAAAAATAGACACATAGATCAATGGAATAGAATAGAAAACCCAGAAATGAACTCACAATGATATGGTCAGTTAATCTTTGACAAAAAAAGAAAAGATATCCAGTGGAAAAAGATGGTCTCTTCAACAAATGGTGTCAGGAAAACTGGACAGCAACATGCAGAAGAATGAAACTGGACCACTTTCTTACACCATACACAAAAAATAAATTAAAAATTGATGAAATGGGAGACCTGGAACTATAAAAATCCAAGAGGAGAATAAGGCAGTAACCTCTTTGACGTCAGCCATACCCACTTCTTTCTAGATATGTACCCTAAGCAAGGGAAACAAAAGGAAAAATAAACTATTGAGACTTCATCAAGGTAAAACGCTTCTGCACAGCAAAGGAAATAATCAACAAAACTAAAGGGCAACCTACAGAATGGGAGAAAATAATTACAAATAACATATCTGAGGGGCACCTGGGTGGCTCAGTCAATTAGGCATCTGACTTCAACTCAGGTCACGGTCTCACAACTCCTGAGTTCAAGCCCCATGTCAGGCTCTGTGCTGACAGCTCAGAGTCTGGAGCCTGCTTTGGATTCTGTGTCTCCCTCTCTCTCTTCCCCTTCCCCACTCATGCTCTCTGTCTCCCTCTCCTTCAAAAATAAATAAACTTTAAAAATTTTTAAAAAATAACATGTCTGATAAAGGATTAGTATCCAAAATATATAAAGAACTTCTGCAACTCAACACCCAAAAAATAATCCAATTAAAATGGGCAGAAGATATGAAGGGACATATTTCCAAAGAAGACATAAACATGGCCAACAGACACAGGAAAATATGCTCAACATCACTCATCATCAGTTAAACACAAATCAAAACTATGAGATAGCACCTCATACCTGTCAGAATAGCTAAAATCAACAACACATGAAACAACAGGTGTTTGCAAGGATGTGGAGAAAGGGGAACTCTCTGCACTATTGGTGAGAATGCAAACTGGCGTGACCACTCTGAAAAACAGTATACAGGCTCCTCAAAAAGTTAAAAATAAGAATGGCTGGATGGCTCAGTCAGTTGGGCTTCCGACTTTGGCTCAGGTCATGATCTTACCATTCATGAGTTCAAGCCCCACACTGGGCTCTGTGCTGACAGCTCAGAGCCTGAAGCCTGCTTTGGATTCTGTGTCTCTTTCTTTCTTTGCCCCTCTCCTGCTCTCACTCTGTCTCTGTCTCTCTCTCTCTCTCTCAAAAATAAATTTTAAAAAATTTTTAAGTTAAAAAATTAAAAGTTAAAAATAGTACTGTCCTAGGATCTAGCAATTGTGCTACTAGTTATTTATCCAAAGAATATAAAAATACTAATTTAAAGGGATACATGCACCCCAATGTTTATAGCAGCATTTCTACAATAACCAAATCATGCCAACAGCCCAGCCCATGTGTTCATTGACTGATGAATGGATAAAGAAGATGCGGTATGTGTGTGTGTGTGTGTGTGTGTGTGCATGTGTGTGTACAGGAATATTATATATACACACTATATATATATATATATATACATAATGGAATATTATATATAATATAATATAAATAATATATATTAATACATAATATATATTATATGCAATGGAATATATTATATATAATGGAATATTACTCAGTCATGAAAAAGAATGAAATCTTGCCATTTGCAATGAGATGGATGGGGCCAGAGAATGTTTTGCTTGCTAAGTGCAATCAGTCAGTTGGGGAAAGAAAAATATCATGTCATTTCACCCATGTGTGAAATTTAATAAAAAAAAAAAGAAATGCATAAAGAGAAAAAAAGGAGAGAGAGAGGCAAACACAGAAACAGACTCCTAACTATAGAGAATATAATCTTGGTTACCAGAAGGGAAGTGGGTGGGGGGATGGGTTCAATAGGTGATGGGGATTAAGGAGTGCATTTGTGATGTACACTAAGCATTGTATGGAAGTATTGAATTGTTATATTGTACATCTGAATCTAATATTACACTGTATTTTACCTAACTGGATTTTAACGAAAACTTACAAAAAATAAAAATCAAGATGAAGAAATCATCCCTGAAAGGAAAAGTGATTCACCCAAGGTCACACACCACAATCATGATCTTCCTACTAATGTTGACCTCACTTTGGTGTACTTGTTCTGAATTGCCCATTCTCAGTGCTTTCTATCGTCCCTATTTTGAAGCTCTTATTTTTATAAGGCAGAAATATCCTGGTTTATCTTTACAATGGGAATTAGAGTATCAGAGATAGGAGGAAATTTAGAGGTTCTGGAGTCCTGCTGTCTCATTCTACAAGCAAAAACACCTAAAGATTCAGATGGTGAAGCCACATTCTCAGGGTAAAAAATTTAGGCAACCTTTAACCTGCAAAAGGGCTTTGAACTGGCCAGTCAGCTGCTTTCCTTTTCCTTACCCATCTCTATTCACCTAAAATCTTTGTAAGCAATCTCAGATTTGTTTCAGCCTTCTCGGGCTCTAAAATTGACACAACATAAATTCAGATCAGATAAGGGTAAAGGTCATGTTAGTGTTGATATACCATTGTTTATCCTGGGCTAATACATATCAGAAGCAAGAAAGCCTGAAGGGGAGAAAAAGGAAACTGGTAAATTTCTGAACACTTTTCACCATGTGTACATATTCATAAAATGATGTGCCAATTAGTCCCTATTACTTTATATTACACAGATATCTCAGATCTCTTTCACAGTCTGGTATAGAATCTAGAATCTGAGAGATTTTGTAATGAATTTTCAGAAGGGCTGATTGAGACTGGAAATGCTGAGCCATAAGTGGCAATATTCTGCAGACTGTTAAAAGGTGAGCTAACCATTCCCCACTTTATCTCTAGAGTCTGGTCCACTCTTTATCTCTAGAGTCTGCTCTGCTGATAACTTTCAAGTTTTAGAGATCTAGCATTTTACAAACATGGAAAGTAGAGCTACAGAGTTTAGAAAATGAAGTATTACATTCAAGGCTAGTTGAAGGAGGAACGAGGTATGTCACACAGTGGATAACAAGAAGGAAAAATGGAGAACCACTGATATGATACACACGTTATTTTCATTCTATTCTCTGCCCTACAATCTGTTCCTAGTGTTTCTTTCATAAACAGTTTTGAACATATTTTGTTTGTCTTTATAACTTTTTTTGGAAGAGTCAATTCATAGAAACACATTTAGTGCAGTGGCTCTCAACCACAGCTTTTTAGATTTACATGGGAAATATAATAAATACCAATGCTTTAGCCCACCTCCCAAAAGTCAGAATTTCTTGAAAGTAGTCATCTAGTATTTGTATTTTTTCACTTGTATTTTAAATTCAGGTAATTCTGGAGACGGTTGGGTGGCTCAATTGATTGAGCATCCAACTCTTGAGTTTGGCTCAGGTCATGATCCCAGGGTCATGAGATTGAGCCCCATGTTGGCTTCACACTGAGTGTGTAGCTTGTTTAAGATTCTCCCTCTTTTATCCCTCTGCCCCTCTCCCACCCCTGCTCATGCACTTTCTCTCTAAAATAGATGATTGATAGATAGATAGATAATAGATAGATACATAGATACATACATAGATACATAGATACATAGATGATAGATAAAAATAAAGTCAGGAGATTCTGATTTATATAAGGTTGATAACCATTGATCTTGTCCAATCTCCTCCTTTTGCAGGTAAGAAAACAGGCCCAGAGAGGGCCAGGTGTCAAGCCCAAGGTGATAACATTAGTTAATAAATGAAGTAGTAACATACTCGAGATTTCCTGACATCTAGTCTAGTGGTCTTTCCATTAGACCATGCTAAAGGAAGCAAGGTATATGAGATCAAGTGACATAACTCTAAGTCAATGAGGTGTCCCAAAATATGATAAATAGTCTGTATCATTCTTTATTCTTCATGTACCTCCAGATTTGAAGAGAGAGAAGGGCTGGTAAGGTTGGAGAATTATTTGACTCTATCAACTGTAAAGATCTTTTTCCTTTACCTCATAGTTCTGTCCCTGAATGTAATACCTTATGAGACCACTCACACAGTATGATTTGAGAACATTACAAGGTAGCGTTATCCCTAAATATCCCTCTTGCTGACCTTTCACAGTGCCTGAAGCTTATACTAGTAACCATTCTTCTAGTTTAGGTCACTTCTGCCAGAAGACCAATTATACATACAGAGATAGAGGGTTGGAGTGCTGTTAACTAAACCTCTGTCACCTGGAAAAGCAGCAAACTCTAAAAAGCTGATCCCAAAGACATATTAATGAATGATGGGAGGAAAGGGAAACCCCAGAATATAGTGTAAGCTCCCAGTAAGAGCCTCGAACAGTGCCAAAATCAGGCTCTCCTTTTTCAAAATGGAATCTAGATACTTTTCATGTGTATATTTGATAAATATAAGCAATATAATGAAAATAGAACTGGGTTGGGAGACAGAAGCCCGGAGTTCTATTAGTAGCCCAGGTTTTGTGGCCTGGGGCAGAATACTTTCCCTTATTTTTCTCATAAGTCAAATGTGAAAATTAAATAAAATGGTATCAAAGATCTTAACTAGTTCTAAATCTTTGATTCTTACAATGGATCATTCAATTGCTTTGATGCCTAGTGGAGATGAAATAAGTTAATGCTTTTATTTCTCTCCCTTATGACTGTGGCTAGTAGTGTTGAAAAACTTCCAAGAACCTTTTGGCCAAGTAAGAACCAAAGCAGTTGGAGCTGCCACACTTTAAAGAGAGACACAGAGGCTCATGGGTAGCTCAGTCAGTCAAGTATATGACTCTTGATTTTGGCTCAGGTCATGATCTACAGTTCATGAGATCAAGTCTGCCCTGCGTTGGGCTCTGCACTGACAAAGCAGAGCCTGCTTGGGATTCTCTCTCTCCCTCTCCTCCCTCTCTGCTCCTTCTGTTTGTGCTCTCTTTCTCTCTCTCAAAATAAATAAACTTTAAAAATAAAGAGAAACACAAAGAAATCACATAGGATTAAAGAAAGTCCATCAAGATAATTTAAAGGGAAGGATATTGGAGTGACATCAGGAAGATGGCTAAATAAGATGTCTCTCACTTGTATACCTCCCTCAACACAGCAATTTGGTGTCCATTCATGAAGAAAAATGCCTTTGTAGGACCTGTGGGATCCAGCACCAGATGCCAAGGGGCTCAGGAAGAGTCTTGAGCAACTTTATGTCAGGTAATAAGCATACAGACTTCAGTCCCAGCTGTGGACCCTGAAATTCACCGTGAACCAGCTCAGGTGTTCCAGGCCATGGTCTGTGAACCTCTGGAGAACAGAGTTATACAATCATCTACAGATGAGAGAGCCTTTGTGGAAGACCAGGAATCCAGCAGAGAAGTTCTAGCAAATTGTTGGAGAAAAAAAGAAAAACATAGATGGGATGCATTGAAGAGGGTGAAATTAACACCTTGATTTTACCTGCATTGACATAGGTAGGCAAGGTCTGAAGACCCAGAGGGGTTCTCACAGGACCAACCAAGAAGATCTTTGGCTTCATACAGGATAGAAATCAAACACAAGCTAGGAGGAAGTGAAAGAAGAGTTTATTGACTAGCATAGGTGATTCAGTATAGGAGATGGAGAGGCTTGGAGTTTGGGAAAGGAAAACTGAGTCTCCTCATAACTTGGGGTTAGGGGTTATATTGAAAAGTGGTCCAGGGTACATGTTCCTTCAAGAATAGAGGGGAGAATCTGATCAAAGTTGAGTGTCTGGTAAATGATAAGTGTGTTATTCCATGAATCACCAAAAGTAGTGAGTACTGATGCAGTTTTGACTATGGTTTGTTCACAGCTAATGTCCTGAAACATGTTTGGGATCTGGTTCTTTTAGATATTATCAGGTGTTTGAAGCAGTAGGACAAAATTGGAGAATGATTAATTTTCTTGTCTCTTCTTGCAGTGGGAACATAGATTCTTGGTTTACTTGAATGAAAAATATACAACATGAGTAAATGGGACTTAGCAGAGAATGAGTATAACTAGAGTCTTTCTAAAATGGAGTCTTTTCAGATAACAGAATTATGACCTGGGAAGATGTCTGCGTAGGAGAACACTGGGCTCACCATGTCCTGCTGACCGCTTAGATTCCACCCACATCTCCCTAAAGAACCCAGAAAACCGCCAGAAGGCTAGGAGAACAGATTCTCCAGAGCCAAGCATAGATGAGAGGCCCATGGAAGAGAGTAGGAAGGGTGGAGAGGCGGTGCCAACTACATGGACTGGCGAGAGGGAGCCAGGGCAATGGAGGGGCAGCCCGCCCAGCAAGGCAGAGCCCCTGAGTCTGGCTTGCAATGTGGAGGGGTCGGACGGAGTGTGTTCTAACAACCAGCAGGACTTAACATCTGGAATGTTATAAGTCAAAAGCTCTGCTCCGAGAGAGGGAGGGCTAGAGGACAACGGGAGGGACAGTTGTTGAGCCCCGGAGGACAGATCTCAGCTTGGCATGGAACAAAGGCACTCGCCAGCGCCATCTCCCTCGCCAATCCCCCAGCCAAAATACCAAAGGGAACCAGTTCCCGTCACAGAACTTACTTGCACTTCCCAAACACCCAACGCTGCGCTTCTGTGGATCCATCCTCTGACGGGTCTGCCTCCATCCTGGTGCCACAGGTCCCCTCCCGAAGCAGAACACCAAAGGCAAAGTGAGCTGAGACTGCCCTTCCCACCCTGGTGCACCTTGCAGATCAACCCTGGCTAATACTCCAGATCCTATGGAAGCAGCACCACAAGCCTGGAAGTGTGCAAGTAGCCCTGACAGGGGCCACACCACTCCGCAGTGAGTTCTGCCCCTGGGAGAGGGGAAGATAAGGTACACACCAGGCTGACTGTGGCCCAGCAGTGGGCTGGGGGCAGACATAAGGTCTGACTGCAGCTGCACCCACCACTGCAAGTTACTACAGACAGCACAGAGGAAGAGCCCTGCAGTTTGGCACCACTCCAGGGACTATACAAAATGATGAAATGGAAGAATTCTCCTCAAAAGAAACTCCAGGAGTAGCGACAGCTAATGAACTGATCAAAAACAATTTAAGCAATGTAACAGAAAAAGAATTTAAAATAATAGTCATAAAATTAATTGCTGGGCTTGAAAAAAGTATAGAGGACAGCAGAGAATCTATTACTACAGAGATCAAGGGACTAAGAAACAGTCAGGAGGAGCTAAAAAATGCTATAAATGCTAAAAAATGCTATAAATGAGCTGCAAAATAAACACAGCTCGACGACCACAGCTCGGATAGAAGAGGCAGAGGAGAGAATAGGTGAATTAGAAGATAAAATTGTGGAAAAAGAAGAAGCTGAGAAAAGGAGAGGTAAAAAAATCCAGGAGTATGAGGGGAAAATTAGAGAACTAAGTGACACAATTAAACGCAATAATATATGCAAAATTGGGATTCCAGAGGAGGAAGAGAGAGGGAAAGGTGCTGAAGGTGTACTTGAAGAAATTATACCTGAGAACTTCCCTGATCTGGGAAAGGAAAAAGGCATTGAGATCCAAGAGGCACAGAGAACTCCCTTCAGATGTAATTTGAATCGATCTTCTGCACGACATATCATAGTCAAACTGGCAAAAGACAAGGATAAAGAGAAAATTCTGAAAGCAGCTAGGGATAAACATGCTCTAACATATACAGGGAGACTGATAAGACTCCTGACAGATCTATCTACTGAAATTTGCCAAGCCAGAAAAGAATGGCAGGAAATTTTCAATGTGATGAACAGAAAAAAATATGCAGCTGAGAATCTTTTACCCAGCAAGTCTGTCATTTAGAATAGAAGGAGAGATAAAGGTCTTCCTGAACAAACAAAAATTGAAGGAATTCATCACCACTAAACCAGCCTACAAGAGATCCAAGGGGGATCCTGTGAAACACAGTACCAGAGACAACACTAGAGCATGAAATCTACAGACATCACAAGGACCCTAAGCCCATATCTTTCTATAATAATACTGAATGTAAATGGAATAAATGCTCAAACCAAAAGACATAGTCTATCAGAATGGATAAAAAAAACAAGACCCATCTATCTGCTGTCTACAAGAGACTCATTTTAGACCTGAGGACACCTTCAGATTGAGAGTGAGGGGATGGAGAACTACTTACCATGCTCCTGGAAATCAAAAGAAAGCTGGAGTAGCCATACTTATATCACACAAACTAGACGTTGAATTAAAGGTTGCAACAAGAGACGAAGAAGGGCATTATATAATAATTACAGGGTCTATCCATCAGGAAGAGCTAACAATTATAAATGTCTATGTGCCGAATACCGGAGCCCCGAAATATATAAAACAATTACTCACAAACATAAGCAACCTTATTGATAAGAATGTGGTAATTGCAGGGGACTTTAATACTCCACTTACGACAAGGGGTAGATCCTCTAGACAAAGGATCAATAAAGAAACAAGGGCCCTGAATGATACACTGGATCAGATGAACTTGACAGATATATTTAGAACTCTGCATCCCAAAGCAACAGAATATACTTTCTTCTCGAGTGCACATGGAACATTCTCCAAGATAGATCACATACTGGGTCACAAAACAGCCCTTCATAAGTATACAGGAATTGAGATCATACCATGCACACTTTCAGACCACAATGCTATGAAGCTTGAAATCAACCACAGGAAAAATCTGGAAAACCTGCAAAAATATGGAGGTTAAAGAACACCCTACTAACGAATGAATGGGTCAACCAGGCAATTAGAGGAGAAATTAAGAAATATATGGAAACAAATGAAAATGAAAATACAACAATCCAAACGCTTTGGGGTGCAGCGAAGGCAGTCCTGAGAGGAAAATACATCGCAATGCAGGCCTATCTCAAGAAACAAGAAAAATCCCAAATACAAAATCTAACAGCACACCTAAAGGAAACAGAAGCAGAACAGCAAAGACACCCCAAACCCAGCAGAAGGAGAGAATTAATAAAGATCAGAGCAGAAATAAACAATATAGAATCTAAAAAAAACTGTATAGCAGATCAATGAAACCAAGAGTTGGTTTTTTGAAAAAATAAACAAAATTGATACAACTCTAGCCAGGCTTCTAAAAAGAAAAGGGAGATGACCCAAATAGATAAAATCATGAATGAAAATGGAATTATTATAACCAATCCCTCAGAAATGCAAGCAACTATCAGGGAATACTATGAAAAATTATATGCCAACAAACTGGACAACCTGGAAGAAATGGACAAGTTCCTAAACACCCACACACTTCCAAAATGCAAACAGGAAGAAATAGAAAACATGAACAGACCCATAACCAGAGAAGAAATTGAATCAGTTATCAAAAATCTCCCAACAAATAGGACTCCAGGACCAGATGGCTTCCCTGGAGAATTCTACCGAACATTCAAAGCAGAGACAATACCTATCCTTCTCAAGCTATTCCAAAAAATAGAAAGGGAAGGAAAAATTCCAGACTCATTCTATGAAGCCAGCATTCCTTTGATTCCCAAACCAGACAGAGAACCAGCAAATAAAGAGAACTACAGGCCAATATCCCTGATGAATATGGATGCAAAAAATTCTCAACAAGATACTAGCAAATCGAATTCAACAGCATATAAAAAGAATTATTCACCATGATCAAGTGGGATTCATTCCTGGGCTGCAGCGCTGGTTCAACATTCACAAATCAGTCAATGTGATGCATTACATTAATAAAAGAAAAGATAAGAACCATATGATCCTGTCAATGGAAGCAGAAAAAGAATTGGACAAAATTCAGCAACCTTTCTTAAAAAAAAAGAACCCTCGAGGAAGTCTGGATAGAAGGAACATACTTAAACATCATAAAAGCCATTTATGCAAAGCCCACAGCTAATGTCACCCTCAATGGGGAAAAACTGAGAGCTTTCCCCCTGAGTTCAGGGACACGACAGGGATGTCCACTCTCACCGCTGTTGTTTCACATAGTGTTGGAAGTGCTAGCATCAGCAGACAACAAAAGGAAATCAAAGGCATCAAAATTGGCAAAGATGAAGTTAAGCTGTCATTTTTTGCAGATGACATGATATTATATGTGGAAAACCCGATAGATTCCACCAAAAGTCTGCTAGAACTGATACATGAATTCAGCAAAGTCGCAGGATACAAAATCAATGTACAGAAATCAGTTGCATTCTTATCCACTAATAATGAAGCAACAGAAAGACAATTAAAGAAACTGATCCCATTCACAATTGCACCAAGAAGCATAAAATACCTAGGAATAAACCTAACCAAAGATGTAAAAGATCTGTATGCTGAAAACTATAGAAAGCTTATGAAGGAAATTGATGAAGATATACAGAAATGGAAAAACATTCCATGCTCATGGATTGGAAGAATAAATATTATTAAAATGTCAATAGTACCCAAAGCCATCTACACATTCAATGCAATCCCAATCAAAATTGCACCAGCATTCTTCTCGAAGCTAGAACAAGCAATCCTAAAATTTGTATGGAACCACAAAAGGCCCCGAATAGCCAAAGTAATATTGAAGAAGACCTAAGCAGGAGGCATCAAATCTCACACTTTAGCCTCTACTACAAAGCTGTAATCATCAAGACAGCATTGTATTGGTACAAAACAGACACATAGAGCAGTGTAATAGAATAGAAACCCCAGAACTAGACCCACAAAAGTATGGCCAACTCATCTTTGACAAAGCAGGAAAGAATATCCAATGGAAAAAAGACAGTCTCTTTAACAAATGGTGCTGGGAGAACTGGACAGCAACATGCAGAAGGATGAAACTAGACACGTTTCTTACACCATTCACAAAAAGAAACTCAAAATGGGTAAAGGACCTGAACATGAGACAGGAAACCATCCAAACCCTAGAGGAGAAAGCAGGAAAAAACCTCTCTGACCTCAGCTGCAGCAATTTCTTACCTGACACATCCCCAAAGACAAGGGAATTAAAAGCAAAAATGAACTATTGGGACCTCATGAAGATAAAAAGCTTCTGCACAGCAAAGGAAACAATCCACAAAACTAAAAGGCAACCAACGGAATGGGAAAAGATATTTGCAAATGACATATAAGACAAAGGACTAGCATCCAACATCTATAAAGAGCTCACCAAACTCCACACCCGAAAAACAAATAATCCAGTGAAGAAATGGGCAGAAAACATGAATAGACACTTTCTCTAAAGAAGACATCCATATGGCCAACAGACACATGAAAAGATGGTCAACATCGCTCCTCATCAGGGAACTACAAATCAAAACCACACTCAGATATCACCTCACGCCAGTCAGAGTGGCTAAAATGAACAAATCAGGAGACTATACATGCTGGAGAGGATGCGCAGAAACGGGAACCCTCCTGCACTGTTGGTGGGAATGCAAACTGGTGCAGCCACTCTGCAAAACAGTGTGGAGGTTCCTCAAAAAAGTAAAAATAGACCTACCTTATGACCCAGCAGTAGCACTGCTAGGAATTTACCCAAGGGATACAGGAGTGCTGATGGATAGGGGCACTTGTACCCCCAATGTTTATAGCAGCACTCTCAACAATAGCTAAATTATGGAAAGAGCCTAAATGTCCATCAACTGATGAATGGATAAAGAAATTGTGGTTTATATACACAATGGAATACTACGTGGCAATGAGAAAGAATGAAATATGGCCTTTTGTAGCAACGTGGATGGAATTGGAGAGTGTTAAGCTAAGTGAAATATGTCATACCGAGAAAGACAGATACCATCTGTTTTCACTCTTATGTGGATCCTGAGAAACTTAACAGAAGACCATGGAGAAGGGGAAGAAAAAAAAAAGAGGTTAGAGAGGGAGGGAGCCAAAGCATAAGAGACTCTTAAAAACTGACAACAAAGTGAGGGTTGATGGGGTGTGGGAGGGAGGGGAGGGTGGGTGATGGGTACTGAGGAGGGCACCTTTTGGGATGAGCACTGGGTGTTGTATGGAAACCAATTTGACGCTAAATTTCATATTTTAAAAAAATGTTTTATTTATTTTGAGAGAGAGACAGAGTGCAAGCGAGGAAAGGTTAGAGAGAGAGGGAGACACAGAATCTGAAGCAGGCTCCAGGCTCTGAGCTGTCAGCACCGAGCCAGATGCAGTGCTTGAACTCACACACCAGGAGATGACCTGAGCTGAAGTCTGACGTTGAACTGACTGAGCTACCCAGGAGCCCAAAATTCTTTTTAAAATTATCTTAAATATTTCTTCTACATTTATTTAGGACTACACTGACAGTGGTACAATTTTTGCATCAGCCATCAAACATGACCTAGAAAACTCAAGGAGACATAGAAAGTCTGTTGTATTTACCCATATATTTTTTCTTTCCATTGTTTTTCTTCCTTTATGCCCCAAGATTCCTTCTTTTATCATTTCTCTTTGTTTCAAGAATTCCCTTTTGCCATTGCTGTGATGCTTCCTCTGGCTCTAAAAATTTTGATGAGAAATCAACTATCATTACAATTGTTTTTCACCAGTAACTGTTTTGTTTGTTGCATTTTTTCTTTTCTTTTTCCTTTTTTCTTTCTTTCTTTTTTTTTTTGTCTTTAGTTTTCAGAAGTTTGACTATGATGTGTTTCAGCATGGATTTTTTTTAGTTTGTTCTGTTTGGGCTTTACTTGACTTTTTGAATCTCTATTTTTATGTCTTTTGCTATTTTTTTTTAATTTGCCATTATTTCTTCAAACACTTATTCAGCAATACACACATACTCTTTTCTTTCTACGCCAATGACTTGAATGCTACATTTTTGTTATAATTGTACAGATTTCTGAGACTCTGACTCTTGTTTTGTATGGTTTAATCTATTTTTCCTCTGTTGTTCAGTTTGGGTAATTTTGGTGATGGTAACTTGAGGTTCATTAATTATTTTATATGTCCACTCCATACTATGTATAACTCCATTCATTGAAAGTTTATATCAGTTATTTAATTTTTTCTAAAATGTTTACCATGGTTCTATTCATAGTTCTTGTATATTGTAATTCTTTACTGAAATACTATTTTTAACTTGTTTCAAACAAGATAATTGGTGTCCACTCAAGGTTTTTATCATTTTTGTAAATGTCCTATATTTTAATTTAATTTTGTATGTATCAGCTAAACTACCCCAAACTATTTTTTAAGTTTATTTATTTATTTTTAGAAAGAGCACGCATGAGCAGGGGAGGCATAGAAGGAGAGAGAGAATCCCAAGCGGGCTCCATATTGTCAGTGCAGAGCAAAATGTGGGACTCAGTCTCACAAACCATGAGATCACAACCCGAGCCAAAATCAAGAGTCAGACACATAACCGACTGAGCCATCCAAATATCCCCAAAGTAGCTTTCTATTAATTGCAGGATTGCTTGGTACGTCTGTTTATTCAGGTAAACTTTGTGTGACATAAAATTAATCATTGTAATCATTGTAAAGCCAACAAATTAGTGGTTTTTAGAACATTCAGGTTGTAGAATTATCACCACATGTAATTTCAGAGCATTTTCATCATACTCTCCCAAAATTCTCATACCCTTTATTGATTTAACCTATTCTGAACATTTCATGTACAAATGGAATCATATCTGGCTTTTTGTGTCTGTATTCGTTCAGTTACCATAAAGTATTTGAGATTCATCCTTCTTGTAACATATATCAGTAATTAATTCCTTTTATGGTTCAAAAACATTCTATTGTATGGATTTACATTTTGTTTATTCATTAATCAGTGGATGGACATATGGGTTGTTTTCATTTTTGCTGATATGAATAGTACTACTATGAACTTTCACATACAAATATTTCTTTGAACATGACTTTTCAATTCTGGTTATATTTGTAGGAGTGGAGTTGCTGGGTCATATAATTCTACATTTAACTTTTTTTTTTTTACATTTGTGCCTTTTTTTTAATATATGAAATTTATTGTCAAAT
Source organism: Prionailurus viverrinus (assembly GCF_022837055.1). Classification (NCBI taxonomy): domain Eukaryota; kingdom Metazoa; phylum Chordata; class Mammalia; order Carnivora; family Felidae; genus Prionailurus; species Prionailurus viverrinus. The sequence goes on from NW_025927617.1 coordinate 259,231, forward strand.
TGGTTTCCATACAACACCCAGTGCTTACCCCAAAAGGTGCCCTCCTCAATACCCATCACCCACCCTGCCCTCCCTCCCACCCCCTATCAACCCTCAGTTTGTTCTCAGTTTTTAACAGTCTCTTATGCTTTGGCTCTCTCCCACTCTAACCTCTTTTTCTTTTCTTCCCCTCCCCCATGGGTTTCTGTTAAGTTTCTCAGGATCCACATAAGAGTGAAACCATATGGTATCTGTCTTTCTCTGTATGGCTTATTTCACTTAGCTTAACACTCTCCAGTTCCATCCACGTTGCTACAAAAGGCCATATTTCATTCTTTCTCATTGCCACGTAGTATTCCATTGTGTATATAAACCACAATTTCTTTATCCATTCATCAGTTGATGGACATTTAGGGTCTTTCCATAATTTGGCTATTGTTGAGAGTGCTGCTATGAACATTGGGGTACAAGTGCCCCTATGCATCAGTACTCCTGTATCCCTTGGATAAATTCCTAGCAGTGCTATTGCTGGGTCATAGGGTAGGTCTATTTTTAATTTTCTGAGGAACCTCCACACTGCTTTCCAGAGCGGCTGCACCAATTTGCATTCCCACCAACAGTGCAAGAGGGTTCCCGTTTCTCCACATTCTCTCCAGCATCTATAGTCTCCTGATTTGTTCATTTTAGCCACTCTGACTGGTGTGAGGTGATATCTGAGTGTGGTTTTGATTTGTATTTCCCTGATGAGGAGCGACGTTGAACATCTTTTCATGTGCCTGTTGGCCATCCGGATGTCTTCTTTAGAGAAAGTGTCTATTCATGTTTTCTGCCCGTTTCTTCACTGGGTTATTTGTTTTTCATGTGTGGAGTTTGGTGAGCTCTTTATAGATTTTGGATACTAGCCCTTTGTCCGATATATCATTTGCAAATATCTTTTCCCATTCCGTTGGTTGCCTTTTAGTTTTGTTGGTTGTTTCCTTTGCTGTGCAGAAGCTTTTTATCTTCATAAGGTCCCAGTAATTCACTTTTGCTTTTAATTGCCTTGCCTTTGGGGATGTGTCGAGTAAGAGATTGCTACGGCTGAGGTCAGAGAGGTCTTTTCCTGCTTTCTCCTCTAAGGTTTTGATGGTTTCCTGTCTCACATTCAGGTCCTTTATCCATTCTGAGTTTATTTTTGTGAATGGTGTGAGAAAGTGGTCTAGTTTCAACCTTCTGCATGTTGCTGTCCAGTTCTCCCAGCACCATTTGTTAAAGAGGCTGTCTTTTTTCCATTGGGTGTTCTTTCCTGCTTTGTCAAAGATGAGTTGGCCATACGTTTGTGGGTCTAGTTCTGGGGTTTCTATTCTATTCCATTGGTCTATGTGTCTGTTTTTGTGCCAATACCATGCTGTCTTGATGATGACAGCTTTGTAGTAGAGGCTAAAGTCTGGGATTGTGATGCCTCCTGCTTTGGTCTTCTTCTTCAATATTCCTTTGGCTATTCGGGGCCTTTTGTGGTTCCATATGAATTTTAGGATTGCTTGTTCTAGTTTCGAGAAGAATGCTGGTGCAATTTTGATTGGGATTGCATTGAATGTGTAGATAGCTTTGGGTAGTATTGACATTTTGACAATATGTATTCTTCCAATCCATGAGCAAGGAATGTCTTTCCATTTCTTTAAACCTTCTTCAATTACCTTCATAAGCTTCTATAGTTTTCAGCATACAGATCTTTTACATCTTTGGTTAGATTTATTCCTAGGTATTTTATGCTTCTTGGTGCAATTGTGAATGGGATCAGTTTCTTTATTTGTCTTTCTGTTGCTTCATTGTTAGTGTATAAGAATGCAACTGATTTCTGTGCATTGATTTTGTATCCTGCGACTTTGCTGAATTCATGTATCAGTTCTAGCAGACTTTTGGTGGAGTCTATCGGGTTTTCCATGTATAATATCATGTCATCTGCAAAAAGCGAAAGCTTGACTTCATCTTTGCCAATTTTGATGCCTTTGATTTCCTTTTGTTGTCTGATTGCTGATGCTAGAACTTCCAGCACTATGTTAAACGACAGCGGTGAGAGTGGGCATCCTTGTCGTGTCCCTGATCTCAGGGAAAAAGCTCTCAGTTTTTCCCCGTTGAGGATGATGTTAGCTGTGGGCTTTTCATAAATGGCTTTTATGATCTTTAAGTATGTTCCTTCTATCCCGACTTTCTCAAGGGTTTTTATTAAGAAAGGGTGCTGGATTTTGTCAAAGGCCTTTTCTGCATCGATTGACAGGATTATATGGTTCTTCTCTTTTTTTTTTTGTTAATGTGATGTATCACGTTGATTGATTTGCAAATGTTGAATCAGCCCTGCATCCCAGGAATGAATCCCACTTGATCATGGTGAATAATTCTTTTTATATGCTGTTGAATTCGATTTGCTAGTATCTTGTTGAGAATTTTTTGCATCCATATTCAACAGGGATATTGGCCTGTAGTTCTTTTTTACTGGGTCTCTGTCTGGTTTAGGAATCAAAGGAATACTGGCTTCATAGAATGAGTCTGGAAGTTTTCCTTCCCCTTCTATTTCTTGGAATAGCTTGAGAAGGATAGGTATTATCTCTGCTTTAAACGTCTGCTAGAACTCCCCTGGGAAGCCATCTGGTCCTGGACTCTTATTTGTTGGGAGATTTTTGATAACCGATTCAATGTCTTCGCTGGTTATGGGTCTGTTCAAGCTTTCTATTTCCTCCTGATTGAGTTTTGGAAGAGTGTGGGTGTTTAGGAATTTGTCCATTTCTTCCAGGTTGGCCAATTTGTTGGCATATAATTTTTCATAGTATTCCCTGATAATTGTTTGTATCTCTGAGGGATTGGTTGTAATAATTCCATTTTCATCCATGATTTTATCTATTTGGGTCCTCTCCTTTTCTTTTTGAGAAGCCTGGCTAGAGGTTTGTCAATTTTGTTTATTTTTTCAAAAAACCAACTCTTGGTTTCATTGATCTGCTCTACAGTTTTTTTAGATTCTATATTGTTTATTTCTGCTCTGATCTTTAATATTTCTCTTCTTCTGCTGGGTTTAGGCTGTCTTTGCTGTTCTGCTTCTATTTCCTTTAGGTGTGCTGTTAGATTTTGTATTTGGGATTTTTCTTGTTTCTTGAGATAGGCCTGGATTGCAATGTATTTTCCTCTCAGGACTGCCTTCGCTGCATCCCAAAGCGTTTGGATTGTTGTATTTTCATTTTTGTTTGTTTCCATATATTTTTTAATTTCTTCTCTAATTGCCTGGTTGACCCACTCATTCGTTAGTAGGGTGTTCTTTAACCTCCATGCTTTTGGAGGTTTTCCAGACTTTTTTCTGTGGTTGATTTCAAGCTTCATAGCATTGTGGTCTGAAAATATGCATGGTATAATTTCAATTCTGGTAAACTTATGAAGGGCTGTTTTGTGACCCAGTATATGATCTATCTTGGAGAATGTTCCATGTGCACTCGAGAAGAAAGTATATTCTTTTGCTTTGGGATGCAGAGTTCTAAATATATCTGTCAAGTCCATCAGATCCAATGTCTCATTCAGGGCCCTTGTTTCTTTATTGACCGTGTGTCTAGATGATCTATCCATTTCTGTAAGTGGGGTGTTAAAGTCCCCTGCAATTACCACATTCTTATCAATAAGGTTGCTTATGTTTATGAGTAATTGTTTTATATATTTGGGGGCTCCGGTATTCGGTGCATAGACATTTATAATTGTTAGCTCTTCCTGATGGATAGACCCTGTAATTATTATATAATGCCCTTCTTCATCTCTTGTTACAGCCTTTAATTTAAAATCTAGTTTGTGTGATATAAGTATGGCTACTCCAGCTTTCTTTTGGCTTCCAGTAGCATGATAAATAGTTCTCCATCCCCTTACTCTCAATCTAAAGGTGTCCTCAGGTCTAAAATGAGTCTCTTGTGGACAGCAAATAGATGGGTCTTGTTTTTTTATCCATTCTGATACCCTATGTCTTTTGGTTGGCGCATTTAATCCATTTACATTCAGTGTTATTATAGAAAGATACGGGTTTAGAGTCATTGTGATGTCTGTATGTTTTATGCTTGTAGTGATGTCTCTGGGACTTTGTCTCACAGGGTCCCCCTTAGGATCTCTTGTAGGGCTGGCTTAGTGGTGACAAATTCCTTCAGTTTTTGTTTGTTTGGGAAGACCTTTATCTCTCCTTCTATTCTAAATGACAGACTTGCTGGATAAAGGATTCTCGGCTGCATATTTTTTCTGTCTAGCACCCTGAAGATCTCGTTCCAATTCTTTCTGGCCTGCCAAGTTTCAAAAGAGAGATCTGTCACGAGTCTTATAGGTCTCCCTTTATATGTGAGGGCACGTTTACCCCTTGCTGCTTTCAGAATTTTCTCTTTATCCTTGTATTTTGCCAGTTTCACTATGATATGTCGTGCAGAAGATCGATTCAAGTTACGTCTGAAGGGAGTTCTCTGTGCCTCTTGGATTTCAATGCCTTTTTCCTTCCCCAGTTCAGGGAAGTTCTCAGCTATAATTTCTTCAAGTACCCCTTCAGCACCTTTCCCTCTCTCTTCCTCCTCTGGGATACCAATTATGCGTATATTATTTCTTTTTAGTGTATCACTTAGTTCTCTAATTTTCCCCTCATACTCCTGGATTTTTTTATCTCTCTTTCTCTCAGCTTCCCCTTTTCCATAACTTTATCTTCTAGTTCACCTATTCTCTCCTCTGCCTCTTCAATATGAGCTGTCGTCGTTTCCATTTTGTTTTGCATTTCGTTTAAAGCGCTTTTCAGCTCCTCGTGACTGTTCCTTAGTCCCTTGATCTCTGTAGCAAGAGATTCTCTGCTGTCCTCTATACTGTTTTCAAGCCCAGCGATTAATTTTATGACTATTATTCTAAATTCACTTTCTGTTATATTATTTAAATCCTTTTTGATCAGTTCATTAGCTGTTGTTATTTCCTGGAGATTCTTCTGAGTGGAATTCTTCCGCTTGGTCATTTTGGATAGTCCCTGGAGTGGTGAGGACCTGCAGGGCACTTCCCCTGTGCTGTTGTGTATAACTGGAGTTGGTCGGCAGGGCCGCAGTCCGACCTGATGTCTGCCCCCAGCCCACTGCTGGGGCCACAGTCAGACTGGTGTGTGCCTTCTCTTCCCCTCTCCTAGGGGCGGGATTCACTGTGGGGTGGCGTGGCCCGTCTGGGCTACTTGCACCCTGCCAGGCTTGTGGTGCTGGGGATCTGGCGTAGTAGCTGGGCTGAGTAGGCAAGGTGCATGGGGGCAGGAGGGGCAGGCTTAGCTCGCTTCTCCTTAGGTGATCCACTTCAGGAGGGGCCCTGTGGCAGCGGGAGGGAGTCAGATCTGCTCCCGGAGGTTTGGCTCCGCAGAAGCACAGCGTTGGGTGTTTGCGCGGAGCGAGCAAGTTCCCTGGCAGGAACTGGTTCCCTTTGGGATTTTGGCTGGGGGATGGGTGGGGGAGATAGCGCTGGCAAGCACCTTTGTTCCCCACCAAACTGAGCTCTGTCGTCCGGGGGCTCAGCAGCTCTCCCTCCCTTTGTCCTCCAGCCTTCCCGCTTTCTGAGCAGAGCTGTTAACTTATGACCTCCCAGACGCTAAGTCGTGCTTGCTGTTGGAACACAGTCCATCAGGCCCCTCCGCTTTTGCCAGCCAGACTCGGGGGCTCTGCTTGGCCAGCGAGCTGCCCCTCCACCCCGGCTCCCTCCCGCCAGTCCGTGGAGCGCGCACCGCCTCGCCGTCCTTCCTACCCTCTTCCGTGTGCCTCTCGTCTGCGCTTGGCTCTGGAGACTCCATTCTGCTAATCCTCTGGCGGTTTTCTGGGTTATTTAGGCAGGTGTAGGTGGAATCTAAGTGATCAGCAGGACGCGCGGTGAGCCCAGCGTCCTCCTACGCCGCCATCTTCCCTCTCCTACATTTAACTTTTTGAAGCACAGCTAAAAGGCTTTCCATAGTCTCTACAGCATTTTACATACCCACCAACAATATATCAGGGTATCAATTACTCCATATTCATGCCAAAACTTGTTTCTTCCATCTTCTTTACTATATAGCCATCCTAGTGTGTGTGAAGTGGTATCTCATTGTGATTTTGATTTGCACTTCCCTGATGATGTTGAGCATGTTTTTATGTGCTTATTGGCAATTTGCATATCTTCTTTATAGAAGTGTCTATTCAATTTCTTTGCCCATTTTTAATTGGATTGTCTTTGATTTTTTGAGTTGTAGGACTTTGTTATATATACTAAATGTTAAACCTTTGTTGAATATAGGATTTGCAAATATTTTTACTCATTCTTTGGCTTTTGTTTTCCTCACAGTGTCCTTTGATGAACAAATGTTCTTAATTTTACTGAATTTCAGTTTATCTAGTTTTTCTTTTGTGACTTGTCTTTTAGATGTCATGTCTAAGAATTCATCACCAAATCCAAACTCATTAGATTTACTTGGAAATCTTCTAAATTTTTTATACTTTTAGCTCTTACATTTGGGTCTTTGATCCATTTTAAGCTAATTTTGAAATTGGTTTGAGATAAAAGTCCAATTTTATTAATTTCAAGGATATATCCAATTATCTCAGCACCATTCCTTGATTGTTTAATGGTCTTGGCACCCTGTCAAAAACGGGTGTGATTCTGTATTCTCCATTCTATTCCATTAATCTATATGTCTATTCTTATGCTTATATTACAAAATTTTGATTACTGTAGCTTTGTAGAAAGTTTAAAAATCGAGAATTACAAGTCCTCCTTACAGATAGGAAACAAACTGAAGGTTGATGGTGAGGGGGACTAGATGGGTGATGAATATTAAAGAGGGCACTTGTTATGTGCACCGCAGTGCTCACTGGGTGCTGAATGTAATAGATGAATCACTGAATTCCACTCCTGAAACCAATATTGCACTGTATGTTAAATAAATACATTCGAATTTAAATAAAAATGTGAAAAAAAGAAAGAATTATGAGTCTTTTAACTATGAGTGTTGTTTTGGCTCTTTGGGGTCCCTGATAATTTAATATGAATTTTAGAATCAACTTGTCCATCTATGTAAAAATGGTAGTAGAGATTTTAATACAGATTGCATTGAATCTGTAGATCAGCTTGGGAAATATTGCCATCTAACAATATTAAGTTTTACAATCCATAATCATTAGATTTCCTTACATTCATTTATATTTTACTTAATTTTTTTCAATATTCTGCAGTATTCAATATATAAGTCTTGCATCTCCTTGGTTAATTTTAATCCTAAGTATTTTATTTTTCTTAATGCTATTATTAATGAAGCAAATTTCTTAATTCATTTTCAGATAAGTCATTTCTAGCATACAGAAAAACAACTGATTGTTGTATGTAGATCTTGTATCCTTCAACATTACTGAACATGTTTATAATCTGAAATATGTTTTGGATTTTTTGAAGTTATCTATATATAAAAATATGTCATCTGTGAATTAAAATAATTTTACTTTTCCTTTTAAATGTTGATGCCTTTTATTTCTTTGGCTAATCTTGCTGGCTATATCTTATTAATATAGTGTAAAGTAAACATCCTCATCTCATTTCTGATCTTAGGTAATTAGTCTCTTAGTCTTTCATCATTGAGTATGTTAGCTGTGGGTTTTTCATCGATGCTCTTTATCAAGTTGCACAAGTTCCCTCATGTTATGAGCTGAATTACATACATCCAAAATACATATACTGAAGCAATAACCTCCAGTATATCAGAATGTAACTGTAATTGGTCACAAGACCTTTAAAGAGGTGGATAGATTAAAATTAGTCTATTAGGGTGAGTTCTAATCCAATCTGACTGATGTCTTTACAAGAAGAGGAAATTTGAATAGAAAGATATAGCAAGGGTGCAAAACCACACGACCATGTGGGGACACAGCAAGAAGGCAACCATCTGCAAAGCAACGAAAGGACTCAAAAAACAAACAAACAAACAAACAAACAAACAAAAATCCTGCTAACATCTTGAATTTGGACTTCTAGTCTCCAAAACTCAGAATATAAATTTCTGTTCTTTAAGCCAGTCTGTGACATTTTACTGTGATAGCTATGGATAACTAACATACCTTCTATTCCTTGTTTATCAAGTTCTTGAAAATGTGAAATGTGTTGAATATTAGTGAAATGCTATTTCTGCATCAATAAAAATGACCATGTGAGGTTTTGTTTCTTCATTCTGTTAATGTGCACTTACTGATTTTTATATATTGAGCCACTCTTGCGTTCCTAGAATAAAAGTCTTATTTGGTCATGATGAATAATCCTTTTATATACTGATGGATTCTGTTTTCTAGAATTTCATTGAAGATTTTTGTATCTATATTCATAAAGGACATGGGTCTATAGGTTTTTTTTTCTAGTGATGTCATTGTTTAGCTTTGGTGTCAGGTTAATACCACCTTCAGAAAATGAGTTAGAGTGTTTCAATTACTTCTGTTGTTTTAAAGTATTTGAGAAATATTGAGATTTCTTTATTAAAAATTTTATTAAGGGATATCTGCGTGGATCATTCGGTTAAGCATCCAACTTTGGCTCATGTCATGATCTCACATTCATGAGTTCAAGCCCCACATTGGGCTGTCTGCTGTCAGACCAGAACCCACTTTAGATACTCTGTCTCCCTCTCTCTCTGCTGCTCATAGGTTCTCTCTCTCTCTCTCTCAAGAATAAATAAACGTTTAAAAAATAAGTTAATTAATTTTTAAAAAATAAAAACTTTAATAAATCAGTCTTGGTTTTGGTTTTCTTTGATTTCTTACCTCTAAGTTGTATAGTTTTTCTCATATATTTAGCATATTTTCTTAGATTTCCATCTAAGTATTTCATTTTGTTTTTGCTAATGTAAATGGCATTGTATTTTTATTTTATAATCTCAGGTGTTCATACCTGATCTTTGAGAAAGCAACTGACATTTGTATAACCTTGTATCCAAAACTGCACTATAAATGCTTATTAGTTACAGGAGGTATTTTGTTGATTCTTTGAGATTTCTACATAGACAATCATATAGTGTAGAAACAAATTATTTCTTCTTTCCCAACTATATACATTTATTTCATTTATTTTTCCTTTTCTTTTTTTTTCAGTGAATTCATATTATTTGATTATTGAGCCATATTGTAATTTCTTTTTTCTTTTATTTATTTTATTTATTTAATTTTTACTTTTTTCTTCCTTTTTTATTTATTTAAAATTCAGTTAGTTCACATACAGTGCAATATTGGTTTCAGAAGAGGAATTCAGTGATTTATCACTTACATACAATGCCCAGTGCTCATCACAACAAGTACACTACTTAGTACCCATCATGCATCTAACCCATCATGCACCCACCTCCCTTCATCAACCCATAGTTTGTTCACTATCATTAAGAGTCTTTTGTAGTTTATTTCCCTCTCTTCTCTTTCCCCCCATATGTTAATCTGTTTTGTTTCTTAAATTCCACATATGAGTGAAATCATATGGTATTTCTCTTTCTCTGATAGACTTATTTTGCTTAGCATAATACATTCTAGCTCCATCCACGTCATTGCAAATGGCAAGATTCCATTCTTTTAAAAAAAACTTTTTTAAAAATTTAAAAAATGTTTTATTAGTTATTTTGAGAGAGAGAGAGAGAGAGAGAGATACAGAGTGTGAGAAGGAGAGAGGCAGAGAGAGAGGGAGACACAGAATCTGAAACAGGCTCCAGGCTCTGAGCTGTCAGCACAGAGCCCAATGTGGGCCTTGATCTCACAAACCACAAGATCATGACCTGAGCTGAAATCAGATGCTTAACTGACTGAGTCACCCCGATACCCCAAGATTCCATTATTTTCGATTACTGAGTAATATTCTATTGTATACCTGTACCACTTCTTTATCCATTCATCAAGTCGATGGACATTTGGGCTCTCTCCATCATTTGGCTATTGTTAATAATGCTGTTATAAACATTGGGTACATTGAAGTTAATGTACTGGTTTCAATCTGTATTTTTGTATTTTGGGGGTAAATACCTAATTTTGCACTTGCTGGATTGTACAGTAGTTCTATTTTTAGTTTCTTGAGGAACCTCCATACTGTTCTCCAGAGTGGCTACACTAGCTTGCATTCCCAACAACATTGCAAGAGGGTTCCCCTGTCTCTGCATCCTCACCAACACCTGTTGTTTCTTGTGTTGTTAATATTAGCCATTCTGACAGGTGTGAGGTGATATATCATCATGGCTCTGATTTGTATTTCCCTGATGATGAGTGATCTTGAGCATGTTTTCATGTGTCTTTTAGCCATCTGGATGTCTTCTTTGGAAAAGTGTCTATTCATGTCTTCTGCCCATTCCTTAACTGGGTTGCTTGTTTTTTGGGTGTTGAGTTTGATAAATTTTTATAGAATTTGGGTACTAACCCTTTATCAGATGTCATTTGCAAATATATTCTCCCATTCTGTAGGCTGCCTTTTAGTTTTGTTGATAGTTTCCTTTGTTGTGCAGAAGTTTTTGTCTTGATGAAGTCCCAATAGTCCATGTTTGTTTTTGTTTCCCATGCCTTCAGTGACATGTCTAGTAGGAAGTTGCTATGGACAAGGTCAAAGAGGTTTCTGCCTGCATTCTCCTCTGGGATTTTGATGGTTTCCTGTCTCACATTTAAGTCTTTCATCCATTTGAATTTATTTTTGTGTATGGTGTAAGAAAGTGGCCCAGTTTCATACTTCTGCATGCTGCTGTCCAGTTTTCCCAACACCATTTGTTCAAGAGACTTTTTTCCATTGGATATTCTTTCCCACTTTGTCAAAGATTAGGTGACCATATAGTTGTGGATCCATTTCTGGGTTTTCTATTCTGTTCCATTGATCTATGTGTCTGTTTTTGTGCCAGGCCCATACTTTCTTGATGACTACAGATTTGTAATATATCTTGAAATCCGGAATCATGATGCCTCCAGTTTTCTTTATTTTTCAGGATTGTTTTGGCTACTCAGGGTCTTTTCTGGTTTCATACACATTTTAGGATTGTTTGATTTCACTCTGCAAAAAAAGCTGGTGGTATTTTGATAGGGAGTGCAATAACTATGCAGATAGCTTCGGGTAGTGTAGATATTTTACAATTTTTGTTCTTGAATCCATGAGCATGGAATGCTTTTTCATTTCCTTGTGTTCTCTTCAATTTATTTCATAAGTGTTCTATAGTTTCAGAGTATAGATATTTTACCTCTTTAGTTCGGTTTATTCCTAGGTGTTTTATTGGTTTTGGTGCAATTGCAAATAGGATCAATTCTTTGATTTCTTTTTCTGCTGCTTCATTATTGGTGGATAGAAATGCAACAGATTTATACGCATTGATTTTATATCCTGCAACTTTGGTGAATTCATATATTAGTTCTAGAAGTTTTTTGGTGGAGTCTTTAGGGTTTTCTACATAGAGTATCATGTCATCTGCAAATAGTGAAAGTCTGACTTCTTCCTTCCCAACGTGGATGCTTTTTATTTCTTTGTGTTGTCTGATTCCTGAAGCTAAGGCTTCCAGTACTATGTTAAAATAGTAATGGTGATAGTGGACATCTTTGTCTTGCTCCTGACTGTAGGGGAAAGGCTCTCAGTGTTTCCCCATTGAGTATGATTTTAGCTATGGGTCTTCCATATATGGCCTTTATGATGTTGAGGTATGTTCCATCTATCCTTACTTTGTTGAGGGTTTGAATAAAGAAAGGATGCTGTATTTTGTCTAATACTTTTTCTGCATCTATTGATAGGATCATATTCTTCTTATCTTTTCTTTTATTAATGTGGTGTTTCACATTGATTGATTTGCGAATACTGAACAAACACTGCAGCCCAGGAGTAAATACCACTTGATCATGGTGAATAATTCTTTTAATGTACAGTTGAATCCAGTTTGGTAATATCTTGTTGAGAATTTTTCATCCAGTTTCCTCAGGGATATGGGCCTGTAATTATCCATTTTAGTGGGGTCTTTGTCTGGTTCTGGAATCAGGGTAATTCTGGCTTTGTAGAATGAGTTTGAATATTTTCCTTGAATTTCTATTTTTTGGAACAGTTTGAGAAGAATAGGTATTAACTCTTCTTTAAATGTCTGGTAGAATTCCCCTGGGAAGCCATCTGGCCCAGGACCTTTGTTTATTGGGAGATTTTTGATGACTGATTCCATTTTCTTTACTGGTTATGGGTCTGTTTGAATTTTCTATTTCTTCCTGTTTCAGTTGTGGTAGTTTGAATGTTTTTAGGAATTTGTCGATTTCTTCCAGATTGCCTAGTTTTTTGGCATATAACTTTTCATAGTATTCTCTTATAATTGTATTTCTGTGGTGTTGGCTGTGATCTATCCTCTTTCATTCATGATTTTATCTATTTGGGTCCTTTCTCTTTTCTTTTTGATAAGTCTGGCTAGGAGTTTATCAACTTAGTTCTTTCAAAGAACCAACTCAGCTTTATTGATCTGTTCCACTGAGAGTTTTTGTTTGTTTGTTTCTATATCATTTATTTCTGCACTAATCTTTATTATTTCCCTTCTTCTACTGGCTTTAGGCTTATTTGATGTTCCTTTTCTAGATCTTTCAAGTGTAAGGTTAGATTGTGCGTTTGGGACCTTTCTTGCATTGTGAGATAAGCCTGAACTGCAATATATGTCCCTCTTAGGACTATCGTGTTTTCATTTTCATTTGCTTCAATGTACTTTTTATTTCTTCTTTAATTTCCTGGTCAATCATAATTCTTTAGTAGACTATTATTTAATTTCCATGTATTTAGGGCTTTCCAAACTTTTCCTTGTGGTTGGCTTCAAGTTTCATAGCATTGTGATCTGAAAATATGCATGGTATGATGTCGATCTTTTTGTATTTGTTGAAAACTGATTTGTGACCCAATAATGTGACCTATTCTGGAGAAGGTTCCATGTGCACTCAAAATGAATGTGTATTCTTCTTTAGGAACAAATGTTCTGAATATCTTTTAAATTCATCTACTCCAGTGTGTCATTCAAAGCCATTGTTTTCTTGTTGATTTTCTGCTTACATGATCTATCCATTGTTGTAAGTGGGGTGTTGAAGTCATCTACTATTATGGTATTATTATCAATGAGTTTCTTAATGTTTGTTATTAATTGATTTATATATTTGAGATGCCTAAGTTGGGGGCATAAATATTACAATTGTTAGATCTTCTTGATGGATAGACCCTTTGATTACGATATAATGCCATTCTTCATCTCTTGTTACAGTCTTTGTTTTAAAGTCTAGTGTGTCTGATATAAGTATGGCTACTCTGGCTTTCTTATGACATCCATTAGCATGCTAATGGTTCTCAATCCCCTCAGTATCAATCTGTAGGTGTCTCTGCCTAAAATGAGTTTCTTATAGGCAGCATAAAGATGGATCTTGTTTTTTTTTTTTTTTATCCATTCTGATACCCTGTGTCTTGGATTGGAAAATTTAGCACACTTACATTCAGAGTAAATATTGAAAGATATTAATTGAATGCCACTGTCTTTTCTGTAGAGTTGGTGTTTCTGGTGATGCTCTCTGGTCCTTTCTAGTCTTTGTTGCTTTGGTCCTTCCCCCCACCCCCACCCCCACTCAAACAGTCTCCTTTATAATTTCTTGTAGGGCTGGTTTAGGGTCACAAACTCCTTTAGTTTTTGTTTGTCTGGGAAACTATCTCTCCCATTTTGAATGACCACCTTGCTGTATACAGTATTCTTGGCTGCATATTTTTTCCATTAAGCACATTAAATATATCTTGCCACTCCTTTTTGGCCTCCCGAGTTTCTGTGGACAGATCTGCTGTGAACCTGACTGTATTCCCTTATAGGTTAAGGACTTTTTTCCCTTGCTGCTTTCAGGATTCTTTCCTTGTCTGTGTATTTTGTGAATTTGATGATGATATATCTTAGTGATGACCAGCTTTTTTTTTAATTTAATAGGAATTCTCTGTGCTTCTTAGATTTTTATGTCTGTCCTTCCCCAGAATAAGGAAGTTTTCAGATATAATTTTCTCACATAAACCTTCTATCCCTTTTTTTCTTTGTTTGTCTTCTGGGACTCCTATGATATGAATGCTACTATGTTTTAATAAATTGTTGAGTTCCCTAAGTCTGCCTTCATGATCCCTGACCTTTGTTTCCCTTTTCTTTACAACTTCAATATTTCCCTTAATTTTATCTTCTATATCACTAGTTCACTCCTCTGACCTCTCCATTCTGTTTTATGGCCTCCATTAGGTTTGCATCTCAGTTATAGAATTTTTAATTTTGGCATAACTAGATTTTACTTCTTTTATCTCTGCAGAAAAGGATTCTCTGGTTTCTTCTATGCTTTTTTCAATTCCAGCTAGTATCCTTATAATTGTTGTCTTAAATTCTAGCTCAAGGGCTCCTGGGTGGCACAGTCTGTTGAGCATCCAACTCTTTTTTTATTTTTTATTTTTTTTAATGTTTATTTATTTTTGACAGATACAGAGACAGAGACAGAATGCGAGTGAGTTAGGGGCAGAGAGAGAGGGAGACACAGAAGCAGAAGCAGGCTCCAGGTTCTGAGCTGTCAACACAGAGGCTGACACAGGGCTCAAACTCACGAGCTGTGAGATCATGACCTGAGCCGAAGTCGGACGCTCAACCGACTAAGCCACCCAGGCGCCCCGAGCATCCAACTCTTGATCTCGGCTCAGTCCATTATCTCTCACAGTTCATGGGATGGAACCCTGCCTCAGGCTGTGTGAAGAAAGCTGGGATCCTGCTTAGGATTCTCTCTCTCTCTCTCTCTCTCTCTCAATAAATAAATAAATAAATATGTAAATAAACTTTAAAAAATAATAGTAAAAATAAATAAAGTAAATATGAGTTTGGACATCTTACTTATATCTGCATTGAGTAAATTCCGGGCTGTCATTTCTTCCTATTTGCTTTTTGAGGTGAATTCCTCCATCTTGTCATTTTGGAGGAAGAAGAAAACAATAATAATAATAATAGAATCAACTAAATTAATTAAAAAATAAAATAAAATAAGTTAGATCCTGCTGGGTTTTGGACTGCTTAAGAGAAGCTTGATAGAAAAAAGAGAAAATTTAAAAGAAGAGAGAAAAAAATTAAAAATTAAAAAAATAATAAAATAAAATAACTGGGAAAATTTTTGCTCTTTTTGTATCCAAAAAAACAAAGGAAAAGTAAAAACAACCACAACAACAGAAAACAAAGAACAGAAGCAACAACAGAACAAAATAACAAACAAAAAAAAAACGAATGAAGGTAGATCCAGTTTCCACTGGAGCTGAAACTTTTCGGGAGCCTATGGTCAGTAGACTAAGCTCATGGAAAGGATTTATGCTTCTAGGAGAAGGGCTTGCTGCTCTGATTCTCAGGCCAACTTGCCCTAGTGGAGTTGTGCCTAGAGGACATAGGGCAGGGATTGGTGTAACGGCTCCGTTCTCCACTTGATGGAGGTGTTTAGCACACTGGGGTTGATCACTATTGGTGGGCTAATGGTGAAAATGGCTTTATCCTATTCTCTAGTCTCCAGAGCAAGAAGTTCATACCCTCACAGACATACGATCAGTCACCCTTCCCGTGTCCCTGACTTCTCTCAGCTCCCTGCCTTCCCCTTGTCTGTGTCTGAGCTGTCCACCTACCCGGCAGTGCCTGTCTCCAGACTTTTATCTCAGGCATGGCTGTATTTCAAATCCCTACACTTCAGAGACCCCTGCAGTTCTGACCCTCAGTGATCTTCTGGGAGAAGGTCTCGCCACACTGTGGCCAGGGGCAGCTTGTCCCAGGAAACAGTTGAGTCAGTGTGCAGAGGCAACTGCTCAGAGTTTATGGTAGGTAAATCCTAACACAGACCCAGTGCCACTGTTTGCTGCCCTCAGCCGACATCTTTGTCCCTATACAGGTGAACATGGTGGCTTGATGGCGCCCACCAGCTCTTTGCCTTGCAGGGAGGCAGTATCACTTCTACCAAAGGCACTCCAACAGGGCAACCTCTTCTCCCTGAGCGACCTAGGAGATCCTCAGACTGCCTTGCCTACTCCCTGGGCTCCACCCTGCTTCCTCGCCTCAGCACCAGGAGGGACTGAGCTCTGAAACCTCAGACTCTGTGCTCCGCTATTGATTAAAAAAAACCTGGCAGTATTGAAACCTTCTTCTTTTTCCCCCATCAAAGGTTTGGGGGAATAGTTTTCTTGTGCAGTCCCCAGTGCATGTTTTCACTCTTTTTCTCTAGCTGCTTTGGGGGGTGGGGGGGTGGGGGGGTGCTTTCTTGTGCAAACCTAGTGCTGCTGTCTCTTCCCCTTTCACCTCTCCGTGAAAACAGCTCCCTCCTCTCTGTGGCACTGCCCTTCTGTCCCCCAATTCACTTCTCTGCGCAACAAACCTGCTAAGCTCTCTCTCTCAAATTATGCAGATTGTTTTGTTAATCCTCAGATTGATTTCCTAGGTGTTCAAAATGCTCTGATGTGGATCTAGCTCTGTTCAAGGGATGAGATAAGCCCAGTGTCTGTCCCCTTACTACTCCTCCATCTTAATTCCTCCTCCCCATCTTGTACTTTCAAAAAAAAAATCTTTTTCTTGTATTATTGCATTAGTGAGTTTGATGTTAAATAGGAGGTAAAGGCAGACATCCTTACGGCTCTAATATTTATTATTTCTTTTATTCTGCTTATATTGGATTTACTTTGCTTGTCTTTTTCTACTTTCCTGAAATGGAAGTTTAGATAATTGCTTTTAGATCATTTTTCTAATACATGCATTTAATGCTATAATTTCTCTTCTAAGCACTAGTTTTGCTACGTCCCACAAATTTTCATGATTTGTATTTTTATTTTCATTTAGTTCAAAATATATTTTACTGTGGTAAGAACACTTAACATGAGATCTGAAGTCTTAAATTTTTAAGTATATAGTATCATTAATGATAAGCACAATCTAGAGATAAAAAAATCTCTAGAAATTATTCATCTTGCATAACTGAACTTTCTTTCATACCTTTTGAATAGCAACTCCTTATTTTTTTCTTCCCTTTAGCGACAACTCTCTGATTGTAACTATTTTAGATGCCTCATTTCACTGGAATCATGCCATATTTATACTTCTGTGACTGGTGCATTTCACTTAAAATGTGCCCCAGCTTCATCCATGCTGTCAAATATGGCAGTATCTCTTTCAATTTTAAGGCTAAATAATGTGCTGTTGTATTTGTATATCATATTTTCTTTATTCATTTATCTGTTGATAGACATTTAAGTTGTTTCCATACCTAGGCATTGTGACTACTGTTGTAATAAACATGGAAGTGCAATATATCTCTTGGAGATCCTGATTTGAATTTTCTTGGATATATACTCAGAAATGGAATTACTGGACCATATAGTAGTTTCATTTTTTATTATTTGAGGAAACCCTATACTGTTTTCCATAGAAGCTGGACCATTTTACATTCCCACCAACTGTGCACAACATTTCCAACTTCTCCACATCTTCACAAATAATTATTGTTTTTTTGCTTTTTCAAAAGTATTATTATAGCCATCCTAAGCAGTGTAAGATTGCATTTCATGGTGTCTTTGATTTACATTACCTGGGTGATTACTGATATTGAATATTTTTTCATCCACCTGTTGGCAATTTGCATATCTTCTTTGGAGAAATGTGCATTCGCATCTTTTATCCATTTTTTTATCAGGTAAATTGTTTTTTGATACTGAGTTGCAGGAGTTCTTACATATTTTGAATACTAATCCCCTTTCAGACAAATTGTTTCCAAATACTTTCTCCATTCCATAGATTGCATCTCACTCTTTTAAATGTTTGTTTGCTGTTCAAAAGGTTTTGAGTTTGATATATTTCCACTGACCTATTTTTGCTTTTGCTTCTTATGTTTTTGGTGTCATAACCAAGAAATAATTGCCAAGCACAATGTCATGAAGTTTTCCACTTATGTTTTCTCCTAGGAATTTTAGTTTCAGATCTTATGTTTAAAACTTTAATCCATTTTCAGTTGAAAACTTTATCCATTTTCAGTTGATTTGTGTTTATGGGGTAATACATGTGCCCAATTTCATATTTTGATGTGGATATCCAGTTTTCCTGGCACCATTTCTTGAGGAGACTGTTCTCTCCCCATTGTATATTCTTGACACTCTTCTTAAATATTCACTCTTGACATATATGCATTTTTCTGCGCCCTCTATTGTATTCCTTTGATCAGTATGTCCTTTTTTAGTATACTATTTAAATTACTATAACTTTGTAATATATTTTGAAATCAGGAAGTATGATGCCTCCAGCCTTAATGCTGGCCTTATGAAATAAGTTTTGAAGTGTGTCTTTCTCTGCAATTATTTGGAAAAGTTTCAAAAGGATTGGTGTTAATCTTTAAAAGTTTGGTACAGTTCTCCAGTAAAGAACTTTATTTGTTGGGAGGTTTTTGATTACCAGCTCAATCCTGGGCTTTTAATTGAAGGGAGGGTGATTACTATTGCAATCTCCACCCTAGTTACATTTCTATTCACATTTTGTGTTTCTTCATGATTCATTCTTGATAGGTTGTATGTTTATAGGAATTTATCCACTTTTTCTAGTTTACCAATTTGTTGGTGTATAATTGTTCATTGTAGTCACTTTTGACATTTTATATTATTTTGGCATCAGTTGTAACATTTTCTCTTTCAGAAATTTCTGATTTTAGGGACATCTGGGTGGCTCAGCCAATTAAGTGTCCAACTTTGGCTCAGGTCTTCATCTCACTGTTTGTGAGTTTAAGCCCCACATCAGACTTTCTGCTGTCAGTGTGGTGCCTGCTTCTGACCCTCTGTCTCCCTCTCCCTCTGCCCCTCCCCTGCTCTCTCTGCCCCTCCCCTGTTCTTTTTCTATCTCTGTCTAAAAAATAAATAAAATTTCTGACTTTATTTCAAAATTTTAAAATTTCTCTTGAAACTTCTTTGATCAACATGTTATTTAGAAGTGTGTTGGGGCACCTGGATGGGTCATTCAGGTAAGCATCCGACTTCGGCTCAGGTCATGATATCACAGTTCATGGGTTTGAGACCTGCCTCAGACTCTATGCTGACAGCTCGGAGCCTGGAGCCTGTTTCAGATTCTGTGTTTCCCTCTCTCTCTCTGCTCCTCCCCCACTCATGGGCTGTCTCTCTCTGTCACTCAGGAATAAATAAATGTTAAAAAAAAATTTTTTAAAAAGAACTGTGTTATCTAGTTTCCAAGTAGGAAATTCCAGGTGTCTTTCACTTGGTGATATTTAATTCAATTCCATTGTGGTTTCAGAGTATATTTATATTTATATATAAAAATTACTTTTAATTGTTACTCTTTAAGTATAGTTCACATATATTATTATGTTAGTTTTAGATGCACAGCATAGTGACTGAACACTTGTATACATTATGCAGTGCTCATCACAATAAGTGTAGCTACCATCTGTTAACATACAAATTTATTAAAATATTTTTGACTATATTCCATAAAATATTATTGACTATATTCCATATTTTTTATCCCCAAGACTTATTTTTTATTTTATTTGATCTTATTTATTTATTTTTATTCCTCTCCCTCTCTGTTTTTTTTTTTAATTACAGTATATTTAACATAGAGTGTTCTATTACTTTCAGGTGTATAATTTAGTGATTCAACAAGTCCATACATCACCCAGTGCTCATTAAAACAAATGTACTACTTAATCCCCATTCCCTATTTCACCCATTCCACCCCACCCACCTCCCCTCTGCTAACCATTTGTTTGTTCTCTGTAGTTAATACTGTTTCTTGGCTTGTCTCTCTTTTTTTTTCCTTTGTTCATTTGCTATGTTTCTAAATTCCACAATAAATGAAATCATATGGTTTCGGTCCTTCTCTCACTGACTTATTTTGCTTAGCATTATACACTTCAGCTCCATCCATGTCATTGCAAATGGCAATATTTCACTCTTTTTTACGGTTGAGTAATATTCCATTGCGTGTATATGTATATATATGTATGTATGTATATGTATATACAAATATATATATGCAAATATACATGCAAATATATATATATATACCACACCTTCTTTATCCATTCATCTATTGATGGAAATGTGGGCAGCTTCCAAAATTTGACTATTGTAAATAATGCTTCTACAAACATAGGGATACATCTATTGCTTAGAATTAGTGTTTATATATTTCAGGGGGTAAATACCTAGTAGTGTGATTACTGGATTGCAGAGTAGTTCCATTCTTAACAATTGGAGGAAATTCCATAATGTTTCCAGAGTGGTACACCAGTTTGCATTCCCAACAGTCCAAGAGAGTTCTCCTTTCTCCAAATCCTGGCCAACTCCTATTGTTTCTTGCATTGTTGATTTTAGCCGTTCTGACTGGTGTGAGGTGATACCTCATTGTACTTTTGATTTATATTTCCCTGATAATCAGTGATGTGGAGGATCTTTTCATGTGTCTGTTGGCCATCTGTATGACTTCTTTGGAGAAATATCTGCTCATGTCTTCTTCCCATTTTTTACTTGGATTATTTGGGTTTGGGGTGTTGAATTTTACAAGTTCTTTATAGATTTTGGATACTAACCCTTTATTGGGTATGTCATTTGCAAATATCTTCTCCCATTCTGTAGGTTGCCTTTTAGTTTTGTTGATTTCTTCACTGTACAGAAGCTTTGTATTTTGATGAATTCCCAATAGTTTATTTTTGCTTCTATTTCTCTTGCCTCAGGAGACATGTCTAGAAAAACGTTGCTATCGCTTGTATCAGAGACATTATTGCCTGTGTTCTCCTCTAGGATTTTTATGGTTTCAGGACTCACATTTAGGACTTTCATACATTTTCAATTTATTTTTGTGTGTGGTGTAAGAAAGTGGTCCAGTTTTATTCTTTTGCTGTCCAGTTTTCCCAACACTATTTGTTGGAGACATTACCTTTTTCCCATTGTATATTCTTTCCTTTGTTAAAGATTAATTGATCATATAATTGTGGATTTATTTCTAGTGTTTCTACTCTCTTTTATTGAACTATGTGTCTATTTTTGTGCCAGTACCATGGTGGCTAGATTTCTACAGCTTTGTAATATAACTTAAAGTCTGGAACTGTGGTACCTCCAGCTTTGTTCTTTTTTTGTTTGTTTGTTTCAAGATTGCTTTAGTGATTTGGGGTCTTTGTGGTTCCATACAAATGTTAAGATTGTTTGTTCTAGCTCTGTGAAAAATGCTGTTCATGCTTTGATAGAATTGCATTAAATGTGTAGGTTGGGTAGTACAGACATTTTAACAATATTTGTTCTTACAATCCATGAGCATGGAATGTCTTTCCATTTCTTTGTGTCATCTTTAGTTTCTTTCATCAATGTTTTACACTGTTCAGAGTATAGCTATTTCATCTCTTTGGTTAGGTTTATTCTTAGGTATCATTATTTTCAGTGCAATTGTCAATGGGATTATTTTTCTTAATTTATTTTTCTGATGTTTCATTATTAGAGTATAAGAATGCAACAGATTCCTGCCATTGATTTTGTATCTTGTGACTTTAATGAATTCAATTATCAGTTCTAGTAGTTTTTTTGGTGGAGTCTTTTGGGCTTTCCACATATACTATCATGTCATCTGCAAATAGTGAAACTTTGACTTCTTCCTTGCTGATTTAGATGCCTTTTATTTCTTTTTGGTGTGGCTAGGACTTCCAGTACTATGTTGAATAAAAGTGTTGAGAGTGGACGGTCTCATCTTTTTCCTCTTATTTTTTTCCTGTACTTAAGGGGAAAGCTCTCAGTTTTCTCCCTTTCAGTACAATCTTCACTGTGGGTTTTTCATATACGGCTTTTATTGGGTTGAGGTATGTTCCCTCTAAACTTACTTTGTTGAGGGCTTTACTGTGAATGAATGTTGCAATTCCTAAATGCTTTTTCTGCATCTGTTGAAATGATCATATGGTTTTATCCTTTCACTTATTGATGTGATGTATCACATTGATCAATTTACAAATATTGAAATACCTGAGAGCATGATTTTTATTATATAAATTCTTTTAAATTTCTTATGGTAGATTTTAGTGCCCAAAATATGGCATAGCTTGCAGAATGTTTTGTGTGGACTTGAGAAGAATGTGTACTCTGCTGTTGTTAGATGACGTATTCTGCACATGGTAATTAAATCTAGTTGATTGATGAGGTTGCTCAGTTCAACTATTTTGTTACTAATGTTTCTGCCTGCTGGTTTAGTTACTTAATAACTGTGGGGTGTTGAAATCTCCAACTGTAATAGTAGATTCATCTATTTCAACTTGTATTTTCATCTGATCTGCCTCAAATATTTTGGTGCTCTTTCTTAGATGCATACGCGTTAAGAACTGTTATGGTTTCTTGGAGAACTGACTACGTTACCATTGTGTAATGCCCCTCGTAATCTCTGATAATCATTCTTGCTCTGAAGACTGCTTTAACTCAAATTAACATAGCTGCTCCAATTACCTTTTCATTAGTGTTAGCATATCATGTCTTCCTCCACTCTTACGTTTAACCTATCTATGTCTTTAAGTGGGTTTCTTGCCAACAACATATACTTGGTTCTTCAGCATTTTTTTCCCATTATGACAATTTCTGTCTCTTAACTAGTGTATACCATTGCTGTTTAAAATTAGTATTTGTATTCTTGAAATATCTATTATATTTGTTACTGTTTTCTGTTAATTGCTCTGTTCCTTCTGTTCTTAAAATGTCTATTTATTTTTGAGAGAGAGAGAAACAGAGTGCAAGTGGAGGTGGGGCAGAGAAGAGGGAGACACAGGATCCGAAGCAGACTCCAGGCTCTGAGCTGTCAGCACAGAGCCTGACATGGGGCTCAAACTCACGAATAGTGGGATCATGACCTGAGACGAAGTTGGACGCTTAACCAACTGAGCCACCCAAGCACCCTTTTTTTTTTCTAAGTAAGGTCCAAGAACAGTGCAGAGCCCAACACAGGGCTTGAATTCATGACACCAAGATCATGAACTTATTGAGCTAAGATCAAGAGTGTGGCACTTAACCGACTGAGCCATCCAGGAACCCCTGTTCTTTCTTTTTGATTCTTTACATTCACAGGTTTTCCACTTTCTCTGGTTAAAGTACTTATTTTACCTTCATTTATTCCTTCTGTAATGTTATTTCTTTCTCTATCTAGGTCTGTTTCTGACTTACAAAAATTTCCCTTTTCATGAGGAACTTGTACCATTTCTTAAAAGGCATCTCTATTTCCAACAATTTCTTTCCATTTTTGTTGGCCTGAGAAAGTGTTATTTCTCCTTTACCTATGAAAGTTACTTTTGTTGGATACATAATTCTAGACAGGGAGTTTTCTTCTTTTATTGCCTTAAAATATTGTACTGGGCTTTCTTCTTGCTTGCATGGTTTCTGAAGAGAGATCCAATGTAATTCATATCCTTGGTGTTCTATAAATAAGTTTATTCCTTTAAATATCTTCAATATTTTTCTTTCCCTTTAATTTTTTCCAGTTTGAATATGATACCCTAAGGTGTAGAAATTTTGCATTCTTATTGTCAGCTGAGATTCCTGGATCTGTGGTTTGGTGCCTATCATTAATTTTGGGAATTTGTCCCAGTCATAATTTCTTTCTTTCTTTCTTTCTTTTTTCTTTTCTTTTCTTTTCTAAGTTTTTATTTCCATTCCAGTTAGTTAACACACAGTGTTACATTACTTTCAGGGGTACAGTACAGTGGTTCAACATGTCCATATATCATGCAGTGCTCATCACAAGTGTGCCCCTTAATCCCCATCACATATTTAACCCACCTGCTACTCACATCCCCTCTGGTAACCATCACTTTGTTCTCTATAGTCAAGAGTCTGTTTCTTGGTTTTCCTCTCTGTCTTTTTTCTCTCCCTTTGCTCCTTTATTTTGTTTCTTTTTTAAAATTTTATTTAACTTCAAGATAGTTTACATACAGCATAGTATTGGTTTCAGAAGTAGAACCCTGTGATTCATCACTTACATATAACACCCAGTGCTCATCCCAACAAATGCCTTCCTTAATGTCCATCACTCATTTAGCCCATCCCCCCTCCCCTCCAGAAACCCTCAGTTTGTGCTCTGTATTTAATTCTGTTATGGTTTGCCTCCCTCTCTGTTTTTATCTTATTTTTCCTTCCCTGCCCCTATGTTCATCTGTTGTGTTTCTCAAATTTCACATATGAGCAAAATTATATATTTGTCTTTCTCTGACTAATTTCGCTTAGCATAATACACTCTAGTTCCATCATGTTGTTGCAAATGGCAAGATTTCATTCTTTTTATGGAATAATAATATTCACATCTTCTTTATCCATTCATCAATTGATGGACACTTGGGCGGCTTCCATATCTTCAATATTGTAAATAATCCTGTTATAAAGAGCATTATTCTATTTCTTTCAGTTAGTGTTTTTGAATTCCTTGGGTAAATACCCAGTAGAGTATTGCTGGATCACAAGGAAATTCCATTTTTAATATTGTGAAGAAGCTCCATACTCTTTTCCAGAGTGGCTACACCACTTTGTATTTCCACCAACAGTGCAAGAGGGTTCCTTTTTCTTCACATACTTGCCAACACCTGTTTCTTGTGTTGTTGATTTTAGTCATTCTGACTGGTATGAGTTGATATTTCATTGTAGGTTTTATTTGCATTTCCCTGATGATGAGTGATGATGAGCATCTTTTCATGTGTCTGTTGGCCATTCTGTATGTTTTCATTGGAGATATGTCTGTTCGTGTCTTCTTCCCATTTTTAATTGGATTGTTTGGGTTTGGGTGTTGTGTTGCATCAGTTTTTTTATATTTTGGATGTTAACCCTTTATCGGATATGTCATTTGTAAATATATTACAATCCTGTACATTGCCTTTTAGTTTTGTTGATTTTCCTTCATTATGCAGAACATTTTATTTTGGTGAAGTCCCAATAGTTTATTTTTGTTTTTGTTTGTCTTACCTCGGGGTACATATCTAGAAAAATGTCAGCTGATGTCACACAAGATCCTGTCTGCTCTTTTCTAGGATTTTTATGGTTTAAGGTCTTACATTTAGGTCTTTAATCCATTTTCAATTTATTTTTGTGTATGGTATAAGAGAGTGGTCCATTTGTTGAAGAGACTTTTCCCCATTGGATATTCTTTCCTGCTTTGTCAAAGATTAATTGACCATATAATTGTGGGTTTATTTCTGAAATTTTTATTATGTTCTAAAGATATATGTGTCTATTTTTGTGTCTGTACTGTGCTGTCTTGATTACTACGGCCTTGTGATATAAATTGAACTCTAGAATTGTGATACCTCCAGCCTTCCTCTTCTTTTCAAGGTTGCTTTGGCTATTAGGGGTCTTTTGTGGTTCCATATAAATTTTAGGATTGTTTGTTCTAGTGCTGTGAAGAATGCTGTTGTAATTTTGATAGGGATTGCATTATATATGTAAATTGCTTTGGGTAATATAGACATTTTAGTAATATTTGTTCTTCCAATCCATGAGAATGGACTGTCTTTCCATTTCTTTGTGTCATCTTCAATTTCTTTCATTGACCAGTCTTTCGTCTCTTTGGTTAGGTTTATTACTAGGTATCTTATTATTTTTGGTGCAGTGGTAAATGGGAGGGGTTTTCTTAATTTCTTTTTCTGCTGTTTCATTATAGGTGTAGAGAAATGCAGCTGATTCCTGTACATTTATTTTCTATCCTGTGACTTTACTGAATTTCTTTATTAGTTCTAGTAATTTTAGGGGCAAGTCTTTCAGGTTTTCTATGTATAGTATCATGTCATCTGCAAATAATGAAAATTTCACTTCTTCCTTACCAATATACCTGCATTTTATTTATTTTTGTTGTCTGATTGCTGTGGCTAGTGCTTCCATTATTATGCTGAATAAAAATGGTGACAGTGGACATCTTGTCTTGTTCCTGACCTTAGGGGAAAAGCATTCAGTTTTCCCCATTGAGTATGATGTTTGCTGTGGGTTTTTCATATATGGCCTTTATTACGTTGTATGTCCCCTCTAAACCTACTTTGTTGAGAGTTTTTAATCATCAATGGATGTCATACTTTGTCAAATATTTTCTCTGCATCTATTGAAATGAGTCATTGTTTCATTGCTGATTTTCTGTTTAGATAATCTGTCCATTGATGTAAGTGAGGTGTTAAAGTCCCCTACTATTATTGTATTATTATAAATTAGTTCCTTTATGTTTATTGTTTGTTATTAACTTTTATGCATTTGGGTATTTTCGTGTTTGGTGCACAAATATTTGCAATTGTATCTTTTTTTAAAGTTTATTTATTTATTTTGAGAGTGAGAGAGCACACGTGAATGGGGGAAGGGTTAAGAGAGAGGGAGAGAGAGAATCCCAAGCAAGTTCCGCACTATCAGCAGAAAGCCTGATGCAGGGCTCAAACTCACATACCATGAGATCATAACCTGAGCCAAAATCAAGAGTTGGAAGCTTAGCTGACTGAGCCACCTAGGAGCCCCTACAATTGTTATATCTTTTGTATGATTGTCCCCTTTATGATCAGATAGTGCCCCTCTTTGTCTCTTTTTACAGTCTTTTTTTTTTTTAATTTTTTCAAGTTTATTTATTTTGAGAGAGACAGAGACAGCACAAGCGGGGAAGAAGCAGAGAGAGAGGTAATGAGAATCCCAAGCAGGCTCCATGCTGCCAGCACAGAGCTTGATGTGGGGCTCGAACCCATGAAGTTGTGAAATTGTGACTTGAGCCAAAACCAAGAGTCGGACTCTTAACTGACTAAGCCACCCAGGGTCTTTGTTAAAGTCTAGTTTGTCTGATATAAGTACTACTACTCTGGCTTTCTTTTCACATCTTTTTGTAGGATAAATGTTTCTCCACCCCCTGACTTTCTATCTATAGGTGTCTGTAGGTCTGAGTATCTTGTAGGCAGCATATAGATGGGCCTTGTGTTTTATGCGCTGTGCCACTGTATGTCTTTTGATTAGAACTTTTAGTCCAATTACATTCAAAGTAATTATTGAGAGATATATATTTATTGCCAGTTTGTTCCTTTTCTGTTGTTGTTTCTGAAGATTTTTTCTGATTTTTTCTCTTCTCTTTTTCATGGTTTTGCCGAATTTCTTTAGTGATATATTTGGACTTCTTTCTCTTTATACTTTGCATATTTATTAGTGGTTTATGATGTGTTGTTACCATGAGGCTTATGTATAACATCATCTGCATATAGCAGTCTGTATTAAGTTGATGGTCCTTTAAGTTTCAACTCATTAGTTACTCATCTTTCCACATTTTAGTCTTATGGTGTCATATTTTACATACTTTTTAAAAAATATACATCAAGTTAATTAATATATATAGTGTAATAATGATTTCAGGAATAGAATTTAGTGATTCATCACTTACATATAACACCCAGTGCTGATCCCAACAAGTGTCCTCCTTAATACCCCTCGCCTGTTTAGCCCATCCCCTCACCCAAAACCCCTCCAGCAACCCTGTTTATTCTCCCTGTATTTAAGAGTGTCTTATGGTTTGTCTCCCTACTTGTTTTTATTATTTTTGCTTCCCTTTCCTAAGTTCATCTGTTTTGTATCTTAAATTCCACATATGAGTGAAATCATATGATATTTGTCTTTCTCTGACTAATTTCACTTAGCATAATACACTTTAGTTCCACCCACATTGTTGCAACTGGCAAGATTTCATTCTTTTTTATTGCTGAGTAATACTCCATTGTATGTATATACCACATCTTTATCCATTCATCAGTTGATGGACATTTGGGCTCTTTCCACACTTTGGCTATTGTCAATAGCGCTGCTATAAACATTGGGGTGTGTGTGCCCCTTCAAATCAGCACCCCTGTATCCTTTGGATACATACCTAGTAGTGCAATTGCTGGGTTATAGGGTAGTTCTATTTTTAATTTTTTGAGGAACCTCCATACTGCTTCAGAGTGGCTGCACCAGTTTGCATTCCCACCAGCAGTGCAAAAGGATTCCTCTTTTTCCACATCCTGGCCAACATCTGCTGTTGCCTAAACTGTTAATTTTAGCCATTCTCACAGGTGTGAGATGGTATCTCATTGTGGTTTTGATTTGTATCTCCCTGATTGTGAGTGATATTGAGAACTTTTTCATGTGTCTGTTATCCATCTAGCTCTCCTTCCATTCTGAATGATTGCCTTGCTGGATACAGTATTCTTGGCTGCAGATGTTTCCCACGCAGCACTATGAATGTATCATGCCACTCCTTTTTGGCTTGGAATGTTTCTGCTAAAACATCCACTGATAAGGGCACCTGTGTGGCTCAGTTGGTTAAGCATCCAACATCAGCTCAGAACATGATCTCATGGCTCATGAGTTCAAACCCTGCTTCGGGCTCTGTGCTGACAGCTCAGAGCCTGGAGCCTACTTGGGATTCTGTGCTCTCTCTGCCCACTGTCTCTCTCTGCCCCTTACCTGATCGTACTCTGTCTCTCTCTTTGAAAAAATAAAGCAACATTAAAATGTTTTTAATTTAAAAAAAAGGAAGAAAAATCCACTGATAACTCCGTGTGGTTTCCCTTGTATTGTAACTGTCTTCTTTGCTCTTGCTTCTTTTAATATTTTTTCTTTTCACTATGTTTTGCCAATTTAATGTCATGTCATGGTGTGGATCTGCTTTTTGTTGATTTTGTTGGGGATTCTCTGTGCCTCCTGGATCTGGATATGTTTCCTTCCCAAGATTAGGGAAGTTTTCAGGTATTATTTCTTCAAATACATTCTCTGTGCCCTTTTGTCTCTTTTTCTCTGAGACTCCTATAATACAAACATTATTACATTTGATGGAGTCACCGAGTTCTCTAAGTTTATTCTGGTTTTGCACAATTCTTTTTTCTCTCTTTTGTTCAGCATGATAACTTTCCATCACTCTGTCTTCTAAATCATTAATTTATTCCTCTTCTTATTCCATCCTGCTGTTCATTCCAAGTGTGTTTCTTATTTTTTTTTTTCATTGGACCCTTTATCTCTGCTTTGTTATTCCTTATTTCTGTGTTAAGGGTTCCACTGATGTTCTCCCGTCTTTTCTCAAGTCTAATGAATATCCTTATGATCGTTGTTTTGAATTCTTTATCAGGCATATTACTTATTTTTGTTTTGCTTACATCTCTGGTTGTGGCCTTGTCCTATTCTTTTGTTTGGGACAAATTTCTCTCTCTTCTCATTTGTCTAAATCTCTGTGTCTGCTTCTGAGTGTTATGAAAGTGATCTATATCTCCTATTCTTCACGGTAATGGATTCATGAAGAAGAGGTCCAATGGTGCCCTGTAGTGTAGTGTTCCCTGCTCCCCAAGGCCTGGTGCTCCTGGGAGTGTCTCCATTGTATGTTATGGGCTCTGCTATTGTGTCCTGACTGCTTTATCATTCAGGCTAGTCTTCTACAGAAGCTCTCTTTCCCTGTTATGGGCAGTGTTTGGTCCCTGGCCTGAATGTGGTGGGGTTTATCTAGGTGTGCCCTATGAAAGGTCTGCTTATGAAATGAGACCTGTTACCACTGCCACTGGAACCGAGGCTCCATAAAATTCCTGGGTCAGAAGATTTGGTGTTGGCAACGGTTTGAGGTGGTCTTCTGGGGGAGGAGGCCCACCAGGCTGAGACTGAGGCAAGCATGACTGGGAAGGGTGGTTCTTCCAGGCTGTGGGTGGGGCAGTCGTGGTGTAAACAAGTTAGGTAACAAGGGTCAGCACTTCACTTGTTCCTACACATGCTCCGTGGCTCTGTGCTTAGGCTGAGGGGTGGGAGGCAAATGGCATCTGCCAGTTCCTTTGTTCCCAGAATGGCCTCTCTGTGAATGCTGCCTCTCTGGGACATGCTCTGAGGTGAGAAACTAACCTTCCCACTGTGTGCCCCAGGTACTCTTCAGATTGCTGTTTCCATGCTGTATGTTCACGGGCTGTTTGCCCTGCTTTTTCTCTAAGAGCAGCCCCAATTTCTTCCCAGTTGTCCCAGAGCCAAGAACATTGACCTTTAAAACTCCAAGCTTTAAGCCCTATTGGCTGCCAGAACTCACAAAATTTACCCCTTCTCACTTTCCAAGCCAATTGCTGTGGGTATTCATTTTCCCCTTGCAGTCCACTGTGCTAGTCTGTCTCTGGCCTTTCTCTGCAACCATGGCTCTCTCCCCACCATGGCAGCTATAATCCATTTCTCTCTCAAGCTGGTCTCCACATTTCCTACCTTCTTTGATGTGGCCTCTTCTCTACCTTTAGTGGTGGAGTCTGATCTGCCAGTCGTCAAATCAGGTTTTTGGATATTTGGGACAATTTGTTAGTTATTTAGTTGTCCTTGTAGGATGAAGTAAGCCTAGGGTCTTCCTCCTCCCCCACCACCATCTTCCCCTGTGTATCTCCCTTTCTTGGAGGTGGTGGTTATTTGGTGATCCTGAGCTCTTCCAACGTTCTATATAAAGGTATGTGCCATACCTTTTGAACTCTATCACCTACTATTCTTACTTTCTAGCCCAATGATTGGCAAAATTTATCTGTAAAATTCCAGATAGTAATTATTTTAAACTTTTGGGTGATATGATTTCTGTTACAACTACTTATCTTGTTTTGTATTATTCCAGTTTCTTTTAATCCCTTTTCCTGTCCATTCAGAGACTGAAGGCCTTCTGTTCTCCAGCTTCCTCACAATCTTCTTTCAAAATATGATCTTCTCTTTAAAATGCATCCTTTAGTGCTATGACAATAAATAAATTTCATCTTGCATGCCAACTCTTAAATTACTAATAGTAGTTACTTGAAATGCTTTGTAAGAAGGATTGTGCGGCTGCATCCAGTTGTTTTGAGTTATGGGAAGAAGAATGGGCTACTGTAAGAATGAAAATCAACACTTCAGTGGTGTAAACAAATATTCTTTTTCTTACGTGATGGTCCCAATGTAGAAAATTCTGGTCAGAGGGGAAACTCTATTTCTTAGTCATTCAGGGACTTGCTTTCTTACCACCTCATATTTCCATCTTGTAGGGAATGATTTTCATCTGTATGGCTGAAGGTAGATAGCTATTATGTCTATATTGCAGCTGGTGGGAAGAGGCAATTATACACTAACTTTTAAAAGCCAGGCCTACATAACGTTCACTCACATTTTAGTGGTTATAACAATCATCTGGATACACATAAGTGCAAAGTAGGCTGGGAAATGTAGTCTAGCTTAGCATCCACATGTTAAGCCAAGAAGGGGAGACTGTAATTTCGTGAGCAACTAGCAATCTCTAGGAACTAAGCTTAGCAGGAATAAGTGTCAAAATTGTTTAATACTATCTTCCATGGGTTGGGAGAAAGAAACTGTGATGTATTTGCTGATCTTGCTTATGTGTGGAATGAAAATCATGTTTTCTCTCCTAGAGTGTTCTGAAGTTTAAGTCAAATTCAACACATATTTGTTGAGCATCACCTATGGGCAAGGCACTGTTGTTAGATTCTGGCAGGTACAAAACCAAAATAAACATAGTCCCTGCTTTATCACATATTAAAGAATCAAAGACTCATCTCTAAATAATGGGATCTCAGACATCAGCTATGAGGAAGGGACTTGAGTAATGAAGCATTCTTGTCCCTTGGAAGTCACACCACACAGACAATATACAGCTTTCCCTCTATGTAAGCATAACCCTATAAAAGTGAGATTGTGGTATTCCAGAGGTATTAAGAAATGAACAGGAAGCACTTGGCAAGGTAAAAGCTGCAAATACCAAGGTGAGAAAGGATCAGAATACAGGCAAGGGTTACAGAAGCAACTAAAAGGCATTGGTACCTGGTTAATCAGCCTATCAAATAAACGTGCAGACTCTCCTCCCCAACAAATTAACATGTTTTGGGCTTCTAGGATATGGGAGTCCTTGCTTGATAACAGGGTCCTTCTGTCTTGCTTTCCTAAAGCCTGGTGCCCATTCTGTGACTTCCCTTACAGGCTTATGTCCTCTAACACTGGCCATTTCTCCAGCATGTATTATTCCAAAGATACATAGGTAAAAAACAAAACAAAGCAAAGCAAAGCAAAGCAAAGCAAAGCAAAACAAAACAAAAAAACCTGATGGAGGAAAAAGTGTACAGGGATTGGTGTTGGAAAGAGGGAATTGAGCACTGTTTCTGGCTCAATTAAGAATGGCATAAGATGGGACAAGTGCCTGACTTAACATAATCATTGATATTGACTAGAAGCATAATCATAATATTGACTACTCTATTTCTTTTTCTCCACGTGGTATATTTATACACTGTTTAATCTAAGGGCTGCTTGTAGATCATCCAGACTTTCTTCTGGTCATTGCACTCTCCTTAGCAATGTAGGGAATGGACAAGAAATAGAAGGGACAAAATAAAGGGACTTCTGATTCCAGATTAGATTTGGAAGGGAAGTCCGTGGTTAGGGCTTTGCTTTGGCTTTTTATTAGGCTTTCCAGAGTAGCTAATGGTATGACTATTGTACATTTGAGTCCTAGTAATCAATCTAGTGCTTAAGTAGGCCATTGTTATTAGAGCTATTTTCTGTGAACCATGTAGAATTCCAGCACACTCTTTTTTTTTTTTGCTGAAAATGGCAGGATTTACTATTTATCCTGAATTTTCCCCAAAGCCAACTTGCCATCTATAGTAATCAATGGTAATTTCTATTTGGCAATAGTTAAGTCCCAAATCTTATGTCCAGCTTCTCAAGCCTTAGCTGCCCATGACCCACTGTCCTAGAACCCAAAAATAATGTCTAGTGGTAATATCAAGAAATAGGTAGTATCTTTTAGAGAAGGTCTCCCCTTTCAGAGTGTGGATGAGCCAATATCAGTCAGTCACAGCTATATTTTTTCTCCATTCCTTTTTGAAGGCAATAGCTTAGTAAAGACAAGATAGCTAAAACCACTTCTGATCTTTCACTACATCTTGGAGCTCAAGAATAACTTAATTCCCAGCTAAGCCTTATTCTTTCCAATGATTATTCAAGCAAGAAGGGGTGATGTGAGAAGATGTATTTGGGATCATAAAACGGTTTCATGCAAGCTACTCGGACAACTACCTCTTTCTCATGGTCTTACTACCTCCCTGCAGACTCAGGTTTAAACCTTCCTCCTACACACCAAATACCATTGGTTGGATATTCAACCAGAGAAAGCCTCCAGTTCTTCAGGCAATAGCACCTGAGAGTACTCTAGCACAATGACTGGATTCTCACCTGAGCAAGTACAAGGGTGTACCTCAGACTGTTCTCAGTTCAATTCTTGCCTACCCGCAGCCACTTCTTGTCCTGTTTTGTAGTGATATAACAGTAAAAAAAAAATGGATATAAAAAGAGATGTAAAAATGAGGAAGTGGAGCGAGAAAAAAGAATTTGATAGTTTCAGCCGCCTAGTAGTAATAGAAGAAAAATTATTTTTTCCCTGCTTCAGACCTTACCCCTTTCTGAACAAAAGGAAGTATGGGTCAGGATAGGAGGAAAGGGGATGAAGAGAACATTTTACCTTCCTTCAAGCTGTTCAGATTTCTTTGTATTAGGCACCAATACAAGGAACCACAACCACCCTGACTCAGCAGGGCAGGAGACATCATTTGCAGGACCCTCTAGTGCCTGGGAGATCAAAGGTTATGATCCTCTTATAGGGGATCTTTAATCACCCATTTTTGTCAATGTCTTCAGGGCTAGGAATTTATATAAATGCCAAAAGGAGATCCTTCATAACCTCTTCCCTTTCAACTCCAAGTTCAATCCTGTTCCAAAATTGGAAGATTCATCTTAATTAAAGGTGCCTCATTCTCATAATAATTTGGAGGTCACTGCATTTTTTCCCACTTGATCTTTAACAGGATTTTCTGGGAAGTCTCTTGCATCTGCTTTGAGTTGAGGTAAAATATGAGTCCCCCATGAAGAGATATAAAAAAATACTCTAAGTTTTGAATCTTGTCCTTTATAGAAGGCTAACATATTTTTCACAATTCTCTCATTTGAATAGAATCTGTCGCCTTGGAACCATGTTATTACACACAGGAAAATGGCAACTTCTTCCTTATAGATCTAAGATGACCATGTGCATAAAAATAGCCTTAAAATCATAGGCAAAATGTGGCTTCTCCAAGGCTTTTTGGCCTATCCTTTGGAAAATGCTCGCCATATGTCTTTCAACCCCCAATCCCAATAAGAATTCATTTATAATGAGCCAGGGTGAATTACCAAAAAGTAGTCATACCCACTTCAACCTTATAGTTAAATTATTATTTCTAGCATTCATTTGCTTACTATGTGACACTGTTGTACTTACATGTATTTTCTAATTTAAAACCCAGTACAATTCCATGAGATAGGTACTGTCATCATCTCCATGTTGAGAAAACAAAAGCAGAGATTTAATGACTTCATATTCAGTAAGTGGCAACAGCAAAATATGAACTCAGGCAATGATTCCCAAAAATGTTGTACAATTGCTATAATCCTTCTTTGGGTAGTCTGTAAAATTTTATTTCTCCATAAACATAATGACATGAAGTACTCTGCTGGAGGTTAGTTGTAATTAGGGAGCACTATTCCCAACTATAAGGTATCCATAATCCAAAGTCTTTTCTCGTAAGAATGTTTCCCTTCTCATAAAAGAAGCTATACGGAATAGTGAGAAAAGCACTAATTTAGACATCAAGTGATCTTAGATCTGGATTCACCTCAGCTAGATTTCTATTGTGACACTAAGTTCCCTGGACTTCTGATGCCTCATCTTTATTATGTGCATTTATATACACAATTTTTTTAGTGGTTTTTTTTTTTTTTTTTTGAGAGAGAGACAGAGACAGAGACAGAGTGCAAGCAAGGGAGGGGCAGAGAGAGAGGAAGACACAGAATCTGAAGCAGGCTCCAGGCTTTGAGCTGTTAAGACAGAGCCTAATGCTGGGCTCAAACTCGTGAACTGCGAGATCATGACTTGAGCTGAAGTGGGACTGAGCCACCCAGGCACCTCTATATACAATTCTAAATACTCTGAGAATTACATGGCTAACACCCTCCTGTACAAAATCCAATGGAATTTAATTGAAGTGAGGGAATAAAATTTCCACACTGCAGATGAGACTATCTGCAGTAATAAAGGAGCAGTTTCTTAACCTCCAGCATTATTGCCAAATGTCCCCTGATAATGGGAGGGCAGCATAGTTCACCATTATAGATGGATCCCACATCTCTTCCTCTATTCTCAAAATGTAGATGTCATTCCAGGGATATTGTCAGAATCATTGACTTAAATTTTGGGGGGAAAGGAAAAGATGAGGGGATTTATTCTAAGTCTGGGAGGATGTATCTAATCATTTCCTGTAGATTATAAAAGTGAGGCCCTCAAAAGTCATCCTACCTTTAACATTCTTCTTCCATGTATTTTTCTTCTGAGAAACAAAGGTTTTTTCATTATACCTGTAAATTCTGCTTCCTCACCACCAAGTTCCCCACAGAAATGATAGGTTTTATGTAAGTAGCTATCTGCAAGTCTGCTTAAATCCAACTTCTTTCCTACCTTAGTCTACATTCCCCTATTCCTTTGATCTTCTCTTATGCATTCAAATGATGAGAACTTTCATCACTTTAGCACTTTAGAGAAGTTATTATTTTGATCCAGAGTACACGTGGAAAAGAAATCAGAGTGGGTAAATGGAACATCACCATTAGGAATGCTGGTTAGTACTGGAAGAAAGACTGTGGCAAAACCCAGGAACTGAGGGCAATAAAAACCCCTCAAGAATTACCTTTATACAAGATATGGAAGCAACCTAAGCACCTACCATTGACAAATGGATAAGGAAGATGTGATATATGTATACAATGGAATATTATACAGCAATAAAAGTGGTGTGATCTTGCCTCGTGACAACATGGATGGACCTAGAGGGTATTGTGCAAGTGAAATAAGTAAAACTGAGAAAGACACATACCCTATGAATTCACTCATGTGGAATCTAAAAACAAAAAACAAAACGAAAAACAAAAAAAATGAATAAACAAGCAAAAAGCAGAATCAGACCTATAGATAACAAACTGATGGCAGCCATAAGGATGGAGGGGGTTGGGAGATGGCCAAAATGGGTGAAGGACCAAAGGTGAAGTGGGACATACAGGCTTCATATAAAATGAGTAAATCACTAGAATAGGGAACATTGTCAATAATATTGTTATAGCATTATGATGATGAATGGTAGCTCACTTGTGGTGAGCATAACATAATGTATAGAGAAGTTGAATTACTATGTTATACACCTGAAACTAATGTAACACTGTGGGTGAACCACACCCAATTTTTTTTTAACATTTATTTATTTTTGGGACAGAGACAGAGCATGAACGGGGGAGGGACAGAGAGAGAGGGAGACACAGAATCGGAAACAAGCTCCAGGCTCTGAGCCATCAGCCCAGAGCCTGACGCGGGGCTCGAACTCACGGACCGCGAGATCGTGACCTGGCTGAAGTCGGACGCTTAACCGACTGCGCCACCCAGGCGCCCCCCAATTTTTTTTTAAAGATCTCCTTTATCAAGCCAAGAGAAGCAATATAGTTAAAAGGTTAAAAGTATGGAAACTGTTCCTAGGTTTCCCCATTTACCATGTAACTGTCTTAATGCTCCATCATTTGGCATAATTCCTAAGAACTGTGTCAAGGTCCTTCAGTGGACTTTCATGGCCTCCATTTTTTTAAAACCCAGTGTCTTAAAGGACCCAGCACCACGTGGACCCTGTTCTGATGTACAGCCACTCCACCCTGTTGATAAAAAGCCTTTGGCTGGCACCTGCAAGGTCTTTTGTCCTTGGGGAGGCAATAAACCCTCTTCCCATAGCACTCAAGGAAGGGGATTGTTCTCTCCCAGTGCACCCTTGAGAAACGCTACACCTCGCCTGGTGTTCTAGGGCCAGCTCCCTCCTCCCCAGGAGTGTGGCTGCTCCAGGATTCTCTCCGGAGAAAGTCGCACACTTTTGAAACCTCTGAGTTTCAGTTCCTAAGATTGTTTGCAAAATAAATGTATTCTCTAGACCAGTAGCTACATACCAAATGAAGTGTTTTTAACTCGCCCTCACTGATGAGGATTAAAGAAGGTTGTTTGCAAAATGGAAACTGGCACTCTCAGTATTTCTCATTCCCCAGTCGTGGTCCAGAGGTTTCCCTCTTGTGCTAACTGGATGCCAACTTTTACAAGCACTCGCTTTTGACTTCACAGAAAGCGTTCCCTCCCCTCCATGCTTATGCTGTTTTATCTGCAATTCACATACACACACCTAGATCCTGCCAAGCCTTCTCCCTCCAAGTGTGGTGATCTTTCTGCCTCCGCAGATCAATTTCCTGGGTGTTCCAAGTGATCTTACCTCAATATAGCTGTGTTTGAGGAACAAGGAAAACCCTAGTCCCCTACTTCTCTGCCATCTTAAATCCCCTCCTCCTTCATCTTTTTAAAAGTTGCACCTATAACTAGCAGTTTTTATGCCCACTCATTGTGAACAGAATATGGCTGGCTCGATTTTAGACCCAACTTAAATTACACAATGTTCAAATTGAAATGCTAGGTTTCCTAAGTCTACTAGTTCCAGTAACACTACCTTTTCTAAAGAAATAACTGAGAAAAACTTATAACCAAAGGCAAAATAGTGACCTATTTAGGAGGATCAAGTTAATCTTGTTTGGCCTGGAACAAAACAGTAGAGGAGCACACAGTGATCACCTCATCCTTACTCCACAGAAAATATGAAAGGTGGAAAATACTACCAAATGCTTTGTCATTTTCTAAATATTGCTGCTGCCTCATTAAACTTGGCATATCTGACTTTTTTTCATTAAGCAAGACTTGATGCTTTTTATTGCCTCTCCATCCGATTGTAACTGAGAACTTTGAGGACCAATGGTATGACAAACCCAGGAGCAAGCAGAGCAAAATGACAAGGAGACTGGTAAGTCAGCCCATGAGGGAATCAGAGCTACCTAAGGAAACAGAGCCTTGCAGGACACCCAAGAATAACCTCAAGGAGCTCTTTCCTAACCTCTCCAGTTTCCCCACCAGCTTTCTCCCTGTCCCACACACCTAGTCTTGCAGGGAAATGAAAATAACCACTAAGGGCTACCTACGTACATTCCCTTTCAGAAGCAACACATCAGGATATGGGCCAATTTTATGATCTGACACCATACTCATTTATAAGGTTAAATGAGTTTCCCAGGCATCAGTATTAAAAGCACATGTACTGAAGTTACTTGGCCCTTAAGGACTTAAGACTTTCTTCAAAGACAATATTTATTGCCTGTAAGCACTGCAGGGAGTCATACACCTATGAAGTCACCAATCTAACATTTGAGTATTTAATCATTCAAAATTCTAGGAACACCAAAGATCTCTTCACCTACTCAGGGATTGGGACTGTAACTTCTTTAATTATAGTGATTTCCTGCACAAATACATCCTACTTCCCACATCCTTACAAAAAGTTTTGTTATACCTTACTCCTATACCACCCTGTACCTTAATAATTTTTTGCTTCTCACATTTTTTTAATTGGGTTTCTACTTCTCAGTGTCGCTGACCAAAGCAACTGAAGGAATAAAGAAATGGAGACCTCAAACCATGTACGTAAACTGGGTAATTAAGGTAATAAAAAAAAGGAGATTACTAGCGTACCTAGGAACAGTGAGGTAGAACTTATCACATCAAAATACAAAATTTTCAAAACAGTACATTTTATTTCACATTAGACAACACATTCCCCAATTTGTCTCAGTTGTGACATGTCGATAGCTTTAGATTGCTTTTGGTGGTCACCCATGCTGAGAAAGATTTATCAATCTTCAAAACACTCAAAAATCAAAGATTCTGCATTTTCACATCAGTTCACAAGTCAAAGTGTATCTTCCCATTTATTGGAACATTTGGCATAGATTCCCTTTTAGGCAGAAGGGTAGAGATGAAGCCATTTCCTTTAAAAATGTATTTGTTCATAATTTCATTTATGCCAGAAAAATTCAGATGATAGTATATTCTTATTCTTATCAATAGCAGTAGTCTTAGGATGTCAGGAACTGTGAAAGGAAGGCTTTTAGTTACTTTCTCCTGTCTAATTTCCAATAACGTACTCCCCGACCCCAACTTGAAAATAGGGGTGTTACAGAATCCATCTGATACCACAGTATTGAAGGCCAAATAGTATTTCAGATATATCTGATGCCTAAATAAAAATGTACAAAGTGAAAACTAGAAACATCACACCCAATTTGTCTTCAACTTTGTTCCCTCCACCAATTATCTTTTGCCATTCACCTATTTCCTTCTTCATTTACAGATGTAAACTAAAAGTTATATAAATTACTGTAACAATAAAGTCCTCCTCTTTTGCAGTGAACGTTGACTTTAAAACTACCTTCTGATGGAGGTTACATTGATTTAATTAACAAATCCCATAATTATCTAACTCAAGGTTTAGTTGATAACTAGCTCAAAATTGTTTCTCAAAGACTTACAGAAATTAGTGGGAGACAAAGTACCATGTCTTCATCTCAATAAGGACTACTGATCGGAATTGCATTAAACTAAAAAAAGCAATCCCCTAGTTAGACTTGGAGGTAGTAATGTTCTTAAAACCAATACCAAACACAGGCAGGCTGCCCTTAGAAACTGGTTTGACCTTTTCTTTCACTCTTCCTCCTATCCCACCCTCTGTGAGTGATTTAAAAATAGAAAAGGTCAAAACCCAGTTGGGCCTAGATTGAGGATTGTTGTTGATACCCTCCAATTTTTGCCAATTACTTCCAATTTCTATTATTCTGAAATTTTAAACATGGTAAAATTGTTAAGCTATTTTAATTAACTGATATTATTCCACTATTAAGAAGTCCTTTCTTGAACATGTTTTGATGGTGACATTTCTAAAGGTTAAGTTGAGATACTATTGCAAAAGAGAAATCATGTCTCCATCTCCAATTATGTTATGTATTTCAAAGACATCTATTTAGGCAGCACATATTTGTCAGAATGTAAAAATGTAAACAATTAAAAACAGACAAAACTGGTAAGTGCATTTTAAAACCAATTGTGGCTAGAGTATGTTTCCCCAATGCTGGTACCAATGAAACTGGAATTTGGGAATTAGTTGTTTGTCATCCCTCCTTCTGTCCAGCAGCGGTCACAGTCATTTTTCATTAGGGATGGGCCAGGAAAAATAAAGTGCCTATTATAAAGAAAGTTCCTGCAACTTAAAGAGCAAGCTCAATAGAAAACCCTGCTTATTGTAGTGGCCAGAGTGGTAGAAGAAACATGGA
This sequence comes from Prionailurus viverrinus, assembly GCF_022837055.1. NCBI lineage: Eukaryota > Metazoa > Chordata > Mammalia > Carnivora > Felidae > Prionailurus > Prionailurus viverrinus. The sequence continues at coordinate 299,488 of NW_025927617.1, forward strand.
ACAGCAATTAAAACCCACAACATTATTTACGGACTATGCCATGCCCTTAACCAGAAAACAGGCCAAAAGAAAAGCTTTAAAAGTTCTCTAGGAAAGCATTTATTTTTTGTTTTTGTTTTTGTTTTTTTCATGTCTCTCGGGCTATCTGGGAACATAGCAAAGAGCTTTATACATAATAGGCATTCAAATGTACTTGTAGAATGAATAAATGAAGAAATGAACAGTAATCTCTTATATTCTAGTCTCAAAGCTAACTAAAAAGTATCTTTCAGTCAAGATCTTTTTTGTTTTCTGTCTAGCAATTAACACAATGCCTTGAAATAGACACTTCCATTTAAAGAAGAATTTCATTCCTTTTTGTTTTGTTTTGTTTGTTTTTGTTTTGTCCTATTGCATCTCCAAGACAAAATAAGTGCCTTTCTTACCAGATCTGTTCCAATTTAACATCACCTTCCTCAAAGTTTGTATAAATGAAAAGTTCTCTCTTATTCCCACTCTATAAAACATGCCAAAGAGAAGGTGATCATTTGTTCTCAGTGTCTTACTATCACAGCTGCTCAATAAACTGAAAGAACTGCAGTCTCTTATTAAATAGTTCCTATGTTTCCACCATAAACTAGTGAGATTAAAGTACATTTTGGTATAGGTCCTTTAAGTCTCTTCATTCTCTGCATTTGAGAACATTATACAGGGTAAATAAATTTTTACAAAATACAGAAAATCTAGAAAAAAATCTTTACTGTTCAAGTGGCTTCCTGACTCTATGCTAGGCCAATAAGCAAATATTTTTAAAACCAGTTGTTTTATCTTAATTCTCATCTTAAACCATCCATCTGTAATCAAAACAGAATGTTAAAGTAATGAATTAAAGGACAAACCCTAAGCTCCCTTATTATCAGTCTTCTGGCTTCAAACTAGGTCAATGAGCAAGTGAAAATTAGAAAGAATTAGGAAAAAAGTCTTCATTTAACATTAAAAGAATCATGCCTTATTTTTCTATTTTTTTTTTTTTAATCTCTAAGGCATGTCGATAGGTTTTCTGGACCAGGCCAACTCAACTAATTTATCTAGCATAATACTGTCCAGAAAACAGGCACTCAAATATCTACTTAAAAATCAATGATGTTTTCTTATCTTCATCTATAATCTGTATTCTGATGCCCTTTTGACTTAGCCATTTCACTTCTCTTAGGACCTAGAATGATGTATTCCACATAAAAATGCTCTAGGTTTATCATATGAATCTAAAATGAAACCTGAGCCATTTAATTTTAAGCCAGGCAGGGTGGACCTCATTCACCTCCACCTTCAGCATTCAACATTTTAAAGACTGATAGAGAACTATAACATCTTTTTTAAAAACATTTCCCATCTCTTCAGTCTAGCTAGAGAGCAAGGACACCCTCTGATTCAGATATTATCTTTCCACAGCGTTCAGCATTTAGCATACTTCCTGGCACAATTCCATTTTTCCCATGTTTTTATTAAATAAGCTTAGTAGTGCTTAACTTTTAGTCTGGATCTCACTTATTTCCTTATTTCTCACTGGATTTCCTTATTTCTTCCTATGAACACCTCATAAGAATAAAATCATTTTTATATCCTTAGGCATGGCATAGTTCTAAGCCTCATAGAAAGTAATCATTCATTAAGCCAAGTTATTTCCTTATATCTGTATAGAACAGCAGGCTTGTAAATTTACACAGATCTCTGTTGTAAGTTCAATAATAATGATAATTTCTGCATCCCCGTTTGTTGTCTCCACAGATAAGACAGAGTAAATAATCAATGTTAATTCAGCAGATATTGCTTATACATATATGGCAATTTAAGACTTATAAATTGATTTTACACATTATCTGCTGCTACCCAGGACACAATAAAGATGGTTTATCTTCACATCCCTAATGCCTAGCAAGGAGACTGGCACGTAATAGACAATTATTAACCAGTTTTGCATTTACCAGATATTTAATCCTTTGCATATTATATTCAGAGTGTTTAATAGTTAAGAACTCTTCCTCAGATTTTTCCAACTTTTTTCATAGTATAATAAGTGTGATATAATTTTATAAGCCCAGTACTCAGCACCAAATCAGAAAATCAGTAGTTACACTTATATGATGCTTTAGAGTTCCCAAAATGCTGACACATGTATCGGCTTATTCTCAGCTGTAAGCACATTGAAATGATAAATCTTTGTATCTCTTTAGTGCCTATAATAGTGAGTCCACATAGTAAGTAACTGATATTCATTCATTCATTCAACAAGTATTTAAACCCTCAGTTTCTATAACTATTTATATTACCTTTGTCATAGTGGATGTCAGGAACACGAGAATTTTCTGGAGACAATGCCTATCTCACAGAAAGTTTTATTCACACAGAAAACAGCTAATGTCTTGTATTTATATAGCACTTTAGAAAGTGCAAGTGCAATCTCAATCATTACATTTACCTGTTACCTGGTAAAATATACTGGTGATAATTTAATTTGACATCACCATTAAAGTCTTGATTGATTAAAACAAGCAATATCCAATTCTTTACATCTAAATATAAGCCCCCCTCTTATTACTTGGAAGCATTATCTTAGATTTCAGAGTACCCAAAATATACCTGGCCCATAAAAGGCAAATAATATTCATAAACATGTAACACACTGGTATCTATACAGTGCTTTAGTTTACAAAGTACTTTAATATGCACTTCATAATCTGACATTTTTAATTCCCTACTGAGGACACTGTTTTCCCTTTGACATCTGTAGCACTTAGCATGGTATGTGACATGTTATAAGTTTTCACAATAGCTTAATCCCTTGTGTTTGCAGTATATTTTATGCTTTAAAAGCAGCTTCCATGTGTTTGCTTTTCTGCTACCTGGAATACTGTACTTTTACTTAAAATTACCAGAGCAGCGGAAACATGATGGCCACAAATATATGAATTATTCATTTATCAAACAATTCCTAATATTTTCATAGTATTACATACTTCTGACAAAGTACTTTATTCAGGCTTCTTTTAATCTTTGTATTCACAGTGTCTAGTAGAATGTACAGAATGTACATACTGTGTAGTCAATATTCATTCATCAACTCTGAAACTCATAAATCTTTAAGTGCTTTACAGTTTACAAAGCACATTCACATATTTTTCTTCAGGTCACCTGGATGTAATAGTAAATAATTATTGCATCCTTAAGTGTCTAGCTCAGGGACAGGCACACACAAGTATTATTCAGCACACAGTCCCTGGTATGTACATCAGGGATGATAGTATGGCCCACAGACCAAATATACTTGGTTCACATGCTAACAGTAGTTTTTCTTTGTAAAGGGTTAATTTTAAAAAATGTGTCAGAGACCATATGGCTCACAAAACCTAAAATATTTACCATCTGACCCTTTACAGAAAGGGTGTGATGACCCCTGATTTACATAATGCTTCACAACTGACAGTACACTTTAAATGTCAGCTGTGCATGGCTGCTGATATACTATTAATGAGAATGCCTTGCACTTTTTTCTCTGCTTTACAATGCTTTCACATATATTCTCAATTGTTTAAATTTTTTTCTCTCATGGGGGGGAATCAAGGAAAGGATTAAACCTGCTAAGTAAATATTCCCAAGTTCTCTCACCTTTAAACCTTGAGGTGGGTATTAAACTCAGGAGCAGTACTGGCACAGTCTACCAAATTATTAGGCCACTACTATGAGCAGGGAGTTCAAACTGCCTCCTTGGGGCCTCACTCTGTCCCAGGACCAATCATCTGTTTTTTTAACCATCACTAGGAATCCCAAACCCCAGGAATCCTGCTCACCCAAGCTCAAAGAAGTAAGGTGTTTCTGGCTGGTGCTTCAACAGTCTGGCACATCTGGGTATTTCTTGTCTAATTCTTCTCACTGGCCTGGAACATCTCTTCACATTTTCTCTAGATAGCCTAGCACCTTTTTTCCCACAACAGCCTGATGCTTGCCTTTGCTCATCAGCCTATAGCTCCTAAAGAAAAGGGACAACTGAAATACAATCTTACCTATATGTCTCTCTCATGTGAATTGGAGGCAAAGACAAATGGAAATTTAAAAAACAAACAATAAATGGCCCAAAACTGTGATAAAAATTGGCTTAAGACTGGACCAAGCATAATATTGCCAATGTAAAGATATGTTTCCTTAAGGTAATGGCAACATCTAAAAGGGCATCTCAAAAAAGTGGGCTTAAATGGAAACATAAGAACTGTCAAGGGAGAAATGAAAATGTCCAAGAGTAGGAAGGATGGCAATAGAAAAAAGCTGGGGTTTAGCGTTCTCATCTTGGGATTTCCTTTGGTCTTGGGGCTTCTATCCTTCTTGGATTCTGTGTCATGGGCTTCTAGCTTCCCACCTAATTTAGCCTTGAGATAGATTTCTCTCTTTGACCTTCTGTCCATCTAGAGGCTGGAGTCCTGGGTCTTTATGTGTGTCTGGGGCCTTCCATCCTTGGATCTTAGATCTTCAAGCTAAAGTTTTTATCTCAGGTCTTAGACATGGTGTCTTATGTCTCAGGCTTTCGATGGGTCCCCATTCTTAGGCCTTCAGTCTCCTACTCTGGGTCTTTGTACTTCTATCTAACTCAAGTCTTGAACTTTCCATCCAACTCAGTAAGGTCTTCTATCCAACAAGGGCCACCTTTTTACATCATGGTTGTCAGGACTTTGGATGGTCTCAAGCCTGAAGTTTCCATCTATCTTGAGACAGGTTTTCCATTTTTGTCTTTAGGTCTCAAGTCTCAAACCATCTGTCTTTTACTTTGGGCCTTCTCTCCATTATGGGCCTTCCACTTTCTGTCCATCATAGGTCTTGGGTCATCTCACAGGGTGTCCTGGCATAACGAACAGCTCTGCAATGTGTATTTTGATAGTTGACACACTGTACCTATTGGGAAGGGGTTAGGAAGCCCCTTTGTCACAAAGACACACACATGATCATACAAATGCACAAAAATATGCAAGGATAGAGGACTGCATAAAGTCAAAGAGGGGGAATCACAGACTCACAAAGAGGCTGAAATACTCAAAGGTGAGTAGAAGGGGAAAAGCAGAGAAGAAACAAGAGAACAGAGATGAATGCTGAAATGGAAAAATCACAAAGAGCAAGGAGACACTGAGACAGAGCAGAAACAAAAAAAAAACAGAAAAAGAGACACTGAGACAGAGCAGGAAAAAAAAACAGAGAGAAAAAGAGACACTGAGACAAAGCAGGACAAAATAGAGAGAAAATGGCCCAAGAGACACAGAAATTTGAGATAATGAGTAGAAAAAGTAGAAGGGAAGGCAGAATGAGAAAAAGGTGAAATGTGAAACCAATAAGAAGGGTAAGGGAAGACAAAAAATCAGAGTTCACAACAGAACAAGAAGAGGTATAGGCAGAACAAGAAATGAACAAAAAGCACACATCATGTGACACAGAGACACAAAAGGAAGAACAGTGAAAGAAGAGCCAGATCTAGGAGAACAAAGAGAATCACTAACAAAATGAAAAAACTAGAGAGACATCCAAGACAAGGCACAGACAACTCTTAGGAACAAGAAAATGAGACAAAGATACACAGAGACGAAACTAACAAGAGAATCATGGAATGGCTGAGACACACTTTAGACAGAGAAGGAAAACCAAAGAGACTCAAGAAAAAAAAATAGACAAAGAAATACACACTTATGAGTGAAAGAGGTAAGCAAAGGTAGACATTCAGAGGAAGAGGGTAAGAAGTAAAGACAAGATAAAGTAAGGGGCACAACAAGAATATGAGAAGCATCACAAAAAGAAGACAACAAAAGAAAACCAAAAAGTGCATTAATAATTAATATAAACTATCATCAGTACCAATACTACTTATATTACTAACAATAATTATTATAACAACCACCACCAATATAGATGTTTTCTATTTACAAACTTTTACCTTACAAATTTCTTACATAGAATCAAAACATGCCAACTCTGCCTCCCACTAGACGGTATTAATGGTCACCTGTATCGTGTCAAATGAACTTACAAAACTTCTTGGGTTGCCTTTTACTTACCATGTGCCAGACACTGTACTAAACACTTTACATACATGATTTCACTTAAGCCTCACATACGAGTCTAACCACAAACTAAATTGACAAAAGCCATATACCTATTGAGTAGCAGAAGATTTAAATAGAATGTGTACCTTTTAATATCCTGTTTCAATTGTTTACAAGGATTTTCAAAAGAGCCAAATAAGATGCCACAAATGAGTGAATATTATGATAAAGGGCCCTTAGAGAGCATCTAGTCAATCCCCTCACTTTATTTCATCACCTTTCCCCATCCCTTTAAAAAACTGACTTCATTTTCACACCCTTCCCAATTATAATGGCAACTTCAGGGACTGGGCTTCCTTTAACACTAAATCTTAACTGCAGTAGATGCTTTCACAAGAGAAGGTGAGAAAGAACCATGGAGGAAAAAAAAAAAACATTTTTTTTGTTTTAGGCTTCTATAGTTTACATCTCTAAGAGTATCAAGGCATTTATGCGGTGAAGATAAGAAGAGACAAGGTGAGACTCAATTACTCTGACACAACTGTATGCAGACTGTAATATCTTTGAATTGCTTCAGTGAACCTAGTTGGTAATACAGGTTATTGGTTATCCTCGGAACTCACTTTTAGCACCCCCTGCACGTTAAACCATCATACTTCATCCTATACAAACCTGGAACAAACAACTATTAGCTTTAAAGTGATCCTCACAGGATTATAACACTAACGACTTACTTCATTCTGCTGTTCTAAAATGTTAGCATGCCAGGCATGTTGATCTTCCTTTGATGTGTTCAAATTTCTTGCTCTCTGCATTGTTTTGGGGATACAATGATTTGGCAGATAAGAAGGGAACAATCAGGAGCTACAAAAAATGAGAGGGAAACAATGTAAATGCCATAAAGATGTATTAATTGAGTACTAGGCAAGAGTTATGGGAAAATTCAAATTAATGAGCTATAGAAACGGGTCTCTACAAAGCTTAGAAACATAAAGTTGAGGTTTTTATATCTTTAGAGATAAAACTAACACACGTTCTTCATTCAACAGAATAGGAAACTATGGCAAAAATAGGAAACTATCTTGCCTAATAACACTCACTGAATCACTGCAAACACCATCAATCCCAGTCTTATTCTTTTGGTTGAATAATCTGTACAAAATCTATATAATCAGGGCTTACTACTTACTGATGCTTACCTCCATCTCCCAACCTACATCCCCCTAATCAGCTTCTCTTATCACCAACCTAGAGTATGCAGGGTCCTGGTTCTTTAGACCCTACATCCTAGATGTGTGGCGACAGATAACTGTGCCATTTCTGGTCAGGTTCCATCAACCAGCAAGTACAGCATAAAAAGATACAGCTCCTATGTATCTTCGCAGTTTGTTTTGCATGTTATCTCAAAGACAGCCCAAGGCATCTTGAAATATGTAAATGATTGTCAAGATTCCCCAATAGGGCCTCAAGAAAGACTCTGGGGACCAAAGGGTCCAAAATGATGATATGCCATGATAAATGGTACAGATGCAGCAGTTGTTTCCCATGCTCTCCTTAAAGAAAGAATTTAGGGGAGCCTGGGTGGCTCAGTCGGTTAAACATCCAACTTTGGTTCAGGTCATGTTCTTGCGGCTGGTGAGTTCAAGACCCTCATCGGCCTCCATGCCTATAGCCTGCCTCGGATTCTGTGTCTCCCTCTCTCTCTGTCCCTCCCCTGCTCGCACTCTGTCTCTCTCTCTCTAAAATATAAATAAACATTTTTAAAAAAGAACAATTTAACTATAAGCCTCTACCACACACTAGTCCTACCCTAAACATCCTAACTCATGCAGCCTACTACTGTCTTCACATTATTTTCAACCATCTCACACCCAGTTGCTTCCCAGGTTAGTTAGGAAGCTGTTTTGACCAAAACATACACAGTTGATAATAATGGAAAAAATCTTAATGGAAAACTAAGTGCAACGTAAAACAAGATCAAAATTAAAAGCTACTTATCCTTTTAGGGACAACTTACCCACCTCTGATGTATGGCGGTTGTTGTGAGACTTCCTAACCTGGGCTCAGGAAAGAATCTTGGTAAAGCCTCCTAGCCTAGGGTTGTTGCCCAGTGATAGTGAGCTTTTCCCCTGGAGGATCCTCATGCCCCATCTCCACCTAGGGATCGTCAAAGGGAATGGGTCACTAACACTGTAGGGCAACAAGCCTATTCTTCAGAGGAAGATCTGGAGAAGAGATAAAAGAAAAATAAGTTACTGAAATGAAGAACACTGGAAAACTCTGTCCCAATTAGCAATTAGTCATTAAATTAAACCTTGTCTGCCCTTTTCTTCAGATGGATTGAGGGGTGAAAATTTAAAACTGTGTAGCACTCCATATCCTACCTACCAGCCTAACAACATGCAAATGCTTCTATTCGTTCCAGTTCCATTCCTTGCATTTCCCTTCATCTCCAAGAGCAATTTAAAACTGAGTACCCAAATTCCGATACCGTGCTTTATTCTACAGTATCCATTGATGAGCATTTCTCTAGGGTGTATTATTAATACCTTGTTATTCTCATCATAAAATAGGATGGGGTTCAAGAAATCAAGGGCTTGAAAGTAAGAGAGGTAAGGTTTTCTCAACCAAGTGAGCCATCGAGTCACTTAGAAAAACTCCCATGTGATCTGACTCTGAGTTCTTTTTTTTTTTAAATTTTTTTTTCAACATTTATTTATTTTTGGGACAGAGAGAGACAGAGCATGAACGGCGGAGGGGCAGAGAGAGAGGGAGACACAGAATCGGAAACAGGCTCCAGGCTCTGAGCCATCAGCCCAGAGCCCGACGTGGGGCTCGAACTCACGGACTGTGAGATCGTGACCTGGCTGAAGTCGGACGCTTAACCGACTGCGCCATCCAGGCGCCCCTGACTCTGAGTTCTTTAAGAATTCTTCACATTGCCTCAGGCTTTTATAAAGCACTATTTTAAGAACTGAGCAATCTATCTCAATCAAAGTGCCTCTCCATCTAGTTTTATATAGCATTTCCCTCTTTTAATTTTTATATCAAGTATTAACATACTGTAACAATGCCAAGGTAAACAAAACTGTTTTCTACTCAATCCACATAGTACATTTTCTTGAACAGCTCATATAAATGGGGCACCACCAGAATCCCAGGATATTCAGAGAAATCAATAATGGTTACAGGCATATAAAACACCGGTTATAACAACATCTAAGCATATCTATGCAAAAGGAAAAACAAGATACAGAAAGCTAGGAATCCAGTAAATAGCTTACACAGGCCCTTGGATCTCTGTTATTCTACCTTTCAGCAATTTTATGGTTCTTCAAATTAACAAATTCTCAACTTTTTAAAACAAGGGAATGACAGTGGCAATGGAATTGGGACTGCCAAAACAGGGCTAGGACACATATCAAGTTGGTACTATGCATCAACAAATACTCAACACTTACCTACTAGTCTGTCAAAGGAATGTGGAAATAATTTCAATTTCAAGGCTTGCTAATCAGAATGGATAGGTTTGTTCTATCTTTCCTACTAAGTAGCTATGATATGCAAAAGGAAGTGATTTATTGTTTTGTGTCTCTCATTCTTTGTTTTTGAAATGGGGATCAAGTATGCTTGCCCTTATAGACCTCACTGGAGCTTAGCTCTGGAGGGATAAATGAAATAATAGGCCACACTCATCTGTAAAGTCAAAATATATGTGTATATGACCAAAAAAAATGTAGGAATTGATTAAAAAAAAAAAACTGGCTCATGTTCTGTTTTAAAAGCAGAGCTGCAAGAAGTTAAAGTCTATAAAGCCAAAGACAGAATTCCCATAATGATGAGCTCCCCAAACTACCTTTTTTTTTTTTCCAGGTGGCCTGCAAGCCATCGTCTTAGATTATTTGGAGTTTATCCAGATTCTCAAAAGGAAAGATCTGCTGAATGTGAAGCTGCTTAGAGCTACTTGCAGTCCTCAGGTTTCACATGCTCAGAACGTCCTTGAGAAGAAAGACAGGACTCAGGAAGACACCAAAACTGTTGAGAAATCCACAATAAAAACAAAGCACTTTGTATGGTATGGTGTGGAAAGCACCAGGTATGGCTTCCAGATTCCTGATCAGGAATTACTATATGACAAGTACCTTTATATCAATATCAAACAAATTCTAACAGTAGTATGTAAAAGATCACTTATTCAACTCTACTCCCTAGATAAGATATCCAGTGAAACCAAATCAGTGTTCTATGATGTTCTTTCTCAATATGAGCAGAATAGGCTTCAAAATCTCTTGGCAACATCCTTTCCCATCCTTAAGATTAGATACTTTATCCCCTAATACAGGCCTCCAGTTAAACATGGCAATTCATGCATAGCTATACATATTTATTCTGCTCCTTCTTGAAACCCCATTAATGATGGTAAATGGGCATTCCATGTACAAGTAAATTTACTCAAAGAATTTTTAAATTAATGGATTGAAGTACAAATTCATTTATACACACCCCAGTTAAGATACCTAAAAGGAAATGACTAGTCCAATCTCTCCAGATCTTCTGATCCACTCTGAACCATATTTACTGAGTATGGCTACATTAGACCAAAGCCTTCTAGTTTTGTTTTTACACTGCTGACATGTTCAAGAAGCATTCCCTTTCCATCAAAGGGAAGCTAAAGCCAGAGAAAGTGATTACATTTTGGAACTGGTAAAAAAGAAAAAAGCAAAACAAAAAAAAAACATATTTTAGGATTCAATACTCATTGACAAGAATTTTAAGACTCTCAATCTGTCATCTCATAGCTCAACAAAACGTCAACGTACTTTAGACCTAAAACCCTAATGTCATAGCTGGCCAACTGGTTCAAGTACTCCAACACTAGCCAAGTCACAGAATCATCACAGCTAGAAGGGGTATTATTGATCATGTAATTGGACATTTTCATTCCCTAAATAAGGAAACTGGGAGCCCTGGAGATGAAATTCCATCAATGTTATACAACTAGTTAGTAGGTGGCCAAGTGGTACTTAAACCCAGGTTATCTCTCAATTCAGAGGTCTTTTGCCTGTGGGGTATGGGCAAGGATACTCAGGGGTATAGGAGACTTCTACAAAATTTTTTACCACATTTATATTTCACCATAAAAATAGTCTAGATCATTTAGATGACTACCTTTAAATGGAAAAATTCCAGTGCCAAATTAGTGGCAAGTGGTACTACTTTTGTTGCCTGGAGTTTAAAGAAAAGGACAGAGGAAAACAATATATAAATGAGTATTGTGCCAAATGAAAGACAAATAGCACTGCTATGTGCTATAACAAGATCTTGCAGCAGTTTGAAAAGGGTAATAATTTGGTTAAGGGTATTAACAGCACATGAGAGAAAAGACATGCCATGCTGCAAAGAAGCAATACGATAATAGTAACATTTTCACATTTTAGTAGCCATTTATATACTATTACTTTGTATACTTGCTGTGTTTTACAGTTTTTTTATCGATCTAAGCACAAAGACTTTACTCTTATTTTTTTCATGCTCTTTAGCTTAAAAATTATTTCCATGAACTCAGAAGGGGCATAAGAATTTTTTAAAGAAAAGTTTAATCAAATACAGCAAAATGATAATTGTAGAATCTAAGTGGTGAGTATATTGGTGTTCACTAAACAAATTTTTCAACTTTTCTGAAAATGTTCATAATAAATGTTGGAGGGGAAAGAGGAAAAAATTGAGACAAGAGCTCCCTACTGTCAAACCTGTACAGATTTCAGAAACAGTGTCTCAAATATCTAACATAAAATATAAAAATTATGCCCAATACAAATTAACATGTTACTACTCCATATGCAATACAAGTGACACATCAATCAGAACACTTAAAAATTAGCACACCAATTAGCTTGAATAAAATTCAGTAAAATTACAATGTTGAAAATTGCATTTGGGTTACAAATTGCCAGGAAAAAATCTACTCCTTGGGTCTTATGTAGGTACTTTGGAGAGCTAGCTGGAGGTCACTAAATGGATTTTCTCTACCTCACATAGGAACATGCCCTTCTCTTCCCTCCCCGCCTCCAGTGTTCTCAAGGTACTATAGCTAATCACAAAAAAAAAATACTGAGAAAATAAATGCATACCCAAGAAACAGATTACCTAACTTTATTAGAGTAATTTAACCTGAAAATGAGGTGCAAAATGTGGAAATTGGGATAGAGCCTAGTTGTTAAGAAAGGTTTGTTTCTGCAACCTATTGTAAGTTTCAAAACTTAGACAAATATTTAGGGTAGAACAGTCATAATTAATTTCAGAAACTTTTAATCAACCTATGGCTAAACTCTCCCTAAACTCAACCATAGAGGCAACTGTCAATGTACTCACCTACCCTAACATGAACATAAAAAAAAAAAAAAAAATCTCCTAACCAAGCCAGGCTGTTGGAGTAGAAAGTAACAGATAATGCACGAGAGGAGACTATAATGATTCATGGGATAATGGGCTATAGTTGGAAATCTCTGTATAAACCCATGTTCAGCTGAAACTAGAGATTATTACACATATAAATACTAATAGATATGTACATATACATGAGTTAATATGCATATATATATATATATATATATATCTTTTTGCTCTTATCAATTCAGAAGGTATAGAAGCAATAACACCCCAGTAGCAATGAGCACACATAGCACCCACATCTCAATTTCTAATACTGCTCTCCAATAAAAAGAATAGAACTCATTGGAGAAATGGTAGATTCTGGGATGAGAGACATACACATGAGCCTGCAGCATCTTGTAGTGTCAGAAAGAGCTCAAACAAAAAACAAAAATTCACAAGGATGGGGTTATATTCAAGGAACCAACTGAAAGAACTCCCACTGGCCAAAGCTGAAACAATATGAACCAAAATAAGTAATAGTGAATCATTATCCAGCATATAAAATAAATATTCATGAGTCCACATTGGTATATGTGAACTATTAAATAAATACATAAACCGGAGGAGAAAAGATACATTTTCTATGCAGAAGAATTCCAAATAATTTATGTAGATACTTGACCATCAAAGAGGTGGAGCAAAACTCCCCATTCTTTAAGCATATAGTGAGTTCCTTTCAAATACACTATGATAAGGGAAAAAAGTAATTTTTTTAATGTTTATTTATTTTGTGAGAGAGAGCGTATGTGAGTGAGAGTGTGAGCATGAGTAGGAGAGAGGCAGAGACAGAGGGAGAGAATCACAAGCAGGTTTCGCAGTCAGCACTGAGCCCAATGTGGGGCTCAATCCCATGACCTTGAGATCAAGACCTGAGCCAATATCAAAAGTCAGATGTTCAACCAACTGAGCCACCCAGGAGCCTCAGGGAAAAAATAATTTTATATGTTAAGTGGAGAAACTTGGCAAACAGTACCTTAGCCAAGTGATAAGGATCAATATCAACAATGATATGTCATATTGATAGTATGTACTCAAGAAGTAAAAATGGCAATCTATTTCTGTAGTCTTCCACCCAAAAACTCATGCTGAGTCTTGTCATGAGAAGAACATCAGACAAATCCAATAAAGGGACATTTTACAGAATACTTGACCGTTAGTCCTCAAAATTGTCAAGGCTATCAAAAAATAAAGTCTGAGAAATTATCATAACTAAGAGGAGCCTAAGGAAGACATGACTACTAGATAAAATGTGATATCTTGGATGGGATCCTGTAACATTAAAAAAGCATTAAAGAAAAACTGAGGAAATGTAAATAAAGTATGGACTTTAGTTAATAATAATGTAGCAATACTGGTTCACTAATTGTGACAAATGTATCACAGCACTATAACATGTTAATAGTAAGGAAAAATGGGTGTGGGGTATACAGAAACTCCCTCTGTACTATCTTCAAAACCATTCTGTAAACCTCTAAAATAAGCAAGTTTTTTTTTCTTTTAAATCTTCCAACCAGATGCTGAAGGCTTAAAAATCGCAGGGTTTTTGTTTTGTTTTATTTATTTTTTAATATGAAATTTATTGTCAAATTGGTTTCCATACAACATGTTTTTTTTTTTAAGCAAGTGCAAAATGGACCTGAGAACTGGTAATTCTGTGTTCCAGATTTTGCTACAGTAGGTATCATCATTGTTGGCAAATCTGGCCTAAAGACTTGCTTTTTCTTTTCTGTTTATAAGGATTTAATTGTACTTAGTTTTAAAGTTGAAACATATGAGGCCCAAATATGAAGAATCCACAATGTCAAAGTTATTAAAATTAGCAATTAAACTCTTGTTCTTGTTCATCAGACTTTATGGAAGGACTCAGTCAATCCATTACAAAACGAAGGCAGTGAGTTATAGACAGTTTTCAGTCAGGGAAACATGTAAGGCTAAAAAATTCTAATGGTATATAGATCATAGAATAATTGCACACCAATGCTAAACAATGGCAAGCATACTAACAAACAAAAAATATAGTATGCCATAAGTTTTCAAAGCTATGAATTAAAGTAACCTAGGTATTTGGTAATGAGTCCAGTAATGTAAAAATAGAGTATGACAAAAGTTTTCACCTCTATGGATAAGGTAACCTAGAAATTTTATGAGACATGGTAATGTACACTGATCTCCCAGCAATATCCTTACTTCCAAACTGTTACAAACATTCAGTTACATATTTTATGCAATAAGAAAGTATTACTTGGATCTGCTGCATAGCCTCTAACATTTCTGGGGAAACTAGAATAGCATTCTAGTTGGTCAAACAAAATAATAAGTCTACCCAACATCTAAGAAATCTAGCACTGGCCAAATTTAAAATTTGCTTCAATCTCTCATCTTATCATGAAGAAATCAAAAGCTCATTTCCAACGTAGTCATCAGAATGAAGGATAGAGTTCTTTAACAAATTCATTTGCACAGGGAGCACAAGGAGCCTAACATTCGATGTCTCAGTACTCTAATTTGGAGAGATCAAGGAAAAGCAATCCAGTAAAACCTAAATCATCAATAAAAAGTCAATACAATATCATCAATATAATGATATATAACTATGCATGGCCATTGAAGTTTAACTTGTTAAATTCATTGCGTCAGCTAAGTCTCAAACAAATACTTAAGATTCAACTTGAGTTGGATTTTGAGGGAAACCAGTGTTAAGTGCTATTTGTCTATGCCAAAACTATGGTACTGAGAATATCAAGTTTTCTTCCAATCCAATCTGCAAGGCTTGAGGCAGAGGAAGGCATTAGCTCTGTTTAACCACACACCATCAATACTCTGTCACCAACCAAGTTTATAAGGTTTGGGGGAACAGTTACCTCAGTTTAGATATCAATTTTCTTCTCTTTAATATGGCAAATTTCCAGAACACTTTCACAAATAAGAATATTTTAGCAGACACCACAGATTAACTTTTTAAATTATTTACTTCAAGTCAAACTCCCATGCAGGTGTACATTTGCTAACCAGGGCCGATATCCTGAAAAAAATTATGAATGCTTAATCATAGCAGCCCTAGGTCTTATGTTTTCCTACAATTTAGGGAGGTGTTTAGAGAAATGGGTAGATAAGTTGTAGAAAGTTAGAAAAACTACAGGGGTATTTGGGAAAAGATGCACAAAACAAGGATCAGAAAACTTCCTCCAATCCTATATATTAAGGTTCTATAAGAAAGAAAGTCAGAAATGAAATCACAATAACCACTTAGAGAAATGCCCCAAAAAAACCTTAAGTGCCTTCCAATTTTGCAAATGACAAAATGTCATTTTCAGGGATTGAGACATTCGATTCAAGTCTCTGTCTTAATTTATCAGCCATCCCTAGACTGAAGTTGAGACAGATGGTGATTTTATCCAAGGACCAGGACCAAAGGCTAGATGTTCCTATTCCCACTTCTGAACTTTTTCATAAATTTGCCAGCATCTCATTCCTTCTGTCCCCAAACTCATGAAAAAAAGTGACTCTATCTAAGAAAACATGTGCTTCATTAAAATACACTTGCAAAAAGCAAGAAATACTGAAGTTGTGTCTGTAAGCCTTTAGCCTACATATCCCAAGTAAACTGATCAAAGTGCTCCCTAGTCATACTTTGCATTTTCCCCTTGCCATCACTTTGCTCAATAAGAGTGTTTCTTTCACTCTTCTTCCTCTGTGCCCCACAGAACTTCCCAACATGTTTATGCTACTCATCAAATTGCCCAACAGCATAATTATTTGCTCATTTTAGCATCCTTGTTGACAGGAATCGTATCTATGGTTTTGTTATTTATTCCAGTGTATAACCCAATAAGTATTTGTTGAGTTAACACAAAGATTATATCAATTTTGAAGATGCCCACATTTTCAGAGCATCCCATTTTATAAATGCTAGAGACTTTATTTCAAGCAATGAATTGAAATATAATATAATTAATTATATTATAACTATAATATAATATCCAAGATTCACCTTTGGATGCTGTCTAGTGCAGGCTTCAATCCACTTAAAATTGATCCATCCTTCCTCTTCAGTGGGGGTATAGAACCAGCTCAGAATTGATCCCTTTAAAACAAATTCCAATAAATATTTATAGTTGTATATCAATGTTGAATAATTTTATTAGCAACAAAAAAAGGTCTCAAGCATAGACCAGTGTTTCTCAAATTGGGGTGATAAGAACCCTGGGGGTTTGTGGATATATTCTCAGGGATCCCCAAATCCTACATAAATTATATAAAACATCATATACCTTTAATAAAGATATCTTAAAATTGGAAAACACGTTTACATTTCAAATAACCTTGTTAAGTCACTGTTTCTCAAAACATATATTCTTTAGGATCTCAAGAAATTTTGTTCCTTTAAAACGCATTTTATCCTGACTAATTACATCAGTTTGAGAAACAACGGCATAGACCACATTTCCAAGGTGGCTCAGAATCATTTGTATACTACTACCAGTCAGACTGGGGGATGTCTTTAGGTGTCGGTGGAAAACAAGCCATGAGGAAATATGGATAGGAATTAAAATGAGCAGTAAGAGAAGCTCCACTCATTAGTATGGTTCTTCTTGCTACTGCCAGGATGCATGGGTATGCACAAAAGTTTCGAATTTGATGTTAATATTTTTTTTCAGCTGGACCTTTTTCAGTTTGTTTCATACCAGGGAGGCTAAGCTTTTTAGCTTATCAAAACATCTGCTGAGAAAAGGGGAAGGGGAAATGGTATATTTAACTTCATAAAAGTGGGCAATGCCATGGTTTTCTTATAAAACTTACATTTCTCCATTGCCTTCTTGCAAAGTAGGTTCTACAAATATCTCAAACTAAAAAGGCATCACTACTCTCATGTTTTGGGGCAGAGATAGAATAAAAAGGTACAAAATGTCAACGTATCAGATTTATACCCCCAATCCCTGAACCTTGAAAAGTTCAAGCTTATAATGAGATTTGACAATCAACAATTCCCCAGCCTTGGCATATAGCCAAACACAACAAGCTAGGTCTTGTCTCTTTAATCACTTTTCATACCTCTAAAAGAGGTAAAAACAAAATGACACTAAAATAAACCAACTGGACTACACATATGGCTGCAATATTAATCATATCGTAGACCAAAGAGAAAAAGTAAACCCACCTCCCTCTTTAAGTTGATCCAACTAACTTCAAAGCCTAGTGGGCTCCCTTTTTAAAACTCTGTAACTTACAATTCACACCACACAGCACTTATCATTCCCTAAAGGTATTTCAAGTGTGCTTATATTAGCTTCCCAGAAATACAACCATCGCAGAAATGATATTATATAGGACTACATCATTTCTACCCCTCACTTCAGTGTAAACTAGCATAAAGTGGGGTATACACTATTTATATTGGTTAACTCATATGGTGATATATATATATATATATATATATATATATATATATAATTGCAGATGAGACAGGAACAAGGAAGGAGACCCTCTGACTTTTCTACGACTAGCATTTAAGAGAAAGAAAATAGAACATGGAAAAGATTACTTAATAGCTACAAAGTAGTACTTACAGTATTCTAAAGAGCCAGAGACTCTTCTTACAGCTGTCCAAGGAGCTAGTAGTGCATACTGCACCCTGAGCTGGGCCGATCTTTTGACATCCTTGTCAGAGGAATAGTATCCTTTTTCAGTGATTACAAAGAACTGCTGTTGTGACCACTAGTTATTTGCTTCAGGAGTTCCATATTAAACACTTATCTGCCACACCCTGCACACTAGAGACTAGGATATTATTCATTTTACCAAACAGCTGTTGAAATTCATGTCCAGAAGAATGATTAGATCTTGGCTTATTTTTCAATCTAAAACAGGGAAATTGGACCCATCATTTCTAATCCCTCACTTCAGTGTAGTGCTTCAGGCTAGTTTAAATTAGCAGATTTAAATAGTGTGCATTTTATTTATGTAATAGATTAATCAAGTAAGATGAATTATGGTTTTCAAAAGTGCCTCAGCATATGTTCTCTCATTTCATTCTTTTACAGCAATCTTCTTGAAATAAGTAAGGGGTGGTAGATGCTTCAGATGAAGAAATTTAAGGATTAGAATGTTTAGGTAGTTTTTCTAAAAGTGAACAGTGGTAAAGCCCAAATAAATAATGGGTTTTAAAATGGTGGTAGAACACAAAGATATTGCTCTTAAGAGTTCCACTCTAGAAGTCTTTTGGGAATACCAAAATAGCAAGAGTCACAGTGGTCTATCCACAGACCCAGCACCCTTAGTAAAATGAGAGACACTGGTCATCAGGTACATGGTATAAATGGGTTTTTGGACCTCAAAATTCAATGACCAGGTTTACAATTCCACCTTGCAAACAGTATTTTTTTTTTAATTGTACGCTGGCAACTGGCACAGTACAATAGCAATATACAAGAGGAGAAGCGAAATTCTTGGCCAGGCAATCTGCTCTGGAAGGAAGAATACACAGACAATGCTAATCTTTCTTCCTGGGGAGACAATTTTCAACTGATACTTATACTGGAAATCTAAAATAAAAGGTGGCAATCCAGCTTTCTAGGCCTGACTTGCCTTGAGCATTTTGCTCAGTGAAGCAGTAACAGAAATGGTCAGGGATGGTTCCTATCCCAGAATGTAACAACTGGAATTGGGATTATTAACAAATGCAGACAAAGGAGTGAAGGTCCATCCACCTAATTCAGGCCTGTTTTGGGTAGTCAACACTGCACAAACACATCAAAATGGTAGGAAAATCTTGGGCTGATGACCTGAAAAAAATGGGACAATCAGTACTGTGTTAATAACACAGAAGAGACTTTGGGTACTCAGCATTACTCAGAAGTAATGCAAAGAAGTGGAGGGGTCCATGTCTGATGGGAGGGACCAAGGATAGTGCAACTGAGGCATTACAGCAATACAAAGTGAGTAATGCAATGACATCTGGGATTGTTAATGTTTTAAATCCAAGAGAAAGGGCCTTGCCCAGTCAACATTCCCCAGCAATAATGCAAAAGGGGTAGGGTGGCGTTGGGAGGGAAAAAGGAACACAATCTTATTTAGTGGCCCAATACATGAACACCTGAAATTGTGAGAATGGTGCTTATGCACCTTGGATGGGTCCAAGGGTGAGCAAGGGGTGGGAAGAGGGAAGGAAGGGGAAGATCATGACTACTTGGAATTTTATACATAGAAGCAATACAAAAGGAGAGGGAGTATGGGGTACTATTTGATGGACAAGTTCACAGCATACTGCCATGTTTATACTTTATTATGCCAAGGGAAATTGGGGCTGGGAGTGTTTGCCTAACAAGGCCAGGGAGGAAAAACCCATTGCTAATTGCCATTGTGCCCACTAATAGTCCCACTAATTGCCATTGTGCCCACTAATAGTTTAATAACTCTAAACTAATAGAGTTTTGTGTGGTCAGCAACCCCTGCATTAATGCAAAGGGGGTTTAAGGGAATGTTATCCTAAATCTAACAGAAGGGAACATAGACAATTGTACATTGACAGTCCAAGAAAGGGGCTTTAGTACCCCTGATGTATACAAAGCGGGTACAGAGGTCCCATCATTGCTAGTGGTGCACATTAATTGTCCAAGAGCTGAGGTCATGATAGCACTCCTCAGCAGCAATCCAAAGATAGTGGTAAATGCATAGGGCATCCTTTCACACTACACAAATCCACAGACACATACAAGTCTGTACAATTATAATCTCAAGAGAAGAGCTCATTTATGGTTAACACACCCCGGATACAAAGGGGGTTTGAGGGAATGCAACCCTAGTCCAACAGAAAAGATGGACAATTGCAATTATGCACATTAGAGTCTAAAAGAAAGGACATTAGGTAAATAACATCTCCTTACTCCAAAGCAAAGAGGGGTTCTAGTATAAGACACACTTAGCAAACTGCATTTATACACATGAACTTTTCAAGTGAAAGAGTCTTAAGTAGTGGACACTACCTGCTGAACCTGGTAAGGAAGTAGGCAGGATCCTTACTGAGTGCACAAAATAGGAAAAAATGCAATTGCACATATTACCACTCCAAAAGAGGGCCTTGGTTGATCAGTACACACTGCTGTACTGCAAAGGGAAGCTGAGGGTGTATAACTATTTCAATTATGAATATTAATGGTTTACTAGAAGGAACTTGGGGAGAAAACAGTATCCCCTGCAGCAGTGCAAAGCAGATACGATAGTTTTGAAAGTGATAGGGTTGTGGAAACTACAATTCTTCACATTAACCATCCAAATGTAAATGTCACAGCAGTGAGCACCACCTACTGGAAGGGATAGAAGTAGGGGTGGAGGATGTCCCCATCTAGTGCACAAGAACCCAGACTAATGCAATTATGCACATTAACAGGATAAGTTAGGGATCATCAACCCTAGCATACAGCAAATGACATACAACAGAGTAGGATGAACTAAGTTGCAATTATGTACATTAATGTCCAACAGACATGGTATGATCAACTAAAACCATGTATCTTGTACAGATACAAGGATCTTAAAATAATGGGCACTCCTTGCTAAAGATAAAGGGAGTGGGAGAGGGGTGTCCTTATTTGGTGTACAGAAAAATGTACAAATGCAATTATGCATAATCACAAGGCATGAAAAAAAGGCCTTAATGATCAGTACCCCTTCTGGGGTCTGAGAAGGTAGTATCTTATTCAAACAGGATGAGCCTGTGCAATTATGCACATTAATGTCCATGGTGCATGGCTGTGGTCAATTACAATTGTCTTCCTTGACTGCTCAACAGTCTTGTACAGGGCACGGTCTTGTACAGTGGGCACTCCCTGCTTGAAGATACAGGGAGTGGAGAGAGGTTTTCTTCTCTAGTACATAAGAACCCAGATAAATATAACATGCATCTTAACAGGCCATGAAACGGAACTTTATGGGTCAGAATTCCCTGCAGTACTTCAAAGGGAGTGTAAAGGGGAAGAATCCCAATGTAATTGTCATTATGCACATTAACAGTTTGAGAAAGGGGCCTTAAATGGACAGTACCCCATGAAGTAAAGCTTAGAGGCTGTGAAAAGACTCAGGGACCCAAGTTAACTCAAAGGACAGTGGACAACCAATACTACACACATCCAGAGTCCCAAGAGAAAGGCTTTAAGGTGGTCAGTCACTTCTGCTTCAGTAATTGCAGGAGTCTTGAACTAAAAGGTACAGTTGTGGACAACTGAGTATGCACAAGACAACAAAGGCTGTGCACATTAACTGCATTAGTGTGTAAAATCTTAAGTAGTAGGCACCTCTTGCTGGAATATAAATAGTATGGGGAGAATCCTTATCTAGGTATAAGAGTGAATTTAAGTATGCACATTAACAGTCCAAGAGAGTGACTCTTGGCTAGTCAGAAGCCCCCACAGTAATGTAAATTGGGCAAGGAAATGAGATCCCATTCTAACATAAGGGACCATTGGTTACTGTAATTATGCACATTTAAACTATAAAGGAGAAGCAGTTACAGTTGGTCAGCACGCCTGACACAGAGAAGGTGTGATGGGGATGGGATCCCCAATTGGGGGATGTGCAATCTGGCACATTAACTGTCCAAAAGAAGGACCTTAGGTGGTTAGTACCCCCTGCTATAATACTAAGAAATAAAGATATTAGCTTATCAAGAGGGTATATGCACATTTAGAGTCCTAAGAGAAATACTTTGAGATACTAACATCCCCTGATGCAATACAAAAAGGGTGGGAAATTAGTTAAAAGTGAAGGACCATAAACACTGGAATTTTGCTACAAATAATCCCCCCCAAAAATAACTAACGTAATTAATACAGAGAGTACAGGGGACTTAAATGAATGACAGTGTGGTCAATTACCATGGTTCACTTTATTGTAGTACAAAGGTCTTGAATAAAGGGCATTCACTGCTGAATACAAGGGAAGTTAGTGAAATCTTATCTACTGCAGAGAAAGATGAACAAATGCAATTATGCACATTAACAATGCAAAAAAAAAGGGGGGTTTTGGTATTCAGCACCCCTTACTATAATGCTAACAGGGGGTCAGAGAATGAGATACACCTGAACAGTCTCCAGTACCTTCTGTGGTAATGCAAAGGGAGTTGCGGGGCGAGGGGCAAGGGATGAAATCATAGACTAAAAAGGGGACCACTGTTGTAACTGAGCATAAAAACTGTCCCAAGCACCCTCTCTGATAATGTACAAGGAGTTGGAAGGCATGAGATCTGAGACTAAGAAAAGGGACCAAATCTGCATTTGAGCACATTCATAGTACCAAGTGCCCTCAGCAGTAACCCAAAGTTTGAAGGGCATGGATCTCAGAGCAGGAGAAAGGACCACACCTGCAACAGCGCCCTTTAATGGTCCCAAAAAACCTTCCCCAAGTATTGCAAAGGGAGTAGAAGAGAATGGGATCCTAGACTAACAGAAGGGACCACAGCTGCAGTTAGCACCTTAACAGTCCCAGATGCCTTTCTAGGTAATGTAAAGGGGCTGGGAAGTCATGGGATGCTAAACTACAAAAGTGACACAGCTGCAATGAAGCACTTTAACAGTTCCAAGTACCCTCTGCTATAATGCAAAGACAGTAGGAGGGCATGGAAAAGTATATGAACAGAAGGAACCACAGCTAAAATTAAGTACTTTATAAGTTCCAAATACACTCCCAGATAATGTAAAAAGGAGATGATGGGCATAGGATCCTACAAAACAGAAGGTACCACAGCTGCAACAGAGCATGTGACAGGCCCAAGTACGCCCTGCTGTAATGCAAATAGAGATGGAGGTGTGGGATCCTAATCAGAAGGGAACACAGGCTGCAATTAAGCACCTTTCAGTACCAAATCTGATCCCAGGTAATATAAAGGGAAGAGGTGGTCATGACCAGCAAAATGGACCACACCTGTATGTAATGCACATTTACAGTCCCAAGCACTATCTGCTATAATGCAACGGGAGTTGGAGGACATCGGATCCTAGACTAACAAAGGGGACCCGCAGCTGCAAATGAGTACTTTAAAAGTCCCCCAAATCCTCCCAGATAATGTAAAGGGAGTAGAAGGGGATGGGATCCTAAATCAACAAAAGTGACTACACCAGGAATTAAGTACTTTAACAGCCCCAAGTATCCAAGGCTATAATGCAAAAGAGTAGGAGGGCATGGGAAACTAGACACACAAAAGGGACCACAACTCCAATAGAGCATTTAAACAGTCCCAAATACATTCTCAGGTAATGCAAAGTGAGTTGGAGAACATGGGATCCTAGACTAACAGAAGGGACCAGGGCTGCAATTAAGCCATTAAAAGTCCCAAATATCCTCTGCTATAATGGAAAGGGAGTTAGAGGGCATGGAATGCTAGACTAACAGAAGGGACCACAGCTGCACATGAGCCTATTAATTGTCCCAAATCTGTTACCAGGTAATGGGAAACCAGTTGGAAGGGACTGGAAACTAGATTAACAGAAGGGACAACAACTGTAATTAATAAGCATGTTAACATTCCCAAATCTGCTCCCGGTAATGTAAAGGGGGAAGGACAAGAGATCCTAGACTAACAGAGGGGACCCCACCTGCAGTTAAGCACTTTAACAATCCCAAGTACCATCTGTTGTAATGCAAAGAGAATAGGAGGGCATGGGAAACTATACTAATTTAATTATGTGGTCTCTTTTAACAGTCCCAAAAATCCTCTCAGGTAAACAGAGTAGGAGGGGATGGGACCCCGGAATTACAGAAGGGACCACAGCAGCAATTAAGCACTTTAACAATCCCAAGGACCCTCTGTTATAATGTAAAGATAATAGGAGGGCATGGGAAACTACTAACAGAAGAGACAACAGCTGCAGTTAAGCAACTTAGAGTCCCAAATACACTCCCAAGTAACACAAAGGCAGTTGGAGGGCTTGGGATACTAGACTAACAGAAGGGACCACAGCTACAGTTAAACCCACTAACAGCCCCAATGACCTCTGCTGTAATGCACAGGGAGTTGGACAACATTGGGATCCTATAACAGAAGGGACCAGAGATGCAATTAAGCATTTTTTAGTCCCAAGTACCATCTGATAATACAAAAGTAATACAAAGGATCCTAAACTACTGGGACCACAGCTAAAATTAAACATATTAAGAGTCCCAAGTAGCCTCTGCTGTATGCAGAAGGAGTTGGAGGACATGGGAACCCAGACTAACCAAAGGGACCACAATTGCAAATGAGCACATTACTAGTCCCAAATCCACTCCCAGGTAATGCAGTGAGTAGCAAGGGATAGGACCCTAGACTAAGAAAAGGGACCACAGCTGCAACTAAGCACTTTAACAGTCCCAAAGATAATACAAAGGGAGTTGAAAGATATGAGATCCTAAACTAACAGACAGGACCATGACTGCAATTAAGCACCTTAAAGGTCTGAAGTACCCTCTGCTGTAATGCAAAGGAAGTAGGAGTACATGGGAAACTAGATTAACAGAAGGGACTATAGCTGCATTAAGCTCATTAACAGTCCCAAATCCTCCATCTGCTCTAATGCAGAGGAAGTGAGAAGGCATAAGATAACTAGATTAATAGAAGGGATTGTAACTGCAATTAAGCACATTAACAGTCCCAAATGTCCTGCCATTAATGTAAAGGGAGTAGAAGGGGAATGGGATCCTAGACTAACAGGGGGCACCACAGCTACATTTAAGCACCTTAAAGGTGCCAAGTTCCCTCTGTTCTAATGCATAGGGAGTTGGATGGAATGCTACATTAACATAAGGGACAGAGCTGCATTTAAGCAAATTAACAGTCCCATGTACATTGTGTGCTAATGCAAAGCAAATACAAGGGGATGGCATCCTAGACAAATTAAAGGGACTCTGGTGGCAATGAAGCACATTAACAGTCCCAAGTATCCTCTGCAGTAATGCAAAGTCAGTAGGAGGGGATAGGATCCTACACTACTAGAAGGCACCATAGCTGCCTTTAAGGACCTTAAAGATACCAACTACCCTCTGCTGTAATGCATAGGGAATTGGAGAGGATGGAATACTATACTAATATAAAGGACAGGAGCTGCAGTGAAGCATATTTACAGTCCCTTGTACCCTCTGTGGTAATGCAAAGCAAGTAGGAGGGAATGGGATCTTAGATTAACAGAAGGGACTGTAGTACCAATTACCTACATTAAGAGTCCCAAGTATCCTTTGCAGTAATGCAAAGGAAGTAGGAGAGAATGGGAACATAAACTAATAGAAGGGGCCATAGCTGCATTTTAGCACCTTTAAGGTCCCAAATGCCCTATGTTATAATGCATAGGAAGTTGGAGAGGATGAAATCCCTATGCTAACATATGGGCTGTAGCTGCATTCAAGCACACTAACAGTACCATGTACCCTCCATGATAATGCAGTGGAGTAGGTGGAGATGCAATCCTAGTCTAACAGAAGGGACTATAACTACAATTAAGCATATTAACAATCCCTTGTACACTCTGTGATAATGTAAACTCTGTAGGAGGGGATGGGATCCTAGACAAACAGAAGGGACTATAGCAGTAATTGGGCACATTTACAGTCCCAAGTGTACTCTGTAGTAATACAAAGTAGGAAGGGATGGGAACATAAACTAACAGAAGGGGGCATAGCTACATTTAAGCATCTTAAAGATCTCAAGTACTCTCTGCTGTAATGCAAAGGGAGTTAGGTAGGGATGGGATCCCAGACTAACAGAAGGCACTGTAAGTATACTTAAGCACTTTGAAGGTCCCATCTGCTATTAAGCATAGGGAGTTGGAGAGGATAGAATCCTACATTAACATAAGGGATCACAGCTGTATTTAAGCACATTAACAGTCCCAAGTACCCTCTGCAACTATGCAAATGCATTAGGTGGGGATGGAATCCTAGGTGAAAGAAGAGCTGCCTTTAAGCATAAACAGTCCCCTTGTACTTTTTGTGGTATTGCAAACCCTGTAGGAGGGGACAGGATCCTAGACAAACAGAAGGGATTATAGCAGCACTTAAGCACATTATCAGTACCTTGTACCTTCTGTAAGTAGGTAGAGGATAGGATCCTAGACTAACAGAAGACACCATAGCTGCATTTAAGCACTTAATTGTCCCTTGTTCCTCCTGTAGAAATGCAAACGTTTAGGAGGGGCTAGGATTATAGACAAACAGATGGGACTGTAGTGGCAATTAGGCATATTAACAGTCCCAAGTATCCTCTGCAATAATGCAAAGTGTAAGTAGGAGGGGCTGGGAACACTAACAGAGGGGTTGTAACTGCATTTAAGCTTCTTAAAGATTTCCAGTACCTTCTGCAGTAATTGAAAGAGAGTTAGGTAGCAATGGGATCCCAGACTAACAGAAAGCACCATAGCTTAAAAGCACCTTAAAAGTCTCAAGTACCTTCTGTTGTAATGCACAGGGAGTTGGAGAGGATGAAATCCTACACTAACTTAAGGGACCGTGGCTTCATTTAAGCACATTAACAGTCCCAGGTACTCTCCATGATAATGCAAAGGGAGCAGGTAGGGATGGGATCCTCATCTAACAAAAGGAACCACAGCTGCATTAGAGCACATTAACAGTCCCAAGTAGCCTCTGCAATAATGCAGAGTTAGGTGGGGATCGGGTCCTAGATTAACAGGAAAGATCTTAGTTGCATTTAAGCACATTAACAATCCCTTGTACCCTCTGTGGTAATGCAAACAGTGTGGAATGGGACAGGATCCTAGATTAACAAAAGGGATTGTAGCAGCAATTAGGCACACTAACATCCCAAGTATCCTCTGCAGTAATGCAAAGCAAGTAGGAGAGGACAGGAACATAAACTAACAGAAGGGGCCATAGCCACATTTAAGCACCTTGAAGGTAGAAACTACTCTCTGCTGTAGTACATAGAGGGTTTGTCAAGGATGGAATCCTGCATTAACATAAGGGTCTGTGGGTGCATTTAAGCACATTAACAGTCCCGTGTATTCTCCGTTAAAATGTAAAGGGAGTTTGTGAGGGTGGGTTCCCAGTCTAACAGAAGGGACCAATGCTACAATAAGTTCATTAGTGTCTCAAGTACCCTCTGCAATAATGCAAAGGGAATTAGGTGGGGATGGGAACCTGAGTTAACAGAAAAGACAGTAGCTGCATTTAAGCACCATAACAGTCCCTTGTATCCTCTGTGGTAATGTAATCCATGCAGAAGAGGATGAGAATCTAGACAAACAGAAGGGACTATAGTGGCAGTTAGGCACATTAACAGTCCCAGGTAGCCTCAGCAGTAATGCAAAGGAAGTAGGAGGAGATGGGAACATAAACTAACAGAAGGGGCCATACCTGCTCTTAAGCACCTTAAAGGTCTCAAGTATTCTCTGCTATAACACAAAAGTAGGAGTGCATGGGATTAACAGAAGAGACTATAGCTGCAATTAAACTCATTAACAGTCCCAAATACCATCTGCTCTAATGCAAAGGAAATGGGAAAGCATAGGATCTTAGACTAACAGAAGGGATTGTAAGTGCAATTATGCACAGTAATAGTCCCAAATGCCCTGCCATGTAATGTAAAGGGAGTAGAAGGGGGATGGGATCCTAGACTAACTGGGGGGACCACAGCTATGTATAAGCATCTTAAAGGTGCCAAGTACCCTCTGCTCTAATGCATAGAGAGTTGGAAAGGATGGAATCCTACATTAACATAAGGGACAGAACTACCTTTAAGCACATTAACAGTCCCATATACACTGTGTGCTAATGCAAAGTGAATAGAAGGGTGTGGAATCCTAGAGTACTGAAAGGGACCACAGCAAAAATTAAACATATTAAGAGTCCCAAGTAGCCTCTGCTGTATGCAGGAGTTGGAGGACATGGGAACCCAGACTAACCAAAGGGACCACAATTGCAAATGAGCACATTACTAGTCCCAAATCCACTCCCAGGTAATGCAGTGAGTAGCAAGGGATAGGACCCTAGACTAAGAAAAGGGACCACAGCTGCAACTAAGCACTTTAACAGTCCCAAAGATAATACAAAGGGAGTTGAAAGATATGAGATCCTAAACAGACAGGACCATGACTGCAATTAAGCACCTTAAAGGTCTGAAGTACCCTCTGCTGTAATGCAAAGGAAGTAGGGAAACTACATGGGAAACTAGATTAACAGAAGGGACTATAGCTGCATTAAGCTCATTAACAGTCCCAAATCCTCCATCTGCTCTAATGCAGAGGAAGTGAGAAGGCATAGGATAACTAGATTAATAGAAGGGATTGTAACTGCAATTAAGCACATTAACAGTCCCAAATGTCCTGCCATTAATGTAAAGGGAGTAGAAGGGGTATGAGATCCTAGACTAACAGGGGGCACCACAGCTACATTTAAGCACCTTAAAGGTGCCAAGTTCCCTCTGTTCTAATGCATAGGGAGTTGGATGGAATGCTACATTAACATAAGGGACAGAGCTGCATTTAAGCAAATTAACAGTCCCATGTATATTGTGTGCTAATGCAAAGCAACTAGAAGGGATGAGACCCTAGACTAATAGAAGAGATTGTAGCTGCAATGAAGCACATTAACAGTCCCAAGTAGCTGCTGCAGTAATGCAAAGGAAATAGGAGGGGATGGGAGTATAAAACTAACAGAAGAGGCTATAGCTGCATTTAAGCATCTTAAAGGGTCCAAGTACCCTGTGCTGTAATGCATAGGAGTTGGAGACAATGGAATCCTACAGTAATATAAGGAACCACACAGCTTCCTTAGAGCACATTAATAGTCCAAAGTATCCTTTGCAATAATGCAAAAGGAAGTTAGGTGGGGACAGGATCCCAGGTTAACAGGGGAAACCATAGCTGCCTCTAAGCACATTAATGGTCCCTTGTACCTTCTATGATAATACAAACTGTGGGAGGGGATGGGACAAAGAAAAAGAAAAGGGAAAGTAGTAATTGGGCACATTTAGAGTCCCAAGTATCCTCTGCAGTAATGCAAAGTAGGAGGGGATGGGAACATAAACAGAAGGGGTCATAGCTACATTTAAGCACCTTAAAGGTCTCAAGTACCCTTTGCTATAATGCAAAGCAGGAATAAGTGGGAAACTAGATTAACAGAAGGAACTATAGCTGCAATTAAGCTCATTAACAGTCCCATTGTACCCTTCATGATAATGCAAAGAGAGTAGGTGAGGACAGGATCTAACAGAAGGGACTGTAACTACAATTACACACATTAACAGTCTCAAGTACCCTCTGCAGTAATGCAAAAGAATTTAGATTGGGATGGGAACCTAGGTTAATAGAAGAGACCATAGCTGCCACTTAGGCACATTAACAGTCCCTTGTACTCTGTGTAATGCAAACTCAGTAAGAGGGAGGAGATTGGGATCCTAGACAAACAGAGAGGACTCTGGCAGCAATTAAGCACATTGCAGTCCCAAATATCCTCTGCAGAAATGCAAAGGAAGTAGGAGGGGGTGGGATCTTAGACTAACAGAAGGCACCATAGCTGCCTTTGAGGGCCTTAAAGATCCCAACTACCCTCTGCTGTAATGCACAGGGAGTTAAAGAGGATAGAATCATACACACTAACATAAGGGACAGAGCTGCATGTGAACACATTAACAGTCCCATGTACAATCTGTGCTAATGCAAAATGAGTAGGAGGGTATAGGATCCTAGACTAATGGAAGGAATTATCGCTGCAGTTAAGCACATTAACGTTTCCAAGTATTCTCTGCAGTAATGCAAAGGAAGTAGGAGGGGATGGGATCCCAGACTAACAGAAGGGACCATAACTGCCTTAAGCACCTTAAAGGACCCAAGTGCCTTCTGCAATAATGCAAAGGGAGTTAGGTGGAAATAGGATTTTAGGTTAACAGTAGGAGACATTGGGGATTGCAATTTTGCACATGAACAGTTTTAGGAGAAGAGCCTTAGATAATTAGCACTTTTTAGATATAGAGATGGTGCAGGGTTCCTGATACAAAAGGCTCAGTCTAGCCAATTAATATTGTACACATAAAATATCCTAGTGTATTGTTCTTGAGTAGTAAGGGTCCCCTGCTAGAATACAAAGGGAGTGGGTGTGGCTAGTTCACAGAACATGTGCCAATGCAATTATGAAAATTATCAATTCAAGAGAAGTGTCTTTGAGTGATCAGCCCACATTATAGTATGCAAATGGAATACAGTGGCTCTTTCAAATGGACAGGACTCTGCACAACTCCAACTGTGCAAATTAACTGTCCAACAACTGAGTTCCTGAATAATCTGCACTCACTAGCAATATCCCAAAGTGGTTAGGACGGGGTGGGATTCCATTTTTTATTGCGCAGCACCATGGACATATGCAATTATGCACATCAACTGTTTAAGTGACCTTGGGTAATCAGAACCCCTCATAAGCAATGGCATAAAGATAAAGTTATATCCTAGACTAACCGTTGGGACAGTGGGCAATGAGGATTTTACATATTAATGCAGGGTAGTAAGTAGTCTGCACTACCTAGGAGTAAAAAGAGAGCATGGGTGGGTCTTACCTTTTAGGCAGGATCTTGAATATTAATGATTGTATTCATTAATATCCCAAAGTAAAGGACTTTGAAGATGAGCCCATCTGCTATAGTGCAAAGGAGTTGCAAAGGACTTGTGTAATGAACAGGGGTGTGGACAATTGGGATTATACTCATCAATCATTCAAGGAACGTGGTCCCAGGTACTCAGCACTGCCTAGTGGCAATGCAAAGGGGATGAAGGGTCATTGATTACTGGGCAAGACAACGTACAATTACAGTTTGGTACTTTAATTGTCAAAGAACAGCAGGCCATCCCAGAAGCAGGACAAAAATGGTAGGGTGCCTTTGTTTAATGGACAAGGCTAATACAATTTGGGACTGAGCATGTTAACTATTGAACAAAAGATTCGTGTTTTCTGCACCCAGTCCTGAATTCAGCAAAAGGACTGGGATCTAATCCAATGGGCAGGACAATTAAAATTTCACTCAGGGTAGAGTTCAGGTGACCAGCACAATATTATGAGCACTGCCCAGAAAACGGGGACTGTGACTACTGCAGCAATGACAGAAGAATGGTTTCTCCTTCCTTAAGGGCAGGGAATAGAGATGATGAGTAACTAAAAATATGAACAATAGTTATCTGATATTAAACTCAATTAACATTTCTAACATTGACACAAAGGTGAATAGATTGATTGTTCTAACGTGGGACAGTGGACAAATGGGACTGTGTACATTAATTGAAAATGATAACTCAGGTAGTCAACTCGGAAAGTCAGCAAATGCTAGAGGCACACAGGGTTATTCCAGTCTTATGGATGAGCAATGGACAACTTTTAGCACCAAATCAATGCAGATTGGAGTGACTTTAGGGAGAAGCAGGGTTAGGGTGATGGCTGGGGCTGGGGCTGGGGCTGGGGCTGGGGCTGGGGCTGGGGCTGGGACTCGGGCTGGGGCTAGGGATAGGGCTGGTGATAGGGCTGGGCAGCTGGAGCTAGGGCTGGGGCAGGGCTGGAGACAGGGCAGGGGCAGGGCTGGACACAGGGCAGGGGAAGGGCTGGTGCTAGATTGGGGGGCGGTTGCTGGGAGCAGGGCTGGGGAGGAAATGGGAACTATGGAGGCAAGGCACCACAGAAAATTGAAATTATGGGCATTGACACTCAAATATAACGTTTTTCTAGAGGAAACAAGTCCACAGTAAGTCTAGTTTCCTGCATGATAGTTTTTACTCAATTCGTGCAGCATTAAGGATGGGAACAAAGCAAGGCCTGGACTGGAGTGGACCTTCAAATATTCCTTATTACATTTGGTCATAAAGTTAAAATTTTAATTAACTACTTCTGTACTATAAGACTCTTACAAAATCCAAAAAGATGTAGTTTATTAAGTCAATTTCAGAGTAAAAAAGTAGTAAAAATTTTTTAAATAGTAATTTGAATTTGAATATCTAAAGCCAAAAAAACTTAAGGAATTAGTAAAACAAATTGAAAATTTTTACTTATTTTAAGGAACTCAAAAATAAAAACTCATTAAATGTAATTGAATTCTACAAATAAGCAAAGCCCCTAACTACATTTCCAGAATAGTAACTTAAAGCCTAAAACTAATGCTAGCAGACCACATAATCAAACTACATAGGACTGTAATCCAAGAAATAAATAAAAATCAAAATCCGACCCCAGCAGTAGCCACGGGGTAGGTGTTCCTCTTGAGGAAGGCAGGGATTCCTCTTCTGCCACCTGCTGGCCAACGATCATCTGTGATCCATTCTGGTTCTTGCCAGGACTGCCACCATGTTCACACCCAGCAGGCTTGGAGCACTGTCCCTGGCCAAATTGCAGAAGAGCAAAGGCGGCGGCGGGGGGAGGGGGGGGGGGAGGGGACGGGGGAGGGGGGAGGAGGTGGGGGGAGGGGAGGGGAGGAGGTGGGGGGGGAGGGGAGGGGGAGGAGGTGGGGGGGAGGGGAGGGGGAGGAGGTGGGGGGGAGGGGAGGGGGAGGAGGTGGGGGAAGGGGAGGGGGAGGAGGTGGGGGGAGGGGAGGGGGAGGAGGTGGGGGGAGGGGAGGGGAGGGGGAGAGTAAACTAGCCTTGGGCCATGGCACCAATGCAGAAAAATGGAGGTAAGGTTCAGCCAACAGAGCCAAATATCCAACACTGTAGGAGGCAATGCTGGAGGGGAGGGAGCAAGTGAGAGGGGAGGGAAGTGTAAAAAGGAAGTGTCCTTGGAAAGACCTTGAGTACCACCCACTGGGAGAAGACGTACAAACATGGCTCCTCTGCTTCCTCCTGACTGGATGAATAAAGACCGCGATGAAGTGCTATGCTAACTCACACAATCTAACTCCCTCCTCCAGTAATTGGCTGTGCCCAATCCTTCCACCCTTTCCGATTGGGTGGGTCATGCGGCAATCCAACATTGTCCATCCCACCTTTCTCTCACTTTTCGCGGCAAACACGACAAAGCCCGCCATCTTTAACAATGCGGCAGGCCCATCTGGTGCAAAGCCCGCCAAGAATGTACCGGTAAAAATCCCCGCCAAGACGTCCACGTGACAAATTGCCATGACATCCAAATGACAAGGTCTGCCATATTGTCCCTGCGGCAAAACCTGTTAGGAAATGCACACGGCAAAGACAAAAGCCCGCCATGTTTTACACTGCGGCAAGTACTCCAGCCGCCATCTTTTACTATGTAACAGAATATTTGCACCGCCATGCTGTGCACTAGAACAAAGACACCACCATGATATGGCCTTCCCGCCACATGAACACTGCGGCAAAACTGGGTCCGCCATTTTGGACACTCTAACAAAGCAGAGAGCCATGCTGAGCAATACCGCAAACCCAAAATCGCCATTTTGAACCCTATGCCTTAACCTTCTCCCTGTCATTTTTGACCATCCTCTTGTAACATGACAGAAGACCATCCTGTTTTTCTACCTCATGATACCACAGTTCATGCAAAGCTCCTAACAAGCCCCAAATCAGCTCATTCAAAACATGTAGCTAATGCAATGCATGTAACTGCCTCTGCCTGTCCCGCTAGCCATCTTAGCTCCCTAATTTATACTTGGCACAACTAACCCTCAGCCAAGCGGCTGAAGTGGCCGCCATCTTTCCTCCCCAGCCTAACTCCTTGGCCTAACTGCTAAGTCATCTCCCAGCTAAAG
Organism: Prionailurus viverrinus; assembly: GCF_022837055.1. Taxonomy (NCBI): domain Eukaryota; kingdom Metazoa; phylum Chordata; class Mammalia; order Carnivora; family Felidae; genus Prionailurus; species Prionailurus viverrinus. The sequence continues at coordinate 333,646 of NW_025927617.1, forward strand.
CCGTAGGTCCACTCACACAACACCAAACGATTGATTAGCAGCATAAATTTGTAGACATTCCAGACAGTACAACGAACCACAAAAGCCAACATTTCCATCCATAAAAGGCCCCGATGGGCCATGAGAAAAAAAAAATCTAAGCAGGTATCCACAGCCCCGATGGGCAAAGGAAAATAAATAAATAAATAAAGCAGGTATCCAAGGCCCCGATGGGCAAGGGAAAAAAAATAATAAAAGCAGGTATCCGAGGCCCCGATGGGCCAAAAAGGAACTTTTTTAAAGCTGGTATCCATTGCCCCGATGGGCCAGAGGGTTAAGGGGAGGGAAGGAGACACAGCAGGTATCCGAGGCCCCGATGGGCTAAGGGTGAAAAAAAAAAAAAATTAAAAGCAGGTATCCGCTGCCCCGATGGGCAAATTAAAAAAAATAAATAAAAGAAAAGAATTAAAACGCAGGTATCCACAGCCCCGTTGGGCGAAAAAAATGATAATAAAACCTGGTATCCACAGCCCCGATGGGCAAAATGTAGAAAAGAGAAGGGGGAAAAAAAACTAAACCACGACAAAGCAGAGGCATCAACCAAAAATCATTCCAGTGAAAAATTCCTTTAAAATGGAAAATTACCTAAAAATATTCCAAATACCTGAAAAAATAGGGAGGAGATGTCAAGAGAACACTCGGAGAAAGTTTAGAATTTTTAAAATATTTTATGGAATTTTCGTGAATTTTTTAAAAGAAATACGCCATAAGGAGTGGTCGGGGCTGGAAAATGTTCCAGAAAGAACCACACGGGCAAAGATATCCACTGTTAGCAAGCTTCCACCCCGGGAAAGGAAGAAATATGGCGGCCGCAGCAAATTGCAGTGCTTTAAGAAGTGAGGGGGAGGGGACCTGAGGGCGGGAAGGAGTAGAAGAGGAGGGGCCTAGAAGATTGAAAGCCAGACATCTTTGTGGTTTAACTGGTTCAAAATTTAACCAGTAACAAGAAAAAAGGGGAGATTTAGAGAAAACAGCAACATATTAGAAAGACAACACTAGGCTAGAAGTAGGCTTCATTTATTGACCACAACTTCAATGGGTTTTCAATGGGTTCTTATCTATACATAGGGACGTTAGGTAAATCAAATTAGATAACGGATGCTAAAATTCTCCACAAACAGCATAACAAATGAAAGGGTTTTAGTTCAGCTTGGTTTTGAAATGGGAAGAAGGGGGAAGTAAAGCTTTGATATGCTGATAAAGAATCCCAATACCTCTTTCAGCCAGAATGTATAACTACCCCACCAAACTCTTGAACCAAGGAAGTTAGGAAGAGCACTACATTAAGGTTAGAACCCTCTCTGAGGGACTTTCCCTTCCATTATCTAATGAGATAATACCGGTTTATTCCTGTTTGATAGATAATGAAGCTGTTACGTAATATGCGTATGGTCGGTCACACAGCAGTATTTTGAGCCAGTGTCTTTTCTACTCCAGAACTCAGCCTTTGTATGGCCCCTGATCGTAGAGATTAGAAGTACTTTTAAGTCAATTGGTGAGCAAGACAAAGGAAAGAACAGAAGGTAATTCACAGAAAGTAATTTTGACCCCTTATTAATCAAGACGCTATACTATTTGTGACCTGTTTGTAATTTTTTAACTGTGAGTCCTTAATCTTTAGTATTTCCCTACTTCCTCCATGAATCTGATGACCCCCAACGTTGAACCAATTATGAGGGCACAGAAGTGAAGTTCACCCATTGGCAGTATCTGATAGGCAAAAGTTCGTATAAAAGCCAAAGCTGACCCCACAAACCTGGCTATTTCAGTGAGAAGCATTTAATCTCATAAACTCTCCTATATTGTTTATCAAAGAAATAATGGAGAACCAGAGGGAGACAATGTAAACTAAATATCACACAACAACTCCTAGAAAGTCAAAGGATACATTTTCCTCCTACTGGCTAAACTGGAAAATGTAACTATTAAGGCAAATACTACCAGGTAAGCATGTCCTCCAGTCTCCAGATAAATGATAAAGTATGTAAAATTGTCTTCCTTTAGGATACACTCCATCCTCTAAGTGCTCTTGGTTCACACACAAAAAAGTATCTGACTTGTTATTCAAAATGAGGGAAATTGTGTTGTACATGTGGTACCCCTGAGAAGACAATGCTTAACACAAAGAGAATCTAGTAACAGAATTTCAGTCTGGAAGATAATTTTCCACAGAAGACTTCCTGAATACCCAAAAATTAACTATGGAGCAAACCCCTACAAGCAAGACCTGCTGTGCTTTCCAGGTTTGGGGAAGATAGTGGGATTATAATTCTGAATGTCTTTAAGATTTCATTCTAATTTAAGCTTTCACAAGTTTCTAGTGAAAGGAACAGGGGTAAAGGAGTCTTATTTTATAGGTTAGTAAATTGAGATTGAGGGATATTGATTTCTTTGCATTTGGTTTAAAAGCTAGTGACAGCATGAGGATGCCAGAGTAGAGGTCCTTGGACCCATAGCTTTGGTGGTGCTTTAGTAAAACAATTCTGTTAACAAGACTGCCTTGTGTATTAGATCTCTCTAGTGAGAATTGTGTAATTTGTGTGGGGTTCTAAATCACTTTAATGATCATGGTATATTTGAAAAATAACAATCATACCTATAAAATTTAGTAGCTACAACCACTTTGATATCACTCAGTCATTAGAGAAAAAAGGTGATTATATGATTAGTATTCCCTTAACACCTGGGCTCTCAGCATAGCCTAACCAGTAGGACTTAAAAAACAAGCCAGTTACCATCAGCAGCAATGCTATCAGGTCACCTGGACAAATCTTAAACTCTTTCTCTATAGGCCATGAACTAATAGTATCACCAGGAATCTGACTCCACTCTAGAACTTACCTGTTTCAGCTTATTGTGTCTTTAGCCTAGGTTACCAATCATTAGGATAACTAGACCTGCCTAATACGGCTCTGTCTGATAGAATTTTCTACAATTGTGGTAATGTTCTATACTTTTTAGACCTTGGGTTAAAGAAATTTTTCTTAAACAAGACTCAGATCATCAACTGCAAAAGACTGATAAATTTGACTTTCTGAAATTAAAATGTTTTATTTCACATAAACACCTTAAAAGGTAAAAAGACAAGATATAAACTGGTTATCCTGGAGTTCTGCAGCCAGGCCCTGGTTCCTGGAGAGCAGCCAGGCTAGCAGATTACTCCCATTGGCTCTCATAGTAATTTCTTTCAGGGGATTGGGTGAGATTATGCTGCCAAAATGGTGACAACATGATGATTCTGGATGACTGTCACTCACATCAGACACAGGACATTTTCAGGCTCTAGGCTACTAAGAACAGTTGATACAGATAAAAGAACTGCAGAGGCAAGAAACTATACTATTTTGATACAAACAGGTCATTGCATTGGATGTTGTCACAGTGTTGCTACTTTTTCTTTTAAAGGGAGGTATAAAATTAGCCAGGTATAGTGCATTTGACAATAAAGAACTTGAACAAGTGGTTTCTGGACCTGGAAAGGAAGAGATGGTACAAGGACATTAGGAAGAATTTTCACATGAACTGTTGAATAAACAAATATGTAACTACCTCTTTCTACCCATTATTCTATCTATCTATCTATTTATTTATTTATTTATTTATTTATTTTTGAGAGAGAGAGAGAGAGCACACACACACAGGAGAAAGGGGCAGAGGGGAATGACAGAGAGAGAGAATCTTTTTTTTTAATATGAAATTTATTGTCAAATTGGTTTCCATACAACACCCAGTGCTCATCCCAAAATGTGCCCTCCTCAATACCCATCACCCACCTTCCCCTCCCTCGAGAGAGAGAGAATCTTAAGCAGATTCCACGCTCAGCACAGAGCCTGACGCTGGGCTCGATCTCACGATCCGATCTGTAAGATCATGAACTGAGCTGAAATCAAGAGTCAGACACTTAACCAACTGAGCCACCCAGGCACTCCACTACCCAATATTCTAAATCTTCATTGCTACAGTAACTACTATACCTCATATAGGCTCATGAATATTATAATTTATATTATTTTTAAAGGTTTATTTATTTTGATGGGGAAGGGGCAGAGAGAAAGAGAGAGAGAATCCCAAGCAGGCTCCATGCTGTCAGTGCAGAGCCCAATGTGGGGCTCAATATCATGAACCATGAGATCATGACCTAAGCCAAAATCAAGAGTCTATGCTTTGACTGAGTCACCCAGGCGGCCCTTTTATAATATATTTAATCAAATTACTTAAATAGGAAGAGACTCTCTGAATTTTTTGCCTAAAGTGCCATGTGCTTTGAAGAAACCCTGCTCTCTCCTGTCATTTATCACCTTTGGGCTTTACTTATTCCTCCCCCACCCCACCCCCTCTCCCTGAGACTTCAGTCCTTCACTTCACGTTCTTCCGTTGCCTTTACTGCTACTTGGCTTTGTCATATAAACTTGTTGGGATAACAGCTTGTGGAAAATAACACACAAAAAATAGGTGACTTGCTCAAATTCAATTAGCTAGTCAGAGTTGGACCGAATGGGAATGTTCCAGTCACATTTTCTGCAGCTATACCCGCGCTGTGTCCACATTACTTCTACTTTGGGCTCCCAAATACATGGCATACAATAGGAATTATATGGAGTGAAGAAATCAAGACCTCTTCCTAATAGATCTCAAATATACCACTTCTAGCCTTGTATTTTGTTGACCTATACTTCCTCTCCTCTGCTCAATTAGTTCAAAAAACAAAAACAAAACAAAACAAAAAGGCAGGAACTACCTGATTTAGCCAGTAGATGGCAGCATGAAATTATCAAAGAAATACTGAGCCAGACTGCAGGAAAGGAGCCAAGTTGTTAATACCGACCTCAACTAAGGTCTGAATTGAAGGGGGAAATATCTTATTCATACAAGTTCAGTAACAGAAGAAAGAGTGAAAGAAAAATAGTCAAATCCCTCTAATTTGAATAGTCCCCTGAGTGGGAGTTTGTCCTTGACTTTAATGCCATGCCCCTTAAAGAGGATTTTCATAAAGCATTCAAAGTCAAATTAACAGACTGGTGGGGACCCTAAAAGTCATCATTAGTGAAAAGCAATTAAAGGAACTAGGACATATTATGGACATGAGAATACTTGGGGAAGGACTCTTTACAATTCATAAGGACTGTCTACAGTGGGAGAAAATGATTAGATTTGTTTTGTGTAACTTTATATAAAAAGGATGTCTGAATACTCTGAGCTATCCAAAGATGGAACAAACTACACCCAGAACTGGTGAGATGCCAGTCCTTGAAGGTAGGAAAGCCAATGATGTATTTCGTGGGTATGCTATGAGGAGAATCATTAGATAGAAAAGTTAGGCCCCATGCCCTGTAAGGATCTTCTTCTTTTTTTTTTTTTAATATGAAATGTATTGTCAAATTGGTTTCCATACAACACCCAGTGCTCATCCCAACAAGTGCCCTCCTCAATCCCCATCACCCACTTTCCCCTCCCTCCAACCCCCATCAACCCTCAGTTTATTCTGTTTTTAAGAGTCTCCTATGGTTTGGCTCCCTCCTTCTCTATTTTTTTCCTTCCCCTTCCCCATGATCTTCTGTTAAGTTTCTCAGGATCCACATAAGAGTGAAAACATATGGTATCTGTCTTTCTCTGTATGACTTATTTCACTTAGCATAACACTCTCCAATTCCATCCACATTGCTAAAAAAGGCCATATTGCAGTCTTTCTCATTGCCAAGTAGTATTCCATTGTGTATATAAACCACAATTTATTTATCCATTCATCAGTTGATGGACATATAGGCTCTTTCCATAATTTGGCTATTGTTGAAAGTGCTGCTATAAATATTGGGGTACAAGTACCCCTACCTGTAAGGTTCTTCTAACTAGCTCAAGATCCTATGTATGGGACCTTACCTTTTTTTACTTTAGTAAGGTTGTAATAAGTGATTACCATTATCACATAATAAGTGACCACTATGATCACATAGTAATAAGTGATTCTTATGATCAATTGAAGATCAAAGATTTATTTATTAATTTTTTAAGTGTATATATTTATTTAGAGAGAGACAGAGACAGCATGAGCAGGGGAGGGGCAGAGAGAGAAGGAGAATCCCAAGCAAGCTCTGCACCATCAGGACAGAGCCCAACGTGGGGCCCAAACTCATGAAACCATGAGATCATGACCCGGGCTGAAACCAGGAGTCCAACACTTAGCCGAGTGAGCCACCCAGGTGCCCCTGAAGGCCAAAAATTTAGATAACCTAGATGAAAGAGACAAATTCCAAGAAACACACAAACTACCGAACTTGCCTCAAGAAGAAATGGTAAATCTAAACAAACCTATACCAAGTAAGGAAATTGAATCAGTGACAAAAAAACCTCCCAACATAGAAAAATCCAGGACCAGAGGGCTTTACTGGGAAATCTACCAAAATTTTGAGAAAGAATTAACACCAGTCATTCTCAAACTCTTCCAAAATATAAAGGCGTAGGAAACATCTTCTAACACCAAATTCATTCTATAACACCAAATTCAGACGAAGACACCACAAAAAAAGGAAAGCTACAGACCCATATTCTTTATGTACATAGATGCAGAAATTCTCAGCAGAATAGTGACAAATCAAATCCATCACCATATATAAAACATTTATACACCATGACCAATCAGAATTTATCCTGGTAATGCAAAAGTATTTCAACATATGCATATCAAACAATGTAATATATCACATTGATAAAATGAAGGAAACATGATCTTAATTGATATAGAAAAAGCATTTGATAAAATCCAACATTTTATCATCATAAAAACAGTCAACAAGCTAGAAATAGAAGGGGACTTCCTAAACATGATAAAGGGCATTTAGTTAAAAAAAAAAACCCACAGTTAATATTACACTTGAAGGTGGAACTCTGAAAGCTTTCCCCCTAAGACCAAGAGCAAGACAAGAATGTCCACTTTTACCATTGCTTTCAATATTGTCTTGGAAGATCTAACCCAAGTAATTAGGCAAGAAATGGATATAAAAGACATCTAAATTGGAAAAGTAGAAGTAAAACTCTTTCTATTTATAGATGACATGATGGTATATATATGTATAATCTTAAAGCAATAAAAATACTATTAGTGCTAATAAATGAATTCAGCAAGTGGTACAGGATACCAAATCAGTTGTATTTCTGTACATTAACAATGAACAACTTGAAAAAGAAATTAAGAATATTATGTGCAACAGCCAAAATATGGAAATAACTCAAATGTCCATCACCTGATGAATGGGTAAACAAAATGTGGTATGGCCATACAATGGAATATTATTGAACAATAAAAAGAATAAAGTACTAAGATATGCTACAAGGTAGATGAACCTCAAAAACATTATGCTAGGGCCACCTGGGTAGCTCAGTTGGTTAAGCATCCAACTTCAGCTCAGTTCATCATCTCATGGTTCATGAGTTCAAGCCCCACATTGGGCTCTCTGCTATCAGTGCAGACCCTGCTTCAGATCCTTTGTCTCCATCTTCCTCTCTGCTCCTCTGCCCCCTCAAAAATAAATAAACATTAAAAATTTTTTTAAACACTATGCTAAGTCAAAGAAGCCACACACAAAAAGGCCACATATCGCATGATTCTATTTATATGAAATATCCAGACAATGCAAATCCATAAAGTCAGAAAGGAGATTTGTGGTTGCCAGGGGTTGGAGGGAGTGGGAGGGATGGAAAGCTGCTTAATGGAAGAGGTTTCCTTTTAAGGTCATGAAAATGTTCTGGAACTAGATAGTGGACATGGTTGCACAACATTCAAATGTACTATATGTCACTGACTTGTACACTTTAAAATGATTTAAATGGTAAATTTTACATTATGTGTTTTATAACAAAAAAAAACAAAGAAAATGTTGGCAAGAAATGGGAGAGGTCATGGAGGTATTGGGGCCCTGACCCACCATTTAAATAGTTTGATTACCCTGGCAGAGAGAAGTCCAGCAGCTTCCAGCCATTCCAGCTACCCTAGCTAAGGTACCAAACCAGTGACCAAAGTTATCTTGGGTTTCCAGTCATAGTCAAGCTCCCAGTTGAAAGAAGCTGCATGAGTGACTCCAGACAATGGCACATAAATCAGAACTGCCCAGTTGAGCCTAGCCAACCCACAGAATCATGAGAAATAATAAATTGTTGATGTTTTAAGCCAAAAAAAATAGAAACATAGTGTAGAACCAGGTGATTCAATAGCACATCAAAGTTTACTCTTCCAGAAAGAATGAGATGAGAAGAGATTGTAGCTCACCTCATAGAAAGGAATTCAACAATTAAGCATAACTTTGAATAAAATAATCCACCAGAAACTGATTCTGAGTAGTACAGGCAATCAGTAGTAAAAGAAGAATGGCTATGTATGCTGCTCAGAGCCACATACAGTTTCTTTTTCATCACCTCTCAGATTAATTATCTTCAAATTGGGATATTCTACATAGTTGTGGGGGTTTTTTGTTTGTTTTTTGGTTGATATCTACCAGTCTAATAGGCTAATAGACTAGGTCAGTGGTTCTCAAAGAGTGGTAGGTCCTGCAAACCAGCAGCATCAGAATTACTCCAAGTTGTTTGATTGTGTTGTCTTCCTTTCTCTGCAATGATAATAATTACCACCATATATTGAACACATATTCCATGAAATAGTTTTAAATATATTATTCTACTTGATGCTTACAAAAGGCATCATAAGTAGTCTTAATCATACCAATGTAGAAATCAATCTCAGGGATGTGAGGTGATCTGCCCAAGATAAATCACACAAATTAGAAATGGAAAGAACTGACATTTGAACCTGGTTTGTCTTAATGCCAGAGTCCATGATATGAGAACTATTTTTACATTGTCTCTAAAAACCTATCCTATCTCAAAAAAAAAAAAAAAAAGCTATCCTATCTCATGCATGCCAACCACACCAAGTTGCCACATGAGACCCTAATGTGGATTCTTAAAGTCAGGAAGGGAAAAAATAACTCAAAGTAAAACCTTAAATTCAGTAAAACCTTAAAACCTTAAGATGCCAATTCCATCTTTTTAAAACCTAATTCTATCTTACCTTGTCTAAGAATGCTTCCTTGGAGGCACAGACCAGAACTAACTTCTGATTTTCCCATATTTCTATAAAATTTGTAACATGTGACACAATTATCCTAGCTTAACCCCTTGACCTTTTGAGATTAAAAGTGTTGTGTGCTCTGGAGGCACCTGGATGGCTCAGTCAGTCATGATCTCCTGGTCTGTGGGATGGAGCCCAGCATTGGACTCTGTGCTGTCAGCACAGAGCCTGCTTGGATTCTCTCTCTCCTCTCTCTCTGACTCCCCCTTCAAGAAAAATAAACATTAAAAATAAAACTAAAATAAAGTGTTGTATGCTCTGTACACCAGCTTAGTGTAATAGAAAACAAGTGTTACATACAGTTGCTTCAAAAATAGCTCCTGTTTTCAACAAATGGTGCTGGGAAAACTGGACAGCTACATGCAAAAGAATGAAACTGGACCATTTTCCTACACCATACACAAAAATAAACTCAAAATGGATTAAGTAAGACCTAAATGTGAGACCTGAAACCATAAGAATCCTAGATGACAGCACAGTCAGTAACCTCTTTGACATTGGCCATAGAAACATTTTTCTAGATATGTCTCCTGAGGTAAGGGAAATAAAAGCAAAATTAAACTGTTGGGACTACATCAAAATAAAAAGTTTCTGCACAGTGAAGGAATCAATCAACAAAACTAAAGTGCAACCTACTGAATGAGAGAAGATATTTGCATATAACATATCTGATAAAGGGTAATATCCAAAATATATAAAAACCTGATACAACTCAACACCCAGAAAAAAAGGGGACTTTTGTATGCTGTTGGTGGGAATGTAAATTGGTACAATCGTATGGAAAGCAGTATGGAGGGTACTTTAAAAATTAAAAATAGAATTACCATAAAACCCTTCAATCACACTTCTGGGTATATATACAAAGAAAGTCAAATCTGTTTCTCAAAGAGATATCTGCACTCCCATGTTCACTGCAGCATTATTACACAATATCCAAGATATAGAAACAACCTAAGTATCCATCAATAGATGAATGGATAGAAAAAAAATGTCATTGTACATATCTGTGAACACACGCACACATACACACACACATTATTCAGCCATAAAAAAGAAGGAAATCCTAACATTTGCAATAGCATGGATGAACCTGTAGGGCATTATGCTGTGTAGAATAAGTCAGCCAGAGAATATTGTATGATATCACTTATATGTAGAATCAAAAAAAAAAGTCAAACTTTAAAACAAAGAGTAGAATGGCTGTTGCCAGGGGCTGGGGTGGGGAAAATGGGGACACGTTGGTCTTAGGTTACAAACTTTCAGCTATTAGATGAATATGTTCTGAGGATCTAATGTACAGCATGGTGACTATGTCACTATAGTGGCCCGGGACTCCTCTCTCCTACCTCCTAGGACTCCAGATTTCAGAGTTTACCATCCATTTAAAATCCTGTTTTTAGATAACCATATTTCTAGCACTGGCCTCTTAATCACAGGATACTCCAAGTCCCTGAATGCTAGCTCAGGTCTAAACCTAGTAGGCAAAACACTTCTGATGCAGTTCCACTTAAATTTTGTTGTACTCCAAAAGGGTATTTTCTAATTAATCAAGTGGCTTTAAGCATAAATTCCCTGGAAACATGACAAATTTATACTCTCTCACACAGAAATCTTTTTCCACTTTCAAAATAAGAAAAACGAAAACCATTTGCAAGCCTTAAAAACAGGTACACATTGTTCAAGCCTTGTGCACCTTTCCTTGGCAACTTACTTCCTGCTCCATCTTTTCACTGCTCTTTAGTATCATTCATTAAACATATCCTTACTTGCAAGAGTAAGGATACTCCGAGTCCCTGAATGCCGGCTGAGGTCTAAACCTAGTAGGCAAAACCAGAATTCAGTGTAAGTAAGAGTTAAATGAGTTTTTCATGTCAATTTTTTATTTTGAGATTATGATAGATTGATTGATACGCAATTGTGAGACATACAGAGAGAACACGTGCCATTTACCCCGTTTCGTCCAATGGTAATATCTTGTAAGACTTGGTAAAATATTGCAACCAGAAAATGATGCTGACATAGTCAAAATACAAAACATTTCCATCCCTTGAAGAATTGCTTCTGTTGTCCTTTTCTATCCTTAGCCACTTCCCTGTCTCACCCCCTCCACACACATCCTGAGCTCTGACAACCACTAATCTACAATTTTGCCATTTCAAGAATGTTATATAAATGGAATCATACAGTATGTAACTTTTGGGGATTGGGCCTTTCAATATAATTCAGTGGAAATTCATCCAAGTTGTCATATGTACCAATATTTCATTCTTTTTTATTGCATAATAGCATTCTATGTTATGGATGTATCACAGTTTGTTTAGCCATTCACCTACTGAAATACATCTGAATTGTTTATACTTTGGGGCTATTGTGAATAAAGATGTTATGAATATTCATTTACAGGATTTTATGTAACCATGAGTTTTCATTTCTCTGGAATAAATGCCCAAGAATGGATTTGCTAGGTGATATTTGCATGTGTAGTCTATAAGCTGCCAAAGGGTTTTCCAGAGTGGATTACTATTTTACATTCCAATTGCAATATATAAGTGATCAAATTTCCCTGGCCCTTCACAAGCAACTGATGCTGTCACTATTTTTCATTTTAAGCAAGCTGGAAGGTGTATAGTGATATTTTGTTGTAGTTTAATTTGTTTTTCAGAATTGGCTAATAATGTTGAACATCTTTACATGGACTTATTTGCCATCTATATAGCCACCATAGTGAAATGTCTTTTCATATTTTTTCCCATTATCTATTTAATGTTTGGTGTGTTTATTTACTAGATACTAGTTCTTTGTGAGATATGTGGTTTGCATATATTTTCTCCTGATCTGTAGCTTGTCTTCTCTATAGAGTCTTTTGCTGAGCAAAATTTTAAATTTTGATGTGGCATTGGTATTTCCTTTTATGGGTCATGCTTTTGGTGTCAAATATATGAACCCTTTGCCTCACCCTAAAACCCAAAGATTTTCCCCCATGTTTTTCTAAAAGTCATATAGTTTTGCATTTTACAATTAATTCTGTGATCCATTTGAGTTAATTTTTATAAAAGATATGAGACTCAGGCAAAAGTTCATTTTTGCCTATTTATGTCCAATTGTTCCACCACCATGTGTGTAAAAGGTTATCCTCACTCCAGTGAATAGCTTTTACAACTTCAACAAAAACCGGTTGGGCATATTTGTGTGTATTTCTGGGTTCTCTATTCTCTTCCACTAATCTATGTGGCTCTCCCTCTGCCAATACCATGCTGTTCTGATTACTCTAAATAGATAGTAGGCCTGTATCAGGTAGAACTAACTTGTAATCTCTTCTTTCTCAAGATTATTTTAGCAACTCTAGTTCTCTGTGAGACATATGGTTTGCTTGTCTTCCCATATAAATTTTAGAATGATCTTGTCTATGTCTACAAAACGTGCTATAATATTGACAGGATTGTTATTAAACTCATAGATTGGTTGGAGAAAATTGACATACTTGCTGTGTTTAATTTTCCAATTCAAAGACATAAATGTGAGACAGGAAACCATCAAAATTCTAGAGGAGAACACAGGCAGAAACCTCTTTGAACTCGGCTGGAGCAACTTCTTACTAGACACATTACAGAAGGCAAGGGAAATGAAAGCAAACATGAACTATTGGGACTTCATTAAGTTAAAAATTTTCTGCACAGCAAAGGAAACAATCAACAAAACTAGAAGGCAGCCTACGGAATAGAAGATATTTGCAAATGACATATCTTATAAAGGGTTAGCATCCAAAAATCTAAAAAGAACTTAACAAACTCAACACCCAAAAACAAACAGCCCAGTTAAGAAATAGGCAGAAGAACTGTTATTCAACATAGTGTTGGAAGCCTTAGCCTCAGCAATCAGACAACACAAAGAAATAAAAGGCATCCAAATTGGCCAGGAGGAGGTCAAACTTTCACTCTTCACAGATGACATGATACTCTATATGGAAAACCCAAAAGATCCCACCAAAAAACTGCTAGAACTAATTCATGAATTCAGCAAAGTTGCAGGATATAAAATCAACGCACAGAAATCGGTTGCATTCCTATACACCAATAATGAAGCAATAGAAAGAGAAATCAAGGAATCGATCACATTTACAATTGCACCGAAAACCATAAAATACCTAGGAATAAATCTAACCAAAAAAGTGAAAAATCTATACACTGAAAAGTATAAAAAGCTTATAAAATAAATTGAAAAAGAAACCAAAAAAAAAGGAAAAATACTCCATGTTCCTGGATAGGAAGAATAAATATTGTTAAAATGTCAATACTACCCAAAGCAATCTACACATTCAATGCAATCCCTATCAAAATAACACCAGCATTCTTGACAGGACTAGAACAATCCTAAAATTTGTATGGTACCAGAAAAGACCCCGAATAGCCAAAGCAATCTTGAAAAAGAAAAGAAAGCAGGAGGCATCACAATTCCAGACTTCAAGATGTATTACAAAGCTGTAATCATTAAGACAGTATGGTACTGGCACAAGAACAGACACTCAGATCAATGCAACACAAAAGAGAACCCAGAAATGGACCCACAAATGTATGGCTAACTAATCTTTGACAAAGCAGGAAAGAATAGCCAATGGAATAAAGACACTCTCTTCAGCAAGCAGTGCTGGGAAAACTGGACAGCGACATGCAGAAAAATGAACCTGGAACACTTTCTTACACCATACACAAAAATAAACTCAAAATGGATGAAATACCTAAATGTAAGACAGGAAGCCATCAAAATCCTCGAAGAGAAAGCAGGCAAAACCTCTTTGATCTTGGCCACAGCAACTTCTTACTCAACACGTTTCTGGAGGCAAGGGAAACAAAAGCAAAAATGAATGACTGGGACCTCATCAAGATAAAAAGCTTCTGCACAGTGAAGGAAACAATCAGCAAAACTAAAAGGCAACCGACAGAATGGGAGAAGATATTTGCACATGACATATCAGATAAAGGGTTAGTATCCAAAATCTATAAAGAACTTATCACACTCAACACCCAAAAAACAAATAATCCAGTGAAGAAATGGGCAAAAGCCATGAATAGACACTTCTCCAAAGAAGACATCCAGATGGCCAACCGACACATGAAAAAATGATCAACATCACTCATCATCAGGGAAATACAAATCAAAACCACGATGAGATACCACCTCACACCTGTCAGAATGGCTAACATTAACAACTCAAGCAACAATAGATGTTGGTGAGGATGCGAAGAAAGAGGATCTCTTTTGCATTGTTGGTGGCAATGCAAGCTGGTGCAGCCACTCTGGAAAACAGTATGCAGGTTCCTCATAAAACTAAAAATAGAACTACCCTACGACTGAACAATTGCACTACTAGGCATTTATCCATGGGATAAAGGTGTGCTGTTTCGAAGACACATGCACCCCCATGTTTATAGCAGCAGTATCAATAATAGCCAAAGTATGGAAAGAGCCTAAATGTCCACCGATGGATGAGTGGATAAAGAAGATGTGATACACCCACATACACAATGGAGTATTACTCGGCAATCAAAAAGAATGAAATCTTTCCATTTGTAACTATGTGGATGGAACTAGAGGGTATTATGCTAAGCAAAATTAGTCAGTCAGAGAAAGACAAAAATCATATGACTTCACTCATATGAGGACTTTAAGACACAGAACAGATGAACACGAGGGAAGGGAAGCAAAAATAATATAAAAACAGAGAGGGGAACAAAACATGAGACTCTTTTTTTTAATGTTTATTTTTGAGAGAGAGACAGAGACAGACTGTGAGCAGGGGAGGGAAAGAGAGAGAGAGGGAGTCACAGATTCTGAAGCAGGCTCCAGGCTCTGAGCTGTCAGCACAGAGCCCAATGCGGGGTTCGAACTCACAGACTGTGAGAGCATGACCTGAGCTGAAGTCGGACATTCAACTGACTGAACCACCCAGGTGCCCGAAACATAAGAGACTCTTAAATATGGAGAACAAACAGAGGGTTACTGGAGGGGTTGTGGGAGGGGGGATGGGCTGAATGGGTGGGGGACATTGGGGGGTCTACTCCTGAAATCATTGTTGCACTGTATGCTGGCTAACTTGGATGTAAAATGGGGGGAGGGGGTTGGGAAACAGCAAAAAAAAAAAAAAAAAGAGTTGAAATAAAAGAAAAAAAAAAAAGAAATGGGCAGAAGACGTGAATAGATACTTTTCCAAAGACATCCAGATGGCTAACAGAGACATGAAAAAATGCTCAACATCACTCATCATTAGGGAAATACAAATCAAAACCACAATGGGATACCACCTCACATCTGTCAGAATGGCTTAAATTATGAACACAAGAAACAACAGGTGTTGTTGGTGAGGATGTAGAGAAAGGGGAATCCTTTTGCACTGTTGGTGGGAATGCAAACTGGTGCAGCCACTCTAGAGAACAGTATGGAGGTTCCTCAAAAAACTAAAAATAGAAGTACTCTATGATCCAGCAATTGCACTATTAGGTATTTACCCAAAGTATACAAAAATACAGATTGGAAGGGGTAATGCACCCTCATGTTTATTGCAGCATTATCAACAATAGCCAAACCATGGAGAGAGCCCAAATATCCATCATCTGATGAATGGATGAAGATATGGTATATATATATACAATGGAATATTACTCAGCCATCAAAAAAATGGAATGTTGCCATTTGCAATGATGTGGATGGAGCTAGAATGTATTATGCTAAGTGAAATAAGTCAATCAGAGAAAGACAAATATATAATTTCATTCATACGTGGAATTTAAGAAGGGGGAAGAGAAGAAAGGGACACAAACCACAAGAGACTCTTAATGATAGAAAACAAACTGAGGGTTGATGGAGAGAGGTGGGTAGGAGATGGGCTAGATGGGTGATGGGTATTAAGAAGGACACTAGTTATGAGCACTGAGTGTTGTATGTAAGTGATGAATCACTGAATTCTACTTCTTTTTTTTTTTTTTAATTTTTTTTTCAACGTTTATTTATTTTTGGGACAGAGAGAGACAGAGCATGAACGGGGGAGGGGCAGAGAGAGAGGGAGACACAGAATCGGAAACAGGCTCCAGGCTCTGAGCCATCAGCCCAGAGCCCGACGCGGGGCTCGAACTCCCGGACCGCGAGATCGTGACCTGGCTGAAGTCGGACGCTTAACCGACTGCGCCACCCAGGCGCCCCTGAATTCTACTTCTTAAACCAATATTGCCATGTATATTAACTAACTAAATTATAAGTAACTTAAAAAAAAACAGACTCCTAAATATGGAGAACAAACTAGTGGTTGCCAGAGGAAAGGGGTGGGTGGATGAAACAGGTGAAGGAGATTGAGAGTATACTTATCGTGATGAGCACTGAGTAATGTCTGGAATTATTGAATCACTATATTGTACACTTGAAACTAATATAACACTATACATTAATTATACTGGAATTTTAAAAATAAGTAAATATTTAAATAAAATGATAGACTACAAGTAGAGAGACCAGGTAAGAAGTTGCTAACTTTTCTTCTGGTCATCCTTTCCTTTCTAGTCCTACTCTTAATATCTTAATTCAGATCATAGATGAATGAGAAGTCGTCAGGAAGTTAAAATCTGACAGAAAGGAGAAGGTAAAAAGCACCCCCTAGTAAGTGAAGTAGCCATTTCTAAGCCTGCTTAGAAGATAAAATACAAGCTTCTTTGTCCATGAAAGGCATTCAGATCTGGATCTTAGAAACTTACCTCCTAATTCAGTAGCAGAAATTTGAGATAACAGATTAGACACTTGGTGGAAATTGCCATGAGCATACTAGAACCTCAAGTCACTCACAGCTCAGCTGGGAAGACAGTCCATAAAGTTAACTATAATGTTACACAAAAAATAAATAAGTACATCCTTTTTTTCAGGAGGACAGGGAACCCTCCCCTCCCTCATTCCATTTTGCACTCTGGCATACTATCGAACACAGCCAATGTCCCATGTTCCAGAACCTTTCAGACATTTCTTCAGCCCCAACTCTTCTATCAAATTGTACCCACCCTTTCTGCACCATTTCATCCAGCCAAGTCAGATAACTGGAATAGAGCTAAGATTTTGATGACTAAGCAATCATAAGTTAATAAGTTTGTCCACAACTCTCAGATAAAATATTTGTATTTTGTAACTTTTTTAAAAGTAAGTTCTATTGCTGGGTCATAGGGTAGATCTATTTTCAATTTTTTGAAGCACAGGTCACTTGTACCCCAATGTTTATAGCAGCACTTTCAACAATAGCCAAATTATGGAAAGAGCCTAAATGTCCAACAACTGATGAATGGATAAAGAAATTGTGGTTTATATACACAATGGAATACTACGTGGCAATGAGAAAAAATGAAATCTGGCCTTTTGTAGCAACGTGGATGGAACTGGAGAGTGTGATGCTAAGTGAAATAAGCCAAACAGAGAAAGACTGATACCACATGTTTTCACTCTTATGTGGAACCTGAGAAACTTAACAGAAGACCATGGAGGAGGGGAAGGAAAAAGAAGTTAGAGAAGGAGAGAGCCAAACCATAAGAGACTCTTAAAAACTGAGAATAAACTGAGGGTTAATGGGGTGTGGGAGGGAGGGGAGGGTGGGTGATGGGCATTGAGGAGGGCACCTGTTGGGATGAGCACTGGATGTTGTATGGAAACCAATTTGACAATAAATTTCATATTTAAAAAAAAGTAAGCTCTATACCCAATGTGGGGCTCAAACTCATGACCATGAGATCAAGAGTCACATGCTCTACATGACCGAGTCAGCCAGGAAGCCCCAAAATATTTGCATTTTGGCAAATCCTGATGAAGGTGAAATTCCAAATATAGGTGTTGTATGTGTGGCTACCTATTCCTTCTATATGTAGGGCTGACCCTGTGATACTAGATGGTATACCAGGTCCACCTGCCTCTGGGAATCATGTTGAAGTCAGATAACTCTCCACTGACTTGCTATAATGAGTAGAGGGATTGATTGGATCACAGAAAGGACCAAAGCTAGACTGTTAACTTGATGTTTGACTTAAGTGCACACTTTCATTCTGGGCCTCTCTGTGCTGCTCCCTGCCCATTGAGTTACACAGGCCCCCATGTTATGGACTTATGCCACCCTTCAGAGTTTCAGGAAAGATTTTTCTGACATTAGCTTTATATGACAATGGAATGGAAGGCTTTGTCCTCTACAAAATGGATTTCAGGCAGGCACCGGGGCTTTCTGGGCTGCTCTGGCCTACTCCTTTACTCCCATTGTAGACAAGCTCAGCCTTCATCACAACTCTGGTCTCCAAGTACCCAACATACAATGTCAAAACTGGAAGGTATTTTAACGATTACCGAATAAACTTTTTCCTTTTGGGAATGCAACCAGGTGCAGCCACTCTGGAAAACAGTATGGAGGTTCCTCAAAAAACTAAAAATAGAACTAGCCTACGACTCAGCAATTGCACTACTAGGCATTTATCCAAGGGATACAGGTGTGCTGTTTCCAAAGGACACATGCACCCGCATGTTTATAGCGGCACTATCAACAATAGCCAAAGTATGGAAAGAGCCCAAATGTCCATCGATGGATGAATGGATATAGAATATGTGGTGTATATATATACAGTAGAGTATTACTTGGCAATCAAAAAGAATGAAATCTTGCCATTTGCAACTACGTGGATGGGACTGGAGGGTATTATGCTAAGTGAAATTAGTCAGAGAAAGACAAATATCATATGACTTCACTCATATGAGGACTTTAAGAGACAAAATAGATGAACATAAGGGAAGGGAAACAAAAATAATATAAAAACAGGGAGGGGGACAAAACATAATAGACTCTTAAATATGGAGAACAAACAGAGGGTTACTGGAGGGATTGTGGGAGGGAGGATGGGCTAAATGGGTAAGGGGCATTAAGGAATCTACTCCTGAAATCATTGTTTCACTATATGCTAACTAATTTGGATGTAAATTTTAAAAAATAAAAAATAAAATTAAAAAAAAAGATACCTGACAAAGGTTCAACATTTAGCACATTAAAGAGCCAAGCTTGAACAGTTCTAAGATCATAGAACCTGCACTGCTAACTACCATCTGAGGAGTGCGTTTCCCTGCTTAATTAAGAACAGGATATTTTCTATAGGCTTTTAGGTCATTTTTAAAGACCTCCAGGAAACAGCAATCTCAAAGATAAACAAAATCTATATTTTAGAACCAACATGATTTTTAGATGGCGATGATTCATTAACTCCCCTTTCCTACTATTCTTCTCAGCATATTTGAGATAATCTGTTATGCTGAACAGGCAACTTTTGCACTTCCCCATTTTATCTCACCCCTGGCTGGCACTATTAATCAAGTTCGCAGAGAGAACTTTGATTTAAAACGCATCCTAACTGCTGATCGTGAACTCTATAGATTGCATGTTAAGAATCTCTGCTGGCAAACCAAAAACTTTAAAGGACTTCCCATCATCAGGTATGAAAGAGGTGCAGCTCTCTTCTTGGAGCTTCTGTCATAAACTCTGTTTCCTGCTTTCTTTTAGAGAGGGTATCTTTAGGACTGCATGGATTTTCCAGTGACTCCCTCAGTTGAGGTAGTTGGCTTCTAGGAGCCATGCTAAACTCTACCACAGTGGCATTCACTTTCAAGCTTAACTAATCAGACTCTGGCTCCCCTGAATTTAGAATTTAGAAGAGAGAGTCACAGAGACTAGGAGGTCTTAGCAGTTGAGCCACCGTAATTGAAACAATCTAGGAAGAAGGCCCACAGATTCATACTACCAAGGTCAGAGACCCCACCTGGTTGCAGTGCTTTCTCAGGCTTTGAGTCAGTTTCCCCCCACACTTATTTAATCAAAGTGAAACAATCGCTACTCCTTCTTTTCTATCCCTCACCTGTCTTCAAAAATACCAGACAACTATTAAAAACATTTTCATATACATTTTTAAAAAAAACCTTTTTCCTTTCACATATGGGGAAACTAAAGCCAAGACAGGAGCAATGGCCTTCCCAGAGTCATGCAGGAAATTCCAGCAAAGCCAGAACCGTGGACCATGGTTTTTCCATTTCCCCTTACACTATCTTCTTTGCTGCTTGCATTTATGAGTGGTACTGTGAAAGTTTGTGTTTCTTTTGCCTCTAATCTCATGCCCCATTTCTAGTTTTCAGGACTCTAGGCTCCAATATGTTTATTAACTAGCCCCAGATCAGGTGCCCTCTTCCATGCAGATACTCTTCTTACTTACCCTCTTCTTACCCTTATATATTCCACTCACTCAGCTCGTGCCAAAGACCACAGGTTCTGTCACCTGTCTGAGCTGGACAAAATTTTATGGCGATGACCCTGGGAGCTTTAGAGCCTGTCCAATCAAGGAAAAACTGCATGAGTAAGAGAGGACTTGAGGCTCTGAGTTTCCAGCTTATGCTATTCTGACTTTTTAATTTATCACCCACTTTTCACACATATATGCTTTCTACTTCAGCCAAACCTTACATCTTCCTATGACTGTGTTTTTACATTAAATGTGCCCATTTCAATATAAAGTCCAATTCAAGTCTTACTTCTTCCTTGTTGCATTCCCTGATGATCACATCATGAGTGATTGTTTCCTTCTCTTGACTCTTTTAGCATTTTTAAAATTATTTCTAAGATGCTTACAAGCGAGGGCCATGGCTTATTCATATTTGAATGTATCCCAGTGGCTGGCACAGGGCAGGAACTTTTAAATAAAGAAATGGTTCCTGATCTTGGGCTCCTGCCGGCCACTGTCTGCAGTCATTCTGTGCGGTCATGTCCATGCTGACACCGCTGCTGCTGAGGGGCCTGACAGGCCTATCCTGGCAGCTTCTGATGCTCTGTGCCCAGATCCATTCCAAGCTGCCACGGAAGCAGCTCGGGAACATGGATATCACCATTGGGCTTACCTCCTGCTTCTTGTGTTTCCTTCTGCCATGGGTCTGCGTCCTGTCACATCTGGAGAGCTATAAGAAGCAAGAGTGAAGGAAGCTGTCCTGATCACCTGTTCTGATCATGTATGTTGCATTCCTGGTTGGCCTTCCTTGGATCATGTCTTTCAATTACAGTGACCTCTTCTGTGACCCCCTTCAGGGGTCTTCAGTGACCCCTTCATGACTTCTCGATTTCTCCATGGTGACATCCTGGGACCACATATATTGGTTTATAAGGTCCTGCTCAGTAGAGCCGTCCTTGTAACAATAAAGTCTATTTAAATCTTGCAAAAAGGAGAAGGAAAGGAAAAGGAAGGAAGGAAGGAAGGAAGGAAGGAAGGAAGGAAAGAAGAGACTCTATTCAGTATGTTTCCCTTCTTATTTCTTATCAGGAATGAAAATTGTTTGAATTTCCATAAAAATAGCATTTCAGGGGCACCTGGGTGGCTCGGTCAGTTGAGCATCCGACTCTTGATTTCCGTTCAGGTCCCGATCCCAGGGTCATGGGATCAAGCCCCACCTCAGGCTCCATGCTGAGTGTGAAGCCTGTTTGGGATTCTCTCTCTCTCTCTCTCTCTCTCTGCCCCTCTCCCCCACTCGCATGCTGTCTCTCCCTCTCTAAAAATAATAATAATAAAAATATCATTCCACCCAAACTGACAGTCTCAAGATAGTGGTAAAGCTTTAATGTATTTTATTGAAAAACAAGATATATTTGCCATTTAATGACTCCTCTCCTGGCATCCACTTATTTGGGAAAATATCAAAATCTAAGAACCAAATACTACCCTTCATAAATGCACACATATACACACATTTACAGAAATTTAGCTGCTACCAGGCTAAAGAATGATATCAATATGCTGCCTTGTATCTAGCGTTCCTCTTCATTTTATTAAGCATATCCCAGAGAACCTAAACAGGGAGGAGTGGTAGCAGGAGAAAAACAGCTAAGAAACAGCAAGAAAACACACAATAGGGGTTTGGGGGAATGGGGAAAATATGACTTCAGAACCATAGACCATGATGCTGAGTTGTTTACCAGTTTTGGAAAGGAGTCCCCTGGGATCATCTTGAAGAAAGGAAGAGCACTCAGATGAAATCTCAGAAGTAAGATCTTATCTTTGACTTTAGAAATAAATGAATAATTTGTAGAAGAGAAAAAAAGACATAAAGAGCAACCACAAGTGGGGTATTCCTTAAAGTACTGAGCTATAGTGATGACTTTGGGGGACCCAATTCTACCTTTTCCAAGCTAAGGGCAGATGTGGTCTGATGGGAAGCCTTCAAGAGGTATGAAAGGATGAATTTTCTCAGGGGGGTTCTGCTTCCATAAGAAATAACCAATAAGAGTAGAAAACCACAAACTTAGAAATCGGGAAGTTTAGTAACACAGTAAGAGAAAGAAACATGCTCCAATTCTCAGCTCACCATTTCTGACTCTTCAGGTATGGATAGTAGATGCCTTGCTCTTAGAGGTGAGGGCCTGCATGTATGTTGAGGGATTTGGGGTGAGAAAGGAGACTCCTCCTGTGCTTTTCTCCATTGCCTCCATTGTTATTCACGCTGTTAGTGGTGCCACCTCCCACTGCCCCAAGCATTGTTGTTGGCCCTGTCCACTAGGTTGAATATGCCTGTGGTGCTCCTTCTAACACAGTTTCTGGAAAGTATCAAACATACTCCCTGCAAGTGAGCTTAGAGTAAATACTATCCAGGTCACTGGGAAGCTATATAATCCCTTCTTTTTTATTTTAATTTCCTGTGTTTGTTTTTATTTTTTTAATATAATTTATTGTCAAACTAGCTTACATACAACACCCAGTGCTCATCACAACAAGTGCCCTTCTTAATGCCCATCACCCATTTTCTCTTTCCCCCAACCCCCATCCACCCTCGGTTTGTTCTCTGTATTTAAGTCTCTTGTGGTTTACCTCTCTCCCTCTCTGTTTGTAACTGTTTTTTCCCCTTCCCTTCCCCCATGGTCTTCTGTTACATTTCTCAAGTTCCACATATGAATGAAAACATGATATTTGTCTCTCTCTGACTTATTTCACTTAGCATAATACCCTCCAGTTCCATCCATGTCACTGCAAATGGCATGATTTCATTCTTTCTCATTGCCAACTAGTATTCCATTGAATATATAAACCACATTGTCTTTATCCATTCATCAATTGATGGACATTTAGGCTCTTTCTATAATTTGGCTATTGTTGAAAGTGCTGCTATAAACATTGGGGTACATGTGCCCCTATGCATTAGCACTCCTGTATCCCTTGGGTAAATTCCTAGTAGCGCTATTGCTGGGTTGTAAGGTAGTTCTATTTTTAATTTTTTGAGGAACCTCCACACTGTTTTACAGAGTGGCTGCACAAGTTTGCATTCCCACGAACAGTGCAAGAGGGTTCCCATTTCTCCACATCTGTAGTTTCCTGATTTATTCATTTTAGCCACTCTGACCGGTGTGAGGTGGTATCTCAGTGTGGCTTTGATTTACACAATCCCTTCTGATGACATCTGGTGGTTCCACAGCATGTCACCATTGTTGACTACCAGCACCATAAGGATGTTGGGGCTCAGGTTGATCAAGTGACTATTCTGCAACAGGGGGTGCATGAGGTCATAGCTGACATAATCAGTGACAGAACAGATACAGGCAAAGCCATAAGATATATTAAAAGAAGATGAAGGAGAGAAGTAGAATGAAATATGGTTGGGCTCCAGAGAGTTTGGTTTGTAGCGGGGAGCCCATGGGACAACATGATTCTGGCCTGGAGCTCTTATAGGCAAAGTTGTCCAGATACCTGAGTTGGAATTGTAGAGCTGAAGGTAGGGACATCCTGGGTAGGAATAGTGGGGAGAAGAAAATCTGTTGGTAAGACAAAGCTGAGTTTATCCTTACTACATTAAGGAAGAAAAATACCTAACAGGTCCACACTGCATGTTCTTGCTTACTCTCCACCTCTAAATTCCTTGGCTGAGGGGATCAGAGGTAGTTGTTGGTCGGAACAAACACTAAACAACTTCCTCTATGGAATGTTATGGCTACATTTACAAATGGAATATTATCCACCACTTATTTTCTGATCAGGTTTATATCATTTTGGAAGTTCTTAGGACAAATCCCGAGTGGAAATATCTAGTCAAAAACTGCAGATTCATCTAATTCATTTTCTCTTGTTCTGCTTCTTGGGAAAACAACTGAATAGAGATTCATTTCTGAGTGTGCCAGTGAGCACCTCTGAATTCTTGGCTGCCAGCTGTTAAACTGTCTCTCTCTGTCTCTGTCTCTCTCTGTCTCTCTTTCTCTCTGTCTCTGTCTCTCTGTCTCTCTCTCACACACATACACACACGCACACACATACACACACATACATGAACACACATACTTCTGAGCTACAGTGGCTCAAATGTATAGCACTTGCTCTGGAACTAAAACTTTAGAGCTTCTTCCTCAACACTTCTCTCTCCTTGCTCCCCACCTCCTGCTCTTGGACACTTACTTCAGCATTTACTTCTATCATTCTACCCAGATAACTTCCCACACCTGCACCCACACTCACCTACTCCTTATCTTCACTCACTCCTCTTTTCTTCCTTATCTTTTTTCATCCCTTACTTTCCCCCATTGCAAAATCCCAGATCTCTAGCCCTATGGGAGAGCTTACTTGAATAGCAATTTTTCTCTTCATCAGAAAAAGATCAATCTAGGAATAAAGATAAACATTTTCCAAACTCAGTCTCCTTTTCTTCCATTTTCTCTCCTCCCCATTCCTTCTCTGGGTTTCATTTAGAAGTGGTTTTGTTTGCTAAAATCAGGGTTGTAACATTGATCACTAATGAATAGTTATGTCTATTGATGAAAAATATAACCTACCCACTCAAGCCAAATGAAGAAATAGCTGGAGAAACAGAAATCAAGGATAGTTGAACAAACACTCACACATGCATCTCGACCTTTTTTGGTTAATGTGTAATGAGTAAAACTTTTTTTTAAGTTTGTTAATTTATTTTGAGAGAGAGAGAGAGAACGAGCATGGGAGGGGCAGAGAGAAAAGGAGAGAGAGAGAATCTCAAGCAGGTTCCACAGTGTCAGTGCAAAGCCCAATGTAGGGCTCAAACTCATGGACCATGAGATTATGACCTGAGCTGAAACCAAGAATCAGACACTTAACTGACTGAGCCACCCAGGCACCCCTAAAACTTTTAGTGAGTAAATTAGGAGGTAAGCCTGGAGAGAAAGGTGAAGTGAATTGGGATTCAATAGGAATTGTAATTTCATTGTGTGTCTGTGAACAATATACTGAAACTCTTGGAACTTATTTTGTCTTTTGTAAAATGAAGTGTACCATTTCTTTTTTTTAAAGATTTTATTTATTTTTTAATGTTTATTTTTGAGATAGAGTGCAAGTGGGGGAGGGGCAGAGAGAGAGGGAGACACAGAATCCGAAGCAGGCTCCAGGCTCTGAGCTGTCAGCACAGAGCCTGACATGGGGCTCCAGCTCACAAACCTGCGAGATCATGACCTGAACCAAAGTCGGACACTTAACCGACTGAGCCACCCAGGCACCCCGAAGTGCACCATTTCTATACTTTGTGGGACAGGCATAAGGGATAAGCAATGCCAAGGAGGTTTCAAATAGGAAATATCTCCTGCTCCCCATCTAGAATCTCTGGCCTTCCTACTCAGTTCTCAGCCTTAATATTGAGGTATCTTGGCCTCCACAGATGACTTTCAATTCATTATCATACCTATTTTAGTTTTAGAACCAACTGTTCTTCCAGGAGCATGTCTATCAAATCCCTTGGGAAATAAGCCATAGGAAGAGTTATACAGGGCAGAGTCCCCCTCTCAGGTTACAACTGGAAAGCACCTCTCCTTCCTCATACTGGGAACTTGGAACCTTGACAGGCAAATGAGTTCTGCTGGAGCCAGTGTAACATACATACAGGTAAACAAATGAGGAGACTGGTAAAAATAACATAAATAGGGTATCCTGAACCTGGAGATAGATCTATTCTCCCATCCATGGAAAGCCAATGGAAATATAAGGCACCTAATCAACGGAACACAGGTCAAGACTCACTGTGTTGTAGTAGAAAACATAGATCAAGGAATCAGGAGACATTTGCAGTTATACAAGTTGCTGTATAACTTTGGACAAATCATTTCCATGTTATGGAACTCAGTTTCCTAGATAAAAATTGAGGGACCTGGACACATAATCTCTAAGAGTTTTCAGCTAAGTGGGAAAATGGTCCACATTCTATTCATTAATAGCCAGGAAATGGGTCAGGTTTTAGATATCAGGTAAAGAAAATGGGGTGGGGGTAGATAGAGTGCCTGAGAGAGAGACATCTCTCAGGAAAAGACAGATGCAAGGATTCAGTTTCACCTGCTTTCTCATTTTTTCTGAAGGCTTACTTCTCCCTTCCTACCCAGTGCCACTAGCACCCTGCTTTTGGTCTGGTCTTAGGAATGGACACCTGCCTATCTCTTGGAGATGTAGCCTAGGCTGATACTTCTCAAAATGGCCTCCAGATAATTGGGATACCCATGGATCTGTCACAGAAAATTCAGTGGATCTTTGTGCTGTAATCAGCCCAGAGTCAAGGTCCAAGGGAGGAAAGCTTCATAAGGGAGACTGTTGGCTGAGCTTGGCTACAGTGAGCCTTCCACTCACTGTCTTTGGGGATTTGAGTACAGCACCTCTATTGTCTCTTGGCAATGCTTCCTCTGCCAGTTTCTGCCAGCTTGCTATGGTACCAACCTAGAAAATATGAGAAAAATAATTCTTGGAGCCATTTAATAACTTCCTATAAAAATGATTGACATAACTTCATAGAGTGTCAGGAAAGCAATGCTATGTATAACTTAACTTAAGATTCTTCTCTCATAACCACATACACTGTACTTTTAATACACATACATATATACATTAGACACATATTTTCACACAGCAGATAAAGACACATACAGAGGGGAAAATGTGTGTGTGCGCACATGTGTGTATGTGTGTCTGTATTCTGTGTCTTTCTTAGATAGCCCATTCTGACTAAAAAAATGTACTTTTCACTTACCTCATTCTTACTCTCTTAGTGGATTTTCTCCTCTAAGTTCATATCATTGGATGGAATTTCTTGGGATAGGGTCCCATGGAGATTTGGAGAGATTTTCCCTCCCTTAGTAGGTATAGACTTGAATGGCTCACCTCTTTTGATGCTTTCGCTTCATGTGAAGTACAAAGGCTGGAGAGAAAGAAAGGGAATAAATTGGAGGAATTTCAGGATGGGGAGAAGAGGGTAGAAGAGAAACTAAAGGAAGTTTTCATTTCTCCGCAAGGCATCTGCTTCCTGTTTTTTGAGGATGGTAGTGGTAAGAAGAGCCTCATGAGCTACATTCATGGGTATTGGCCTATAGTCTCCAACAAAATAATCAGTGAGAGAGCTGAGCACCAGAGCTGTACAACAAGGTAAAGATAATACTTTATGCTACCCTACCCTCCTCTTCTTTAAATATGAAATTTATTATGATACTTAAACATCATAAAAGCCATTTATGAAAAGCCCACAGCTAACATCATCCACAATGGGGAAAAACTGAGAGCTTTCCCCCTGAGATCAGGAACATGACAGGGATGTCCACTCTCACCACTGTTGTTTAACATAGTGTTGGAAGTTCTAGCATCAGCAATCAGACAACAAAAGGAAATCAAAGGCATCAAAATTGGCAAAGATAAAGTCAAGCTTTCACCTTTTGCAGATGACATGATATTATACATGGAAAACCCGACAGACTCCACCAAAAGTTCACTAGAACTGATACATGAAGTCAGCAAAGTTGCAGGATACAAAATTAATGTACAGAAATCAGTTGCATTTTTATGCACTAATAATGAAGCAACAGAAAGACAAATAAAGAAACTGATCCCATTCACAATTGCACCAAGAAGCATAAAATACCTAGAAATAAACCTAACTAAAGATGTAAAAGATCTGTATGCTGAAAACTATAGAAAGCTTATGAAGGAAATTGAAGAAGATACAAAGAAATGGAAAAACATTCCATGCTCATGGATTGGAAGAATAAATATTGTTAAAATGTCAATACTTCCCAAAGCAATCTACACATTCAATGCAATCCCAATCAAAATTGTACCCTACCCTCCTCTTGACTTCCCTCTGTAGGAGCCCTTGGAGAGGGATAAGTTTCTTGGGTTGAATGATTGACTTGTTTGATGTTGAATAAACCTTTGTTCCATCCTAAAACAGACAAATCTTAGAGAATGGTAATTTTCCTAAACAGTTATTAGCCAACCCCCAAGAGAGAACAGGAGAGGTAAGCAAGTGAAAGAAACAGTAAAGAAAGTCACAGATCTCCTCTCCATGATGAGTGGGTGCCTGGAGGTGGAGAGCATCACTGAGTTGCAGTTTTGTTTTCCCCAGGCAGCTAAACTACCTGTAGAGTTTGGAGGGGAGGTGCTTCTATTTCATCTCTCAGAGCTACTGCCCTTGGATCAGGCTCAACTACTTACATCCACTTGTAGCCCCAATCCTCTATCTCCGAGTTTCCTGCACAAATAACCTACTGACAGGCTCTCGGTTTTCACCACCCACTTCAACCTGATTGATGGCATCCTTCTCAATAAAATTCCTTTGCTTCCCCCCCCCCCCCCAGGCTCCTCTCATCAGCCAGTCCTCTTAGTTGTTCACTGTGTGGTGAGGAGAGGTGACCACTGAATTCCATTGCCCTTTGTCCCCCTACCCTAAACACATATACTCAGGAGGCAATCCCTACCTGGCTTCCCCCTGGCACCACAATCTTGATGCTTCTAATGGGTGGGGTAACCAGGATGGGATACTCTGCAACAGGTACCAGGTGAAAGTTGGTAGAAAATTAAGAAACGACTGAGGTGGATATGGGCCACATGACTGCAGAGCGAAGGGGGCCAAAGGCCAAAGATCTCTTAGACAGTTTCCTTGCTGCTACTGGCAATTCTTTCCTCAAGTGTCACTTCTTCACTTTCACCTTTTATATCCAATCCCTCTCCCCTGCTTTCAGTAGCAGGGGATCAAGGATCTTGGTCTTCTGCAAGAATCTCTCTCTTCTCTGTCTGATGGCAAAGTTGCAAGGAAAAAATACTGTTACAGTGAAAGCTAACTCCTCTGAGTCTAAATTAATCCAAAGTTAAGTTGGGCTATTCCCAAGACCAGGGAAAGGAGGGAATGCTGGCATGGGCAACAAAAAATAAGCTATCAGTACTCCATCTTCCTCACCCCAAGTTTAAATATATAATGTTTCAGCTGATGAGGATTTAGGGATCAGAATCTACATTCTTTATTTTTATAGTTGAGGAAAATGAGGCTCGAAGACATACTCTCACTTGCTTGCTGGGTAGGATATGGTATTTGGGAATAAGCATGTGGAAGTCAAGGTCAGAACGGGGGCCAGAATTCAGGTTTCCAGTTTTCCTATCCAGTATGGTCCTTATTGCCACTGCTGATCTCTGCTTTCTTTAAGGGAAAAATCTGCAGAGTTGGAAAGGGATTAGGCTGTATGGGTGCCAGTTGGCCAAGAAAGAGACAAAAGAGCAACCAAGTAAGTACCTTTCTAGGGTGACACTTTGGGCAAGTGGACAGGTCTTTTGAGATTTGTTGTTCAAGTTTACTGTTGCCCCAATTTTTAAATAAAAATGTCATAATATGGAGCATGCATTCTCTAGTTGCCCATAGCCTCTACAACTCCCTACTGTCTTCTGTCTGGTGGCTTAACACATTTATGTTACATCTCTGACCCCTGGAAAATATTTGATTGGTCAACTAGAGTAACTTGAGGGAAGGGACTAGGCCAAATTCAGTATCTATCACCAAATGGAAATGGTAGGGAGAAAGCATTGGAAATTCCCACACACATACCTGAAGGTTTATCGTTTTGTGACTGCCTGTCACAACTTTTAAAGACTACACTTGACCTTCAGAAAAAAAAATTTATATCATCTGGATATAAATATGTGTATTGTGGAGAGCAGCTGCCAAGAAGAGAATGGAAGAGACAAGGAGTGATTTATTAAGAACTCTCTTTTCTCATGAACCTAGAGGACATTATGCTAAGTAAAAGAATCCAGATACAGAAGAACAAATATACTTTATGTAAGTGATATATAAATACACTTTATATAAATGATACCACTTATATGAGGAATCTAAAATAGACTCATAGAAACAGAGTTTCTATGAGAACAGACTGGCAGTTGCTAGGGGTTGAAGGGAGGGGGAAATGGGCACAAAGTTTCAGTTATGCAAGATGAATAAATCCTAGAGATCTACTGTGCAGCATAGTGCCCAGAGTTAACAATACTGTATTGTATTTGCTAAGAAGGTAAATCTTATATTAGCTTACCACAAAAACATAATAAGAGGATGGGAGGAAAGTTTTGGAGGTAATTGATATATGTTTATGAAATAGACTGTGGTGATGGCTTCATGGTGTATACCTATCTCCAAACTCATCATGTTGCATGCATTAAATATGTACAGCTTTTTGTGTGTCAATAATACCTCAGTAAAATAGTTTTTAAAAAGTGGTAAATAAGGTGGGGCGGGGAGGGAACTGACCTCGTTCCTCTTAAAATTCCTGCCTGGGCTTCTTATTGTGGTGATGGTACAGCCAAAGGGCATACCTACAATCTGAACTGCTTAGCACAATAACAATATGATATTATAACTCTGTGGCACCTTAGTTTGAAATGTTATCCTTTTCTTACATGTATAAATACTCTCATTTATCTTAACTAATATATAACCCTGTCAGTTAGATGGAGCAAAGAGGAGGAAACATGTTCAGAGAGGTTATTTGTCCAAGGTCATAAATATGTGAATAGCCAATAGGCTCCCAGCTTTACTCCTGACTTCTAGTCTGACCCTTTCTACTATACTAAGCTGATATTTTTCTGGAAGTGTTTCATTTGTGAGTATGTCTTGTCTTCACAACGAGTCTATGAATGTTTGGAAGGCAGGGATCACATATTACTCACCTCTGTATTCCTTGAAGCAGCGACCATAGAGTCTTGCATGAAGCACTCAATTAGTTCTGGTTAATTGGTTAGCCAATATATCCACTCTGTCTTGTTCCCAATACGGGATATCATTTATCTGTAACTTCTAAGTGTCCATTTTTAATCTTTAATTTTAATAAACTTTTGCTGGGGGTAAAAATACATTTGCAAGGCACTCTGCTAGGCCCTGCTCTGGAAATTAAAGCTGTAAGTAAGCTAGCATCTCTGTACTCAATTAGCTTAAAGTTTTGTTAGAGGTGCCAAAAGGCAGGAGAAATAGAGGGATAAAAATAAGAGAAAGGCCCTAGGACCCTGTCCTCTCTCTTCATTACAAGTATCAGGTCGGGCTCATTTGTGCAAGTTACTATGATCACAGGACAAGTTTAAGTTTCTATTAAAATTATTGTCTTTCTAGAAATGAGCTATTTTAGATCTAGGCTTTGTCTTTCCTGGGGAATGGAAGTGAGGGGCTGAGAGAAGACATGGTCTCAAATCAGTGGTAGAATGTTCGGAGGACAACCTGGCCAAATTTACTATGGAGATAGGCTTATTCTTCTGAAAGCAAAATTTGCCCCTGTTGTGGTTATTCTATCTAAAATGGCTACTTAGAGTGAGTACTTCACGAGCAGGGGATACGTTCTTCTCCAAGAGGCCTCAGTGCCCTTTACAAAACAATTTACCACCATTTTCCTTGCCTCTCCTGACCCTGATTAATGTATTCACAAAATCTTAACTGAGCACTGAGCCAGGTAATATTATGGGAAATACAGAGATTTAAAACTATAGACTCTTCAAACTTTCACTTTTTGCAAATAACATGATACTGTATATGGAAAACCCAAAATATTCCACCAAAAAACTGCTAGAACTGATCCATGAATTCATCAAAGTCGCAGGGTATAAAATCAATGCACAGAATCAGTTGCATTTCTATACTCAAATAATGAAGCGACAGAAAGAGAAATCAAGGAATCGATCCCATTTACAATTGCACCAAAAACCATAAAATAAGTAGGAATAAATCTAATCAAAGAGGTGAAAAATCTATACACTGAAAACTATAGAAAGCTTATGAAAGAAATTGAAGAAGAAACCAAAAAAAAAGGAAAAATACTCCATGCTCCTGGATAGGAAGAATAAATATTGTTAAAATGTCAATATTACCCAAAGCAATCTACACATTCAATGCAATCCCTATCAAAATAACACAAGCATTCTTGACAGGACTAGAACAAACAATCCTAAAATTTGTATGGTACCAGAAAAGACCCCGAATAGCCAAAGCAATCTTGAAAAAGAAAACGAAAGTGAGAGGCATCACTATCCCGGACTTCGAGATGTATTACAGAGCTGTAATCATCAAGACAGTATGGTACTGGCACAAGAACAGATGCTCAGATCAGTGCAACACAATAGAGAACCCAGAAATGTATCGCCAACTAATCTTTGACAAAGCAGGAAAGAATATCCAATGGAATAAAGACAGTCTCTTCAGCAAGTGGTGCTGGGAAAACTGGACAGCGACATGCAGAAAAATGAACCTGGAACACTTTCTTACACCATACACAAAAGTAAACTCAAAATGGATGAAATACCTAAATGTAAGACAGGAAGCCATCAAAATCCTCGAGGAGAAAGCAAGCGAAAACCTCTTTGATCTTGGCCACAGCAACTTCTTACTCAACACGTCTCCAGAGGCAAGGGAAACCAAAGCAAAATTGAACTATTGGGACCTCATCAAAATAAAAAGCTTCTGCACAGCGAAGGAAACAATCAGCAAAACTAAAAGGCAACCGACAGAATGGGAGAAGATATTTGCACATGACATATCAGATAAAGGGTTAGTATCCAAAAATCTATAAAGAATTTACCAAACTCAACACCCAAAAAACAAATAATCCAGTGAAGAAATGGGCAAAAGCCATGAATAGACACTTCTCCAAAGAAGACATCCAGATGGCCAACCGACACATGAAAAAATGATCAACGTTGTTCATCATCTGGGAAATACAAATCAAAACCACATTGAGAGACCACCTCATACCTGTCAGAATGGCTAACATTAACAACTCAGGCAACAACAGATGTTGGCAAGGATGCGAAGAAAGAGGATCTCTTTTGCGCTGCTGGTAGGAATGCAAGCTGGTGCAGCCACTCTGGAAAGCAGTATGGAGGTTCCTCAAAAAATTAAAACTAGAACTACCCTATGAACCAGCAATTGCACTACTAGGTATTTATCCAAGGGATACAGGTGTACTGTTTCGAAGGGACACATGCATCCCAATGTTTATAGCAGAACTATCGACAATAGCCAAAGTATGGAAAGAGCCCAAATGTCCATCAATGGATGAGTGGATAAAGAAGATGTGGTATATATATGTATATAATGGAGTATTACTTGGCAATCAAAAAAATGAAATCTTGGGGTGCCTAGGTTGCTCAGTTGGTTAAGCATCCAACTTTGGCTCAGATTGTGATGTCGCAGTTTGTGAGCTCGAGTCCTGCATCATCAGGCTCTGTGCTGACAGCTTGGAGCCTGGAGCCATCTTCGGATTCTGTGTCTCCCTCTCTCTCTGCCCTTCCCCCGCTTGCACTCTGTCTCTCTCCCTCAAAATAAACAAATGTTAATAAAAACATTAAAAAAGAAAGAATGAAATCTTGCCATTTGCAACTACGTGGATGGAACTAGAGGGTATGAAATGAAGTGATATTAGTCAGTCAGAGAAAGACAAATATCATATGACTTCACTCATATGAGGACTTTAAGATGCAAAACAGATGAACATAAGGGAAGGGAAGCCAAAATAATATAAAAACAAGGAGGGGAACAAAACATAAGAGACTCTTAAATATAGAGAACAGAGGGTTGCTGGAGGGGTTGTTGGAGGGGGGATGGGCTAAATGGATAAGGGGATCAAGGTATCTACTCCTGAAATCATTGTTGCACCATGTGCTAACTAACTTAGATGGAAATTATAAAAAATAAATAAATTATAGATAATAAATAAATAAAACTAAAAAAATTTTAGACTCTTAAGCCCTTTCTGATCTAGAGGGAGAAAAGACTAAAGTGAATAAAAAAATAGGTTCCACACAAAGCAGATGTATTCCAAGAACAAAATGAGTGGTACTGATAGTTCATATTATAGTTCCGAGACGGGAAAGATTCTGTGGTCACAAAAGTTTTCAAGACTAAAGTCTTAAAGGATGGGTAACATTTAGAGTGGTAGAAGAAGGGAGGCAGGCAAGGGCAGCCCAGGCAAAACTCAAGATATACAGTATGGCTATGATGATATACTATGTAAACTGCTTTTAGGTAAAGTAGAGGGAGGGTAGTGAGAAATGAAGCTGGATCAGACATAGGCACACAGGAATGGTTTGATCTAACTAAAGAGCTGGGACTTTAATCAGGAAGCAATGGCAGCTGTTTGGTATTTACAGCCTTGACTGCACTGTCACTTCTATACGTTCCAGCTTCTCTACTGGATTCTAAGCTACTTCAAGATGAGAATGGTATCCTATATTTTTATAACTCCAGAGTGCTTGGCGTGTAAATGAAGGGCCCTGAGATAATGCGGTGGAGTTGGCAGTTGGTTTATGAACTGAATTCCTGATTTTGTTTATATGTTAAATCAGGTGTATGAGACGAAAAAGGTCACACTAACCACTTGAAAATTCAAGATAAGTAAAAAACAACTGAAAACTTGAGATGAACTTGAGTGAGAGAGAGAGGTCCTCTGCCTTTTATGAAATCAAGGCCTCTTTAGGGAATGGCAAGTGTCCTCGAGGAAGTCAAGTTTTGCTCTCAAGGCCCTAACTAAAGGTAATAAGAGAGGTCTTATGACTTGTTCTCCTTAAGTGCTTGTAAACTGTTATGCAAAGTTATTGTAGGGCAAATAGCCTCCCTGCAACCTCTAAAATTATATTTTGTACAGTCTCTAACTTACAAATGTTTGATTCACAAATGGCACTTTCAGGCACCTGGGTGGTTCAGTCAGATGAGCATCCGATTCTTGATTTTGGCTCAGGTCATGATCTTGCTGTCATGGAATTGAGCCCCATGTTGGGCTCCATGCTGAGCGGAGCCTTCTTGGGATTCTCTCTCTACCTCTCTCTCTTCCCCTCCCCCACTAGCGCATATGTGCGCACATGTACACGTGTGTGCTCTCACTCTCAAAATAAATAAATAAACGTTAAAAAACAAAACAAAAAACAAATTGCACTTTCATGCAAACATCTACTGCTATCTCTGCCCTTCCCCACCCGTACTTAGTTCCCTGTTCTCCAAGGCCTCTGATAGCACTGCAGTTGAGCCACTGAGAAGAAAATAAAATAAATGTTCAGAAAATCTGTAGGAGGAAGAAACAAAGCTGAAATAAATAGGAACAGCTTAGGGGACATAAAGAAGGTAGAAGTAAGCTCCCAAATAGGTCTTGCCTTTTTCCCCAAAATATCTTTCATCAATGGCCTGAATTATTCTCATGAATTTGTTATACTGCCTGAAAATAAACTATATGGAATCACATTTAGATTAATAAGCACCTTCTTTCTATGTATACAAATACCTCTAGGAGAGTTAGAGAAGCTACTAGACTTTTACTTATTAGTATTGCTGTGCCAAATAATGACCCATTACCTACAGGCTAATAATTAGCTTACTTTGCCTCATGGCACATGAATATTAGGATACCTGGAACTGGGAGTTTGGGTTATGGTAGAGAGGGTAGGTCACTCTGTGAGGCCTAGCAGACTTTAGTGGTATGGTAGGCAGAAATTTAAGATGGCCTCCTAAGATTCCTGGGTTCCTTGTGTACACACACCTTCTCCCAGTTATTTGATCAAACACTGATCTAGTACTGCTGTGAATGGATTTTGCAGATGAAACTAAAGTCCTAAATTGCTTGACCATAAAATAGAGAGATTACGTGAGTGGGCCTGATGTAGCCAGTGAGATCTTTCTTTAAGAGTAGAAAGTTTTCTCCAACTAGTGACAGAACAGGAAGCCAGAAACTTGAAGTACTAGTGGCATTTGATGCATAAGAAGTTTTTGTTGTTGGTTTGAAAATAGAGGAGGATAAATGAAAAGAAATGTGAGCAGCCTCTTGGAGTGGAGAGTGAGTAGCCCCTGATTGACAGCTTGAAGGAAAATAGGGACCTCAGTTGTTTCCTTAACAACCTGACTGCACATGGAAGACCCTGAGGCCCAGATGAGAACTGTAGCCCTGGGCAATAACCTTTATTTGAACCTTGTGAGGCCTGAGCAGAGGATTCAGCTAAGCTATACCAGACCCCTAATCCATGGGAACTGTGAGATAATAAACAGCTGCTACCTTAAGCCACTAGGTTTATGTTATTTTGTTATGTTAGCAATAGAAACTGGTACAAATGTGATCTCCCTAGGATTAATCTGAGGATTTTGGCACCCAAGAGTCTGGAAAGAGGAGCTCTATAAAGCAAGGGGCTACAAAAAAACAAACTTACCTATTTGAATATTTTGCTGATGGACTGGCTTTCTGTTCAAGAAAGGGAAGCTAACTCACTTCCTTCCCTCCCTCTATACTCCATACCATAAGCAGGACCTTCTTCTTCTAAGACCCAAGGCTCAGATCAGTCCTGTTATCGCTATGGTTCAGTTCTACAAAAGTTAAACAGATTTTTACGGTCTGGCCAGAGAACTTAATTACTATGTATAATGTTGTTTCTATGGGAAAATACACTCTTCTTTTTAAAGTTTATTTATTTTTTGAGACAGAGAGAGAGCACATGCGCATGCATGCACATGCAAGCAGGAGAGGGGCAGAGAGAAAGGGAGAGAAAGAGAATCCCAAGGGGACTCCACATTGTTAGCAGAGCTGAACACAGGGCTTGAACTCACAAACCGTGAGATCATGACCTGAGCTGAAATCAAGAATCAGACGCTTAACCGACTGAGCCACTCAGTCACCCTGGGAAAATGCATTCTCAGTTCCCAAGAACTTAAAATCAAGTTTTTGGAACAAAACCCACTCATTCTAAAAATGGACTGTACTCATTTTAATAGAATATAAAGCTGTAAGCCAAGGGGGTATATATATCTGTAGAGCACAAAGCACCTGAGAGCTGGTATTTGGGAGTGTGAAGGGGAGAGGAGGACTCAGTCTTTTAGCAAGGCCATATATAGTGTAGCGTATCATGGATCTAGACCCTAGTTGCCTGTGTTTAAATTCTAGCTCTGCCACTTGCCAGTTGTGTGACTTTAGTCAAGTTGCTTAATTTCTCAGTGCCTCCTGTTCTCCATGTAAATAATGGGATAAAAGTACCATCTCATAGGGTTTCTGAACAAATAAAAGAGCAGATATATGTAAAGCTCTTAGACTAATATCCAGCACACAACATAAGTGTTAGTTATTACTATTATAAATCCTCAGAAACTTTTTTATAGTCTATTTTGCTTCAGCTTCTTTAGACATACCAGTTAATTTAAATCAGTTCAGGGCTGCCTGGCTGGCTTAGTTGGTGGAGCATGCAACTCTTGATCTCAGTGTTGTAAGTTTGAGCCCCACGTCGGGTGTAGAGATTACTTAAAAACAAAATCTTGGAATAAAAATATCTAAATCAGTTCATCTCTTAAGCTTTAGTTATTTTAGCATACAGGAATTTACAGTCTTGGAATATTAGGACCATCTTTAAACCATT
Source organism: Prionailurus viverrinus (assembly GCF_022837055.1). NCBI lineage: Eukaryota > Metazoa > Chordata > Mammalia > Carnivora > Felidae > Prionailurus > Prionailurus viverrinus. Next base: position 371,491 of record NW_025927617.1, read on the forward strand.
CCACCTAAGGCCAAGTTATGATGTTCCTTTTATGTAAACCAAATACTATCTACCTCAGTAGAGGCCTTATGTCTTTCTGTGTGGCCATCAATGAAGAGCAATTCTTGTTTGTTTGTTTACTCATTTTAAGTAGAAGAGTGTAAAAGTGAGGAGACCAAACCTGGAGATGACTTTTAAGACCTCAGTCTTTAGGGTATACCTAGAATCTAAGTTTAAAGTGTGACAGAGAGAGACAGAGCATGAGTGGGGAAGGGGCAGAGAGACAGAGGGAGACACAGCACCCAAAGCAGGCTCCAGTCTCCCAGCTGTCAGCACAGAGCCCCATGCGGGGCTCGAACCCACGAACCACGAGATCATGACCTGAGCCAAAGTCCAGCGCTTAAATGACTGAGCCACCCAGGCGCCCCTCCTTTGTCCCTTTCAAGTGTTGACTGTGGTTTTGGAAATATACAGGAAAGCAGATTTTGAGGGGTGTGAGGGAGGACAGAAAATTAAACCCATCCCGTTGTACCTACCTCTTATTGCTCCAGCACTGTATGCCAAGGAGAATAGGCAAGCCCCTGTGTGTGAGAGGTTGCAGGATATAGTGAAAAGATTATGAAACCTGAATTCTAGTCCTAACCACCATTTAGTATAATCTCAGTTTCTCATTGGTAAAGTGAGAATCGCAATCTCTGCTCTAAAAGGTGAAATGATTGTTGCGAACATCTAATGAAATCATGGGTGTGAACATGCTTGTAAACTGTAAAGCACTGTGCAAACCTCAACACTTCCCCTCCTCTGTGCACTATCTCATGTGTTTATTACAATACTTGGCACTATACAAAATCAAGTCTTTACTGGTCTATCTCACCTACCAGTTATGAAGTCAGTGAAGGTATGGAACTTGTCGGTCCTTTTCACTGCTATACCCCAGTATCTAGCCCAGAGCCTGACACAAAGTAGGTAGGTATTCAATAAATATTAAATTGATCATAAGAAATTCATATTTAAAAAGGCAGAGTTTGCTTTTATGGCCCTCAATATTTTTTTCCCCAGACTTCAGTTTCCTTCAGTGCTCCTTCAATTTCAGAGCCCTACTGTCTGGCACTTTCCTATTTAAAAATGCTCTAGGGAAAATAACCAATAACTTTACTTACAAGATGTCAATCACTGGGATATTTTCCTCTTCCTCTTGAGGAATTAGTATTCTATTTTATTTTATTTTTATTTAAATTTTGTTTTTAATGTTTATTTTTGTGAGAGAGAGAGAGACAGAGTGCAAGTAGGGGAGGAGCAGAGAGCTCTGAGCTGTCAACACAGAGCCCGACGCAGGGCTCAAACTCACAAACTGCAAGATCATGACCTGAGCCAAAGTTGGACGCTTGACTGAGACACCCAGGCACCCCACATTCTTTTCAAAAAATATTTTATTTTGGGGGAGCTGGGTGGCTCAGTTGGTTTAGCATCCAACTCTTAACTTTGGCTCAGGTCATGATCTCATGGTTTGTGGGTTCAAGCCCCACATAGGTCTCTGCACTGTTATTGTGGAGCCTGCTTGGGATTCTCTCCGTTCTCTACTGCTCTCTCCATCTCTCTCTCTCTCTCTCTCCCTCTCTCAAAATAATTAAATAAATAAACTGTAAAAATAAAATGAAATTTAAAATGAAATAAATATTTTATTTTTAAGTAATCTCTACACCTAACATGGGGCTCAAAAACAACCCCGAGATCAAGAGTCGTATGCTCCACCAACTGAGCCAACCAGGTGCCCCAAGGAATTAGCATTCTAATAGGAGTGAAGAACTTAGGCTAATCTCTAATGGTTGGAACTTCAGGCAATTGTGGGCAATATATGAGTTTATGCAAGAAGCCTTTGGGAGTCACTGATTTCCAGAGCCAGGTAGGGTGAAATATGGCACTTACCTTGAACGCAAAATTTAAGAGAGCATCAAAATGCCAGTAATCAAGATCATAATATTTTAATATTTGTTTGCTTTTTTAGTTTTATTGAGATACAATTTACCTATTATAAGTCTTACTCATTTAAAGTGCACAATACAGAGGTGCCTGGCTGGCTCAGTTGGTAGAGCATGTGACTCTTGATCTCAGGCAGGGTTATAAGTCCAAGCTCCATGTTGGGTGTAGAGTTTACTTAAAATAAATAAATAAATAAATAAATAAATAAATAAATAAATAAATAAATTCATTAAAAAATAAAGTGCACAATACAATAGTGTTTATTATATTTACAGAGCCATGCAGCCATCACCATAATTTACTTTTAGTACATTTTCATTGCCCCAAAAGGAAACCTTGTACCCACTGAGTCGGTTCCCATTCCCCTTAAGCCCTAACCTCTCTCCTCCCAGTCCTAAGTAACCACAAATATTTTGTGTCTCTATAGGTTGGTCTATTCTAGACATTTCATGTAAGTGAAATTATAAAATATGTGGTGTTTTGTGATTAGCTTCTTTAACAAATTAAAGTATGCTTTCAAAATTCATCTATTGTGTAGGTGTACATTGTGTTTATCCATTCATTAGTTGATGGACATTTGACTTATCTCCACTTTTTTTTAAGTTTATTTATTTATTTTGAGAGGGACAGAGACAGTGTGAGTGGGGCAGGGTCAGAGAGACAGGAAGAGAGACAGAATCCCAAGCAGGCTCCGTGCTGTCAGCACAGAACCCAATGTGGAGCTTGAACCCACAAAGCTGTGAGATCATGACCTGAGCTGAAACCAAGAGTTGGATACTTAACTGAACTCCCCAAGAGCTCCCCCGCCACCCTTTTCGACTATTATGAATAATGCTGTTATGAACAAGTTGTTGTGTGGACATGTTTTGTGTGGACACGTGTGGGCATACGTAGGAGAACTGTTGGGTCATATGTTAACTCTAGGTTTAACTTTTTGAGGAACTGCCAAACTATCCCTCATTTTACATTCCCACCAGAAAAAATATATATGAGGGTTTCGATTTCTTCACATTTTTGCCAATGCTCATTTTCATTTTGGTTACAGTCATTCTAGTAGGCATGAACACAGGAATGCAATATTTTTTTAATTAAAATTAATGCAAAAGTCGATGATGAACAAAATATTGAAATTTTTAATAAAGACGGAACCTGTAGTGCTGTGCTGAGCCATATTAGAGCCTGAGAGGTAAAAGGAAATATGTGTGTTCCCATACACTTGTTTCTATTTCTTTTGAATGGCCATGAAAAAAAACAACTTTGAAAGTACACTTTATGAATGTGAAAAGATATGAATATTCTTCCTGAATTTGAAAATAAATTAAACAGAAAAGTAAATAAATTGGAAATTTACAAATCAGCAGATAAGAGCATCAATTATTATGGAGAAAGCACATATCAAATAGAAATTAAGGAAATTAGGGGCGCCTGGGTGGCGCAGTCGGTTAAGCGTTCGACTTCAGCCAGGTCACGATCTCGCGGTCTGTGAGTTCGAGCCCCGCGTCAGGCTCTGGGCTGATGGCTCAGAGCCTGGAGCCTGTTTCCGATTCTGTGTCTCCCTCTCTCTCTGCCCCTCCCCCGTTCATGCTCTGTCTCTCTGTCCCCAAAATAAATAAACGTTGAAAAAAAAGAAATTAAGGAAATTATTAATTCATTCATTATACATAATGAATTATTAATTCATTATACATAATGAATCATACATAATTTCACATTTGAAATGGAGATATAAAAAAATTAAATGAAGTACCCTAACAATTTTAATATCTTTTTAAAATTTTATTTTTTAATTTACATCCAAATTAGCATATAGTTCAACAATGATTTCAAGAGTAGATTCCTTAATGCCCCTTACCCATTTAGACCATTCCCCCTCCCAAAACCCCTCCAGTAACCTTCTGTTTGTTCTCCATATTTAAGAGTCTCTTATGTTTTGTCCCCCTCCCTGTTTTTATATTATTGTTTCTCTTCCCTTATGTTCATCTGTTTTGTCTCTTAAAGTCCTCATATGAGTGAAGTCATGTTATTTGTCTTTCTCTGACTAATTTTGCTTAGCATAATACTCTCCACTTCCATCCATGTAGCTGCAAATGCCAAGACTTCATTCTTTTTGATTGCCAAGTAATACTCCATTGTGTATATATATACCACATCTTCTTTATCCATTCATCCATCAATGGACATGTGGGTTTTTTCCATACTTTGGCTATTGTTGATAGTACTGTTATAAACAACAGATATTGGCAAGCATACGAAGAAAGAGGATCTCTTTTGCATTGTTGGTGGGAATGCAAGCTGGTTCAGCCACTCTGGAAAACAGTATGGAGGTCCCTCAAAAAATTAAAACTAGAACTACCCTATGACCCAGAAATTGCACTACTAGGTATTTATCCAAGGGATACAGGTGTGTTGTTTCAAAGGGACATATGCACCTCAATGTTTATAGCAGCACTATCTGAAATAGTTTTAAGGTTCTTGCAAAATTAGAACAACATAAACTATCAACAATTGACTCAAGAAGAAATAAAACATTTGAATATAACTTTAAAAGTGAAAAGAAGAATTAGTAATCCAAGAAAAGCCCATAAAAAGAAGCTTAGGCCCAGATGGATTCACTGGTTAATTCTACCAAATATTTAGAGAAGAATTAATAGTCCTTTACAAACTCTTCCAAAAAATAGAAGAGGAGGGAACAATTTCTGACTCATTCTCTAAGACCAGAATTACCCTGATACCAAAACCAGAGAAAGACATTAGAAATGAAAACTACAGACCAATATCTTTTATGAATATAAACACAAAAATCTCCAGCAAAATACTACTGAATAGAACCTGGAAACAGATAAAGGGGATCATATGTCATGAAAAAGTGGAATTTATTGTAGAAATACTAGATCGGTTCAACATATAAAAATCAATCACCCTATTAATAGAATAAAGTGCAAAAACCACATGATCATCTCAGTAGATGTATGAAAAAACCTTCAACAAAATCCAAATCTTTTCATGGAAAAAAAAACGCAACAAAGTAGGAATAGAAGGGAACTTACACAAACTGAAAAAGAGCATCTTTGGTAGACTAGATAATGGCCCCTGTCCTAATCCCTTGAAAGTGTGAGCATGTTACACGGTAAAATAGACTCCACAAAATGTGATTAAGATGTTGAGATGCGGAAATTATGCTGGATTATTCGGGTGGGCCCAATGTAATCACAAGTTTCCTTATAAGAAGGAGGCAGGGGATCAGAGTCAAAGAGAGAAGGTGAGAGATTATAGATGATGCTACACTGCTGGATTTGGAGATGGAGGAAGGGTCCTATGAGCCCAGGGTCCCATACAGCCTCTAGAAGCAAGAAAATGTAAAGAAACAGATTCTTCCCTAGAGCCTCCAGAAGGAACAAAGACCTGCTGACATCTTCATTTTAACTAAGTGCAACTGATTTCGTATTTCTGACCTTAGGGAATGTTGAGAATAACTTTGTGTTACTTTCAGTCACTAACTTTGCAGGAACTTATTATAGTGGCAACGGGAAGCTAATACAGCACCAAAAAAATCCTTTCTTTTTTAGATTAGGAATAAACCAAGGATGTTTTCTCTCACCACTTCTGTTGAGTCTTGTAGTAGAGATTCTGTCCAGGGCAATTAGGCAAGTAAAAGAGATAAAATGCAGCCATATTAAGAAAGAAGTAAAACTATATCTACTTTCAAATGACATAATCTTGTACATAGACAATCCTAACAAATCCATAAAAAATACTAGAAGTAGAACTGATAAACCATTTTGATAAGGTTGTACAACAAAACCAATATACAACAATCAGTTGTATTTTCACACATTTGCATGAATAATCTGAAAATGAAATTAAGAAAACAATTTTATTTAAAATAGTATCAAAAACACTTAAGAATAGGCAATAGGTTTGCAGCCAAAACACAAGTGTCATGAAAACCACTGCTAAACCTAAACTAAAATGGGAAAGGAAAAGATTCATATCACCATCATCATCATTGGACATGTAGATTTGGGCAAGTCTACCACTACTGGTCATCTGATCTACAAATGTGGTGGGATCGACAAAAGATCTATTGAAAAATTTTAAGAAGGAGGCTGCTGAGATGGGAAAGGGCTCCTTCAAGTATGTCTGGGTGTTGGATAAAATGAAAGCTGAAAGTGAATGTGGTATCACCATTGATATCTCCCTGTTGAAATTCAAGACCAGCAAGTATTATGTGACCATCATTGATGCCCCAGGACACAGAAGCTTTATGAAAAACATGATTACAGGGGCACCTGAGTGGCTCAGTTGGTTAAGCATCTGACTTCAGCTTAGGTCATGATCTTGCGGTTCACGAGTTCGAGCCCCACGTAGGGCTCTGTGCTGACAGCTCAGAGCCTGGAGCCTGCTTCCGATTCTGTCTTCCTCCCTCTGTGCTCCTCCCCCGCTCATGCTCTGTCTCTGTCTCTGTCTCTCTCTCAAATATAAATTTAAAAAAACATTTAAAAAAACATGATTACAGACACATCTCAAGCTGACTGTGCTGTCCTGATTGTTCCTGCTGGTGTTGGTAAATTTGAAGCAGGTATCTCCAAGAATGGGCAGCCTGTGAGTATTACCTTCTGGCTTACAACTTGTTGGTGGTAACAAAGTGGATTCCACTGAGCCACCCTATGGCCAGGAGAGATATGAGGAAATCGTTAAGTCAGCACCTATATTAAGAAAATTGGCTACAACTCCGACACAGTAGCATTTGTGCCAATTTCTGGCTGGAATGGTGACAACATGCTGTAACCAAGTGCTAACGTGCTTTGGTTCAAGAGATGGAAAGTCACCCATAAAATGGCAATGCCAGTGGAACCACACTGTTTGAAGCTCAGGATTGCATTCTGCTACCAACTCGTCCAACTAACAAGCCCTTGCATCTACTCCTTTAGGATACCTACAAAATTGGTTGTATTGGTACTGTCCCTGTGGGCCAAGCGGAGACTGGCATTGTTAAGCCTGGCATGGTGGTCACCTTTGCTTTAGTCAATGTTACAACTGAAGTAAAGTCTGTTGAAATGCACCACAAAGCTTTGAGTGAGGCTCTACCTGGGGACAACGTGGGCTTCAATGTCTAGAATGTATCTGTCAGGGCACCTGGGTGGTTCAGTTGGTTAAGCATCTGACTCGTGGTTTCAGCTTAGGTCATGATCTTGCAGTTTCATGGGTTCGAGCCCCACATCAGGCTCTGTGCTACAGCACAGAGCCTGCTTGGGATTCTCTCTTTACTTCTCTCTCTGACCCTCCCTGACTCGTGCTGTCTGTGTCTCTCTCAAAATAAATAAGTCAACTTTTAAAAAAAAGAAAAAGAATGTATCTGTCAAAGATGTCTGTCATGGCAATGTGGCTGCTGACAGCAAAAATGACCCATCAATGGAAGCAGCTGGCTTCACAACTCAGGTGATTATCCTGAACCATCCAGGCCAAATCAGTGCTAGATATGCACCTGTGCTGGATTGTCACACAGGTCACATTGCTTGTAAGTTTGCTAAGCTGAAGGAGAAGATTGATTATCGTTCTGGAAAAAAAGCTGGAAGATGGTCCTAAGTTCTTGAAATCTGGTGATGCTGCCATCATTGATATGGTTCCTGGCAAGCCTATGTGTGTTGAGAGCTTCTTTGAGTATCCTCCTCCGGGTCGTTTTTCTGTTCGTGACATGAGACAGATGGTTGCTATGGCTGTCACCAAAGCAGTGGACAAGAAGGCAGCTGGAGCTGGCAAGGTCACCAAGTCTTCCCAGAAAGTTCAGAAGGCTAAATGAATATTATCCCCCGAACCTGCCATTCCAGTCTTTATCAGTGGTGAAAGAATGGTCTCAGAATTGCTTGTGTCAATTGGCCATTTAAGTTTAATAGTAAAAGACTGGGTAATTATAACAATGCATTGTAAAACCTTCAGAAGGAAAGGAGAATATTTTGTGGATCATTTGTGTGTGTGTGTGTGTGTGTGTGTGTGTGTGTGTGTGTGTGTGTGGCAGTTTTAAGTTACTAGTTTTTAAAATCAGTACTTTTTAATGGAAACCACTTGACCAAAAATCTGTCACAAAATTTTGAAATCCATTAAAACAAAAGTTTAATGAGAAAAAAAAACACTTGGGAATAAATTTAACAAAAAAGTACAAAACTTGTACATAGAAAAAAGTACAAAATGTCATTGACAGAAATTTAAGAGGACCTAAATATGTGGGAAAACATTCAATGCTCATGGATTAGGAGACTTAATATTGTTTAGATATCAATACTCCCCCAAATTTTGAACACATTTAACACAATCCCTATAAAAATCCCAGCTTGGGGGCGCCTGGGTGGCGCAGTCGGTTAAGCGGCCGACTTCAGCCAGGTCACGATCTCGCGGTCCGTGAGTTCGAGCCCCGCGTCAGGCTCTGGGCTGATGGCTCAGAGCCTGGAGCCTGTTTCCGATTCTGTGTCGCCCTCTCTCTCTGCCCCTCCCCCGTTCATGCTCTGTCTCTCTCTGTCCCAAAAAAAATAAATAAACGTTGAAAAAAAATTTAAAAAAAAATCCCAGCTTGATTATTTCAAAAATTGCCAAGCTGATCCTAAAATTAATATGAAACTACAGGGGCACCTGAGTGGCTCAGTTGGTTAAGCGTCTGAGCCCAGCTCAGGTCATGATCTCATGGTCTGGGGGTTTGAGCCCCACGTCGGGCTCTGTGCTGACAGCTTGGAGCCTGGAGCCTGCTTTGGATTCTGTGTCTCCCTCTCTCTCTGCCCCTCCCCTGCTCATGCTCTGTCTCTGTCCCTCCCTCTCAAAAAATAAACATTAAAAAAAAAAAAAAGAAACTACAAAGGACCAGAATAGCTAAAAATGATCTAGAAAAAGGAACAAAGTTGTAGCATTCACACCTCTTGATTCTAAAACTCACTTCAAAGCTACAGTAAGATTTGTGGTAGAGACATAACATTAGAAATATAAGTAAATAAAATAGAATTGAGAGTTCAGAAATAAAATCTTCACATTTTATGCTCAATTTTCTACAAAGAAAGACTAGTCTTTTAAACATATGGTGCTGGAACAACTGAATATTTACATGCAAAAGAAAGAAGTTGGATCTCTATCTTCCACAATATACAAAAACTAATTCAATTAAAGATCTAAATGTAAATGTGAAAACTATAAAAGTCTTAGAAGAAAACTTAGGTGTATATCTTCATGCTCCTAGATTAGACAATAGTTTCTTAGATATGACATCAAAAGTCCAAGGAACAAAGAAAAAGCAAATTATACTTAATCAAAATTAAAAACTTTTGTCCTTCAGATGACACACCAAGAAATTGAAAAATCCATAGAATAAGAGAAAATATTTGCAAACAATATGTCTGATAATGAACACATATCCAAAAAATATATATTCTATTATATATATCATCATTTTATATGTATATCTTACTACTCAACAGTAAAAGTTCAATAACAGTAAAAGATCAATAACATATCTAAAAATATATATTCCATTATATATCATCATCAAAAGTAAAAGATCAATAATCCAATCAAAAAATGGGCAAAGGATTTGAGTAGACATTTCTCCAAAGAAGATACATAAATGGCCAATAAGCACATACAAAGATGCTCAACCTTATTGGCCATCAGGGAAATCCAAATCAAAAACACAATGGGATGCTACTTCACATCTCCTAGGCTGGCTATAATTAAAATGACAAATGTTACTGAGGATATGGAGAGACTGGCACCCTGATATATTGCCGGTGGTAATGTAAAATGGTACAGTGCCTTGGAAAACAGTTTGCAACTCTTCAAAGGGTTCAACATTGGGCTACCATATTATCTAGCAGTTCTGGTATATTCCCAAGGAATTAAAAACATGTCCATACAAAAACTTGTTCACAAATGTCCATAGCAACATTATTCATAAGAGCCAAGAAGTGGAAACAATCCAAACATACATATTGGATGAAAAAATATGTTTTATATCCATACAATGGGATATTATTTAATCCTAAAAGGAATGGAAAAGGAATAAAGTACTGATATATGCTATAACATGCATAAACCTTGAAAATGTTATGCTAAGCAAAAAAAAAAAAAGGCCAGAAACAGAAGGTCACCTACTGTATGATTTAATTTATATGAAATTTTCAGAAGGGATAAATCCATAAATACAGAAAATAAATTAGAATTTGCCAGGGACTTGTTTGGGGGCTTGAAGAGGGGATGAGTGATAAGGGGTACAGGGTTTCTTTTTGGGGTGACGAAAATGTTCTGAAATTAGTGGTGAGAGTTACACCAGTCTGTGAGTTTACTAACAACTACTGAATCATACTCTTTGAAATGGTAATTTTTATGGTATCCGAATTACATCTCAAAAAAAAAAAAAAGAGCTTCGAGGCAGGTCAACTTTACACAGAGAAAGTTGTGTGATTTTACATGTCTCATGATACATCCTTCATTATAATATAAATGCCCTCAATGGTTCAAAGTACATTTATAGATTTCTCATTGTTCTTCCCATATCCTACATCATTTAGTACAGTGCCTTGCAAAATGTATGACCTTATTAATCATTTTAGGTGTGAAATGTATGTATTCATCTCCTTAAGTCTCCTACTAAAAAACATTACACAACCTTCATATTTTATTTTTTTCCACTCACCCACAAATTTCCTGAGGCTAAGCATCATGGTAGATTCATTCCAGTATTCTCTTTCCACACTCAAACATCACTTTTATTCCCACCTTGTACCTAGTATAGTGTCTGATACACAAATACTGCTTATAATTCTTTTAAAACTCCTTTTATTTTCTGCTTCCCAACTTGAACCTAATCTTCTTGAGGACCAATACTGGGTTTAATTCACATTTGTATTCTCTACCATCCTCTCTTGAATAGCCCTATTCTTTACATGCAAGTTCTGTTTTTTTTTTCTCTCTTCCCAGTTTTTATTTAAATTCAAGTTAGTGTAGTATTCACTACACTACACATACAGTGTAGTATTGGTTTCAGGAGTAGAACCCAGTGATTCATCACTTCCATATAACACCCAGTGCTCATCCCAGCAACTGCCCTCCTTAACGCTCATCACCCATTTAGCCCACCCCTCCCACTTCCCCTCCAGCAGCCCTCAGTTCATTCTCTACAGTTAAGATTCTGTTATGGTTTGCTGCCTCCTCTGTTTTTATCTTATTTTATTTTTTCTTCCCTTCCCCTATGTTCATCTGTTTTGTTTCTTAAAATCCATGGGTCAAATCATATGGTTATTTGTCTTTCTCTGACTTATTTTGCTTAGCATAATACACTCTAGTTCCATCTATGTCATTACAAATGGCAAGATTTCATTCTTTTTGATGGCTGAGTAATATTCCAATACATGTATGTATACATATACATATATATATCATATATCATATATCATATTTAAATCACCTTTTCTTTATCCATTCATAATTCAATGGATATTTGGGTTCTTTCCATAATTTGGCTATTGTTGATAGTGCTGCCATTAACATTGGGGTGCATGTGCCCCTTTAAATCAGTATTTTTGTATTCTTTGGATAAATACCTAGTCAGGCAATTGCTGGGTCGTAGGGTAGTTCTTTTTTTCACTTTTTGAGGAACCTATATACCATATTCCAGAGTGGCTGCACCAGTTTGCATTCCCACCAACAGTGCAAGAGGGTTCCCCTTTTCTCTGCATCCTCACCAACATCTCATGTTTCCTGAGTTGTTAATTTTAGCCATTCTGACAGGTGTGAGGTGGTATCTCATTGTCATTTTGATTTGTATTTCCCTGCTGATGAATGATGTTGAGCATTTTTTCATGTGTCTGTTAGCCATTTGTATGTCTTCTTTGGTGAAATGCCCATTCATGTCTTCTGCCCATTTTTTAACTGGATTATTTATTTTTTGGGTATTGCGTGTGATATGTTCTTTACAGATTTACATGTAAGTTCTTAATGAATGAATAAATTGTGTTATATCTGTTCTCCTGTTTGCCACATCAAATTGTACTTTTTCCCAACTCATGTTTTAAATGAATGTATTCTAGTCTAATTATGCATGCATCTATCATTTGGACTGTCATTATAGGTTCATGACTCATTTATTTGTCTTAAAAATAAATGCAAAGGTAAGAGAAACTCTTGTCCCAGGGATCACTGCCTGTGCAATTATCTTTGTAAATTCTCTGAGAGTTTGCCAAATATGGCTGAATGATGGTGAAATCCCAATTCTTCTTTTGTCTCTTTGGATTTTATATTGCAGGAGACAATTTTCTTACTTTTGAAACATTTATAATGAGAGAGGAAAACTGGGCTCTCACAGAGAATGGAATAGGAACTGACTGGACCAGGAGTCCAGGAAACCAACAGGATCAGCCTCGAAGAGCAGATATTGTAGCTTGGCCATCAAACTCTGTCTCTGGTGTTTTCTGGAGGCATTTTTCTTGGGATCAAGGAAGTTAGACTAGGAGAAATGTGAATGGTAGAGGCAGGGATATGAAGTTTCTACCTTTGCTATCAATAGAGCTTTTCTCCACTTAGGTCTCTGGGTCCAGCACCTCTCAATCTGAAACACCACTAAATAAAACAGTGCATCAGGTTTTCCCCCACTAAAATTGACTAGCAGCGTCACAAGCCTATTCTTCTAGTAGTTATTCCTCCTGATTATTTATTTATATGTATTTCTTTAAAATCCAAACGGTCCTGGGGCACCTGGGTGGCTCAGTAGGTTAAGCGTCCAGCTTCGGCTCAGGTCATGTTCTCGCGGTTCATGAGTTCAAGCCCCACGTTGGGCTCTGTGTTGACAGCTCAGAACCTGAAGTCTGTCCTGGATTCTGTGTCTAGCTCTCTGCCTCTCCCATGCTTGCTCTCTCTTTCTCTCTCAAAAAGAAACATTAAAAAAATTAAAATCCAAATGGTCCTTTGTTCCAGGCATAAAAAGTCCTGAGAGTCATCAGAGCAAAACTGCAATAGATTTCACTCAATTTTCTCTACTTTTCTATTTACAATTAAATCACTGCAGAGAGATGTTGTGTACCTAGCTTAAAATAAATACACTTTGTTGTACAACCAAATCCCCTGAAATACTCAGAATTGATTCTCTATTTACCCTAGGTTGTCTGCCTGACTCCCTCCTCTCTTAGGATAAGTAATTTCTCAAGAGGTCAGCAGTTCCTTCTGCAATTGACTTCTGGTGTCTGCCCTACCAGTTTCCAAGATGTGCTCAAACTTGTCTAAACTCCAGGCAATGACACACTTTAAGCTTAAGATAAGACCTCTTCATTTCACTACACAGGTTACTGACAAGACAGATTGGCTGTATGTAGTGTTTTACACAAGAATGGCCATAAATCAAGGCCCAGAAGTTCACACATTCTCTACCATTAACCTCTATTTGAAGGTAACAATTTTGAAAATAAAGAAAGGAAAAGTAATGATGCAAATAAATAGAATAAGAGGTGTTCTGTGCTGGGTTCTTGTAGAAAGCTAGACATGACATTAGAATGTAGACAGAAATTATGCCTTTGGAAAGGGATTAGGACCTCTAAATTGTCTTTTCCTTACTTATGCAGCACAAACCTTCCCCTACTAATCTTTCACACCATTCATACACGATGCTTCACAAAGAAGTTTCAGCCTCCTTTTTAAAAAACGTTTTGGGAGCTGGCATCCAACTAGTGTATTTTTCCCTCATGGAGAGGGATAGAAAAAAAGATAAAGGTTCTGATAAACATAAAGGCTTCTTAAAGGAGTCACCACTTGAGCTGAGTCAAAAAAGAGGAAGGAGTTTTAGGATGGAGAAAAGCATCCCAACACCTTTATGGAGATGTTTTCTGTTACAGAATTAAACAAGGAAGCAGATTGTTTTGATTCCAGTTTTGTCACTGACTCAATGTGTGAATTTAGGCCCAAACTCTTCCTATTTCTGTCTTCAGTTTTCCCATCTTTTCAATTAGTTGAAGTACACCGTTATCTCTAGCAGCACGAGGCTCACTGGAGCAAAAAGAAATATGTTCTGTCCACTTTAACACTAGCTGTTGCAGCTTTTGGAATACTGGTTCACTATATATGGGCTTTGGTTTCCTCATTTATAAAATTGGGAAATTCAGTCCCCTAGCTTACCTTACAAAGTTGTAATAATTAGGTAAAATAACAGAAATACAGTTTTGTCTATTATAAAATTCTGTACACTTGTGAGGTAACTGACAGTCGAGGAGAACGAGACATCCAGAAATGTAGAAGGAAGAAAGGAGTGGAGGCAAAGGTAAAAGAAATTTGGGGGGGGGGGGGGAGAAAGAAAAGGACACAGAAAGTAGCAATTCCGTTGAAGATAAAGGCAGAGAGAGAGAAAGCGCAAGCTCTCTGGAAGCCTGGGGGACGGGCCACAGTGAGGCTGGGTCACGTTGCCGGCGGAGCCATTTGAGCAGTGCACGGCAGTTGGGCGCAGGACCTATTTGGCTGTGACGCTCACTCCAGGTTTTTAGCGCCCTATCCCCTAGGGCTCATCTAAGACCTAAGATGGCGGCGTTTGTACCGAGGGAAAGTCCCGACCAAGTACTGGGTGTGGAAAGCAGCCAATGGACAAATCTATTAAGGAAGGTACAGAAACCCGCTAATTTTTTGTTTTGTGGTGAGTGCTGAGTTTCACGTCAGCTAGAAAAATGTCCGTTAATAAGGCTGCATACTTGGGGATCGCGTGGCCTGCCTGAGTGGGGGAGGAGCTGGCCTGCTGTTCATTTTACTCTCTTGCCTCTGTAAAATATCGAAGAATAATTTCTCTATTTTTTTAGTCACTTACCACCACGGATGAAGTTAGACGGTTGCGGATACTAGCTCGTAGGGATTCTGAGCCGTTTTCCTCTCTTTTAACTTGTTTAAATGGGTTTTTATTGACACCACGCGACGCCAGAACACTTTCAGGAACAGCCTAACCCGTTGGACCTACCTTTCCTTATTTCCTTTGTGTTGCATTTCGCGTGCAAGGGTTGTTTTGAGAAACTAATCAGTTTGTAGCATACTTATTATGGGCTAGATTTAATTTTTTTTTTTTTTTTTGTATCCTTTGTATAGGTCTCAGATGAGGACTTCTGGGCATACATTTATTCTGGAAGCACATTGTTCTATTCAGAAGTAGGGGTGTGTGTGTGTACAGGTAATCTCTTGAGGAATTGTTACATTATTTTGTGGATTATTACCTTGATGATTCACTAAGACAAGAGCTAGATTTTTCATGTTCAAATCTTTTGGTGAAAATATGTTTATGTTAAGCGTAGCATATTTGGGGAAGAGTAAAACGTTTGCAGCTTTATTTTTATGAGGAGTAACTGAAAACAACCTGTATATCCATCTATAGTATGTTTGAATAAATTGTAGGACATTCATGTTATGAAATATTTTGCAGCTGTGGAAACAGATTTACCTCTTCACACACTTTTGATCTAGAGAATGATATAATGGATTGTTATGTGAGAAAAGCAAGTTACAGAATATCTAGTATGCTGTTTTTGGTGGGAGGAATGATGAGGGAATGTAAGATTAACTTTCTTTGTCTTTTTTGGGGGGGCTTTCCACATATGTTATGAAATACTTAAGATATACAAACAAATAAAGAATAATACGGGGCGCCTGGGTGGCGCAGTCGGTTAAGTGTCCGACTTCAGCCAGGTCACGATCTCGCAGTCCGTGAGTTCGAGCCCCGCGTCGGGCTCTGGGCTGATGGCTCAGAGCCTGGAGCCTGTTTCCGATTCTGTGTCTCCCTCTCTCTCTGCCCCTCCCCCGTTCATGCTCTGTCTCTCTCTGTCCCAAAAAAATAAATAAACGTTGAAAAAAAAATTAAAAAAAATAATACAATGAGAGATGCAAAAAAAAAAAAATACAGTGAACCTCTGTTTTCACCATCCAAACATAAAAATAAAATATTACCATCATAGTTGAAGTTCTGTGTACTCATCCCTGAATGTGTCCCTTTCTTCCTTCATCCCCAGAGGTAACTATTATTTTAAACAGTGATTATATTTCCCATGCATTTCTTAAACTTTTGTGACACGTGAACTTCTAGCATGGATTAGTTTTTTAAATAAATTTTGAAGAGAAATTTTAAAAAGAAAAGTCAATAAAAAAGAGGAGTTTTAAAGTGCCTGTTACCTGGATTATAGTAACAGGGGCCATTTGAAATTTCTTTTAAGTTTAGGGCAGAATCTAATTAAAAAAAAAAAAACAAAAACAGGAAATAAATGTTGGTAAGGAAGTAGAGAAATTGGAACTGGTGTACATTGTTTTGGGGATATAAAATGGTGCAGCCACTGTGGAAAATAAAAATAGATTGCCAGTTTCTCTATAGGTTAAACACGGAATTACCACGCTTCCTTGCCAGCGCTTGTTATTTCCTGTTTTTGTTTTGTTTTGTTTTGTTTTTTAATTCAACCATATTAGTGTGTTTGAAGTGGTGAGTCCTTATGGATTAGATCTGTGTTTTCCTAAAGACTGATTTGGGGTATGTTTTCATGTCCTTGTTGAACATTTGTATGTTTCTTTGCAGAAATGTCTATTCAAATCCTTTGCCCATTTTTTAATTTAGGTATTTTTTTTTGTTGCTGTTGTTGAGTTGTAAGAATTCTTTATATATTTTGAACTGTTATATATTTGATTTGAAATGTCCCATTCTGTAGGTATTTTTCACGCTTTATTGATAATGTCGTTTGGCGTACAATTTTTTAAAAGTTTGAAGTCCAATTTGTTTTTTTCTCGTTTGTGCTTTTGGTGTCAAATCTAAGAATTCTTTGTCAAATCCAAAGTCATGAAGTCATACATCTCTATGTATTCTTTTAAATGTTTTATGGTTTTAACTCTTGTATTTATGTCATTGATCCATTTTGAGTTCATTTTTGTATATTATGTGAGGTCCAACTTCATTCTTTTATACGCACATAGCCAATTGACCCAGCACCATATGTTGAAGAGACTGTTTATTCCCTATTGAATGGTCTTGGCACCCTTGTTGATATCAATTAGCCATAGATGTGTAAGTTTATTTCAGGTCTTTCATATTCATTCCATTTGTCTCTGTATCTGTCCTTATGCTAGTACCACACTGTTTTGCTTACTATAGATTATAGTAAGTTTTAAAATTGCAAAGTGTCACTCCACCAACTTTGTTCTTCTTTTTCAAAATTGTTTTGGCTATTCAGGGCCCCTTGCAATTCCATATGAATTTTAGGATCAGCTTGTCCATTTCTTTTTAAGTCATACAGAAAAAAAATAAGAGGAGCTACAAACCAAAAATACAATAATACTGGCATTTGTGTTTACCTATGTAGTTATCTTTACCAATGTCTTTTATTTATTCATACACTTTTGAGTTAGTCTTTTATCCTTCCGTTTTAGCCTGAAGAACTCCCTTTGACAGTACGTGTAAGGGAAATCTATTAGCAACGAACTTCCTCAGATTTTCTTTATCTGGCAATGTCTTAATTTCTCTTTTCAGTTCTTTTGATGTATATATTGAAATATAGTTCACACATCAATTACCCGCTTAAGGTGTATCGTTCATTGGTTTTCAGTATATGTGCAACCATCACTACAAACATTTTAGAATGTTTCATCACCCCAAGAAGTCCATGCACTTTAGCCATAACCCCATACCCCTTGAGCCCTACCTGCTCAGCCCTAGGCAACCACTAATCTACTTTTTGTCTCTACAGATTTCCCAGTTTTGAACATTCTGTATGGATGGAATCAATATGTAGTCTGTTGTGTTTGGCTTCTTTCACTTAGCATAATGCTTCAAGGTTTATCCATGTTGTAGCCTGTATCAATACTTCATTCCATTTATGACTGAATAATGTTCCACATTATGGATATACCACATTTTGTTTATGCATTCATTTATTAATGTATATTTAAGTTGTTACTGCCTTTGGCTATTAAGAATAATTCTGCTGAAATATTCATGTACAAATTTCTTTCTAGAAATGTTTTCATTTCTCTAGGTATATATTTAAGAGTGTTTTTGCTGGGTCATATGGTATCTGTGTTTAATTGGGAAACTGTAGACTTTTTTCCAAAGTGGCGGCACCATTTTACATTCACAGCAGCGCGGTATATGAGGGCTCTAACTTGGCTACATTCTCACCAACCATGTCATCATCTGACTTCATCCAATTCTAGCCATCCTAGTGGGTGTGAAATGGTGTCTCATTGTAGTCTTCTTTCCCACAAGGTTAGTCCTCTGACGTTGGTCCTTAGGGAGGGGCAATTTGAATATGCCCCCAATCACCCTGGGATGGCTGGTTTTGTTAGGGCTGTCTTTCCCTGACCACACCCAGCAGCCAAGATCCACTTACTGGGAACTAATTAATTGTTTTCCACAATGCCCTGGGGCATAAACTACTTTGAAAGCAAATGCAGTCAAAAAGTGTGTCCTTTGAAGAAATAGTTTCTAAGCTTATTGTTTGATATTTGTTCTGACCCCAGGAGGGCCCCTCCCAGTTGTTTTAGTCTCTAGTTCTCTCCTGCAAACTAGTTTACCTACAGTTTAGCCTCTGTACTTTGAATGGGCTATTTGGCTTTTGCTACAACCTCACTTTTCTCACTACTGTTGGCTTGACTTTTTCCAAGCTCTTACAAATGAAGTCAGTCCCTTTGGGAAGAAATTAAGAGCTATCTGTTTTAATATCTGCTTCTTCCCTCAAACAGAAGCTCTGAGCCTGGTCTCTGGAGGTGGGGTGGGAACAGTGGCAAGTTTCTGAGTGACAGTAGTACTTCTTGGAGGGGAGGGTGCAGCCACAGGTCATCTGGTTTTGCTTTTCTCTCGTCACAATCCAGGGCAAGGATGATTAGGGTCCCAGGCTTTTCCATGCACCACACCCAATAAAGTATACATTCTACCAGTGGGGGCTGGAAGGCCTGGAACCCCTGCCTCTCAAGCACACTTGTCTAGGACTCAGCCCTAGCAACAGGCAGCTGGGGGTTGGATGAGAAACTCTGTTCCTCCTGGGAAGAAAGCCCTCTGAATGAGACCTGTGGGGGTAGGGTGGGGACAGAACCCTGTGTTCTTGGTTGCAGGAGTCTTGAGTGGAGGTTCCCCTTCCTTGAGCTGGGATGGGAGAGGGAGGGAGTGGTCTTGGTTCAAATACAACTCATCTTTCTTAGTGAATTTTTGAAGTTGTTCTTGAATGTAGGTTTCTTCATTTGCCTTTCGTCTTTAGGTCAGTTTCCAGAGGCTTTAAATGGCTTAAAAAAGTAGTTTTTATCAGTTTCAGTGCAGAGCAACAGGTCACTTGAGCTCATGCTGTCATACCATAAATTGTTCTCTTTCCTTTATTTTTGAAAGACATTTTTGTTAGAGATTTGTTGGTTGACAGCTTTTTTCTTTCAGCACTGTAAATATGTCATTGCACTGCTTTCTGGCCTCTGATGATGGGTTACTTTTCTTGCTTTTAGAATTCTGTCTTTTTTGGGGAGTTTCAACAGTTTGATTATACTACATCTCACTGCATCATTTTGGGTTTATTCTCTTTCGGGTTCATTGAATTTTTTTAAGATATGTAGATTGGCCACTGTTCAAATATTCTTTTTTTTTTTTTCTTTTTTAAGTAGGCTTTATGCCCAGTGTGGAACCCAGCACAGAGCCCGATGCAGGGATTGAACTCATGACCCTGAGATCAAGACCTGAGCTGAGATCAAGACTTGGATGCTTAACCGACTGAGCCACCCAGGTGCTCCTGTTCACATATTTTCTATGCCTCTTTCATTTTGTTCTGGACCTCTCATTTTGTATATGTTGGTATACTTGATGTTGTCACTTAGGCTCTTTCCATTTTTCTTCATTTTTTTTTTTTTTTCTTTCTCCACTCCTCAGACTGGATAATCTTTTTTTTTTTTTTTTTTTTTTTTTTTTAGTGTTTATTTTTGAGAGAGAGCAAACGCGTGAGTCAGTGGGGGGGGGAGGGGCAGAGAGAAGGGGAGACACAGAATCCAATGCAAGCTCTAGGCTCTGAGTGGTCAGCACAGAGTCTGATGTGGGGCTTGAACTCAGGAACTGTGAGATCATAACCTGAGCTGAAGTCAGACGCTCAACTGACTGAGCCACCCAGGTGCCCCAGACTGGATAATCTTAACGTTTTTATTTATTTTTGAGACAGAGACAGACAGAGCATGAACGGGGGAGGGTCAGAGAGAGAGGGAGACACAGAATCTGAAACAGGCTCCAGGCTCTGAGCCATCAACACAGAGCCCGACGCGGGGCTTGAACTCACGGACCGTGAGATCATGACCTGAGCCGAAGTCGGACGCTTAACCGACTGAGCCACCCAGGCGCCTCCAGGCTGGATAATCTTAATTTACATATCTTCATGGTCATTTTTTCTTTTTTTGGCCTATTGAAATCTTATGTTGAACCCCTCTAAAATTCAGTGAATTTTGAATTTCAGTTATTGTGCTTGCCAGCAACAGGATTTGTATTTGGTTCCTTTTTGTAATTTTTGTCTCTTTTTTTAATTAAAAAAATTTTTTTTCTATTATTTATTTTTGAGAGAGAGACAGAGTGTGAGCACGGGAGGGGCAAAGAGAGAGGGAGACACAGAATCCAAAGCAGGTACCAGGCTCTGAGCTGTCAGCACAGCCTGACACGAGGCTCGCTCGAACTTACAAGCTGTGAGATCATGACCTGAGCTCAAGTTGGATGCTTAGCCGACTGAGCTACCCAGGTGCCCCAGACTGGATAATCCTAATTTACTTACCTTCATGGTCATTTATTCATTTTTTTTGCCTGTTGAAATCTTACGTTGAACCCCTCTAAAATTCAGTGAATTTTGAATTTCGGTTCTTTTGCTTTTCAGCAACAGGATTTGTATTTGTTCCTTTTTATAATTTTTGTCTTTTTTTAAAAAAGTTTTTAAATTTTTTTTTATTATTTAGTTTTGGGGGAGAGAGAGAGAGAGAGAGAGAGAGAGTGAGTGAGTGAGGAAGGGTAAGAGAGAGAGGGAGACACAGAATCTGAAGCAGGCTCCAGGCTCTGAACTGTCAGCACAGAGCCTGACATGGGGCTCGAACTCAGGTTGTGAGATCATGACCTGAGCCGAAGCTGGATTGCTTAACTGACTGAGCCACCCAGGCGTCCCAGTAATTTTTGTCTCTTTATTGTTATTTTCTATTTATTGATATGCTGTTTCCTGGTTTTCTTTAGTTTTTGTCCATGGTTTCTGTTAGCTCTTTATCATATTTATGATAGTTGATTTTTCTAGTAAGTAATGTCTGGGCTTCCTCGGGGACTCTTTCTGTTAACTTTTTTTTTTCTGTGAATGGGCCATACGTGTTTCTTTATGTGCCTAATAATTTTTTAATGAAAGATTTTCTTGAAAAGTAGGTACTTTGCATCTTGAAGTATGGTGGCTCTGGAAATCAGAGTATTTCCCCCCTCCCCAGGGTTTGTGTTGTTCCATATTGTGGGGTGCAGCCATCTACTTGTTTAATGACTTTTCTAAATGATTTTTGCAGACTATATTCCTTGTTATATGTGAGGAGTAAAGTGTCCATTCCATTATCTTAGCTGTCAGGCAGAAGCCTGATAAGATTTCTTTAAATGACAGAATGGCAGCCCTTCATTAAGCACTGTCCTGATTAGAGTAAGTTTCTGATTAGGTTCTGGAGTTCTATAAAAGATTCTTACGTTTTTTGCCAGCTTAATAATTTCAGTGGAAGAATGGATCCTAGGAGTTCCATATTCTCCCATTTTTGGTGTTGTCCTCAAATGTCATACATTTTGGTTTGTGATTTCATTATAATTCAGTTCACAGTAATTTCTATTAATTTTGCTTCTGATTTCTTCTTAGTTTCATGGGTAATTTAGAAATGTAGTGTTTAATTTCCAAGTATTTGTGGAATCCTGAATTTTTGTGTTGATTTTGGATTTTAAAAATTCCACTGTGTTAGGGGTATCTGGGTGGCTCAGTTGGTTGAGTGTCTGACTTCAGCTCAGGTTGTGATCTTGTGGTTTGTGGGTTTGAGCCCTGCATCGGGCCCTGTGCCCTTAGCTCAGAGCCTGGAGCCTGCTTTGGATTCTATGGCTCCCTCTCTCTGTGCCCCTTCCCTGCTCGCTCTCTCTTTCTGTCTCTCAAAAAATAAATAACAGTAAAAAAAAAATTAAAGATAAAAATCTATCATGTTGGAGAACACACTCTGTATGATTTCAGTCCTAAAGTTCTTCAAGGTATGGTTTGTGGGTGAAATTGGGCCTGTTGCCTGACTTTGTATGGCTGGTAAACTATGAGTAATTTTACGTTTTTAAGTGGTTTAAAAAATTTACAAGCAGAATCGTATTTCTTAACTCGTGAAAATCATGTGAAGTTCAAATTTCAGTGTCCATAAGTAGTTTTACTGGTATACAATTATACTTACCTGCATACATATTGTCTATGGATACTTTCATTCTACAGAAACAGAATTGAGTAATTAAGACAGTGTCCATGTGGCCTGCAAAGACTAAAATATTTACTGGCTCTTTAAAAAATAATTTTTTTATGTTTATTTTTGAGAGAGAGAGAGATAGAATGTGAGCAGGGGAGGGTCAGAGAGAGAGAGGGAGACACAAATCTGAAGCAGGCTCCAGGCTCTTAGCTGTCAATTCAGAGCCTGACATGGGGCTTGAACTCAGGAATGGTGAGATCATGACCTGAGCTGAAGTTGGATGCTTAACCCACTGAGACACCCAGGTGCCCCTGACTCTTTTTTTAATGTTTATTTTTGAAAGAGGGAGAGAAGGGGGGGTGGACAGAGAGGGGAGAGACAGGAGACAGAGGATCCAAAGGAGGCTCTGTGCTATCTGCAGAGGGCCCTACTGTGAGATCATGACCTGAGCCAAAATCAAGAGTTGGACACTTAACCAACTGAGCTACCCAGGCTCCCCTTACTGACTTGTAATGAAAGGGTTTGCTTACCCTTAGTTTATTTTTTTTATTTTTTTTTATTTTTTTTAATTTTTATTTTTGGGACAGAGAGAGACAGAGCATGAACGGGGGAGGGGCAGAGAGAGAGGGAGACACAGAATCGGAAACAGGCTCCAGGCTCTGAGCCATCAGCCCAGAGCCTGACGCGGGGCTCGAACTCCCGGACCGCGAGATCGTGACCTGGCTGAAGTCGGACGCTTAACCGACTGCGCCACCCAGGCGCCCAGGTTTATTTTTTTTAATGTTTATTTATTTTGAAAAAGAGAGACATAGCGAGCAGGGGTGGGGCAGAGAGAGAGGGAGACAGAATCCCAAGCAGGCTCCTCACTGCCAGCATGGAGCCTGATGTGGGGCTCAAACCCATGAATCTCGAGATCATGACCTGAGCCAAAACCAAGAGTCTGATGCTTAACCAACTGAGCCACCCAGGTTCTCCTACCCTTAGTTTAAACAAACGTCCCTTGTACCTGTTACTCTATATTATGCTATCACCACAGTAGCACTCAACAATAATTGAGAAAAGATTTTATGCTATAGCATTTCTCTTAAACATGAGTAAATATATTCTTTCTGCATCTTACCATTTTGCCCATTTGAAAGGCAGAGATAAAAGCACACTGAACAAAAATATTGGTGACTGATATATGAGGAAAACTACAACTATCTTATGCAAATAATTTTTTTTGTATTAGAACTTTCTGTACATTTCTTCCATTCTGATTTCTTTCCAAACTTAAATATACCAAAGGTAATAAATATTAAACCATTTTTATTCAAACTAATCTGTCTTTACTAATGTACACATAAGCATTGTGTGTAGTTATAATCAATCTGTCTTAAAAATACCATTTTAGGGGCGCCTGGGTGGCGCAGTCGGTTAAGCGTCCGACTTCAGCCAGGTCACGATCTCGCGGTCTGTGAGTTCGAGCCCCGCGTCAGGCTCTGGGCTGATGGCTCAGAGCCTGGAGCCTGTTTCCGATTCTGTGTCTCCCTCTCTCTCTGCCCCTCCCCCGTTCATGCTCTGTCTCTCTCTGTCCCAAAAATAAATAAACGTTGAAAAAAAAAAAATTAAAAAAAAAAAAAATAAAAATACCATTTTATATTTCACTTTTTAATGTTCTTTCTTATAGTGTTATTTTATATCTATCAATATGGGCCCCAGAGCTGTAGTTTCAAATAGGTTTTTAGTATTGAATTTCTTTTTTCTCTTTTTTACTCTTTGACCCCTTCACCCATTTGTCCTCCCACTCCATTCCTCTGGCAACCACTAGTCTGTTCTCTGTATCTGTGAGCTTGGTTTTGTTGTTTTAGATTTTACATATAAGGGAACTCAGTACAGAACTTGTCTTTCTCTGTCTGATTTATTTCATTTAGCATAATGCACTTGAGATCCATTCATGTTGCAAATGGCAATATTCCATTCTTTTTTATGGCTGAATAATATTTTATTGTATAATATACACTACACTTTTTTTATTCATTCATCCATCAATGGACACTTACATTGTTTCCATGTCTTGGCTGTTGTAAATAATGCTTCAGTGAACAGGGAAATTCATATGTCTCTTGGAGATCCTGATTTTAATTCTTTTGTATATATACCCATAAGGGGAATTGCTGGATCATATGGTAGTTCTATTTTTAATTTTTTGAGGAACCTCCGTACTGTTTTCAATAGTGGCTCTGCCAGTTTACATTCCCACCAACAGTGCACAAGAGTTCCTTTGTCTCTACACCCTCACAGACACTTGCCATTCCTTTTCTTTTTGATAAAAATCATTCTAATAGGTATGAGGTGATAATCTCATTGTGGTTAACATTGTTATTTGCATTTTCCTGATGATTAGTGATGTTGAGCATCTTTTCATGTACATGTTGGCCATCTGGATGTCTTTGGAAAAAAAGTCTATTCAGATCTTCTGCCCAATTTTTAAGTTGGATTTTTACCTATCTTATGACAGTAATTTTTGACTACCAATATGGTGGAAAAGAGTGGCAAGGTAACAAACGTTTTTACTTTGAAAAGTGAATAAAGTAGATTAAAAAAATAATATTACACTGGCATAGATCTGGAAAATATGAGGAGAGAAATCTATCAATTGAAGCTGACTCCAGAATGATATAGATGATGGAGTTAACGGTTTAAAGACTTTACAGTTATTATGAATATAGAGGAAAGACTGAAAATGTTAACTTGTATGAAAGATATAAAAAAGATTTCAACTTCTGAGAATTAAAAGTGTAATTTTTTAAATGTTTATTTAGAGAGAAAGAGAGAGAGCACAAGTAGTGGAGGGGCAGAGAGAGAGGGAGACACAGAATCTGAAGCAGGCTCCAGGCTCTGAGCTGTCAGCACAGAGCCTGATGTGGGGCTCACACCCACAAACCACAGTCGGATGCCCAACTGACTGAGTCACCCAGGCACCCCTGGTTTTTAAATTTTAAGATGTCGAGAGAGTTTCTCATCATCTTCCTGTTATTAATTTCTAGATTAGTTATATTGCAGTTTGAGGTAATACTTTGTATACTTTCAATTTTTCTATGTGTGTTAAGCTTTGCTTTATGTGAGTATTCTGTATGTACTTAAAAAGAATGTGAATCTTGCTGTTGTTGGATTGTTTATAACTACTGAAAACATTTCCTTGGTTGATAATCTTGTTCAGTCTCCTATACCCTTGCTGATTTTATGCCTGTTAATTCTACTACTCACAGGAAAGTGTTGAAGTCTTTCTACTTGTTGATTTGTATTTCTTTTGTCAGTTTTTTTTTCATGTATTATGAGGCTCTATTAGGTGCATATACGTTTAGCATTGCTGTGGCTTCTGGTTGAATTGACCCTTTTATCATATGTAATTCCCTCATTTTCCCTGGTAATTTTCTTTGCTCTGAAATCTGTTTTTGCATTTAATGTATAAAATAGCCAGTCCTGTTGTTTGGTTGGTGTTTGCATGGTGTGTATTTTCATATTCCTTTACTTTTAGTCTTCCTGTATAAATATATCTGAAGTCTTTCTTGTAGATAGGATATTGTGTCATGGTTTAGGCTCTTTCTTTCTTTCTTTCTTTCTTTCTGTCATTCTCACAATTTCTGTGTTTGAGTTTTAGTGCTTAGGTAATTTATATTTAATGTAATATTGATATGTTATGTTTGGATTTAGGTTTACTACTTTATTCTTTGTTTTTTCTTTGTTCCTTTTTTGTTTCTCTTTCTCCCCCCCACCCCCTTTGTGCCTTCTTTTGGGTTATTTGAATACTTTTCAGTTTTCCTTTTTAAGTATTTGTTTTAGGAATTATACAATACTTATTTAAGTTTTCACTGTCTTTTACCCTATAATTTGGAATGTAGAAACCTTAACATCTTTTAGGTTCCTTAACTCTCTTTCATGCTATAATGTCATATATCGCATCAGCATACATTGAAAACTATCAGATGTTCGTATTTTTTGTTTTCAACCCTAAAACGATTTTAAAGAATTCAAGAGAGATAAATAATCTATTGCATTATCCAGATAAATGTTTGTTGCTCTTTATTCTTGATGATTCAGAATTCCTTCTGGTGTTTCCCTTCTACATGAAGAACTTTTAGCAATTCTTTTAGATAAGATCTCAGGGGCTATATATGCTTAGTTTTCTATCATCTGAGAATGTCTTTTATTTTCATTCTTAGAAGTAATTTTTCTGGATAGATTATTTTAGGCTAACATTCCCTTTCTTTCAGCCATTTAAACATGTGCACCACTTCCTTTGGCTTCCCTAGTTTCTGATGGGAAATCAGTTAATTGAATCATTATTTCTCTATGTGGTAACGTTTTATTTTTTTTCTTACTGCTTGTATAATATTTTATTTGGCTTCACTTTTTGGCAATTTTATTATGATATGTCTGGCTGTGGATTTCTTTGTGCTTATCCCTTTGAAGTTTTCTTAGTTACTTGAATCTGTAGGTCTATGTGTATTGCAAACTTTAGAAAGTTTTCATGCATTAGTTTTTTCAAATATTTTCAGTCCTACACGCTTTCTCTTACCTTCTGTTATTGTCTCATAGTTCCCTGAGCCTTTGTACATTTATGCTCATTTATGCTATTAGCATTGGATGGTTTCTATTTATCTCTTTAAGTTCCTCTGTCATCTCCATTGTGCTTTTGAGTGTATCCATTTATTTATTTTTTAATTTTAGTTATTATATTTTTAACTTTAAAATTTTCATTTTTTTTGATATCCTATTTATTGACAAGATTGTCACTTTCAATATTTGTTGCAAAATGTCTGTGGTTGCTTTTCTCAGCATTTTTATAATAGTTATTTTAAGGTCTTTATCAGATTCAAGAACTGTCGTCTTGTTGGCATTTTTCATGATTTAATTCATGTTATGCAGCCTTGGCAATAATGCAGTAGAAGCAGTGCTGTGCCATTCTCTGTGCATCATGTTGTACATGTTGTCAGTATGTCTTAATACATGTGATGGTAACTTTCATCTTTTGGTTAAAGTGTACCAAAGTTATAAAGAAGATGTGATATATGTATACAATGGAATATTACTCAGCCATAAAAAAGAATGGAATCATTCCATTTGTAACAACATGGGTGTATCTAGCAAGTATTATGCTAAGAGAAATAGTCAGAGAAAGACAAATACTGTATGATTTCACTTGCATGTGGAATTTAAGAAATAAAAGAAATGAACAACAGAAAAACAAACTGGGACGCCGGGTGGCTCAGTCTGGTAAGTGTCTGCTTTGGCTCAGGTCATGATCTTGTGGTTCGTGGGTTTGAGCCCTGCATCGGGCTCTGCTGACAGCTTAGAGCTTGGAACCTGCTTCAGTTTCTGTGTCTCCCTCTCTCTGCCCCTCCCCGACTCGTGCTTGCACGCTCTCTCTCTCTCAAAAATAAATAAATATTTTTAAAATATGTAAAAAAGGAGACGAACCAAAAAACAGACTCTTAGCTATAGAAAACAAACTGATGGTTACCAGAGTGGAGATGGAATGGGGGGATGGGTGAAATAGGTGATGGGGATTAAGTGTACACTTATTTTGATGAGTACTGAATGATACATAGAATTGTTGAATCATTATATTGTATACCTGACAGTAATATAACACTGTGTGTTAACTATAATGGAATTAAAATTTTTAAAAAAGAACAGCAAAAAAATAAAGTGTTACCAACGTTTTCCACTGTAAAGTTGCTGCTTTTCCCTTTCAGTTTGATATGTTTCTTTGAGATTTTGCATATGTCATGTTTTTCATCTTACTTTCACCCACTGAAATTATCTATCCATGCCTCTTAACCTGCCACAATGATTATATTAGTGTTTATTTCAAGGTTATTCATTCTATGTTTAGTAATTAGAAGTCTGTAAGGAATAGCTGTGCCTTCTCTCCACTTTATTTAATTAAATATTTATTAATTAGTGTAGACTCATTGATACTTCATTCTTTGGTTGTAATCTAATACTATCATTTTGTTGTAATGGCTCTGAGGTTTTACCATTGGGCTTTTCTTTGGGTTAGCTCCTGTGTCCTTTTGATATGCCCCCATGGATTTTGAGTATTGCTCTACTTTCTCACATCACAATATGTATTAGGCATAACTTGTTTTTTTCCCACCCAACTCTGGAATCAACCATTTTGCTAAGGGATCTTGGTTCCTGTGCCCATTGTTATTGGGGTATCATTGTTTTTAGGTCCTCTCAGTCAACAGAATTAGGAAGTATAAGTTTATAGTCACAAACATAGACATCCTTATTTCTGTAAGTATTCTTCTATACATATGTGTTTGTGTGGTTGTGTGTATGTAAAACCATGAATTCATATTTATATGTGTGATTCTAAAGCACAGGGTTCATTCTCTTCTAATCTTCCAATTTTTCTTTTCTTTTTTTTAAGTTACTAAATTTGTTTTGAGAGAGTCAGAGACAGTATGAGCAGGGGATGAGGAGAGAGAGAGGAAGAGAGAACACTAAGCAGGCTCTACACTGTCAGCACAGAGCCCAGCACAGGGCTTGAACTCACAGAACCGTGAGATCATGACCTGAGCCAAAACCAAGAGTTGGACACTTAAGCAACTGAGTCACCCGGGCACCCCTAATCTTCCCACTTTAAAAAAAAAATGTTTTTTAATGTTTATTTATTTTTGAGAGAGCATAAGTGGGGAAAGGGCAGAGAGAGGGAGATACAGAACCGAAGCAGGCTCCAGGCTCTGAGCCGTTCGCACAAAACCTGATGCGGTACTTGAACCCATGAACTGTGAGATCATGACCTAAGCTTGGTTTTAGCTCAGGTCATGATCTTGTGGTTTGTGGGATTGAGCCCCACATTGGGCTCTACACTGACAGCATATAGCCTGCTTGGGATTTTCTCCCTCTCTCTCTGCCACTTCCCTGCTCATTCATGTGCATTCTCTCAAAATAAATAAACATTTTAAAAAAGTAAAATGGGGCACCTGGATGGCTCAGTTGGTTAAGCATCCGACTTCAGCTCAGACCATGACCTCACGTTTATGGGTTCAAGCCCTGCATCAGGGCTCTACACTGACAGCATGGGGCCTGGAGCCTGCTTTGATTCTCTGCCTCCCTCTCTCTCAGGTCCTTCCCCACTTGTGCTCTCACGCTCTCTCTATCAAAAATAAACTTTAAAAATATTAAATAAAAAATAAAATCAGATCTTAATCTGTATAAATACGGTCTGTGTATTTTTTAAAAATTAAATTTTTATATTGAAATAATTGTAGATACACATTTAGTTGTAAGAAATAATACAGAGATAACCCATGTATTGTTTACTGAATTTTCCCCAATGGTAACATCTTGCAAAACTGTGCAAATGTAACAAGGAAATTGCTTTGATACGGTTCTCTAATCTTTTTTAGATTTCTGAACTTTCACATATTTTTTATTTTAATTTTTTCATTTTCAAGTTTTTATTAAATTCCAGTTAGTTAACATAGTGTAATATTAGTTTCAAATGTAGGATTAGTGTCAGATGTAGAATTTAGTGATACATCACTTACATAAAACACTCAGTGCTCATCACAAGTACCCTCCTTAATACCCATCATCTACTTAACACACCCCATACCCACCAACTCTCCAGTAACTCTCATTTTGTTCTGTATATTTAAGAGTCTGTTTCCGGGGCATCTGGGTGGCTCAGTCGGTTAAGCATCTGACTCTTGATTTTATTTTGACTCAGGTCATAATCTCAAGATTTGTGAGATCAAGCCCCACCTCTGTCTCTGGGCTGACAGTGCAGAGCTTGCTTGGGATTCTCTTTCTCCTTCTTTCTCTTCCCCTCCCCTGCTCACTCACTCTCAAATTTAAAAAAATTAGAAAGATGGGGCACATCTGGTCCCCAACCCCCAAAAAGAGTCTGTTTGCAGGTTTGCCTTTCTCTTTTTTTCACTTATGTTTATCTGTTTTGTTTCTTAATTTCCACATATGAGTGAAATCATACGGTATTTGTCTTTCTCTGACTTATTTTGCTTAGCGTAATACCCTCTAGTTCCATCCATGTTGTTGCAAATGGCAAGACTTCATTCTTTTTTATGGGTAATATTCCATCTCTTTTTTATCCACTTATCAGTTGATGGACATTTGGGCTTTTTCCATAATTTGGCTCTTGTTGATAATGCTGTTATAAACATCAGCGTGCATGTATCCTTTTGAATCACTGTTTTTGTATCCTTTGGATAAATACCTAATAGTGCAATTGGCTGGATCATAGGATGGTTCTATTTATATATATTTTTTTGTTTTAAGTTTATTTATTTATTTTGAGAGAGACAGAGACAGCATGAGTGGAGGTGGGGTAGAGAGAGAGGGAGTGAGAGAATCCCAGGCAGGCTCCACACTGACAGCACAGAGCCCAATGCAAGGCTCAAACTCACAGAACCTGAGAGTTCATGACCTGAGCTGAAACCGAGAGTTGGACGCTCAACCGACTGAGCTACCCAGGCACCCCAAGATAGTTTTATTTTTAACTTTCTGAGGAACCTTCACACTGTTTTCCCAAGTGGCTATACCATTTTTCATTCCACAGTGTAAGAGGTTTCCCCTTTCTCTCCATCCTTGCCAACATCAGTTGTTACCTGTGTTGTTAATTTTAGCCTTTCTGACTGGCATGAGGTGATATCTCATCATAGTTTTGATTTCTGTTTCCCTGATGATGCGTGATTTTGAGCATCTTTTCATGTGTCTGTTAGCCATTTGTATGTCTTCTTTGGAAATAATTTCTATTCAGGCCTTCTGCCCATTTTTTAACAGGGTTATTTGTTTTCTTGGGGGTTGGGTTTTATAAGTTCTTTATATATTTTATTTTATTTTTAAAAAATATTTATTTTGGGGGAGAGCACAAGTCAGGAGGGGCAGAGAGAGGGGTACAGTGGATCCGGAGCTGGCTTTGCACTGACAGGCTGGCAGCAGCAAGCCTGATGTGGGGCTCAAACTCATGAATCGCCAGATCGTGACCTGAGCCGAAGTCGGACACTCAAGTGACTGAGCCACCCAGGTACCACAGTTCTAACCCTTTATCAGGTATGTCATTTGCAAATACTGTATCTTCTCTCATTGCAGAGGTTTGTTTTGTTATGCAGAAGGTTTTTATCTTGATGAAGTCCCAACACTTTATTTTTGCTTTTGTTTTCCTTGCCTCAAGAGATGTATCTAGTAAGAAGTTGCTACAGCCTGGCCCCTGTCAAAGAGGTTACTGTTTGTATACTCCTCTAGGACTTTGATGGTTTCCTCTCCCACACAAAGGTAGGTCTTTCATCCATTTTGAATTTATTTTTTTGTATGGTATAAGAAAGTGGCCAGTGTCATTTTGCATGTTGCTGTCCAGTTTTCCCAACCCCATTTGTTGAAGAGAGTGTCTTATTCCCATGGGATATTCTTTCCAGCTTTGTGGAAGATCAGTTGACCATATAGTTGTGGGTTCATTTCTGGGTTTTCTATTGTTCCATTGATGTATGTGTCTATTTTTGTGCCAGTTCCATACTGTCTTGATCACTACAGGTTTCTAATATAGCTTGTAGTCCAGAATTGTGATGCCTCGAGCTTAGCTTTTCTTTTTCAAGATTTCTTTGGCTATCTGGGGTCTTTTGTGGCTCTATATAAATTTAAGGATTGTTCTAGCTATGTGAAAAATGCTGGTGGTGTTTTGATAGGTGTTATATGAAATGTGTAGATTGCTTTGGGTAGTATAGACATTTTAACAATATTTGTTGTAATCCATGAGTGTGGAATGTTTTTTCATTTCTTTTTCTTATTTTAAAAGGTTTCTTTCTTTTTAAATTTTTTTTTAAATTTATTTTGAGAGAAACAGAGAGTGTGCCAGCAGGGGAGAGGGGCAGAGAGAGAGGGAGAGAGAGAATCTTAAGCAGGCTCAATGCTCAGCACCAAACCCAATGTGGGGCTCAATCCTACAACTGTGAGATCATGACCTGAGCAAAAATCAAGAGTTGGGCGCCCAGCTGACAGCCACCCAGGTGCTCCTGTTTTTTCATTTCTTTGTGTCATCTTCAGTTTCTTTCATCAGTGTTTTATAGTTTTCAGAGTACAGGTCTTTCACCTTTTTGGTTAGGTTGATTTCTGGGTATCTTATTATTTTTCGTGCAATTCTAAATGGGATTGGTTCCTTGATTTCTCTTTCTGCTGCTTTATTATTGATGAATAGAAGTGCAACAGATATCCGTATGTTGATTTTGTATCCTGTGACTTTACTGAATTCGTGTTATCAGTTCTAGTAATTTTTTGGAGTTTTTTGGGTTTTCCGTATAGAGTATCGTGTCATCTGCAAATGGTGAAAGTTTGACTTCTTTTCTTGCTGATTTGGATGATTTTTATTTCTTTTCTCTGATTGTTGTGTTTAGAACTTCCAGCACTATGTTAAATAACAGTGGTTAGATTGGACATCCTTGTCTTGCTTGTGACCATAGAGGAAAACCTCTTAGTTTTCGCACATTGAAGATGATATTAGCTGTGGGTACTTTGTAAATGACCTTTATTATGTTGAGGTGTGTTCCTTCTATCCCTACTTTCTTGAGGGTTTTTAAAAAGAAACGATGCTGTATTTTGTCAAATGCTAGGTTGACTAATTTGTTGGCAAATAATTTTTCATAATATTTTCTTGTAGTTGTTTTTCTGTGGTGTTGGTTGTTCTTTTGCCTCTCTCATTTGTGCTTTATTTATTTGGGTCCTCTTTTTGATAAATCTGGCTAGGGGTTTATTGATTTTATTAATGTTTTGAAGGAACCAGCTCCTGGTTTCATTAATCTGTTCTACTGTTTTTGTTAGTTTGTTTTTTCGTTTTTGTATCATTTATTTCTGCTCTACTTTTTATTTCTCTTCTGCTGTCTATATGCTTTGTTTTTTGTTCTTTTTCTTGCTCCTTCAGGTGTAAGGTTAGGTTGTGTATTAAGATTTTTCTTACTTCTTGAGGTAGGCCTGAATTGTTAAATACTTCCCTCTTATGACTGTTTTTGCTGTATCCGAAAGATTTTGGACCAGTGTGATTTTATTTTCATTTGTTTCCACAATTTTTTTATTTCATTTTCCTGGTTGACCTATTGTCTACTCACATGTCATTTAACCTCCATGTATTTGTGCTCTTTTCAAATTTTTTCCTTGTGCTTGACTTCAAGTTTCATAGTGTTGTGGTCAGGAAAGATGAATGGTATGATCTCAGTCTTTTTGTACTTTTTGAGGCCTGATTTGTGACCTAGTATGTGATCTATTCTGGAAAATATCTCATATGTACTTGAAAAGAATGTGTATTTTGCTGCTTTAGGATGGAATGTTCTGAATATATCCATTAAGTCCATCTGGTCCAGTTTGTCATTCAGAGCCATTGTTTCCTTGTTGATTTTCTGCTTAGATGATTTGTCCATTAATGTAAGTGGGATGTTAAAGTCCACTGCTCTTATTATTATGAATGATGTTCCTTTATGCTTGTTAATTGTTTTATATATTTGGGTGGTTCCAAGTTAGTGGCATAAATATTTACAATTGTTAGATGTTCTGTTGGATAGACCCCTTTATTACAATATAGTGCCCCTTTTCATCTTATGTTACGATCTTTGGTTTAAAATCTAGTTGTCTAGTAGAAGTATTGCTACTCTGGCTTTCTTTTGGCATCATCTGCATGGCAAATGTTTCTCCATTTCTTCACTTTCAATCTGTAAGTGTCCTTAGGTCTAAAATGAGTCTCTTGTAGGCAGCATATAGGTGGGTCTTGCTCTTATTTTATCCATTCTTACACCCTGTGTCTTTTGTTTGGAGCATTTAGTTCATTTACATTCAAAGTAATTATTGATAGATATGAATG
The DNA here is from genome assembly GCF_022837055.1 of Prionailurus viverrinus. Taxonomy (NCBI): domain Eukaryota; kingdom Metazoa; phylum Chordata; class Mammalia; order Carnivora; family Felidae; genus Prionailurus; species Prionailurus viverrinus. The sequence continues at coordinate 405,728 of NW_025927617.1, forward strand.
TAGTGCCATTTTATTACTTGTTTTTACATTGGTTTTGGAGATTTTATCTTTCTTTCTTTCTAATTTTTGTTGCTTTTGGTCTTCCTTTGTACATAAGAGTCCTCTTTAATATATTTTTGCAGGGCTGGTTTAGTGGTCACAATGTTCTTTAGTTTTTGGTTGTCTAGGAAACTTTCTTTCTTCTTCTATTCTGAATGGTACCCTTGCTGGATAGTGTTCCTGGTTGCAGATTTTTCCCATTCAGCACGTTGAAAAATCATGCCACTCCTTTCTGGCTCACAAAGTTTCTTCGGAAAGATCTGCAGTTAACCTTATGGGTTTTCTTTTGTAAGTTAGGGACTTTTGTCTGGCTGCTTTTAGGGTTTTTCCTTTATCACCATATTTTGCAAATTTAACTACAATATGTCTTGGTGTTGGCCTGCTTTTTTAAATTTTGTTGGGAGTTCTTTGTGTCTCCTGGATTTGGATGTCTGTTTCCTTCCCCAGATTGGGGACATTTTAAACTATTTCCTCAAATAAACTTTCTACCCTTTTTTTTGTCTTCTTCTGGGGCTCCTATGATATGAATGTTACTATGTTTGATGGAGTCACTGAGTTCCCTGAGTCTACTCTCATGATCTGTCATCCATCATTCTTTCGTTCAGCTTCATTATTTTTCATAATTCTGTCTTCTGTATCACTTATTTGCTCCTCTTGCATCCTTGTGGTCATTACAACAGTTGCTTTCGAATGTCAGTTATATTTTTCATTTCTGCCTGATTTTTTAAATTCTTTTATCTCTGTTGTAAGGATCTCCCCAATGTCCCCTATGCTTTTCTCAAGCTCAGCAAGTATCTTTATGATATTTGTTTTAAATTTTCTATTAGACATATTACTTATATCTGTTTTGATTAGATCTCTGTGACCTTTTCTGGTCTTTCTTTTGGGATGGATTTCTCCATCTTGGCATTTTGTCTAGGCCCCTGTCTTCTGTGTGTTAGAAAAGTCTGTTATGTTTCCTGGTCCTGAAAATAATGGCTTTATGAAGAAAATGTCATGTAGTGTCCAGGGCCTGGCACTTTAGGGAATGTCTCTAGTAAATGCTGCATGCACTCTGGTGCTGTGTTTTGGCCGCTCTGTCCCTCAGGTCATTCTTCTGTAGTGGTTCTCCTTGCCTTCAGTGGGCAGTGTTTGGACCTTGGGCAGAGTGTGGTGGGTTTTAATTAGGTATGCTCTGGTCTTGTTAAATGAGCCCTGATGCTACTTCTACTAGAACTGAAACCTTGCAGAACTCTGTGGTTGGTACACTTGGTGTGTTGGGAGTTTCTGTTGGACTTTTGGGATAGGAGCCTGCTGTGCTGGTCATTAGGCACACTTGTTGGAGTAAAACAGTACCAGCAGAGTGTGGGGGAGGGCAGGGGGATGGGTGGGACTTGGTATAAGCAGTTTAGGCAGCCAGTGTTGGTGCTGTGCTATTTACTGAAGTTGGTTCATGCTGATGGATGGGGGAGAGAAATGGCTCCAGCCAGCATTTTGTCCTCAGAGGGAGAGTTCGTGCTCGCTGCTCTAGGGAAGCACTCCAAAAAGAGCAAATAATTTTCCCTCCTGTGTTCCAAGTGTTTTTCCGATCACTGTTTTCACACTGTCTATCTTTAGGTTTGCCTGCCTGGAGCAGTGCAGTGCACTTTGGGCTCTATTACATGCAAGTCTGCTGACTTTTAAAACTCCAAACTTTAGGAACTTGGTGTGGCAGGGACATGTGCTGATCTTCTGGGGAAGGGTCTCTCCACACTGGGACTGATGAAGGTTTGACAGAGAAAGGCAGTCACACCAGAGTCCAAGGGTGTGGGATTTGGAGCAAAGCAGGCAGGCTCAGAGGTGTCTTTGCATCTATGCTGAAGGGCGGGGGAGGGAAATAGTGCCTGTTGGCTCTTTTGTCCCCTGAGAGGTACTGCCACCTCTCACAGATGTGCTCTAAGAACAGCGAGACTGTGCACCATAGGTGATCCTCAGATAACACCGTGTGCCTCAGTGTTGCCTATCTGCCTTTTCTTCAGGAGTAGGGCAGTAAGATACCCTCAGGTCTCTGTCCCAGCCAAGTCCATGGACCTCTGAAACTCCATCCTTTAACCCCCATTGATTTCAAAAACTCATGAAAATCAGCCCCTTGGGTTTAGCAGCCAATAGCTTTGGAGAAGTGTTCTCCTTGTGCATATACCTGTGTACTCCACTCTTCTCTCACCTTCCTCCACAATCAGCACTCCCTCCTCTCTGTTGCACCCATGATCTGTTTCTCCCTAAAACTGGGTGTTGGCACTTCCTACTTTCCCCAGCATGGGCTCTTCTCTTTCTCTGGTTGTGCAATTTTTTCTGTCAGTTCTCAGGTCGATTTCTTGGGTATTCAGGATGATTTGATAATGATCTAGCTGAGTTCAAGGGATGAGGCAAGCCTAGGGTCCTCCTACAATGCTGCCATTTTAGCTTTTTCTTTTTCTTTTTTCCCAGTTTTCATATTTTAAAAATATTGCCAATCTGGTTGGTGAGGAATGGCATTACAGTGTTTTTTAAATTTGTATTTTTAAAAATTTTGAGTTTATGGGGCGCCTGGGTGGCGCAGTCGGTTAAGCGTCCGGCTTCAGCCAGGTCACGATTCGCGGTTGGCGAGTTTGAGCCCCGCGTCGGGCTCTGGGCTGATGGCTCAGAGCCTGGAGCCTGTTTCCGATTCTGTGTCTCCCTCTCTCTTTGCCCCTCCCCCATTCATGCTCTGTCTCTCTCTGTCCCAAAAATAAATAAACGTTGAAAAAAAAAAAAAATTAAAAAAAAAAAATTTTGAGTTTAAAGTTTTTCTTATATTTAAGTATCATTTTTATAGGCTTTTCTTTTTCAAGTAATTGCTTCTTTTCCCATTTACCTGTTAGATTTTTGATACTTTTTCCTGCAATTTTAAAGATTTCTTTATATATTTAATAGGATATAACCCTTTGTGGAGATAAATTGCAAATATTTTCCCCGGGTTTGTTAGTTACCTTTCTTCCTTTTTCTTTCAATTTAGATATAATTTACAAATAAATTAAAATTGACAGTAATTTATTTACTTGTTGAAGGGTTTTTTTGGTGATGAATAAAGCCTCTGATTATTTGCATACCAGTTTTGGTATAGATATTTATTTTTATTTTTGTCTTGGGCAAATACCTAAGAGTAGGATTACTGACTCCTATGGTAAGAGTATATCTAACTTTACAAGAGACTACCAAATGATTTTCTAAAAAAGCTTTACCGTTTTACATTCCCACCTGAAATGTATGAGTTTCCAGATGTTCTACATTCTCACCAGCCCTTCATAGTGTTAAAAAAAAAAAACCATGCTAATAGGTGTTTAGTAGTATCTTCTTGTTGTAGACTCTAAGTCTAAAGTTCTCTTTTGGCCAGTAAAAGAGCAGGATGCAGGATTAAAGCGAGAGATGGCTAATGTCTGGAAAGAGACAAGACCCCTGAATGAGGGTCCTTGCCCCGTATTTATTCAGATCAGAAGGCTTACAAACGTGATGGACATGCATAAAGAGACAAACTGGGAGCATTAACTTGGGGACGGGGGGGGAAAGGGGGGTTTTGAAGGTACACAGTGTTTGGAGTTTGGGTCAATATAAAGCAAAATCCTGGTGCTGGGCAGATGGGCGGGTCGTTGTTAACGGCAGACAGGAGGTGCCGTGTCTGTTTGACTTAGCTAGCCTAGGGGATGAGACAGATAGGGGAAATGACCTCAGGGTTAACAAGGCACCTTGTCTTTTTTTAACCATCTCCACGCTGGGCTGCTTCACCTGCAGCACAGCCGTCTTTAGCCCAATTTGCCTGTTTACCTAACTTGGTCCTTTCTTCCTGTGAAAGCAGCTTTCTGCTATAGTACTAAATTTGGGGTGCTTCCACCCTGAATGTATAATCTTATTTATTTCATATACCTATGTATTGGACACCTTTGTGACCCTATATTTGGGCCTTTGCCCCTCCCTCTCTATTCTGGGGGCTCTGCACCCCTTTCTATTTTGGGGTGTCTTTGCATCCCCTCTCTATTCTGGGGTGCCTTTGCTCCTCCATGTTCTTGGGGTGCCAATCTGGTTTACCCAAACTTGGGTGTGAGCATTCTATGGCTTTGTATTTCTTTATGCCTTGTTAACCCATTGGTGTAAGCCTGGGGGATTCCTAAACCTATCCCCCACATCTTGTCATTTTAATTTGCATTTCCCTAATAACTATGATGTTGAGTATTTTTTCATGTGTTTTTGACATTTATATCTTTGGTGAAATGCCTGGTCAGAATTTTTGTCCTTTTTAAATTGTGGTGCTTCTCTTAGTATTGAAATAGAATTTTTTTGTATTGTCTAGATATAAATCCTTTGTCAGATGTATGTATTGTGAATATTTTCTCCCATTCCCTGGTGTGCCTTTTGGTTTACTTAAGTATGTTATTAAGAGATCAGAATTTTTCTGGTGAAATCTATTTCATAAATTTTTTTTCTTTTTGGTATGTACTTTATGTTTTTTATCTAAGGAGTATTTACTTATGCCAAAGTATGGAAAATACTGTATATTTTTTTTCTAGTTTTATCATTTTATTTCTTACATTTAGGTCTTTAAATCTATTAAAGGTAATTTAACTTACTCTAATTTTACTCATAAAACAGTTTTCAACTTACAGAAAAATTGAGCAAATAGTACAGAGAGTTCCCATAATACTACTCCTCGCCCCCCCCCCAATCATACACAGTTTGCCCATCTTCATTAGTGTGGTACATTTGTTACAATAAATGAACTAATAGTCATATTATCATTAACTGTAGTCTGTAGTTTATATTAAGGTTCACTCTTTGTGTCCTACAGTTCTAAGGGTCTTGACAAATGTGTGATGTCATGTATCTAACATTGTAATATTACACGGAATAGTTTCCCCTCTGCACCATCTATTTATCCCTTCGTTTCCTCTGCCCTCACCCAAGTCTCTAGCAACCACTGATCCTTTTGTCTCTATAGTTTTTCCTTTTCCATATCATATTGTCTGAATTACATAGTACGTAGCCTTTTCAGATTGGTTTCTTTCACTTAGCAATGTGCTTTTATAGTCCCTCCATGTCTGTTCATGGTTTGATTGCTCATTTCTTTTTAGTGCAGAATAATAATCCATTGTCTGGATGTACCATAGTTTCTACTGAAAAACATCTTAGTTCCTTCTAATTTTTGGCAATTGATGTATTATTAACTAAACCCGTACCTTTATGAATAAAACTGCTATAAACATCCTTGTGCAGGTTGGTGTGTAGATATAAATTTTCAGTTCTTTGGGGTAAATACCAAGAAGTGTGATTGCTTAATTGTATGTTTAGTTTTGTAATAACTGCCAAACTATCTTCTATAGTGGCTGTGGTAATTTTGCATCTCACTAGCAATGAATGAGTTTCTGTTGCTCTTTGTCCTTGCTAGCATTTGGTATTACCAAGTTTTGTTTGTTTGTTTTGGGGGTTTTTTGATTTTTGTTTTTTGTTTTTGTATTTTAGCCATTTTGATAGGTGTGTAGTGGGGTTTCATTGTTTTAGTTTGCAGTTCTCTTATCACATATGTTGCACATCTTTTCATCTCCTTATTTTCTTTGGGTGACTATTCAGTTTGTTTTTTTTTTTTTGACTAGGTTTCTTATTTCCTAATTGTTGAATTTTATGAGTGTTTGCATATTTTGGATACAAGTCCTTTATCTGATATGTGTTTTGCAAAATTTTCTCTTAGTCCGTGGATTGTCTTTTCAGTTTCTTTTACAAAGCAGTATAACCTATCAGTTATTTCTTTCATGGATCATGCTTTTGGTGTATCTAAATTGTACTTAAAGGAAATATTTAAGACAATTTTGGTATATATGGGGGAGGGTGAAGGGTCATAAAGGAAGGGTGGTTTCTACACTTGATTTGAACTAGTAAAATGTTGACAGTAATAGTGATATATATAGAGAGTAGTCCCTAAAAAGCCATATAAAAAACATACTCAGAAACAGAAGAGATAAAGCAGAATTCCAAAAGAAATGTTAAAGTAACCCACAGAGAGGCAGGTTAAAAGAAAAAAAAAAAAGAAAAAAGAATACCAAGAGAACAAAGGAAAAATAAAATGCCGGATGTAAGCACTAATACATTAGATTTAAATGGTCTGACTGCACCCTTAGAAGAGACTGTCAAAATATTGTAATAGCTGTGACCCAATTATACGTGTTAATAAGAAACTCACTTCAAATATGATTATATAGGCAGATTGAGGGTACAAATGTAGGCAGAGATATGCCATGCAAACCTTAATCAAAGGAAAGCAGTAGTGACTATTTCTTAAAAAAATTTTATTGTTAAGTAATCTCTATATCCAACATGCTGCTTTGAACTTATAACCCTGAGATCAAGAGTCACATGCTCTACTGACTGAGCCAGCCAGGTGCCCCAGTAGTAACTATTTTAATATTGATTAAGTAGGCTTTAGAAAAAAAAAAAATTGCTGAAGGGGAGGATACTTTGTAAAGATAAAATTCACTTAGATTATATGACAGTCCTAAAGTATGTGTACCGAGCAATAGAACTGTAAGACTTAAGCAATCTTTTCACAATTGGCAGAACAGTAAGGCAGAATATCAGTAAGTATATAGGAGAACTCAATAGTGTTGTTAACCAATAAGATTTAAGTGGCATTTATAGAATATTTTACCTAATAAATGAAGAATATACATTATTATTTTTTAATTAATAAGGGTTCATTTTTTTAAAGTTTTAAGTTTACAGAAAAATTGAGAAAATGCAGATGGTTCCTATATATCCTTCACAACCCCTCCCCCATAAAACCAGTTTTCTCTATTACTATTGTGTATTGGTACGATACATTTATCACAATTGAACCAATATTGATGTATTATTAACTAAGATCTATAGGTTGCATTAGGGTTCACTCTACATTATACATTATATTTGTTTTTGTCAAATGTTAAATTATATCATATTACAGTATCACATAGAGTAGTCACACTACTGTAAAAATCCCCTGTACTCTCAACTTTTCATCCATCCCTCCCTTCAAACTCTAAACAACTACTGATGTTTTACTCTCCTTATTTTTGTGACTTTTCCAGAATGTCATACACTTGGAATCCTATATTATGTAGCCTTTTCACTTTATTTCTTCACTTAGCAACATGCGTTTAAGGTTCCTCTATGTCTTCCTGGCTTGTTAGTCCATTTCTTTTTATTGCTGAATAGTAAATACTGTTTTGTAGTATTTTCTGTACTCTTTGGACCATATATTAGCCATGAAACAAACCTCAACAAATTTGAAATAATTTAAATCATACTTAGTGTGTTCTGACTTTAATAGACTCAAACTGAAAATTCAAAGTAGAAAAACAACAAGGAACTTTCTAACTACTTGGATATTAAATGTCTCTTTTAAATAATCCATGGGTCAAAGATAAAGTCTCAAGGAGGAAAATTTTATATATATGCATCTGAAAGAAAATGTAAGCACAGCTACCAAAATATGTGAGACAAAGTATTAAAGCATGGTATGGAGAAGAATTTATATCACTAAATACTTTTGTTAGAAATGAGGAAAGTTCTCAATTCCATAATTTACTTCCTACTTCAAGAAAGTAAAAACGGGGGGGGGGGGGGGAGGAGTATAATTAATCCCAAACCAGCAAAACGAAGGAAATTAATGAATTTGAGAGTAGAAAACAATAGAGAAATCAGTGAAACAAAAAATAACGTTGGTAAACTTCTAGGAAGTATAACAAAGATAAAGAAGACAAGTCACAGTATCAGGAAAGATCCTATAGCCCTTGAAAAGATAGGGCATAATATGAATGAGTTTATACTCATAAATTAATCACCTTAGAACTTAAAGACCAGTTCTTCAAAATCAACAAACTACTTAATCTAAACCACAATTAAAAAAATGTTTTTGTTTTTTTTGAGAGAGTGAGAGAGAGACAGAGTGAGAGCAGGGGAGGAACAGAGAGAGAGGGAGACGCAGAATCTGAAGCAGGCTCCAGGCTCTGAGCTGTCAGCACAGAGCCTGACGTGGGGCTCGAAACCACAAACCGTGAGATCATGACCTGAGCCGAAGTCGGACACCTAACCGACTGAGCCACGCAGGCACCCCTTTTTAAAAATTTTTTTTAAATCTTTATTTATTTTTGAGAGAATCTAAACCACAATTAAATGCACAACTTGAATAGTCCCATAGCCATTAAGGAAATTGAATGTATAATTTGAAAGATTCTAAATAGAAATCTTAAGACCCAGGTGATTTCAATGTTATATACTGCAAATTATTTAAGAATAATTAAAATCAACTTTACATAATCTCACTGAAAAAAATAGAACTCATTTTGACCCTAATATTACCCTAATATGAAAACCATTCAAAGTTAGTACAAAATCCCCACAAAAGTCCAGACCAATGTCTTTCACTACCTTAGACCCAAAATAGTTTTGACATATTAGCAAATTGAATCTAGTCCTGTATGAGTAGAATTATACACCATGACCAGTGGAATTTTCCCAGGTATGCAAGGCTGGTTTAGCATTTGAAAATCAATCAGTATAATGCACCTTAATAACAAATCATGTGATTATATTAATTGATGCCAAAAAGGCATATGACAAAATCAAATGCCCATTTGTGATAACTTTCAGAAAATCAGGAATATAGTGTAACTCTGTTGACTTGATAAAGAGCATCTATAAAAAAACCCACAGGTAACATCGTATATAATGATGAAAGATTGAATACATAACCCTTGGGTTAGGAAAACGGAAAGAATGTTACTCTTACCTCTCTTACTCAGCATAGTACCAAAAGTTCAAGCTATAGGAAGGCAAGAAAATGAAATAAAAGGTATCCTAATTAAAAAGAAAGAAATTTGTCCCAGGGTGCCTGGGTGGCTCAATTGGTTGAGCGTCCGACTTCGGCTCAGGTCATGATCTCGCGGTTCATGAATTCGAGCCCCACATCGGGCTCTGTGCTGACAGCTCAGAGCCTGGAGCCTGCTTCAGATTCTGTGTCTCCCTCTCTCTCTGCCCCTTCCCTGCTCATGCTCTCTCAAAAATGAATAAATGTCAAAAAAAATTAAAGAAAAAAAAAGAAATATGTCCCTAGTTGCAGATAATATGTATATGTAAAAATTTTCAGAGTCTACAAAAAAGCCCCCCAAACTCCTTAGAATTAGTGATTTTAGCAATGTCACAGGCTCTAAGATCAATACACAGAATCAGTCATATTTCTGTATATTATTGATTTATATATGAAAATCAAAATTTATAAATACAATTTATAGCTACTCTAAGGAAATATAATACTTAGATATAAACTTAATGAAACATGTATAGGATCTGTATTCCAGAAATTATATTTAAATCCTAGGGTGTTGGGGCGCCTGGGTGGCGCAGTCGGTTAAGCGTCCGACTTCAGCCAGGTCACGATCTCGCGGTCCGTGAGTTCAAGCCCCGCGTCAGGCTCTGGGCTGATGGCTCGGAGCCTGGAGCCTGTTTCCGATTCTGTGTCTCCCTCTCTCTCTGCCCCTCCCCCGTTCATGCTCTGTCTCTCTCTGTCCCAAAAATAAATAAAAAACGTTGAAAAAAAAAATAAAAAAAAAATAAATCCTAGGGTGTTTTTGTAGATATAGACAAGCTTATTCTAAAATTTGTATGAAAAAGTAAAGACCCTAGAATAGTTAAAACAATCTTGAAAAAGACTAAATTGTTGGAATCATTCTACTCGTTATTAATGCCTACTGTATATCTAGAATAATCAAGGTATTATACTGTATATCTAGAATAATCAAGGTAGTATTGTACTGGTAAAGGGATGGACACACATATCAACGTAACAAAATTGAGAAATGAGAAATAGACACAATTATGCTCAACTGATTTTGACAAAAACAGAAAAAGTTCAGTAGGGAAAGAGAGCCTTTCAACAATGGTACTTGAGCAACTGGACATCCATAGGGGAGAAAAAAGACTCTTGACCTGAACTTCATACCTTATACAAAAATGAACTGAAAACAAATTATAGACTTCAGTATAAAATGTAAAACTTAAAACTGTAAAACTTCTAGAAGAAAACAGGAGAAATTCTTCAAAATCTTGGCGTAGACAAGGAGTTCATATACTTCAAAAGCATGACCCATAAAAGGAAAAATTGATGAATGAAACCTTGTGAAAATTAAAAACTCTTATTCTGCTGAAGACGCTGGCTAAGAGGTTATAAAGAGAAGCTACAGAGTGGCAGAATTTATTTGTAAACCATGTTATCTTGCATGTAAATACTAGCATTTACAATACATAAAAAAACTAGAGAATAGTAAAAAAAAAAACCAGACCACCAATCCAATTAGAACATGGACAAAAGATATGAAGGGGTATTTCAAGGAAGAAGATATGCAGATGGTACATTAGAAAAGGAAGAGCTGTTTAACATCATTAGCCATGTTTGAAATACAAATTAAAACCACTGGGAAATATATCTACCTATTAATAAAATTAAAAATAGTGGTAACACCCAAGTATTGGTTAGGATGCAGAGAATCTGGATTACTCCTGCGTTTTTGATTGGAATGTAAAATGGTATAGCCGTTCTAGAAAAGTTTGGTGGTTTCTTATAAAAAAACCTGCAACTGCCCTATAATCCAGCAGTTATACTCTTGAGTGTAAAAAATAAATCCCAGAGAGATGAAAACTTATGCTCACAGAAAAACCTGTGTATGAGTGTTCATAGCATCTTATTCATAATAGTAAGAATGGAGAAATGCCCAGATGTCTTTTAATAGTTAGATGCCTTAAACAAATTGTGGTGCATTAATTGCAAGTTGTTGTTACATTAACATTTGTTAAGTAGGGCCCCTTAGGATGTTTGATTGTGAGCCCAGGTTCTATAAGAGACCACAAGGGAAACTGAAATAAGAGTTTATTACTCACTGGTCCTTGGAAGGAAGTACACAGCACATCTTCAGGGGCCACATGAAGTCAAGGCAGGGTGCAGGAAGACAGCAGGTCAGGATTTGGGGTACATGCCTTTGTTAGGGTCTGTAGGTAGTGCTTTGGGGTTTTGGGGCTGAGACTGGATTGATCAAACCAGAGAAAGCAAGGTTTTGGTAAGCTTTTCAGGGGTCTAATATAAGGAGTACACAAGGGAAAAGCCCTGGGAGGCAAGGGAAACTGTCATAAGGGCCATTGGGGAAGTTATATCACAACTTAACATACAGTTGTGACTCTGCAGGCTATTAACTAGGGCATGTGCTTGCATGAAGAGCTAATGTCAGTTTAGGGCCCCTTCAGGCCTATTGGCCAAACAAAATGGATGCTGAGGTAGCAACACTGTGGGGGAGCTTAGCTAAACTCTTGACACATGTAATACCACTTAGGAATAAAAAAGAATGAAGTTGATAAAACAACCTGGGCAAATCCTCAGAGAATTCTGCCAAGTGAAAAAATCCAATTGTGAAAGATTACATATGATTTATATAATATTCTTAAAATGACAGAATTATGGCAATGGCAAATAGAGTAGTGGTTGTTAAGTTCAGGGATGGGGTTGGGTGCAGGAGGGTGATGGGTTATGAAAGATTACATGAAATATCTTTGTGTTAATGGAAATGTTCTGTGTCTTGACTACCAATAAAGTATCTTGGTGGTGACGTTGTAATATGGTTTTGTAAGCTGTTGTTGGAGTAATGTGGTAAATAGTAAAAGGGTTATCTTTGTGTTATTACAACTGTATACGAATGTGTACATTTATCTTAAAATTGAAAATTTAATTAAGAATACTCTGGTCTTAAGTAATTGATTTATCAGACCTCTTTTTGTGTAGATTTCACGTTATCTGGGTAAGCCTTCATTGTCTTTTCTGTTTCTAATTTTTGTTTACTTATTTTTTAAAGTAGGCTCAGGCTACATGCCCAGCGTGGAGTCCAACATGGGGCTTGAACTCACAACCCTGACATCAAGAACTGAGATGAGATCAAGAGTTGGATGCCTAACCACCTGAACCACCCAGGTACCCCTAAGCCTTCATATTAAATGCAAGTACGATATCATCTTAATGTCTGGAACTCAACTGTTTAGCCAGTGAACATGTTTTGAACACAGCTCAGAAGTAGAATGAAAAGTATTTTGAATATCTAAAAGAGGTACAGCAGTGTCTGTACTAGAACTTACGTTGAATTCATTTCAGTGTATCTCTCACTTGAAGCCTTTAAGTACATAATTCTAATAAGTCTGCTTTCCAAGTCTATGACAGATTTAGAAGGTAGAAGAGGAGTGATAGCATGATATATTGATCGTTACTACAAATGCAGCTCATAACCTGACTGCAGGTAAGGAGACAAACATATAAAATAGAGTAGTCCGGGACAATTAGTAGAGGGCATCCAGAAAAGGTGAAGTTATATTCTCTGTTTGTCAGGCAGAAATGTATGTTATACATGTTATGTATGTTATACATTTTAGGATTCTCTTCTAAAGTTAAAAAAAAAGTTTGCATGTGGTGTAAACCCTCAGCTCATTGAGGAAACTCAGCTATTTAGAAGACAACAGCTTTTGTAGTTCCTGGGAGGGGTGGAAAATCCTTATTGATTTGGAAATGAAGTGTGGGTGTGTTGTTTTTTTTTTTTGGATCCCCTGTTTTCTACAAAACAGTAGGTTAAGTGATAGTGAAGTTTTCATTGTTTAGATTGGTATCAGTATCAGGGAAATAACAATATCTGTTGGGAAAGGTCAATAAGCTGAAATACAGTGGGAGCAGATCTAGGGGGACATATTTTCCTGAGGCGATGGCCAACAGTATAAAACAGTTTTCAGTGTGTGGGCTTCTCAGGGGAATTGCAAAATGGAAAAATATTTTTGGAATAGTACTAAGTTGTTACTTTCACTTTTACTGTGTTGGCATCTGTACTGATGGTGTCAAAGCAGCAGAAAATAAATCTGCTTCTGCCTGAGTACAGAGGTAGTGGTACCAAACTGTAGCAGTAGTCATTGTCTTCTTCACCATGCACTTGTACTAAAAAAAAAAACACACAATTTTTCTTAAAAAATGTTTTTGAGCAATAAATGTTACTAATTATATTAAACATAGACCCTTGAATACATGTCTTAATATAGTGTGATAAAAAGGGAAGTAAGCCCAAATCACTTCTGTAAACTGAGTTATGGTATTTGCCTTGAGAAACGTGACCTATAATACAAAAAACAGTGTTACTCGCTTTTTTCACTTACAACAGTTACTTAGCAGAATAACTGACAAACAATGGTTTTTTATAATTGGATATTAGACATATTTTTTTCCTAAATAAATAAGTGAGCTTATCCCTTCAAGGAAAACAACTGATAGTATTTGTTGCTCATTTAAAATTTTAGCTTACAAACAAATTTTAGAATGTTTGTAAACTTAAATCCACCTGTGTGAGCTTTATAGCTTTCACTGATACTTAAAAGACTTTTATGATGACAACTTAATGAACATGATTTTTAAAATATTGTCCAATGAAATATGCCAATATTTTGAAGATCTGCATTACTCAGTGAACCAATATTTTCTTTTTTTATATGAAATTTATTGTCAAATTGGTTTCCATACAACACCCAGTGCTCATCCCAAAAGGTGCCCTCCTCAGTACCCATCACCCACCCTCCCCTCCCACCTACCCCCCATCTACCCTCAGTTTGCTCTCAGTTTTTAAGAGTCCCTTATGCTTTGGCTCTCTCCCTCTCTAACCTCTTCTTTTTTTTTTCTTCCCCTCCCCCATGAACTTCTGTTAAGTTTCTCAGGATCCACATAAGAGTGAAAACATACGGTGTCTGTCTTTCTTTGTATGACTTATTTCACTTAGCATAACACTCTCCAGTTCCATCCACGTTGCTACAAAAGGCCATATTTCATTCTTTCTCATTGCCACATAGTATTCCATTGTGTATATAAACCACAATTTCTTTATCCATTCATCAGTTGATGGACATATAGGCTCTTTCCACAATTTGGCTATTGTTGAGAGTGCTGCTCTGAACATTGGGGTACAAGTGCCCCTATGCATCAGCACTCCTGTATCCCTTGGGTAAATTCCTAGCAGTGCTACTGCTGGGTCATAGAGTACGTCTATTTTTAATTTTTTTTTTTAATTTTTTTTTTTTTCAACATTTATTTATTTTTGGGACAGAGAGAGACAGAGCATGAACGGGGGAGGGGCAGAGAGAGAGGGAGACACAGAATCGGAAACAAGCTCCAGGCTCTGAGCCATCAGCCCAGAGCCCGATGCGGGGCTCGAACTCGCGGACCGCGAGATCGTGACCTGGCTGAAGTCGGACGCTTAACCGACTGCGCCACCCAGGCGCCCCTATTTTTAATTTTTTGAGGAACCTCCACACTGTTTTGCAGAGTGGCTGCACCAGTTTGCATTCCCACCAACAGTGCAGGAGGGTTCCCGTTTCTGCACATCCTCTCCAGCATCTGTAGTCTCCTGATTTGTTCATTTTAGCCACTCTGACTGGCATGAGGTGATATCTGAGTGTGGTTTTGATTTGTATTTCCCTGATGAGGAGCGACGTTGAGCATCTTTTCATGTGCCTGTTGGCCATCCGGATGTCTTTTTTAGAGAAGTGTCTCTTCATGTTTTCTGCCCATTTCTTCACTGGATTATTTTTTTTTCGGGTGTGGAGTTTAGTGAGTTCTTTATAGATTTTGGATACTAGCCCTTTGTCTGATATGTAATTTGCAAATATCTTTTCCCATTCCGTTGGTTGCCTTTTAGTTTTGTGGATTGTTTCCTTTGCTGTGCAGAAGCTTTTTATCTTCATGAGGTCCCAATAGTTCATTTTTGCTTTTAATTCCCTTGCCTTTGGGGATGTGTCAAGTAAGAAATTGCTGCGGCTGAGGTCAGAGAGATTTTTTCCTGCTTTCTCCTCTAGGGTTTGGATAGTTTTCTGTCTCACATTCAGGTCCTTTTTCCATTTTGAGTTTGTTCTTGTGAATGGTGTAAGAAAGGTGTCTAGTTTCATCCTTCTGCATGTTGCTGTCCAGTTCTCCCAGCACCATTTGTTAAAGACACTTTTTTCCATTGGATACTCTTTCCTGCTTTGTCAACGATTAGTTGGCCATACTTTTGTGGGTCTAGTTCTGGGGTTTCTATTCTAATCCATTGGTCTATGTGTCTGTTTTTGTGTCAATACCATGCTGTCTTGATGATTACAGCTTTGTAGTAGAAGCTAAAGTCTGGGATTGTGATGCCTCCTGCTTTGGTCTTCTTCAAAATTACTTTGGCTATTCGGGGCCTTTTGAGGTTCCATACAAATTTTAGGATTGCTGGGTCTAGTTTCGAGAAGAATGCTGGTGCAATTCTAATTGGGATTGCATTGAATGTGTAGGTAGCTTTTGGTAGTATTGACATTTTAACGATATTTATTCTTCCAATCCATGAGCACAGAATGTTTTTCCATTTCTGTATATCTTCTTCAATTTCCTTCATAAGCTTTCTATAGTTTTCAGCATACAGATCTTTTGCATCTTTGCTTAGGTTTATTCCTAGGTATTTTATGCTTCTTGGTGCATTTGTGAATGGGATCAGTTTCTTTATTTGTCTTTTTGTTGCTTCATTATTAGTGGATAAGAATGCAACTGATTTCTGTACATTGATTTTGTATCCTGCAACTTTGCTGAATTCATGTATCAGTTCTAGCAGACTTTTGGTGGAGTCTATCGGGTTTTCCATGTATAATATCATGTCATCTGCAAAAAGTGAAAGCTTAACCTCATCTTTGCCAATTTTGATGCCTTTGATTTCCTTTTGTTGTCTGATTGCTGATGCTAGAACTTGCAGCACTATGTTAAACAACAGTGGTGAGAGTGGGCATCCCTGTCGTGTTCCTGATCTCAGGGAGAAAGCTCTCAGTTTTTCCCCATTGAGGATGATATTAGCAGTGGGCTTTTCATAAATGGCTTTTATGATGTTTAAGTATGTTCCTTCTATCCCGACTTCCTTGAAGGTTTTTATTAAGAAATGATGCTGAATTTTGTCAAATTCTCTTTCTACATTGATTAACAGGATCATATGGTTCTTTTTTTTTATTAATGTGACGTATCACGTTGATTGATTTGCGAATGTTGAACCAGCGCTGCAGCCCAGGAATGAATCCCACTTGATCATGGTGAGTAATTCTTTTTATAAGCTGTTGAATTCGATTTGCTAGTACCTTATTGAGAATTTTTGCATCCATATTCATCAGGGATATTGGCCTGTAGTTCTCTTTTTTTCTGGGTCTGTGTCTGGTTTAGGAATCAAAGGAAGGCTGGCTTCACAGAATGAGTCTGGAAGTTTTCCTTCCCTTTCTATTTTTTGGAATAGCTTGAGAAGGATAGGTATTATTTCTGCTTTAAAAGTCTGATAGAATTCCCCTGGGAAGCCATCTGGTCCTGGACTCTTATTTGTTGGGAGAGTTTTGATAACTGATTCAATTTTTTTCGCTGTTATGGGTCTGTTCAAGCTTTATATTTCTTCCTGTTAGAGTTTTGGAAGTGTGTGGGTGTTTATGAATTTGTCCATTTCTTCCAGGTTGTCCCGTTTGTTGGCATATAATTTTTCATAGTATTCCCTGATAATTGCTTGTATTTCTGAGGGAGGGGTGTAATAATTCCATTTTCATTCATGCTTTTATCTATTTGGGTCATCTCCCTTTTCTTTTTGAGAATCCTGGCTAGAGGTTTATCAATTCTGTTTATTTTTTCAAGAAACCAACTCTTGGTTTCGTTGATCTGCTCTACAGTTGTTTTAGATTCTATATTGTTTATTTCTGCTCTGATCTTTATTATTTCTCTTCTTCTGCTGGGTTTGGGGTGTCTTTGCTGTTCTGCTTCTATTTCCTTTAGGTGTGCTGTTAGATTTTGTATTTAGGATTTTTCTTGTTTCTTGAGATAGCCTGGATTGCAATGTATTTTCCTCTCAGGACTGCCTTCACTGCATCCCAAAGAGTTTGGGTTGTTGTATTTTCCTTTTCATTTGTTTCCATATATTTTTTAATTTCTTCTCTAATTGCCTGGTTGACCCATAAATTCTTGAGTAGAGTGTTCTTTAACCTCCATGTTTTTGGAGGTTTTCCAGACTTTTTCTGTGGTTGATTTCAAGCTTCATAGCATTGTGGTCTGAAAGTGCGCATGGTTTCATCTCAATTCTTGTATACTTATGAAGGGCTGTTTTGTGACCCACTATGTGATCTATCTTGGAGAATGTTCCATGTGCACTCGAGAGGAAAGCACATTCTGTTGCCTTGGGATGCAGAGTTCTAAATATATCTGTCAAGTCCATCTGATCCAATGTATCATTCAGGGCCCTTGCTTCTTTATCCTGTGTCTAGATGATCTATCCATTGTTGTAAGTGGAGTGTTAAAGTCCCCTGCGGTTACCACATTCTTATCAATAAGGTTGCTTATGTTTGTGAGTAATTGTTTTATATATTTGGGGGCTCCTGTATTCGGCGCATAGACATTTATAATTGTTAGCTCTTCCTGATGGATAGACCCTGTAATTTTTATATAATGCCCTTCTTCATCTCTTGTTATAGCCTTTAATTTAAAGTCTAGTTTGACTGATATAAGTATGGCTACTCCAGCTTTCTTTCGACTTCCAGTAGCATGATAAATAGTTTTCCATCCCCTCACTTTCAATCTGAAGGTGTCCTCAGGTCTAAAATGAGTCTCTTGTAGACAGCAAATAGATGGGTCTTGTGTTTTTATCCATTCTGATATCCTATGTCTTTTGGTTGGAGCATTTATTCCATTTACATTCAGTGTTATTATAGAAAGATATGGGTTTAGGGTCCTTGTGATGTCTGTAGATTTCATGCTCCAGTGATGTCTCTGGTACTGTGTCTCACAGGATCCCCCTTAGGATCTCTTGTAGGGCTGGTTTAGTGGTGAGGAATTCCTTCAGTTTTTGTTTGTTTGGGAAGACCTTTATCTCTCCTTCTATTCTAAATGACAGACTTGCTGGATAAAGGATTCTCGGCTGCATATTTTTTCTGTTCATCACATTGAAGATTTCCTGCTATTCCTTTCTGGCCTGCCAAGTTTCAGTAGATAGATCCATCACGAGTCTTATCGGTCTCCCTGTATATGTTAGAGCATGTTTATCCCTAGCTGCTTTCAGAATTTTCTTTATCCTTGTATTTTGCCAGTTTCACTATGATATGTCGTGCAGAAGATCGATTCAAGTTACGTCTGAAGGGAGTTCTCTGTGCCTTGGATATCAATGCCTTTTTCCTTTCCCAGATCAGGGAAGTTCTCAGGTATGATTTGTTCAAGTACACCTTCAGCACCTTTCCCTCTCTCTTCCTCCTCTGAAATCCCAATTATGTGTATATTATTGTGTTTCATTGTGTCAGTTAGTTCTCTTAATTTTCCCCTCATACTCCTGGATTTTTTTATCTCTCTTGTTCTCAGCTTCTTCTTTTTCCATAATTTTATCTTCTAATTCACCTATTCTCTCCTCTGCCTCTTCAATCTGAGCTGTGGTCTCCTCCATTATATTTTGCAGCTCATTTATAACATTTTTTAGCTCCTCCTGACTGTTTCTTAGTCCTTCGATCTCTGTAGTAATAGATTCTCTGCTGTCCTCTATACTGTTTTCAAGCCCAGCGATTAATTTTATGACTATTATTTTATTTTATTTTTATTTTTTTTTATTAAAATTTTTTTTCACCGTTTATTTATTTTTGGGACAGAGAGAGACAGAGCATGAACGGGGGAGGGGCAGAGAGAGAGAGGGAGACACAGAATCGGAAACAGGCTCCAGGCTCCGAGCCATCAGCCCAGAGCCCGACGCGGGGCTCGAACTCGCAGACTGCGAGATCGTGACCTGGCTGAAGTCGGATGCTTAACCGACTGCGCCACCCAGGCGCCCCTATGACTATTATTTTAAATTCATTTTCTGTTACATTGTTTAAATCGTTTTTGATCAGTTCGTTAGCGCTCGCTACTTCCTGGAGTTTCTTTTGAGGAGAATTCTTCCTTTTCGTCATTTTGGATAGTCCCTGGAGTGGCACGGAACTGCAGGGCTCTTCCTCTGTGCTGTCTGGAGTAACTTGTGTTGGTGGGCAGGCCGCAGTTAGACCTGATGTCTACCCCAGCCCACTGCTGGGGCCATAGTCAGCCTGGTGTGTACCTTCTCTTCCCCTCTCCCAGAGGCAGGACTCCCTGTGGAGTGGTGTGTCCCCTGTCTGGGCTACTTGCACACTGCCAGGCTTGTGGTGCTGCTTTGATGGGATCTGGCGTATTAGCCAGGGTGGATCCGCTAGGTGCACAGGGGCAGGAGGGGCAGACTCAGCTTGGTTTGCCTTCGGTGGTCTGCTTCGGGAGGGGACCTGTGGCACCAGGAGGGAGGCAGACTTGTTGGAGGGATGGATCCACAGAAGCACTGTCTTGGGTGTTTGCGCGGTGCAAGCAAGTTCCATGACGGGAACTGGTTCCCTTTGGTATTTTGGCTGGGGGATGGGCGAGGGTGATGGCGCTTTCTAGTGCCTTTGTTCCCCGCCAAGCTGGGCTCTGTCCTCCGGGCCTCAACAACTCTCCCTCCCATTGTCCTCTAGCCCTCCCGCTCTCGGAGCAGAGCTGTTGACCTATAACATTCCAGATGTTAAGTCCCGCTGGCTGTCAGAACACACTCCGTCCGGCCCCTCTGCTTTTGCAAGCCAGACTCGGGGCCTCTGCCTGGCCGGGTGGGCTGCCCCTCCACTGCTCCAGCTCCCTCCCACCAGTCCATGGAGCGCGCACCGCGTTTCCACCCTTCCTACCCTCTGCCATGGGCCTCTCGTCTACGCTTGGCTCTGGAGAGTCCATTCTGCTATTCTTCTGGTGGTTTTCTGGGTTATTTACGCAGATGTGGGTGGAATCTAAGTGGTCAGCAGGATGCGATGAGCCCAGCGTCCTCTTACACCGCCATCTTCCTGAGCCAATATTTTCCAAATGATCCTTGTAGGATGTTCTATAATCATGCATGGATCAAATATTCATTGAAAGAGCAAGACTGACCAGTGGGTTTTAATATAACAGAGTATGAAAAGTTACGTTTTTGTTTTTTTTTTTTTATTTTTTTTTTCAACGTTTATTTATTTTTGGGACAGAGAGAGACAGAGCATGAACGGGGGAGGGGCAGAGAGAGAGGGAGACACAGAATCGGAAACAGGCTCCAGGCTCTGAGCCATCAGCCCAGAGCCCGACGTGGGGCTCGAACTCACGGACCGCGAGATCATGACCTGGCTGAAGTCGGACGCTTAACCGACTGCGCCACCCAGGTGCCCCGAAAAGTTACGTTTTTAGATTCAACATTACAACTAATCTTTGGGAAACTACCACTTGTTGGGTTTTGGTATAGTACCATTGAAGAATATTCATAATTATTTGAAAGGATATTAATGTATTTATTTTTCAACTACATATCAGGCGGGATTTTATACATTTCCACCCAAGCAAAACATTTCATAATAGTTTGAATGCAGAAGCTTACATGAGGTCTAGTTCTCTTCTATTAAACTAAGGATTAAGGAGAATTGCAAGAATGTATAAATATATATAAAACAATGTCATTCATCACTAAGGTTATTTGGTTTTGAAAATATCATTTTCCACAACAATTTGTTATGTATGTAATATATTAGGGTTAGGGTTATAAATAAATCATTAACCATTTTAATCAAAGTTAACTAATCAAATCATTAAATTGATTATATTATTAATAGGTATTTTAAACACGTATTTAAATTATTAAATTATTTTAGTAAGTAAATCAACTAAAGCTCTTTGGGTTCTTAATAGTTCTAAGAGTATAAACTCTTGAAAAGCTTTAAAACCACTGGTCTAAAGTGCATGTTTGGGATTGGGGACAAGGTATAAGTCGGATCTAGCCTGGCATTCAGAGGGATGGGATCCAAATTGGTAGGTAGAGCATTTCAGCAGAAAACTTCTAGGTAGGTATGTTACTCAGGCAGATAGATACTAGCACATTATCCTCCCTTGGTGGTTGGTTTAGGTGGTGTAGGACCCAAACCAAAGGATTGAGGTACAGGGCAAGATTCCTAACAGTCATATCAGATTGAGAATAGGAGGTTAGAGGAAAGCTCCATTTTTGTGAAAGCATAGGTTGTCAGGGCTCACCTTTGTCATACTACATATCAGGTTTTTGTAGTGAAGTAGTTTCAGTCTTACCCATCGGTAAGAGGTAGAACTCCAGAATTCATCCTTTTGCAGTCAGTGCCCAGCCTCAGAGACTCCAGCTGATTAAGTTGCAATTTTATACTAGATGGTTACCTAAGCTGTTTATTTATAGTAATGTTTGGACTTAGGGAATGCACTATTCCTTTGTATTTAGAAGTCTTCCCACCCCCATCTTCTTGTGCATCTTTTAAATGATTCTTAACTTTATGTAAAATGTAACTTATAAGTTAACTAAACAATAGTTTAATGTACCAGTGAGCTAATGGCACATATTCCAGATGCAGATGTACTTCTTATGATTTAAATTTAAAAATAAAATCTGGGGTGCCTGAGTGGCTCAGTCAGTTAAGCATCTGACTTTAGCTCAGGTCGTGATCTCGCGGTTTGTGAGTTCAAGTCCTGCATCGGGCTCTGTGCTGACAGCTGAGAGCCTGGAGCCTGCTTCAGATTCAGTGTCTACCTCACTCTCTGCCCCTCCCCTGCTCATGTGCTCTCTTGCTCTCTGTCTCTCTCAAAAATAACATTTAAAAAATTATTGAAAATAAAAGTTCTGCCATAGAGTTGTACAGTTTTATAAGGTGGTTTAAACAAAAAATACAATTGTCTGATTTCCCTTACCCCTGAATTTTCCATTTTCAAAGGTAACCAGATGATGTTGAAATTTTAGTTGATTCTTCTGTTAGATCTGCTTATCTAAATAATATGCTAGTAGAGTTTATTTTTAAGTTTTAGCCATTATCTATTGACTGACCACCCTGGATGATAAAGATTTAAATTCTTTCATACACATACCCTTCAATCCCCCACCCTGAATTCAGCTATATTAATACATACTCAATTGCTGGTCCTTTCCATTATCTTAATATATTTATATCATGATTTTTATTTTCCCACTATGCAGTGTCTAGTTTTTAAAATTTTATTTAGGTTTACTGAAGTGTAATTTAAATAATGTAAAATTCACCCTCTTTAGTTTTATACCTCTATGAGTTTTCACAAAGGGATTTCACAGTATAACTATCACTATAATCAAGGTATAGAATTGTTTCACAGCCTAAAAAATTTCTCTCCTGATCCTTTGTAGTTAGCTGTTTCCTCTCATTCTCTAATAATCCAGTAGTGTTTGTGAAAAGCCTGTTTTTTTCTTTGAACTCTTTTACATCAGTGCCACAAATTAATTGACCATATATCTGTGGGTCTATTTCTAGATATGGTATTTTGTTCCACTGATCTATGTGTCTGTCATTTTGCTAATATCGCATAATATGTTTTGAAATCAGTCTTTAAAACAGGTAGTGTGAGTGCTCCAACTTTAGTGTTTTTAGGGTTTTTTTTGGTGTGTGTGTGTGTGTGTGTGTGTGTGTGTGTGTTTCTCCCCCTTAGCCCCTGGCAACCACTGATCTTTTTATAGTCTCCATGGTTTTGTCTTTTCTAGAATGTCAGATAGATGGAATCATACAGTGTGTAGTTTTTCAGATTGACTTCTTTCACTTAGTAATATGCATTTAAGGTTCCTATTTGTCTTTTCATGGCTTGATAACTCATCTCTTTTTAGTGCTGAATATTCCATTATTTCGTGTACCAGTTCACTCACTCACAGAGGGACGTCTTGATTGCTTCCAAGTTTTGGCAATTAATCAATAAAGCTGCTATAAATATCTATGTACAGGTTATTGTGTGGATACAAGCTTTCAACTCCTTTAGGTAAATACCAAGAAGTATGATAACTGGATCATGTTATAAGAGTATGTTTAGTTTTGTAACAAACTGCCAAACTGTCTTATAAAGTGGCTGTACCATTTTGCATCCCCACTAGCAATGAATGAGAGTTCCTGTTGTTCCATACCCTCTCTAATATTTGGTATTGTCAGAATTCCAGATTTTGATTATTGTAATAGGTATATAGTGGTATCTCATTGTTACTTTAATTTGTTTCCTGATGATATGTTGTGGAGCATCTTATACGATTATTTGCCATCTGTATATCTTTGGTTAGGTGTGTCTGTTCAGGTGTTTTGCACATTTTTTAATTGGGTTTCCTTGTTGTGTTTTAAGTGTGTTTGTATATTTTGGATAACAGTCTTTTATCAATTAATGTCTTTATGGATATTTTTCCTTCACTTTTTTTTTGATAGTGTCTTTTGCAGAGCAGAAGTTTTGAATTTTAATGAAGTCCAACATATCAATTTTTTTTTCATGGATCTTACCTTTGGTGTTATATCTAGAAAGTCCTCACCATACAAAAGTTCATCTAGATTTTCCTGTGTTTTAGGAATTTCATAGTTTCGCATTTTATATTTAGGTTTGTGATCCATTTTAAGTTAATTTTTGTGAATGCTGTGTCTAGATTAATTTTACTGCATGTGGATGTCCACTTATTCAGTCACCATTTATGGATAAGACTCTTTTTTCTTTATTACCTTTGCTTCTTTGTCAAAGTTCAGTTGAATATATACGTGAGTCTATTTCTGGGCTTAGGCTCTCTATTCTGTTTTGTTGATCAATTTGTCTATTCCTTCACCAATAGCACAGTGTCTTCATTACGGTAGCTTTATAGCAAATCTTGAAGTCAGTGTCAGTCCTATATTTTTCTTTTTCAGTATTGCATTGGCTATCTTGAACCTTTTACTTCTCCATATAAAAAATGTAATCAGTTTGTTGATATCCACAGAATAATTTTCTGGGATTCTGATTGGAATTACATTGAGTACGTTGAAACAAATTGGGAAGAACTGACATCTTGGCAATACAGATGATGCCCAAGTTATGATACCTCAACTTAGATTTTTCAACTTCATGGTGGTGGAAAAGTGCAATTGTACTCCAGATTTTGAATTTTGATCTTTTTCCCGGCTAGCAGTATCCAGTATGATACTCTGTTGTGATGCTGGGCAGTGGCAGTGAGCTGTAGTGCCCAGTCAGCCATGAGATCATAAGCGTAAACAACCAACACACTTAAAACCATTCTGTACCCATACAGCCATTTTGTTTTTCATTTTCAGTACATTATTCAGTAAATTACATGAGATATTCAGCACTTCATTTTTTTTAAGTTTATTTATTCTGAGAGAGAGAGAGAGAGAGAGAGAGAGAGAAAGAGAGAATCCCAAGCAGGCTCCATGTGCACCATCAGCGTGGCGCCCAGTGTGGGGCTCTAACTCTTGAATGCATGAGATCATGACCTGAGCTGAAATCAAAAGTCTGACACTTAACTGACTGAGCCACCAGCACCCCAATATTCAGCACTTTAGTTATAAAATGGGCTTTGTGTTAGATGATTTTTGCCCAACTGTAGGCTAGTATAAGTGTTCTGAGCATGTTTAAAGTAGACTAGGCTAAGGAATAATGTTCAGTAGGCTAGATGTATTAAATGTATTTTCAACTTACATTTTCAATTTACGATGGGGTTTTTTGGGACATAACCTCGTCATGAGCTGAGAAAGATTCGCATTTAGACTTCCTATCTATTGAACATGGAATGTGTTTCCATTTTTTAGTCCTTTGATTTCTGTCATCAGGGTTTTGTAGTTTTCCTCATATAAATCTTGTATATATTTTATTAGATTTATACCTAAGTATTTAATTTTGGGGGGTGTAAATGTAAACAGTATTGTGTTTTTAACTTCAGATTCCACTATTTATTGCTGGTATGTAGGAAAACCATTGATTTTTGTATATTAATCCTATTTCCTGCAACCTTGGTATAATTGCTTATTAGTTCCACTTTGGGTTTTTGTTTTTGTTTTTTATTTTAATTCAAGTTAGTTAACATACAGTGTAGTCTGGCTTTAGGAGTAGAAACCAGTGATTCATCTCTTACGTATGACACCCAGTGCTAATCCTGAAAGGTGACCTCCTTAATGTCCATCATCCGTTTAACTCATTCCCCCACCCACCACCCCTCCAGCAACTCTCAGTTTGTTTTCTGCAATTAAGAGTCTCTTATGGTTTGCCTCCCTCTTTGTTCTTATCTTATTTTTCCTTCCCTTCCTCTATGTTCTTCCATTGAATTTCTCAAATTCCACATATGAGTGAAATCATATAATTCTGTTTTTCTCTGACTTATTTTGCTTAACATAATACCGTCTAGTTTCATCCATGTTGTTGCAAATGGCAAGATTTCATTATTTTTCATCTCCAAGTAGTATTCCATTGTATATATATACCACATCTTTTATCCATTCATCATCCGATTAACACTTGGGCTCTTTCTGTAATTAGGTTATTGTTGATAGCGCTGCTACAAACATTGGTGTGTGTGCCACTTTGAATCAGCATTTTTGTATCCTTTGGATATATTCCTAGTAGTGCAATTGCTAGCTCGTAAGGTAGCTCTATTTTTAATTATTTGAGGAACCTCCATACTGTTTTCCAGAGTGGCTGAACCAGTTTGCATTTGCATCAGAGGTGCAAAAGGGTTCCCTTTCTCTGCATCCTCACCAACATCTCATGTTTCCTGAGTTTTAATTTTAGCCATTCTGACAGGTGTGAAGTGGTATCTCATTATGGTTTTGATTTGTATTTCTCTAATGATGAGTGATATTGAGCATCTTTCCTTGTGTCTGATAGCTATCTGGATTTTTTCCTTAGAAAACGGTCTATTCATGTCTTCTCTCCATTTCTTCACTGGATTATTTGTGTTTGGGGGTATTGAGTTTGGTAAGTTAATAGATTTTGGATACTAACCCTTTATCTGATGTGTCATTTGCAAATATCTTTTCCCATTCCGGAGGTTGGCTTTTAGTTTTGTTGATTGTTTCCTTCAGTGTGCAGAAGCTTTTTATCTTGATGAGGTCCCAATAGTTCATTTTTGCTATTATTTCCCTTGCCTCCAAAGACACGTTAAGTAAGAAGTTGCTGTAGCTGAGGTCAGAGAGGTTGCTGCGTGATTTCTTCTGTAGGATTTTGATGGTTTCCTGTCTCACATTTAGGTCCTTCATCCATTTTGCATTTATTTTTGTGTATGGTATAAGAAAGTGGTCCAGTTTCATTCTTCTGCATGTTGCTGTCCAGTTCTCCCGACACCATTTGCTGAAGAGACTTTTTTCCATTGGATACTCTTTCCTGCTTTGTTGAAGGTTAGTTGGGTTCTCTATTCTATTAGTCTGTGTGTCTGTTTTTGTGCCAATACCATACTGTCTTGATGATTACAGCTTTGTAATATAGGCTAAAGTCTGGGATTGTGATGCCTCCTCCAGCTTTGGTTCTCTCCTTCAACATTACTTTGATTATTCAGGGTCTTTTTGGTTCTATACAAATTTTAGGATTCTTTGCTCTAGCTCTGTGAGGAATGCTGGTGATATTTCGATAAAGATTGCATGGCATGTTGTAGGTTGCTTTGATAGCATTGACATTTTAACAATATTTGTTCTTCCAGTCCATGAGCATGGAATGTTTTTCCATTTCTTTGTGTCTTCTTCAATTTCTTTCATAAGCTTTCTGTAGTTTTCAGCGTACAGATCTTCTGCCTCTTTGGTTAGGCTTATTCCTGGGTATCTTCTGGTTTTTGGTTGTAAGGGATTATATGGGATTGGTTCCTTGATTTCTCTTTCTGCTTCTTCATTATTGGTATATAGAAATGCAGCCAATTTCAGTACATTGATTTTATATCCAGTGACTTTCCTGAATTCATGTATCAACTCTCACAGATTTTTGGTGGAGTCTTTTGGGTTTTCCATGTAGAGTATCATGTCATCTGTGAAGAGTGAAAGTTTGACTTCTTCCTTGCCTATTTGGATGCCTTTTAATTCTTTTTGTTGTCTGATGCTGAAGCTGCGACTTCTACCACTAGGTTGCCCCTGTCTTGTTCCTAATCTTAGGGGGAGAGCTCTCAGTTTTCCCCATTGAGGATGATATTAGCTGTGTGCCTTTCACATATGGCTTATAGGATATTGAGGTACATTCCTTCTATCCCTACTTTCTTGAGGGTTTTTATTAAGAAAGGATGCTGTATTTTGTCAAATGCATTTTCTGCATCTATTGACAGAATCCTATGGTTCTTAACCTTTTTTCTATTGTGATGTATCATGTTGATTGATTTGCAAATATGGAACCAGCCCTGCAGCCCAGGAATGAATCCTATTTGATCATGGTGAATAATTCTTTTAATATACTGTTGAATTCGATTTGCTAGTATCTTGCGGAGACATTTTGCATCCATGTTCATCAGGGATATTGGCGTATAATTCTTTTTAGTGGGGTCTTTGTCTGGTTTGGGAATCAAGGTAATGTTGTCTTCATAGAATGAGTCTAGAAGCTTTCTTTCTGTTTATATTTTTTGAAACAGAATGAGAAGAATAGGAGTTAACTCTTCTTTAAATGTCTGATAGAATTCCCCTAGGAAGCCATCTGGCCCAGAACTCTTACTTGTTGGGAGTTTTTTGATAACTGATTCAATTTCTTCACTGGGTCTGTTCAAATTTTCTACTTCTTCCTGTTTGAGTTTTGGTAGTGTGTGTCTAGGAATTTGTCCATTTCTTCCAGATTGTCCAGTTTGTTGGCATATAATTTTTCATAGTATTCTCTAATAATTGTTTGCTTTCTTTGGTGTTGGTTGTGGCCTCTCCTCTTTTATTCTTGTTTTTATCTATTTGGGTCCTCTCTTCTTTTTGAGAAGTCTGGCTAGGGGTGTATCAATTTTGTTCTTTCAAAAAACCAGCTCTTAGTTTCATTGATCTGGATTACATATTGATTTGGATTATATATCGTTTATTTCTGCTCTAATCATTATTTCCCTTATTTTGCTGTCTTTGGGCTTTATTTGCTGCTTTCTAACTCCTTTTAGTATAAGGTTAGGTTGAGTATTTGGGATCTTTCTTGCTTCTTGAGATAGGCCTGAATTGCAATATGGTTCCCTCTTAGGACTGTGTTTGCTGCATCCCAGAGAGTTTGGACTGTCTTGTTTTCATTTTCATTTGCTTCCATGTATTTTTTAAATTCTTTAATTTCCTGGTTAACCCATTCATTCTTTAGTAGGATGTTCTTTAACTTCCATGTGTTTGAGGACTTTCCAAATTTTTTCTTGTGGTTAGTTTCAAGTTTCATAGAATTGTGATCTAAAAATATGTATGGTATGACCTCAGTCTTTTTGCACCTGTTGAGGACTGCTTTATGATCCAATATGTGATCTAATCTAGGGAATGTTTCATCTGCACTTGAAGAGAATGTGTATTCTGCTGCTTTAGGATGAAATATTCTGAGTAAATCTGTTAAGTCCGTATGGTCGAATGTGTCATTCAGATCCATTGTTTCCTTGTTGATTTACTGCTTAGATGATCTGTCCATTGTTGTAAGTGGAGTATTAATGTTTCCTACAATTATGGTATTATTATCAATGAGTTTGCTTACATTTGTGATTAATTGATTTATATATTGGGGGTCCCAAGTGGGGGCATAAATATTTATAATTGTTAGCTCTTCTTGATGGATAGACCCCTTAGTTATGATATAATGCCCTTCTTTATCTCTTTATAGTTTTGTTTTAAAATGTACTTTGATATAAGTATGGCTACTCCAGCTTTTTTTGACGTCTAGTAGCATATTAGGTGGTTTTCCATCCCCTCACTTTCAATGTGCAGGTGTCCTCAGGTCTAAAATGAGTCTCTTGTAGACAGTATATAGATGGATCTTGTGTGTGTGTGTGTGTGTGTGTGTGTGTGTGTGTGTGTGTGTGTGAGTTTTAATCCATTCTGATACCCTGTGTCTTTTGATTGGGGCATTTAGTCCATTTACATTCAGAGTGATTATTGAAAGACATGGACTTCATGCCAGTGTGTTGTCTGTAGGTTTCATGTTTGTGGTGATGTTTTCTGGTTCTTTGTAGTCTTTGCTGCTTTTCACTTACAGAGTCCTCTTAGAAAAAAAAAAAAAAAAGTTCTCTGTTGGTACTTGGGGCTGGTGGCTGTGCTGGTCTGGAGGAGAGGCCAGCTACATTGGGTCTGTCAGTCTTACTCCAGAAAGTAAGCAGTTGCCAGGCATGGAGGGGCATGGTTTGGTGTAAGCAGGTCCCACCGCTACTGGGGGCTGCTGTGCTCCTCTCTGAAGTCCCACTGTTTGATGTTGGGGGGAAAATGGTGTCACCACATTCTTTCCTCTCTGGACTGGGAATCTCAATCCACCCTGTTCAGGCAGCCCTAACAGAATAGCAAGGGTGGTCAGCTTGCCCTGTGCCACAGTTCTCCTGAGCCGCCTTCTTGATGCTTGTCTGGGATTCAAAACCCCATTTCTTAAGGGCCCTGGCACCACATAGATCTACTCCCCTGCTCCGGAGTAGAGCCTCTCCACCCTACTGATGAAAGGTCTGTGGCTGACCTGCAGAGTCTTTTGTCCTTGGGGAGGCAATAAACCCTCTTCCCAAAGTACACCAGGAAGTGTACTGTTCTCTCCCATTGCGACCTGGAGATCACTACACTACACTGTGCACTCCGGAACCAACTTCCTCCCCAACAAGGAGTGAATGCCAAGTCTCTCCTCTGGGTTTTGTTTTAGCTAGCCTCTAGTTTTCCTAAATGACTATGGCACCTTCAGGTTAAGTTTTTCCTTTGTGCTATGTGTCAGAGAATGTTTCTTTCAACATTAGTGTTCCTCTCATCTATAAAAATATCTTTAAAAAATCTTAAAAAGAGCTTGCTGGGATTTTGATTGGAATGGCATTGAATCTATAGATGAAATTGGGGAGATTTGATATCTTATTGAGTCTTCTAATTCATAGGCATAGTATTTCTCCCTGTTTATTTAGATCTATTTTTGATTTATTTCTTTAATATTTTGTTTCCACATACAGTTATTGCATATATTTTGTTAGATTTATACATAAGAACTTTATTTTTGGAGGTGCTATTATAAATTTTATTGTTTTTTTAATTTCAAATTCCATTTATAGCCACATATAGGAATATGATTGACTTGTCTATTGACCTTATATTCTGCTACCTTGCTGAACTCACTTTTTCATTCTAAGAGGGTTTTTTTTTTTTTTTTTTTTTTTGAGAGAGGGCACAAGTGAGTGAGGGGCAGAGAGAGAGAGAGAGAATCCCAGGAGGGGCAGAGAGAGAGAGAGGGAAGCAGGGCTCACCTGAAGCGGATCTCGTGTTTTACCTGAAGCGGGGCTCAAGCTCACCCAAAGTGAGGGCTCAAACTCATGAACCATGAGATCATGACCTGAGCCGAAGTCAGATGCTTAACAACTGAGCCACCCAGTCACCCTAAGAGGGCCTTTTATTTTGATAGATTATTTTAGATTTTTCAGATAGACAGTAATCTTTCTTGCAACTTAAATAAATTTTTTCTCTTCCAACACATGTGCCTTATAATAGGTTTTCTTGCTTTATTGAACTGGTATGCCTTCCAGTACAATATGCCATAGGATAGAGAGGGCATATTTTCCTTTCTTTCCAGACTTTGGTAACTGTAGGTCTTTTGTAGGTACCCTTTATTAGGTTAAGCACCACTCTATTTTTAGTGTTCTGGGAGTTTTTTATCATGAAAGTATGTTGAATTTCTTAAGAGTCTTTTTCTGAATGTATTGAGATGATTTTATGGTCTTCTTCAAGTCATTGATATAGAAATTCATTGATTTTTGAATGTTGAACTAACTTTATATTTCTTGAATGAAACCCACATGATTGTGATATATATTTTTCATATTACACCATTTTATTTGCTAACATTCTGTGAAAAATTTTTAAATCTACATTTATTAGAGATACTGATTTGTAGTTTTCTTTTCTGGTAGTATTTCTCTCTGGATTTGTAAACAGGGTAATACTGGCTTCATAACTGAGACATGTTCTCTCTTTTTCTTTTTAATGGAGTTGGTTGTATAGAATTGGTATGACTTCTTACTTGTTTGGTAGAATTTAGGCATGAAGTTTTCTTCTTTATGAAACCTTTGCAACCTTTGCAAGTTTGTAACTTGCAATCCAATATTATTTACTGGGTATAGGGCTATTTGTTTTCTTGAGCGAGTTTTGGTGGTCTTTCAAATAATTGTTCATTTCATGTAATTTATCAAATTCATGAGCAGATGTTTTTTTGTAGTATTTCTGCATTTTACTGTTAATGTCTTTGGCATTATTTGTGATACTAATGATTTATACCCCCCCCCCCCACCTTTGGTCATCTGGCTATAGGTTTATCAATTATATTAATGTTTACAAATAACTAGCTTTTTGTTTTAGTGATTTTTTTTGGTATTGTTTTTGTTTTCAATACCTGCTGTTAATCTTTATTTCTTTTCTTTTGCTTGCTTTAGATTTGATTTCCTCTTTCTCTAGTTTTTTTAATACACACTTTAGTTATACTGATTTTAGTTGTTATTATCTAATATATTGATTTAATGCTATAGATTTTCCTGTTAGTACTGCTTTACTTGCATCCCACAGATTTTGATATATTGTATTTTCATTGTCTTTTTGTGTAATCCATGTTTGTATTTCCCTTAAGACTTTCTCTTTGATCTGTGTACTATTTAGAGGTTAGTTGTTTAATTTCCAATTATTTGGGAATTTTTCAGATACCTCTCTTTGTTGATTTCTACTTTAATTTTATGTTCTGTGAATGCTCTTTGCATTATTATTATTTTTCTAATTCACTGAAATTTGTTTTATAGACCAGAACATGATCTTTTTTGTTGAATGTTACACATCTGTATTCTAGAAGAATATGTATTCTGTTGTTTGGAGTATTCTGTAAGCATATCCAGTTGGTTGATAGTATTATACAGGACTTCCATATCTTTTAGGATTCTTCCAACTCTGTGTTACTCATTTTTGAGAGAGCAGTGTTGATATCTCAAACTCATTATGGATTTACCTGTTTATATTTTCACATCTATAATATATTTTCTTATACATTATGAAAATCTTGCTAGGTACATGTGCACATGGAATTACTATGGCCTTGCCAGATGTTACCCCTTTATTTTTTCAAAATATTCCTCTTTATCCTCTGATATTATTTTTGGTTTTGACGTTGATGTTGTTTCAAATTAATACAGGTTCTCAACCTTTTTCTTTGGTTAATGTTACCATGTTATATCTTTCTTCATCTTTCTAGTTTTTTAAAAAAATGTTTATTTTTGTGAGAGAGAAAGAGGGAGTGCATTAGCGGAGGTGGGGTGGGGGAGGGGGGCGGACAAAGGATCTGAAGTAGGCTCTGTGCTGACAGCAGACAGCCCGATGTGAGGCTTGAACTCATGAACCGTGAAATGATGACCTGAGCCGAAGTGGGACACTTAACTGACTGAACTACCCACGTGCCCCATTCATCTTTCTACTTTTAATCTTTGTGTGTTTGTATAGCTTGTGTGTGTGTGTGTGTGTGTGTGTGTGTGTGTGTGTTTGTATTTCTCAGTAAGTAGGTTGGTAGTTGGATTTTTAGGTCAGATAAAATAGGTAGATGGTTTGGCTTGTGTTTCACTTCATATGACAATGTTTGTCTTTTTACTGGTGATGGTTAGAAGATTCTAATTTTTAAAAACGTTTTACAGATAAAACTTTAACATACTATGTAATTTACTCATTTAAAGTATACAATTAAACAGTTTTTGGTAAGTTTAATAAGCTCTGCAACCATCACCATAATACAGTTTTATAATATTTTCACCACCCATGTAACATTTTTCATACTGGTTTATATTTCATCTGCATTCCCACCCTCAACCCCAGGCAGACACTAATGTACCTTTGTTTCTGTAGATTTGTCTTTTCTAGACCTTTCATGCAATTGGGATTATATGATATATAGTCTTTTATGTTTGAGTTCTTTTACATAGGTTAATTAATTTGAGGTTTATCCATATTATTATATGTATCACTATTTCATTTTTATTTGTGAATAATGTTCAATTATATGAATATACACCACTCTTTGTTTCCCCATTAAACAGTT
Organism: Prionailurus viverrinus; assembly: GCF_022837055.1. Taxonomy (NCBI): domain Eukaryota; kingdom Metazoa; phylum Chordata; class Mammalia; order Carnivora; family Felidae; genus Prionailurus; species Prionailurus viverrinus. The sequence goes on from NW_025927617.1 coordinate 438,861, forward strand.
GATGGGAATTTGTTTTCTGTTTTATTGGCTATTAAAAATTATGCTTCTAAGGACATTCACTTGGAAATGTTTGTGGGTTTTTTCCATTTGTATATGAATTGTTAGTCATTTGTATATTTTCTTTGGTAAAATGTCTGTTTAAATATTTTACCCAATTTTTAAGTGGATTGTTTGCCTTCTTACTGAGTTGTAACGGTTTGTGGTGTATTCTAGATAGTAGTCTCTTACCAGATGTGATTTGCAAGTATTCTCTTTTAGTATAGTATATACCTTGTATTTTTCATTATCTTATTAGTGTCTTATGAAACAAAAGGTTTTGGTTTTTGATGAGTCTGATTTTCAGCTGGTTTTTTTTAGGGTTAATCTTTTGGTACCATATCTAACAAACCTTTGCCTACCCCACTGACTCAAGGATTTACTTATGTGTTTATAGTCTATTCTTTTACAGTTAGATTTCTGTATATACTTTGAGATAATGTTTATGTATGTTGTGAAATAAGGGCCTAAGTTCATCTTATTGTTTGTGGATATACAATATTTCCATCACCATAATTTGAAAAGACTGTTATTTCCCCATTGAATTTGCTTGGTACCTTTGTTGAAAACAAATTGTCCATAATGATAAAGATTTACTTCTGTAATCAGTTCTGTTGCTTTGAACAATATCTGTGTCCTTATTCCAGTAGCACATTGTCTAGATAATTGTAATAATTTCTGAAATAAACTTTTTTTTTTCCCCTCTGGAAAAGGCCTGATGTAATTTTGATAGCAATTGTAATTGAATCTATAGATCAGTTTTGGGAGAATTGTTATTTTAATCATAATGCACCTTAAACATGAAGTATCCATCCATTTATTTAGATCTTTTAATTTTCTTCAGTAGCATTGTGTAATTTTCATTATACAAGTCTTGCAAGGTTTTTGTTGAATTGTTTTTATTTTTTTATTTTTGAGAGATAGAAAGAGAGTGATCAGGGGAGGGGCAACTAGAGAGGGAGAGAGGAAATGTTAAACAGGTTCCATGCCCAGGGCAATGCCTGACTCAAGGCCAGTCTAACAATTGTGAAATCATGAGCTGAGCCGAAATCAAGTCAGATTCTTAACCAACTGAACCACCTAGGTATCCCTATTGAATTATTTTTGAATACTTAATCTTTTTGATCCTGTTGTGTATGGGATTGATTTCTTAATTTCATTTTTGGTCCGTTCATTGCTAGTATGTAGGAGAAACAGTTTATTACTGTATATGGATTTTGTATCGTATAGGCAGCTCTCTCAGCTGACGGGGAAAGAAATATACATATGCGTACTAACAAATATGTATACACATTATCTAAAAATATTTTCTTAAGTTTATTTATTTATTTTGAGAGAGACAGAGAGAGAGCATGAGCAGGGTAGTGGCAGAGAGAAAGAGGGACAGAGAGAATCCCAAGCAGGCTCCATGCTCATTGTGGATCCCGACATGGGGCTCAATCTTGCTACCGTGAGATCATGACCTGAGCCGAAATTAAGAGTTGGTCACTTAATCAACTGAGCCACCTGGCGCCCATCTATAAATATTTTTTATTTATTCATCTGTATTTATCTTAAGCTAAACATGCATTCATATTGATGTCTTCAACTCTAATCTGTTAGCACATGAGTAATTATAGTCCTCTCCCCTTTGTCTATTAATCTTCCACTCCTGCAGGGAGTAATCTGGCTCCTAGTATTTGCTGTCCATTAAACTTAATTGTTTGATTCAGTTATGTATATATAGCAGTTTAAAAACTTCGAAAAGTTTTTTTTAATTTAATTTTATTTTTTTTATATATATGAAATTTATTGACCAATTGGTTTCCATACAACACCCAGTGCTCATCCCAAAAGGTGCCCTCCTCAATACCCATCACCCACCCTCCCCTCCCTCCCACCCCCCATCAACCCTCAGTTTGTTCTCAGTTTTTAACAGTCTCTTATGCTTTGGCTCTCTCCCACTCTAACCTCTTTTTTTTTTTTTCCCTTCCCCTCCCCCATGGGTTCCTGTTAAGTTTCTCAGGATCCACATAAGAGTGAAACCATATGGTATCTGTCTTTCTCTGTATGGCTTATTTCACTTAGCATCACACTCTCCAGTTCCATCCACGTTGCTACAAAAGGCCATATTTCATTTTTTCTCATTGCCACGTAATATTCCATTGTGTATATAAACCACAATTTCTTTATCCATTCATCAGTTGATGGACATTTAGGGTCTTTCCATAATTTGGCTATTGTTGAGAGTGCTGCTATGAACATTGGGGTACAAGTGCCCCTATGCATCAGTACTCCTGTATCCCTTGGATAAATTCCTAGCAGTGCTATTGCTGGGTCATAGGGTAGGTCTATTTTTAATTTTCTTTTTTTTTTTATTTTTATTATTATTTTTTTAATTTTCTGAGGAACCTCCACACTGCTTTCCAGAGCGGCTGCACCAATTTGCATTCCCACCAACAGTGCAAGAGGGTTCCCGTTTCTCCACATCCTCTCCAGCATCTATAGTCTCCTGATTTGTTCATTTTGGCCACTCTGACTGGTGTGAGGTGATACCTGAGTGTGGTTTTGATTTGTATTTCCCTGATAAGGAGCGATGCTGAACATCTTTTCATGTGCCTGTTGGCCATCTGGATGTCTTCTTTAGAGAAGTGTCTGTTCATGTTTTCTGCCCATTTCTTGACTGGATTATTTGTTTTTCGGGTGTGGAGTTTGGTGAGCTCTTTATAGATTTTAGATACTAGCCCTTTGTCCGATATGCCATTTGCAAATATCTTTTCCCATTCCTTTGGTTGCCTTTTAGTTTTGTTGGTTGTTTCCTTTGCTGTGCAGAAGCTTTTTATCTTCATAAGGTCCCAGTAATTCACTTTTGCTTTTAATTGCCTTGCCTTTGGGGATGTGTCGAGTAAGAGATTGCTACGGCTGAGGTCAGAGAGGTCTTTTCCTGCTTTCTCCTCTAAGGTTTTGATGGTTTCCTGTCTCACATTTAGGTCCTTTATCCATTTTGAGTTTATTTTTGTGAATGGTGTGAGAAAGTGGTCTAGTTTCAACCTTCTGCATGTTGCTGTCCAGTTCTCCCAGCACCATTTGTTAAAGAGGCTGTCTTTTTTCCATTGGATGTTCTTTCCTACTTTGTCAAAGATGAGTTGGCCATACGTTTGTGGGTCTAGTTCTGGGGTTTCTATTCTATTCCATTGGTCTATGTGTCTGTTTTTGTGCCACTTCGAAAAGATTTTTACCCCTGTGGGAAATAGTCTTATCCACTGGAGTATAGTATTATTATAGTTCCTTTTGCCTTTAGTCTTACAGACTAGACCCAACTCATTAATGGTGAGAGTCTGGTTACTTTCCCCCTTGGATCAGTAACATGGTAAGCATGTCCTTTTTGCCATCCTACTCAAAATCATACTGGAAGTCTTAGCTGGTTCATAGTTCAATAAGGTAAGAAAAAGAAATTAAAATCTTTATTGGAAAAGAAATAAAACTATTTTTCTTTGTTGATTATAAGATTATGTAGAAAATTTCAGAGCATCTCCAAAAACCTAGAACTAATAAGCAAGGATAAGAAGGATACATGACACCTGTTGCATATGCAGAAGTGGACGGTTTTCTTATAAGCCAACAGTAAACAATTAGAGTGTATAATTTTAAAAATGCCATTTCCAGTTGTACCAAGTGAAGTTGAAATACTTGTATATAAATCTAACAATATATGTACAGGATCTATTGTTGGAAAATTAGAAAGCACTGATAAAAGATGTCAAAGAAGATCTAAATATGTTTTGTGTTCAGGGATTGGAAGACTGAATATTATTAAAATGTCTGTTTTTCCCATCTCGATCTACAAATTGAATGCAGTTTCCATCAAAATTCCACCAAAAAGGGGTGCCTTGGTGGCTCAGTCGCTTAAGCATCTGTCTTTGGCTTAGGTCATGATCTCACAGCTTGTGAGTTCGAGCCCCATATCAGGCTCTGTGCTGACAGCTCAGAGCCTAGAGTCTACTTCAGATTCTGGTCTCCCTTTCTGTCTAAGCCCTTCCCCAACTTGTGCTCTCTTTCCCCCTCAAAAATAAATAAACATTAAAAAAATTAAAAAACAATTCCACCAAAAAAAAATTCCACCAAAATATGTTGTAGCTACTGATAAGCTGATTCTGAGCTTTATATGGAAAGGTGGATACTCTGTAACAAGTAATGTAGTGGGAAAGAAGCACAAAGTTGAAGGACTGAAAAGTCGAAGGACTCAGACCACTTGGTTTTCAAGACTTAGTGTGAAACTACAGTTATGAAGATAGCATGCTACTGGTAAAGGGACAGATCTGTAGATCAATAGAACAGATTAAAGAGCTCAGAAATAGGCTCACGCAAATATAACAAACTGATCTTTGTCAAAGGCAGAAAGACTGCTCGGTGGTGAAAGGATAGTCTTTCCAAATAGTGTTGGAACAATGTATGTTCACAGGTTTAAAAAAAAAAAAAAGTGAACTTACTTAGAGACCTTACACTTTAACAAAAATTCACTCAAAATGGATCACAGACCTTAAATATAAAATGGAAAACTGTAAGACTTCTAAAAGTAAATACAAAATAATATGTGACCTTGGGTTTGGGTAGTGAGTTTCAGATACAACATCAAAAGCCATTAATTCATCGAGCACCTGGGTGGCTATGTCAGTTAAGCATCTGACTCCTGATTTTGGCTCTGGTCATAATATCATGGTCATGAGATCGAGACCCACATTGGGCTCCATCCTGGGCATGGAGACTGCTTAAGATTCTCTCCCTCTTCCTCTGCTCCTCCCCCATGTCTCTCTCAAAAAGCATAATTCATGAAAGAAGAAATTGATAAGTAGGACTTCATTAAAATTACAAATGTTTGGGGCGCCTGGGTGGCTCAGTTGGTTAAGCAGCCAACTTCGGCTCAGGTCATGATCTCACGGTCTGTGAGTTCGAGCCCTGCGTCGGGCTCTGTGCTGACAGCTCAGAGCCTGGAGCCTGTTTCAGATTCTGTGTCTCCCTCTCTCTGACCCTCCCCTGTTCATGCTCTGTCTCTCCCTGTCTCAAAAATAAATAAAACATTTAAAAAAAAAATTACAAATGTTTGCTCTGAAAAAGGTGTCAATAGAATGGAAAGACAAACCACAGACTAGAAGAAAATTTTGCAAAACCCATTTCCAGTAAAAGATTTTAATATACAAAGAACTCTTAAAATACAGTAATAAGAATACAACCCAAATAGAAATAGTGCAAAAGGTCTGAACATACACCTCACCAAAGAATATACAGAGATGGCAAATGAGCAAAAGGAAAGAAGCTCATTTGCAATTAGAGAAAGTAAATTTAAAAAAATAAAAAGTCCCCGTACCCAAATTAGAATGATTAAAATTTTTAAAAAACTCAAAATACCAAAAGACAGTAATATTAATAGATTATTTTTGCTTTTGTTTTCCTTGCCTCAGGAGACATATCTAGTAAGAAGTTGGTACAGCCCATATCAAAGAAGTTACTGACTGTGTTCTCTTCTAGGACTTTTATGGTTTCAGGTCTCACATTTAGGTCTTTACTCCATTTTGAATTTATTTTTGTATGTGGTCTACGAAAGTGGCCAGTTTCATTCTTTTGCATGTAGCTGTCCAATTTTCCCAATACCATTTGTTGAAAAAGCTTTTTTGCATTGGATATTCTTTCTTGCTTTGTCAAAGATTAATTGACCATAAAATTGTGGGTTTATCACTGGATTTTCTATTCTGTTCTCTTGATCTGTGTCTGTTTTTGTGCCACTTCCATACTGTTTTGATCACTACAGCTTTGTAATATTACTTGGAAGTCTGGAATTGTGATGCCTCCAGCTTTTCTTTTCTTTTTCACAATTACTTTGGCTATTCGGGGTCTTTTGTGGTTCCATACAAATTTTAGGATTGTTTGCTATTGGTATTTTGATAGGGATTGCATTAAATGTGTAGATTGTTTTGGGTAGTATAGACATTTTAACAGTTTGTTCCTCCAATCCCTGAGCATGGAATGTCTTTCCATTTTTTTATGTTGTCTTCAATTTCTATCATCAATGTTTTATAGTTTTCAGAGTACAGACCTTTCACCTCTTTGGTTCAGTTTATTCCTGGGTATCTTATTATTTTTAGTACAGTTGTAAATGGAATTGATTCTTTAATTTCTCTTTCTGCTGTTTCATTATTGCTGTATAGAAATGCAACAGATTTCTGTATGCTGATTTTGTATCTTTCCACTTTACTGAATCTGTTTATCAGGTCTAGCAGGTTTTAGCAGTTCTAGGAGTCTTGGGTTTTCCATATAGAGTATCATGTCATCTGCAAATAGTGAAAGTTTGGCTTCTTCCTTGCTGATTTGGATGCTTTTTATTTCTTTCTGTTGTGTCTATTTTTCTGGCTAGGACTTTCAGTACTACGTTGAATAAAAGTGGTCAGAGTGGGCATCCATGTCTTCTTCATAAACTTAGGGGAAAAGCTCTCAGTTTTTCTCCATTAAGGATGATGTTAAATGTGGGTTTTTCTTTTTTAACTTTTAAATTTTTATTTATTTATTTATTTATTTATTTTGAGAGACAGAGGTACAAGTAAACAAGGGACAGAAGAGAGGGAGAGAGAGAGAGAAGCAGGACTCACCCGAAGTAGGGCTCGTGTTCACCTGAAACGGGGCTCATGCTCACCTAAAGTGGAGCTTGAGCTCACCTGATGCAGGGCTCGAACTTGGGAACCATGAGGTCATGACCTGAGCCGAAGTTGGATGCTTAACCAACTGAGCCACCCAGGAGCTCCTGGAGAGTATTATTTTAAAGGTATCAACTTAAACTGCAAGGATGTCCATTAAATATCACTATTAAACATGGCGATAGGGAAGCCTTGTTGTCAAAATGCCCACTTAACCCAGCCAAGCATCTCAAACCCACCCTTTGCTGACCTTCTGTAATCCCATTTTTTAAAGTTTTCCTTTAAAAAAACTTTTTTAAAAAACTTAAAAAAAAAAACTTTTTAATGTTTATTTTTGAGAGAGATAGAGCATGAGTGGGGAAGGGGCAGAGAGAGAGAGACACAAATACAAAGCAGGCTCCAGGCTCTGAACTATCAGCACAGAGCCTGACGTGGGGCCTGAACCCATGAACCACGAGATCATGACCTGAGCCAAAGTCAGACACTTAACCGACTGAGCCATCCAGGCGCCCCTCTTATTTTTTTTTAATAATTTTTTTAAATAATTGAAAGTAGAGGGATACATGTTGGTAAATGCTAACTGTCCATATTCACATAGAGATACTGTGTGATCTCTGAGCCCAAAATATAGAAAAAGGAGGAAAAAAGCTAAAATTCTATGCACTGCTGTACAGGGGTACAGCACCCTCCAGCTTCTAGCAAGTGAGGGAGCAGAGCTCTTTTTCCCACAGAGCACAGTGGTGTTGATTCTATACTGTTTTTGTTGAGACAGGAATCAATAAAAATGAATTTAGAACAGAAAGGGATATTCTTTTCCCACTGTGTTCTCAAGGTATTCTCCTCCCTCAGATAAGTTGAGGACCATGTTATAAAGGGAGAAAAAAGAGACTTCAAAAAACAGGGCAAGGGGTGCCTGGGTGGCTGAGTTGGTTAAGTGTCTGACTTTGGCTCAGGTCATGATCTTATGGTTCGTGAGTTCAAGACCCACGTTGGCCTCTGCGCTGCTGGTGCAGAGCCTGCTTGGGATTCTTGCTCTCTTCTTGCTCTCTGCCCCTCCCCCACTTGTGCTTTCTCTCCCTCTCAAATAAACAAATTAAAAAAAAAAAAAAACGGTAAATGAGCACAAGAGGAGGGAAAAAAAAAAAGTGTACAGCTTGCTCTTAGGGACCAGAGAAAATTTTAAAAAGGAAGGTTGGAATCCATCAGTGTTCCATTAGGTATCTTCTCCTTCATCCTCCTGTCCTTCCTCCTCCTCCTCCTCTTCACCTTCATCTTCATCACCTCTTCTTCACCTTCATCCTTATGTCCTTTTTCATCTTCCAGTCCTTCATTGTCATCTTCTTCCCCTTCCTCTTCATCGTCCATATCAGGAGCCAAGTAGGACTGTAATAGATTTGGCCAAATATCATCCTTGCTGACCTCTCCTAACTCATCTGCACCAGCCCCTCTGGTTTTTAAAGCTGACATTATGGGGTTAATCTTCCCAGTGTGAGTTCCTGATGTAGGGGCCCATTTCTCTCCCTCCTGTGGGCAGCCTTTCTTTGCCTTTCTGACCTTCCTAACCTTTCAGATGCAGCTTCTTCTCTATATTTACTTGGTGGAGTTTGTTATGTCCATCTTCAAACTGTTCTCCAGTTTATTGACTCGGATGTGGATGATATCTAGTTGTAAACATGGGTTGGGGTGAGCTCAGGGTCCTCCTTATCTGCCATCTTCCTGCAACCTCCTGAGGTAAATATTTTTTATTCTTTGAGGAAAGTACACCTTTCCTTTCTCTAGGCTCTTCATGTAGAATTTTGTGTCAAACTAGAATTGGGCTGGCTTTACAGTTTTGTTACTATGGTTTCTCTCTACACCAGAGACTTAGAACCATGTAAAGATGCTTTGTTGTTGTGTCCCTGCTTGGTTTTGGGTTTCCTCCTTTGTACTGCTCGCAGGACAGGATCTTTCTTACTCAACTTTCCCTGTGTGTGATTCTAATTTCACTCAGTGCTTGTGAGGGTAGAATAGGGGAGAGTATTCTCCAATGTTTGGATTAAGACTTAGTCTTTTTTTTTTTTTTTAATGTTTATTTTGAGAAAGACACACACACACACACACACACACACACACACATACACACCGCAAGAGGGGGAGGGGTAGAAGAGCATCCCAAGCAGGCTCTATGCTCTCAGTGCAGAGCCTGATGTGGGGCTCCATCTCACAGACTATGAGATTATGACCTGAGCCGAAATCAAGAGTTGGACATTTAACCAATTGAGCCACCAAGGTGCCCCCCCAACACTTTTTTCTTTCTGAATGATAGGCAGAAATATGCAAAAGATGTTCACTAAATTTCAAGCCTGTTTTTGATTATAGTGTTGGTAGTAATTTATTGCTTTTTTATTTCTACTTTCCTGTCTTTCTCTCTTGTTCAGCAATAGAGCAGATGCAGAAATGTAAACAAGAGGGGCACCTGGGTGGCTCAGTTGGTTAAGTGTCTGAGGTCACGATCTCGTGGTCCATGAGTTTGAGCCTGGAGCCTGCTTCTGATACTATGTCTCCCTCTCTCTCTGCCCCTTCCCTACTCATGCTCTGTCTCTCTCTCAAAAATGAATAAATGTTAAAAATTAAAAAAAAAAAGTAAACAAGAGAGGCTAATGTCCAGGAAGTGACAAGAGCCCAGAGTAAGGGGCCTTTCTCTATTTATTAGAATCAGAAGGCCTGCATACATGATGGACATGTAGAAACAATAAAATAGTAATCATTAATCCATGTGTGTGAGAAAAGGGGTTTCGCAGGTAGGCAGTGTTAGGGGTTAGGGTCAAGACAAATCAGCATAGCATCTCAGTGCTTTTACTTCAGGCACTTTACTTAAAGCAGGCACCATATCTGTTTATTTTATCTTAACTTTTCTAGGGATTAAGGTAAGTGGGGCATGCCACCTTAAGGTTAACAAGGCATTTTTCTTGCTAGCTAGCCTTGGGCTTTTTCACCCTGCAGCCGCTTTCAGCTCTATCCTTTTTTTTTTTTTTTTTTTTTTTTTTAACTTAACGACTAGCCTTGGGCACTTTCTACCTGTGGCAGCTTTCCTCCCCTACCTGTTACTGTGGAAGCAGAAGCGGCTTTCTTCTCTAAGCCTTGTTAACCCATTGGTGTAAGCCTAGAGAATTCTTAAACTTATTCCCCACAGTTCCCTCTTGTTTTTCTTGGTTCTTCTGGTCTTGTGTGAGAGGACTGTCCATGACGAGCTCTTGGTCCTTGTTTTGCGGTCGGGTGGCTTGGAGGGTGATTCTGCAAAGATGTAAAAAGAGACACAGAGTTATCCAGAATTTGAGATGGATGCTGGCTATAAATGAGAAAGGATTTAGGTTATGCTACATTGCCCAGGAATCAGCCCATTCATTTCTGAGTTGGTCTTCTGCATATTGTACTTGTTGGTGCAAGGTCACATCTAAGTTTTCTATATTGTTACAAAGGTTGGAAGAAAAAACACTGCGAAGGTGTGTCTAGACAGCATCCCAAGATTGAGAGTGATTATAAGGAACGCCAGTCACGCAAATATGTTGGTAGTTAGGGTCGCAGGTTAGTTTAGAGTGGAGGATCAAGGCGTCCTGTCTTTTCTCAATAAATTCCACTGCAGTCTCAAGAGCTTCGAGGTGGGCCAGAACTTGTCTATCAGTAGAAGTTTGGCTTATTAATTCTTCAATAGCGTTAACTGTAAATTTATTAAGGACATGGCTATTTGGATAGTATAATGTAGACTGATTCCAGTGACAGTGGCAGAGGCGATAATGCCTACTGCTGCTAAGATACCCATGATCAACAGGCCAACAAATCATTTTTGTCTTATAGTTGAGTGCCAGTGTTGAACAAGCTTGGAAAGAGCATCTAGTCCCAATGGATGCATATAGGGCTCAGAGCTTTTAACAGGAACCCAGGCCGAGACATGCCAAGTACTAATACTTGTACTAAGTACTATTATTTGTATCTGTAACAGGGTTATACGAGGTGGAGAGTGAGTGGTAGGTGATAAGATAGACATAGTTTGGGGCTAGAGTGTACAGAACCCACAAGGTTTTCCTTGGTAATTTGCATTTCATTGTGGTGAAAACAACAAGCCATCTGAAGATTTTAAATACAGTTTTTTAGATGAAATATTTCAGACAGAAAATACTGGAAATGACACACTGAACACTTCTTACCACTATTCTGCTTTAACAAATCTTACACTTTACCATGTTTGTTTTAGATTTTTAAAAAATATAAATAACATAGGTACAGTTGAAGTCCCTTTTGTACTTCTCCATTCCACATAAGTAAGTCCTGTTCTGAAGGTGTATATCCTTACTATGCATTTTTATACTTTGTGCAGTTATAGATTAATGGTATTTTGATGTACTTGAACTGTAAAATTTATATCATTTTATTTATCCCACCATTTGATTTTTTTCACTCATGTGTTTGGACATATAGGGTAATGAGCAAGTATGGACTTCTGTATCCATAGTAGTTATTTACAGCCCATGTCCTTTCTGATTAATACCTATACTAGTTTTTAAATTTTTTAGTATTTCACCATTAGATTTATCTGATTTGATAAATGTATTGATCTAGTCAATTTATTTCAATTACTGTGTCATATTCCACTTGGTGAAAATACAGTAGATCTATTATTCTATCGATGGACTTTTAGGTTGTTTCTAGTTATTGACTTAAAATGCAGTGAAATATATGAGTTCTTATGAACATCTATGAGAATTTCTTTAGTTTTTAAACTTAAAGTTAAAATTGCATTGTATTTAAAGTGAAATGTGTGTTACTCTCCAGATTGATTGTCCTAATTTATACTTTCACCAAAGGGTCTGAGAATATTGGTTTCTCTATATCATTTTCTTTCCTGTCTATATCCCTTCCCCCACACCCCCACTTGTTCTTTTCAGCAGTTTGTTATTATTTGTTTTTAAAAATTTGCCAGTATAATGGATATAAAATGGTATCTTGTGCTTATGCGAAGATCTTTTCATAGCCTTATTACTGATTGCTTTTTTATTTTCTGAAGTTTCTGTTCATGTCATTTACTGTTATCTTTTGGCTTGTTTTATTTTTTAATTTTGTTAATTTGTGACTTTTAATATTCTGGATTCTGTTTTACGTTAGTTTTTTTTTTTAATGTTGTAGATATCATTCTTCCTAAAAATTTGTTTGAAAACAATTTCATACTTCAACAATTTACCAAAAAATAATACAATGAACACATTTATTCTCTTATCAAGATTTGTCTTTTGTTCACATTTTACATCACTTGTTTTATCTTTTGTGCTCCTCCTCTTCCACTGTGAATAGTTTTTTTCTAGACTGTTTGGTCCTTTACTTATAAATACTTAAGTGGATACTTCCTAAGAATTGGATTTGTTTTTATAACCATAGTAAATTTGTCAACTTCATTTTTCTAAACTACCCTTCATATTACATAGCCATGTTTTCTTAATAGCATTTTTACCCCTTCTAAGTTTGCATTCAGTCTAGGTACAAGTATTGCATTTACTTGTCATGTCTTTTTAGCCTTCTTTAATCTGCAGCATTTCTACAGCCTTGAAAAACTCTAGTACAGTATGGCAACCTGAATATTCATGTTGCAGTCTAGAATACACAACGATTCCATCAAAATGTAGTGAGACATTTATGATCAGGAAAATATTCTCCCTATCAAACATGTCTCCTTGTATTTAGCCTTTTACCTTGCCCATTATTTACCATGATTGTTTTGTAACTCTGGTACTCTCTCTAGATTTATCAGTCAGGCCTCAGCATAATACCATAAGCACAAAACCTACCTTCTCTCTGATTTATTTATTAATTATCATGAGGGATTAGAATTCTTAGCTGTTTTTCAATGGCTTATAATTTATCATATTTATTTTTGTGATCAAAATGATCTAGATTTTTTGGACAGTGTGAGCCCCTTCAAACTGTCTTTTTGTGTTTTTGTGATATATCCCCAACACATATTTGAGTACGTCCTTACTTTTGTCGTTGTAAGACTCATCTTGTACCTATCCTGCCTCATCTTACAATTATACATTTTTTTAGGAGCCTTTTAGTGGAGGAATAGTATTTAGAAACCGAGATCTAGGCAGTAGGTTGCTCATTGCTCCTGGGGTTTTTGCCCTTTCAGCTAGGAAGTACATGTGTACATATACACAGATACACAAATATATATAAACAAAAACACATATATTTAAGAAGTCTGGACAGCTTCTATACAACAAAGGATAGAGAGGGATAACCTAGAGAATGGTAGGAGAGACACACTAATGATGGGAAACCCATTCCTGATGCTTAAAACTGCAGTAGGGAAGGACAGTACTGAGGGACCAGAAGCAGATTCATCTGCCCTGGGGCACAGAAAAATTGTAGTTGGAAAAGGCAACTGAAATATAAAGGAACTACTCTTCTGCCAAATGGTAGGTGGCCTGCTGGAATTCTCTCCATGGTTGGGGGTGGGGGGGGGGGCTGATAGACACTAATGTTTACATTTCCTTCCACTTTGGTAGTGCAGACAATAGCAGGGTCTGGACACCCTAACAGGCCTGCTGTCTCAGTAAGCCCTAGCCCCCTAGGTCAGTTTCATTCTTTTACATGTAACTGTCCTGAAACTGGGCCACTTTCTTACACCATACACCAAAATAAACTCACAAGGGATTAAAGACCTAAATGTGAGCCCTGAAACCATAAAACTTCTAGAAGAGAACACAGGAAGTAATCTCCTAGATATTAGCTTTAGCAACATTTTTCTAGCTATGTCTTCTAAGGCAAGGGAAACAAAAGCAAAAATAAACTATTGAAACTACACCAAAATAAAAAACCTTGCACAGCAAAGCAAACCATCAACATAATAAAAAGGCAACCTACTTGATGGGAGAATATTTGCAAATGATATATCTGAGAAAGGGTTAATATCCAAAATATATAAAGAACTATACAACTCAACACCAACAAAACAATCCAGTAAAAAAATGGGCAGAGGACCTGAATAGATATTTTTCAAAAGACATACAGATAGCAAGTGACAAATGAGGGTGTGCTCCGCATTGCTAATCATTAGGGAAATGCAAATAAAAACCACAATGAGATACTACCTCACATCAGTCACAATGGCTAGTATCAATAAGCCAATAAATAACAAATGTTTATGAGGATTTGGGAAGTAGGGAAACCTCATGCACTGGTGGTTAGGAATGTAAACTGGTATAGCCAGTGTGGAAAACAGTATAGAGCCTCCTCAAAAAATTAAAAATAGAAATATCATATGATCCCATAATCCCATCACTGGGTATTTACTCAAAGAAAACAAAACACTAACTTAAACAGATAACATGCACCCCTGTGTTTAGTGTAGTGTTATTTATAATAGCAAAGTTACGGAAACAACCCAAATGTCTATCAGTAGGTAAATGGATAAAGATATGTGTGGGTGTGTATAAGTAATATAATGGAATATTACTCGGTCATTAAAAATAATGAGATCTTGCCATTTGTGACAACATGGATGGACATAGAGGGTATTATGTTAAGTGAAATAAGTCAGCCAAAGAAAAATAATTACCATATGATTTTACTTGCAGGAAAAGCACTTCACAAAATCCAACACCCATTTGTGATAAAAAGTTACAGTAAACTAGGAATAGAGGGGAATTCCCTCATCTCATAAAGATGATCTATCCATAGACAAACTACAGCTAACATTATGCTTAATGGTGAGAAACTAGAAGCTTTCTCATTAAAATCAGGTAAAAGCAAGGATGTCACCTCTTACCACTTCTTTTCAACATTGTACTGGAAATTCTAGCTAATGCAATAGGGCAAAAAATAGAAATTAAAGGAATACAGATTGGGAAGGGAAAAGTATAACTGTCTTTTCAGATGATGTGATTGTGTAGAAAATCCAAATTGATGGGGCGCCTGGGTGGCGCAGTCGGTTAAGCGTCCGACTTCAGCCGGGTCACGATCTCGCGGTCTGGGAGTTCGAGCCCCACGTCAGGCTCTGGGCTGATGGCTCGGAGCCTGGAGCCTGTTTCCGATTCTGTGTCTCCCTCTCTCTCTGCCCCTCCCCGGTTCGTGCTCTGTCTCTCTCTGTCCCAAAAATAAATAAATGTTGAAAAAAAAAATTAAAAAAAAAAAAAGAAAATCCAAATTGACACACACACAAACTGGAACTAAAATGATTGTGGCAAGGTTGTGAGATACAAGGTTTTTGTCAATTGCTTTTTTGTATACCACCACTAAAAAGTGGAATTTAAAGTTAAAATGCAATACCATTTACATTGACACCTCCCAAAATGAAATACTTAAGTAGAAATTTAATAAAATATATACCAGATCTATTTGAAGAAAATTATAAAATTCTGATGGTAGAAATCAAGATTTAAATAAATGGAGAGATACTCATGTTTGTGGATAAGGAAGACTCAGTATCTTTAAGATGTATGTTCTTTCCTACTTGATTGATAGATTCAATGTAATCCTAATCAAAATCTCAGGAACTTATTTTGTGGATATCAACAAACTGCTTCTAAAGTTTATATGGAGGGACAAAAAGACCCCACATTTCCAACCACATTATTCTAGGAGAAGGACAAACTTAGAGGACTGATAACTATTGTACATCAAGACTTACTTTAAAGATACAGTAATCAAAATACTGTGGTATTATCCAACAAATAAATATATCAATGAAATAGGCTAGCCAGAAATAGACCCAAATAAATATTGTCAACTGACCTATGACAAAGGAACAATGTCAATACAATGAAAGCAAAAGTAATCTTTCTAACAAACAGTGTTGGAACTACTAGATATGCATATGGGAAAAATGAATCTAGACACAAACCTTACACTCTTTGTAAAAATTAACTCCAAATGAATCCCAGGCATTTTACAGTAAATTTAAAATGCAAATTTAAAGTCCTACAAGATAATAGAAAACCTAAGTGACCTTGGGTATGCCAGTAACTCTTTAGATACACCAAAGGCACAGTCTATGAAAGAAATAGTTGATAAGCTAGACTTCATTAAATTAAAAATCTCTGCTTCGTGAAAGACAATGTCCCGAGATTGTCAGGACAAGCTACACATTGGGAGAAAATATTTGCTTAAGACATATCTGATAAAGAGCTGTTAATCTAGTATATACAATGAATTTTTAAAATTTTTTTTAATTTTTTTTTTGAGATATTTTATTTTAATTTACATCCAAATTAGCATATAGTGCAAAAATGATTTTAGGAGTACATTCCTTAATGCCCCTTACCCATTTAGGCCATCCCCCCCCCCCCCACAGCCCCTAAGAATTTTTAAAGTGGGTCAAAGTCCTTAACAGACACCTCACCAAAGAAAATATACAGATATGTTGTAAACATAAGGGAAATGTAAATTTAAAAACATCAATGAGATACCTCTACATACCTATGAGATGGCCAAATTCTGAAACATTGACAATACCATGTGCTGACAAGAATGTGGAACATCAGTAACTCTCCTTCATTGCTGGTAGAGATTCAAAATGGCTCTTACAAGAGTAAACAGACTCTTACCATACAATCCAGCAATCATGCTCTTTGATATTTACCCAAAAAAGTTGAAAACTTATGTCTACACAGTCTGCACATGAATGTTTATAGCAGTTGTATTCATAATTGCCCAGGTGGAAGTAAAAAAGACGTCCTTTAGTAGGTGAATGGATGAATAACCTGTGGTACATCCAGAAAATGGATGCATTTTAAAATGCACATAAGCACAATAGATGATGTAAAGCACTTGACAAAATCCAACACAAGTTCATGTTAAGGAATGGAAGATCACTTTCTCAACCGGATAATGGGTATTTAGGAATAATCTCCAGCTAAGAAACTTAATGTGTGTTTTTAAAAAAAATTTTTTTTAATGTTTATTTTTGAGAGAGGGAGAGACAGAGTGCAAGCTGGGGAGGGACAGAGAGAGAGAGAGGGAGACACAGAATCCAAAGCAGGCTCCAGGCTCCGAGCTGTCTGCACAGAGCCCAACGTGGGGCTTGAACTCACGAACTGTGAGATCATGACCTGAGCCGAAGTCAGACGCTCAACTGACTGAACCACCCAGGCTCCCCAAGAAACTTAATGTTTAATGACTCAATACTTTCCCCTTGAGATCAGGAGCAAGACATGAATGTCTGCTTTTACTACTTCTTTTTGACATTATACTAGAAATTTCATTCAGGTCATTCAAAGCAAGAAAAACAAATTGCATCTAGATTGGAAAGGAAGAAGAAAAATTGTATTCACAGATGAAATGATCTTGTATGTAGAAAATCCTAGGTAACCCACATAACATGATTAGATCTAATAAATGATTTCAGGAAGATTGCCAGATAGAAGAAAAAATAGAAAATAAGTTGTATTTCTGTATAGTAGCAATGAACAGTTTGAAAATGAAACTATGAAAATTCCATTTACAATAGTGCTGAAGTTTTGGGGTGATGGTGGGAGTTCGTGGGGTCCAGAGTCTACAACAGCCAAGGAAGAATTCTTGAAGATGTCTTTGGTACAAAAAGGTGATTTTATTAAAGCATGGGGACTGGACCCTTGGGCAGAAAGAAGTGCACTGGGGTTGTGAAGAGTGGTTCAGTATATACTTTGAGGTTGGAGGAGGTAAAGTCAAAAGGGAGGCCTCCAGAGGGACTTTGATATGCTAAAGAGGACTCTGAGATACCTGAGGCCTTGCTATTGTCAAGCTAAGGTTGTTTTTCCCTCTAGCAAAGCATTAAGACAGTAGGGAGTTCCTGGAGAAATGTTTTCCTCTGCCAGCCTCAATTATCTGTCAATGGGCTGCAGGTTGTAAGGAAATTTAATTTTACCTGCCATTTCCTTTTGCCTTTGTTTCCCCATATCACTATTGAGGGGTGATGTTGGGGCTCCAGAAAACTGAGCCTATAGGTTTCTGGAGATTAGACTACTGATAAGATTGCCTTTTTCTTGTAATTTACTAAGATACTTGCAAACTGATGGAGACCCATGGACAGTCAGGAGTGCCTGAGGAATATCACACATATCCCACCTAGGGTTGGGGGAAGTGTTTGCAGCCTGTCAGCTTACCTTATGTTTCCCCATCAATAGTATCCAAAAGAATAAAATACTTAGGCATAAATTGAACAAAAGAAGTGTGTAAGAGTTTTACACTGACAACTAGGAAAACCACATTACAAGAAATTTAAGAACTAAACACCTTGTTCATGAATTGGAAAAATTTGTAATGTTAAGATGGTGTCCTGGGTTGAACTATGTACCCCTAAAAGATATTATTAAATTCTAATCTCTGTTTCCTATGAATTTGATCTTATTTGGAAATAGGGGCTTTGCAAATGTCATCAAGTTAATATGAGGTTATTTTGGAGGAGGTTGGGGCTTTTATCCAATGGGACTGGTGTTCCTGTAAGGAGAGGACACAAAAGAAAGAGATATACAGGGAAAATGGCATATGATTACAAAGGAAGAGATTGATGTTTCTACACGATCAAGAACACTAAGGATTGCTAGCTACACTAAAAGCTTAGAGAAATATGGAAGAGCCTTCAGAAGAAGCACGGCTGTGAATATTTTGATTTCAGATTTCTGTCCTCCAGAATTGTGAGAGAATTAATTTCACTTGCTTTAAGCTGACAATTTCATTTCTGTCTTCTAGTCTCCAGAACTGTGGAAGAACCAGTTTTTCTTGTTTTAAGCTTTCCAGTGGTAGTTTGTTAGGCAGCTCTAGGAAATGAATACGATTGGCAGTACTCCCCAAATAGATCCAGAGATTTGGTACAGTCTCATCAATGTTCTAACTGGCTTTTTTTGTAGAAATTGGCAAGCTGATTCTAAAATTCACATGGAAATACAGCTACAGAATGGACAAAGCAATCTGAAAAAGGACTGCAGTGCAGAACTTACATTTTACTTTTTTAAAAGTTAGTACAAAAATCCAGTACATAAGAATAGTAATATTGTAAGGATAGACCTATAGGTTAGGTTACAAAGGCATATGGAAGGATAGAATTGAAAGTCCACAAATATATCTATATGATTAATTGATTTCCTGAAAAGGGTGTCAAGACAGTACAGTGGAGAACAATAATCTTTTCAACAAATAATATTGGGATATGTGGATATCCCCATTCCAAACACAAGAAGTTTGTCCAAGGATTTAACACTGCAAAAATGATGACAACATGAATCAAAGACCTAAATTTAAGAGCTGAAATAACCAAAGCAGTTGTACATCTTCGTGACCTTGGATTTGATATGATATGTAAAGTACAAGCAGCCAAAGACAACCTGTACATAAAATTCATCAAAATTAATAACTTTCATGCTTAAAGAGACACTGCCAAAAAAGTGAAATAAATTATAATAAAAAGAATAAAGTACTATGACTTCACTCATATGAGGACTTAGACAAAACAGATGAACATAAGGGAAGGGAAACAAAAATAATATAAAAATAGGCAAGGGGACAAAACAAGAGACTCATAAGTATGGAGAACAAACTGAAGGTTACTGGAGGGGTTGTGGGAGGGGGGATGGGTTAAGTGGGTAAGGGGCACTAAAAAATCTACTCCTGAAATCTTTGTTGCACTATATACTAATTTGGATGTAAATTTAAAAAAATAGAAAATAAAAAAAAAATAATGAAAGTGATCCCCTATTGATAAAAAAAAAAATTCTACAATGAAAAAAAAATAGAGTACTGATGCTTGGTACAATATGGATGAATTTGAAAATATTATGCAAATGATAGAAGTCAGACACAAAATGCCATTTATTATGTGATAGAGCAGAAGAGTAGTTTTCAGAGACTAGAAGGAATGATAAGTGGGTAGTGAAAAGGGTTAATTTTGTAGTATATGAATTATATCACAAATGTACAAAAGATGGAAATATATTTTTTATTAATACACAAGCAAATAGAAAAATAGCATCCATTTGTCATTAAGGAAATGGTGATTAAAATCACCATGACGTCACTAAACATCTTGAACGGCTGAATAAGAAAAACCAACATTTTAAAGTGCTGCTAAAGATACAGAATAAATGGAATTCCTATGCATTGCTTATCAAATGAGACAGGTACTTTGTAAAAGCAGTTTGTCAGTTTCTTATAAAATTAAATGTACATCTATTATATGGCCAAGCAGTTACTCTTAAAGGTATTTATCCAAGTTGAAATAATAATCTGTGTTCTAACATAGAACTGTGCATTAATGTTGTGCACCATCAAAACATAGTAGCTTTTTTTTTTTGTCAGCTCAAACTGGAAAAAAACCTGAATGACCCTCAAATAGAGTATTGGATGAATAAAATGTGCTACATCCATATAATGTAAAACTAAACAATAATGCAGAATGAACTATTGATACATGAGCAATATAGATGAATTTCAAATGGGTTTTGGTAGGTGAAAGAATCCATATTCAAAATTCCTATATACAGATGATGTTTTGGTAAAAGCAAAGTATAGTAACACAGAATAAGTTGTTTTCCTGAGGTTAAGTATGAGAGTAGACAAGTTATTTTCTTGGTTATAGAAGTTTTTGCTTCGTGTTGTTTAGATGAATCTATGCATTTTAAAATAACAGTATGCAGTAAGGAAAGGGTTTATTTGAGAGGCAGCCAAACGAGACAGGAGGGCAAGCCTCAAATCCAACTCCGCAAAGGTGGAGAGAACAAGTTTTTTATAACCATAGGAGTTGAGATTACATACATATTGAAGAAAAGAGTGGGGAAACTTGTGACTATTCATGAGGAAAGGTAGAACATGCTCATTGAGCAAACATATATGTAAATACATTCCTTGTTCACTTTGGGGTGGAAAGTTAACATCAAAATGAGGCAAAATTCAGTCCCTGATGTCAGGAGGTTATTTTAGGACAAGAAGAAGGAGCTACTTGCATGCTCTCAGAACTGGCATAAACTGAATGGAACTTTGCTTCTTCATAGGCTGGAACCTTATTAGTTGACCTTGAGTCCAGGCTTCTGCAGAGACAGCTAGTGGATTTATTGGTGGGTTCTGAAAAGATACAATGGCTGATTAGGGGGAAACAGTTCTCTGAAACACAAGTTTTAAATTTTCTGCTAGTTTGAACCTCATTAACCCTACGGGCACAGTTTCAGACATAATAACAGAATCAGGAAAGTTAAAGGGTTAAAAATCACATAAAATTAATTGCATTTCTATAGCTAATTACAGTGTGAAAAATTAACATAATTCCATGCATACAAAAGAAAATACCTAGGGATAAATTTAACCTGAGAGGTAAAATACATGTTCAGTGAAAACTGCAAAACTTTGCTGGAATACATTAGAGAACATGTAAATAAATGGCAAAACATCCTGTGTTCATGTAATGTAATACAGTGTTCTTAAGATGTTGGTGCAACCCATAGTGATCTACACATTCAATGCAATCTCAAAATCTGAACAGCATTTTATGCAGAAGTGAAAAAGCTAATCCAGAAATTCATATAAAATTGCTAGGGTTTCTGAATACCCAAATCAATCTTGAAAAAGAATAAAGTCGAAGGACTCCAGTTTTTATTTCAAAGCTTAATAGAATCTGGAATAGAATTGAGGTTCCAGAAATAAATCCATACATCTGTACCCAGTTGATTATTGATGAGGGTCCCAAGATGATTTACAGGAATGAACAGTCCCATCAACAAATAGTGCTTGGACAGCTGGATTTCCACATGCAAAGAAATGAAGATGGACTCCTACCTTCCACCTTCTACGGAATTAACTCAAAATGTATCAGCATCCCAAATACAAGAGTTAAATCTCTATAACTTTCAGTAGAAAATAGGAATAAATCTTCATGACCTTGGATTTGATGATAGAATCTTAAATGTGATTCCTAAAGCAGAAGCAAAAACAAATAATATATTCAATTTATCAAAAATTAATACTTTCATGCATCCAGAGACATTACCAAGAAAATAAAATGACAATATGCAGACGATGAGAAAATATTTACAAAGCATATATTAAATAAAGGTCTGGTATCAAGAATATGTTATGTATTTTTTAAAAACCTGGTCACATCTCAATAACAAATTGACAATTAAAATGCAAAATCTTGAAAAGACATTTTTTCAAAGAAAATGTACAAATGGACAAAAAACACATGAAAATTCTTCACATTAGACATAAGTGAAGTGCAGATCAGAACCACAGTGAGATCATTTCACATCCACTAGTTTGCTTGTAATTTAAAAAGCATGAAAGGGGCGCCAGGGTGGCTTGAAGTCGGTTAAGTGTCCGACTTCGGCTCAGGTCATGATCTCACCGTTCATGGGTGCAAGCCCCACGTGGGGTTCTGTGCTGACAGTTCAGAGCCTGGAGCCTGCTTTGGATTCTGTGTCTCCCTCTCTCTCTGCCCCTTCCCCACTCATGCTCTGCCTGTCTCACTCTCAAAAATGACTAAGTGTGAAAAATATTTTTAAGCATGAAGAATAGGGGCACGTGGGTGGCTCAGTCAGTTAAGCATCCGACTCTTACTTTTGGCTCAGGTCATGATCTCACAGTTCATGGGATAGAGCCCCACGTTGGGGCTCTGTGCTGATAGCGTGGAGTCTGCTTGGGATTCTTCCTCTCCTCTCTCTGCCCTTCCCCTGCTTGTGTGCTCTCTTTCAAAATAAACATGGTTTTTAAAAAGCATGAAAAATAATAAGTCTTGGCAAGAATGTGCATAAATTGAAATGTCAACATAACTGCTATTTAAAATGGTTTAGCCGCAGTAGAATACAGTGCAAATGTCCAAAGTAATAAAATTTTGGTATATGCATAAAATGGAGTATTATTCAGGCATGAAAAGTCATGAATTACTGATACATGCTATAGTGTCGATGAACTTAACAAAACATTATGTGAAGTGAATGAAAGTAGACACAAAGGTTGCATGTATGATTCCATACATACAGATAATTCCTTTGAAAAAGAATTTTGATTGGTAGCTGCCATGAGCTCGGAGAGGCAATGTGGAGAAACTGTTTAATGACTATAGTGTTTTGAGTGAGGTGAACATTTTGCAGGTAGATCATGTGAATGGGATTTAATGCTACTAAGCTGTTTACTTTAAAATTGTTACTTTGATGTTATATGGATTTCATATCAGGAAATTGTGTTTTAAAAAATGACCTGAGGGGGCGCCCGGGTGGCGCAGTCGGTTAAGCGTCCGACTTCAGCCAGGTCACGATCTCGCGGTCCGTGAGTTCGAGCCCCGCGTCAGGCTCTGGGCTGACGGCTCAGAGCCTGGAGCCTGTTTCCGATTCTGTGTCTCCCTCTCTCTCTGCCCCTCCCCCGTTCATGCTCTGTCTCTCTCTGTCCCAAAAAAAAAAAAAGACCTGACAAAATAGCCTAGTACCAAATTGTTCCACTGGTGAATTCTTTCAGAAATTAAAGAATTAATACCACTCTTCAACCTCTTTCAGAAAATAGAATTGAGAAAACACTCCAACTCATTTTGAGACATTTCCCTTGTACCAGTGTCAAACACAACCTATATATACACCTTATCTATAAATGCCAAAAACCTTAATAAAGTACTAGTAAATCAAATGTAGCAACATGTTAACAAACTCCACACCCTTTCACAATGTACAAAGCTCTACAAACTAAGAATAGAATGGAATTTCCTCAACAGGATGAAAAGCATTTGTGAAAAACAGCTAACATACTTACTGTGAAAAGTCTGTCTTCCCTTTGTTATCACAAATAAAACTATGATGCCACTCGTATTTAGCTTTGTGCTACAAGTTCTAGCCAGAGCAGTCAGGCAAGAAAAAAAATAAAATACACTGAAATTGGAATGGATGAAGTAAAGCTTTCTTAATCTCAGATGACGTGATCTTACATGTAGGAAGTCCTAAAGAATCTGCGTGAAAAACCAGTAGAGCTTGTAAGAAATTCAGCAAGGTTTCAGAACATTTGCAAAATACACAAAAGTCAGTTGTATTTTTATACAGTAGCTATGTACAATGCAAAAGGGAAAATAAGGAAACAATTCCATCTATAATATTAGCATAAAGAATAAAATAGGGTACATTTATTCAAGTAGGTGGGAGGCTTGTAAATTTAAGTCTATAAAACTTCGCTGAGAGAAATGAAAGAAAACCTAAACAAATGGAAAGGCATCCTGTGTTCATTTACTGGAAAGCATATTTTAGCATGTTGTCAGCCCTTAAAGTGATATACAGATTGAATGTAATCCTTATCAAAATCTCAACTGTCATTTTTATAGAAATGGAAAAGCTGATCCTAAAATAGATACAGAATTACAAAGGGCCCTGGATAGCCTAAACAATCTTGAGAAACACAAATCTAGATGATGGACACTTTCTTTTTTCAAACCTTACAACAAAGTTATAGTAATCTAAACAATGTGGTATTTTTATAAGGATAGACATATCAGCCAATGGAATAGAAAAGAGAGTCCAGAAATAACTCCCATACATCTATGGCTAATTGATTTTTAGAAGGTTGCCAAGATGATTCAATTATGAAAGAATAATCTCTTCAACAGATGGTCCTTCAACAACTGGAGAGCAACTTAGAAAAGAATGTAGTTGGACCTTTACTTCATACCCTTTACAAAAATGAACTCAAAATCAATGAAAAGCTAAATGTATGAGCTAACACTATAAAAACTTTAATAGAAAATATAGTTAAATTTTCCTGACCCTTAATTTGGCAGTTGATTCTTAGGTATAACACTGAAATTAAAATCACGAAAAGAAAATAAATTGGACTTCCATCAAACATAAACTTTTATACCATAGGACATTGTCAGGAAAGTGAAAAGACAACCCACAAAACTGGAAATACTTGGAAAAAATATATTTAAGAAAGTACTAGCATGTGGGGTGACTGGATGTCTCAATTGGTTAAGCATCTGACTTCAGCTCAGGTCATGATCTTGCGGTTCAGGGATTTGATCCCCACATCAGACTCTGTGCTGGTGGCTCAGAGCCTGGAGCCTGCTTGGGATTCTGTGTCTCCCTATCTGCTCCTCCCCCCTGCTTGCATTCTGTCTCTCAAAAATCAAATAAAAACAATTTTTTTTTAAAAAAGAAAGTACTAGCATGCAGAATATATAAAGAACACTTCCAATTAAAAAACAGAAACAAAACCCAATTTATAATGCACCAAGAGGGGCACCTGGGTGGTTTAGTTGGTTAAGCATCAGACTTTTGATCAGGTCATGATCTCACAGTGTGAGTTCAAACCCTTCTTCCAGTCCCATGTCAAATCCCACATCAAGCCCTACATCAGACTCCATGCTGACAGTGCAAAACCTGCTTGGGATTCTCCTTTCCCTCTCTGTTCCTCTGCTCTCTCTCTCTGTCTTCCTCTCTCTTTCACTCTCTCTCTCTCTCTCTCTCTCTCTCAAATAAACTCAAAACCAAATACACCAAGAGCTTAAATAAGACATTTCTCCAAAGTTGATACATCAGCAGCCATAAGTACATGAAAATATTTTGAACATTTTTATTTGAGAAATTCCATCCAATCTGTTGAGGGCCTCAATAGAACAAAAAGGCAAAGGAATTCTCTTTCCTGCTATCAGACATTGGAGTTCCTGGTTCTCAGGCTTCAGACTCCAGGACTTATAGCAGCACCTCTCTCCTCCCCTAGGCTTTCAATCTTGACTAAGTTACACCATTGGCTCCCCTAGTTCCCAGAACTTCAGACTCAGACTGAATTATACCACCAGATTTTCTGATTGTCCAGTTTACAGTCAGCAGATCGTGGGACTTAGCCTTCATAATTACATGATTTAATTCCTATAATAAATTTCTATAATATATGTATATGTATGTGTATGTGTGTGTGTGTATATATATATATACATCTCCCCTATTGGTTCTATTTCTATTTATCTGGAGAACCCTAACTAATACAGCTACTTTATGTGTGTGAAGTGAAGTAATAAGAAACAACAGTTTCTTTTCTTTTTTTCTTTGTTTTTATTTATTTATTGTCAAGTTAGCTAACTTGGCTTCAAGAATAGATTCCTGTGATTCATCACTTATATACAACACTCAATGCTCATCCCAACAAGTGCTCTCCTCAGTGCCCTTCACCCATCTTCCCCACTTCCCCAGCCCTCCACCCCCATCAACCCTCAGTCTGTTTTCTCTAAGAGTCTCTTAGGGCTTGCCCCCATCTCTGTATCTTATTTTTCCTTCCCTTTCTCTATGGTCATCTGTTAGGTTTCTCAGATTCCACATATGAGTGAAATCATACGATGTTTGTCTTTCTCTTATTTAAGCTTACCATAATACCCTCCAGTTGTATCCATGTTGTTGCAAATGGCAGTATTTCTTTTTCATTGCTGAATAGTATTCCATTGTGTATATATATCACATCTTCTTTATCCATTCATCAATTGATGGACATTTGGACTCTTTCCATAGTTTGGCTATTGTTGAGAGTGCTGCTATAAACATTGGGGTGCATGTGCCCCTATGAATCAGCACTCCTGTATCCTTTGGACAAATTCTGAGTAGTGCTATTGCTGGGGTGTAGGGTAATTCTTTTTTAATTTTTTTGAGGAACCTCCACACTTTTCCAGAGTGGCTGCACCAGTTTTCATTCCCACCAACAGTTTAGGAGTGTTCCCTTTTTTCCACATCCTTGCCAACATCTGTTGTTTCCTGAGTTGTTAATTTTAGCCACTCTGAGCAGCTTGTTTTTATTTGTATTTCCCTGAAGATGACTGATGTGGAACATCTTTTCATTGTGTCTGTTTGCCTTTGGATGTCTTCTTTGGAAAAGAGACTATTCATCTCTCCTGCCCATTTCTTCACTGGATTATTTGTTTTTTGGGTGTTGAGTTTGGTAAGTTCTTTATAGATTTTTGATTCTAACCCTTTATCCAATATGTTATTTGCAAATATCTTCTCCCATTTTGTTGGTTGCCTTTTAGTTTTGTTGATTGTTTCTTTTCTTGTGCAGAAGGTTTTTATTTTGATGACATCCCAATACTTCATTTGTGGTTTTACTTCCCTTACCTTCAGAGACATGTCAAATAAATTGCTGTGGCAAAGGTCCAAGAGGTTGCTGCCTGTTATCTCCTCGAGGATTTTGATGGCTTCCTATCTCACATTTAGGTCTTTCATCCATTTTGAGTTTATTTTTGTGTATGGTGTAAAAAAAGTGGTCCAGTTTCATTCTTATACATGTTGTTGTCCAGTTCTCCCAGCACCATTTGCTAAAGAGACTGTCTTTTTTTCCAATGGATACTCTTTCCTGGTTTGTTGAAGATTAGTTGGCCATATGTTTGTGGGTCCATTTCTGGGTTTTGTATTCTGTTGCATTGGCCTAGTGTCTGTTTTTGTGCCAATACCATACTGTCTCAATTACAGCTTTGTAATACAGGCTAAAGTCTGGGATTATGATGCCTCCAGCTTTGGTTTTCTTTTTAAACATTACTTTGGTTATTCATGGTCTTTTCTGGTTCCATACAAATTTTAAGATTGTTCTATTTCTGTGAAGAATGCTGGTGCTATTTTGATTGGGATTGCATTGCATCTGTAGATTGCTTTGGGTAGTATCGACATTTTGACAATATTTGTTCTTCTGATCCATGAGTATGGAATGTTTTTTGATTTCTTTGTGTCTTCAATTTCTTTCATAAACTTTCTATAGTTTTCAGCATACAGATCTTTTACCTCTTTGGTTAGGTTTATTCCTAGGTATTTTTATAGTTCTTGGTGCAATTCTAAATGCGATCGATACCTTGATATCTTTCTGTTGCTTCATTATTGGTGTATAGAAATGCAACTGATTTCTGTACATTAATTGTATATCCTGCGACTTTGCTGAATTCATGTATCAGCTCTACCAGTTTTTTTGGTGGAATCTTTCGGGTTTCCCATGTAGAGTATCGTGTCATCTGCGAAGAGTGAAAGTTTGACTTCTTTGCTAATTTGGATGCCTTGTGTTTCATTTTGTTGTCTGATTGCTGAGGCTAGGACTTCCAACACTATGTTAGACAACAGTGGTGAGAGTAGACATCTCTGTCGTGTTCCTGATCTCAGGAGGAAAGCTCTCTGTTGTCCCTTATTGAGGATGATATTAGCTGTGGGCTTTTCATATATGGCTTTTATGATGTTTAGGTGTGTTCCTTCTATCCCCACTTTCTTGAGGGTTTTAATTAAGAAAGGATGCTGTATTTTGTCAATTGTGTTTTCTGCTTCTATTGACAGGATCCTATGGTTCTTATCCTTTCTTCTATTAATGTGATGTATCACATTGATTGATTTGCAATTATTGACCCAACCCTGCAGCCCAGGAATGAATCCCACTTGATCATGGTGAATAATTCGTTTAATATACAGTTGAATTAGATTTGCTAGTATCTTGTTGAGAATATTTGCATGCATGTTCATTAGGGATATTGGCCTGTAATTCTCCTTATTAGTGGGGTCTTTGTCTGGATTGGGAATCAAGGTAATGCTGACTTCCTAGAGTGAGTCTGGAAGCTTTTTTTCCATTTATATTTTTTGAAAAAACTTGAGGAGAATAGGAGTTGACTGCTTTAAATGTCTGGTAGAATTCCCCAGGGAAGCCATCTAGTCCAGGATTCTTACTTGGGAGTTTTTTGATAACTGATTCAGTTTCTTCACTGGATATGGGTGTATTCAAATTTTCTATTTCTTCCCATTTGAGTTTTGGTAGTGTGTGAGTGTCTAGGAATTTGCCCATTTCTTCCAGATTGTCCAGTTTGTTGACATATGATTTTTCATAGTGTTGTCTAATAATTGTATTTCTTTGGTGTTAGTTGTCATCTCTCCTCTTTCATTTGTGATTTTATCTATTTGGGTACTCTCTTCTTTTCAAGAAGTCTAGTTAGGGGTTTAACAATTTGGTTTATTCTTTCAAAAAGGCAGCTCTTAGATTCATTGATCTACTTTTTTTTTTTTTAGATTCTATATTGTTTATTTCTGCTCTAATCATTATTATTTCTTTTCTTTTGGCTTTGTGCTTTCTTTGCTGCTGCCCTTCTGGTTCCTTTAGGTGTGAGGTTAGGTTGTATATTTGGGACCTTTCTTGCTTCTTGAGATAGGCCTGAATGGCAATGTATTTTCCTCTTAGGACTGCCTTTGCTGTATCCCACAGGGTTTGGACTGTTGTGTTTTCATTTTTATTTGCTTCCATATATTTTTAAATTTCTTCTTTAATTTCTTGGTTAACCCATTCATTCTTTAGTAGGATATTCCTTAACCTCCATGTATTTGGGACTTTCCAAATTTTTTCTCGTGGTTGATTTCAAGTTTCATAGTGCTGTGATCTGAAAATATGCATGGTATGATCTCAATTCTTATATTTATTGAGGGCTGTTTTCTGACCCAATGTGTAATCTATTTTAGAGAATGTTCCATGTACACTTGAGAAGAATGTGTATTCTGCTGCTTTTGGATGAAAAGTTCTTAATATATCTGTTAAGTCCATTTGGTCCAATGTGTCATTCAGAGCCATTGTTTCCTTATTGATTTTCTTCCGCCGATGATCTGTGCATTGCTATGAGTGGAGTATTAAGGTCCCCTACAATCATGGTATTATTATCTATACATTTATTTATGTCTGTGATTGATTTATATATTTGGTTATTCCATGTTGGGGGCATAAACATGTATAATTGTTAGCTCTTCTTGATGGATAGGCCACTTAATTATGATACAGTGCCCTTCATCTCTTGTTACAGTCTTTTTAAAGAATATAGTTTGTCTGATGTAAGTATGGCTACTCTACCTTTCTTTTGATGTCTGGTAGCATATTAGGTGGTTCACCATCCCCTCACTTTCAATGTGCAGGTGTCCTCAGGTCTAAAATGAATCTCTTGTAGGCAGCATATACATGGATCTTTTTTTTTTTTTCTTTTTAACCCATTCTCATACCCTATGTCTTTTTATTGGGGCATTTAGTCCATTTACATTCAGAGTGCTTATTGAAAGATGTGGATTTAGTGTCATTGTGATATCTGTAGGTTTCATGCTTGTGGTGGTGTTTCTGGTTCTTTGTTATCTTTGCTGCTTTCCAGTCACGGAGTCCCTCTTAGAATTTCCTGCATGAACTCCTTTAGTTTTTGTGTTGGAAAACCTTTATCTCTCCTTCTATTCTGAATGATAGCCTTGCTGGATAAGGGATTCTTGGCTGCATATTTTTCCTGTTCAGCACATTGAATGTTTCCTGACACTTCCTTCTGGCCTTCCAAGTTTCAATGGACAGGTCTGCTACTACCCTTATGTGTCCACCCTTGTGGTTTAATACCTGTTTGTCCCTAACTGCTTTCATAATTCTGTCTTCATCTTTGTATTTTGCCAGTTTCACAATATGTTGTGGTGTTTACCTGTTCTTGTTGATTTTGAAGGGAGTTCTCTGTGCCTCTTGGACTTGGATGCCTGTTTCCTTCCCCAGATTAGAGACATTCTCAGCTATCATTTGTTCAAATAAACCTTCTCTCTTCTGGAATTCCTATGATATAGGTATTATTTCATTTCATTGAATCACTTAGGTCTTGAATTCTCTCCTTATGGTCTAGTCATTTATTTTCCCTCTTTTTTTCATCATTTTCCATAATTTTATCTTTGATTTCACCTATTCTCTCCTCCATCCTCACTGTCACTGCATCTAGTTTATTATTTTCCATCTCATTTATAGCATTCCTTAATTCATTGTGACTATTTCTTAGGTCTCTGATCTCTGTAGTAATAGATTCTCTGCTGTCTTCTATGCTTTTTTTTTTTTTTTTTAAAGCCAGGCTATTAGTCTTTTGACTGTTATTCTAAATTCTTTTTCAGATATATTGTTTGTCTCTGTTTTGAGCAATTCTCTGGCTGTCATTTCTTCCTGGAATTTCTTTTGAGGAGAATTCTTCTGAAGAAACAACACTTTCAAATTTACATGTCAGAGCTTAGAATGCTCAAATTAATTTTGGAAGACTGATTTTTAAGCATTAGATTAAAATTCTCATTTCTCTTTCATAATATTTTCAAATGTTAACCTTAAAAGGTTAGAGCAATTATAATTAGAAAACTTTACCTGTAGAGCAATTATAACTCACTCTGGCAAATTTATTTGAGAACCAGTTTATAACCACTTATCGGTGTTCTTAAGTTGGGCTATATTTATGATACTTTATTCCAAAAATAAAATATTTTCTCATATATTCAGAAGTGTCTGTCATCAAGATTTTTTGTAGGCTAATGGAAACAAAATTAATGTTTGTTGTGTTTTTTACTATCACAATATTAGCTACGGCAATTGTAAAAGAGTAAATTGCAGCTAGTAGTAAAAACATGGGAAAGAAAGTAATCTATTTTATATACATACAGAATTCATAGTAATTTGTTATCTTCTTAAGTCTGAGAAATATCATGCCTAGGTAACATGATATTTCTCTCGGTCCCTGTCATTTTTTAAATTTTAACCTCTCTTGGTCCTGTCATTTTCTAAATTTTAATTTAAAAATTTTAAAATTATTTCAGCAACCTAAATGAACTTGGAAATATATTCTTCCCCATTTATTTTTCCAGATGAGAATGCAGCCCAGCTAACACCTTGGTTACAGTCTCGTGAGACCCTAAACAGAGGATACAAATAAACTGTCACAAATCCTTGGCCTGCAGAAAAGACGATGTAATAAATGTATTTTATTTAAAGCTGTTAAGTTTGTGGCAATTTTTAGACAAATGTAGAAAACACATACAAAGCTTAATATGAGTCTTGGTTCTCTGTAAGTCACCTATCTTTCAAAAAAATATTTTCCCAAGGTAAATATTTTCTTTAAGTTTGTTTACTTAGAGAAGGGTGAGGGGCACAGAGAGAGGGAGAGAATCTCAAGCAGGCCCTGTACTGACAGCACGGAGCCCAGTGCAGAGCTCGATCTCACAGCCATGAGAATCTGACTTGAGTCAAAATCAGGACTCAGACGCTTAACCAACTGAGCCACCCAGGAGCCCCCACCCAAGGTAAATATTTAATTCTGATTTACCCTCTAGAGAACCAGTGAATTCCCATGGCATACAATGGGAAGAGGCTATTTTGTCTTGAATGACATTTTAAAAATATTAACATACCTACAAAGACCTGTATATCATTGAAGACTGTCTTCATATTAAGTGGCATGGGAAGTTGTTATATAAATAAGCCAAAAAGTAAATAAATAAGCCAAAGATGGCTCTTGTATATTGGCCCTATATTGTTTTCTTCTTCACAGCAGGCCCACCAGTGACAAACTCAATTTTTTACACATTTTACAAATTTGTACAATTTTTAACAAATGTAGACATTGTATACATTTACTTTAAATGTAGCCCCTATAAGGATTTGCTTAGCCATTTTGGGTTTGCCTGGTTTGCATGCTTTATAAAGCTGTACTTGTAAATCTGCTGGTGACAAGGTAAATTCTGGTGCTATAAATGACCTCAAGCCCCTGTTGCCTTGTGGAGCTCCCTGACCCAGAGTCCCCATCTTGCTGCTGAGTGATACCACCTAGACAGTAAGACCCTTTCTTATTTCCCTTCTTTCACTGAAGTTTCTTTGCCTCCTCGTCTTCTAAGTTGTGAGACTCTGTAAGGTCCCATGCTGTAAGGAATTCCCCCATCCCCTGTTCTTCACACAAATTTATTAAAGTACCATCTGAATAAAACTCATGGTATGCTACTGCCACCTGGTGGTCACATTTTTCCTAGGCCAGGTCAGAAATTTCCAAATTCACTACAAAAAACTGGCCCTCACCTTATATATTTCTCTCATTTTCTTTAGAGATCATTTCAGAGATATAACAGACAACCTGTCAAGAACTATATCTAGAATCCATTTTAATAGGCTTTTACCTTTTCTAATATTTGATTAGCACTGGAAAAGATTATCATCTAATATATTTTTCAGGACTGCTCTTAAAAGTTTAATCTTTTTGGGGCGCCTGGGTGGCGCAGTCGGTTAAGCGTCCGACTTCAGCCAGGTCACGATCTCGCGGTTCGGGAGTTCTAGCCCCGCGTCAGGCTCTGGGCTGATGGCTCAGAGCCTGGAGCCTGTTTCCGATTCTGTGTCTCCCTCTCTCTCTGCCCCTCCCCCGTTCATGCTCTGTCTCTCTCTGTCCCAAAAATAAATTAAAAAAAACGTTGAAAAAAAAATTTTTTTTAAAAAAAGTTTAATCTTTTTGAGGTTAGAATGGGAGAGAGCCAAAGCATAAGAGACTGTTAAAAACTGAGAACAAACTGAGGGTTGATGGGGGGTGGGAGGGAGGGGAGGGTGGGTGATGGGTATTGAGGAGGGCACCTTTTGGGATGGGCACTGGGTGTTGTATGGAAACCAATTTGTCAATAAATTTCATAAAAAAAAATAAAAATTAAAAAAAAAAGTTTAATCTTTTTTTATGAGAGAGTTTATGAGCTATCTACTGGTGTAACAAATTGCCCCAAAATGTAGTGGATAAAAACAACAAACATTAATTGCACAGTTTTGTAGGGGTTAGAAATTTGGGTGTAGCTTAGTTAATAGTTCTGGCACAGAGGCTCTCAGGATACTGGGGATAAGGAGTCTGCTGTGACTACAATTATCTGAAGGTTTGACTGGGTTGTAGGATTAATTTTTAAGATTTCTCAATCACATTGCTTTGGGTAGAAATACTACATTCCTTCTGTGTGGGCCTCAGCATGTGCACTTGGCTTTCCCAATAGTGAATAATCCAAGAGAGCAGAAGGAAAAAAGATGCTTTTTGTGACATAGTCCTTTTGAGTCATGTACCATCCCTTCCACTTTTTTCTATTTATTATGATTGAGTCACAAAATGCAACCCACATTTATAGAATGATAGACTTTACCATTTAAAGAATGAGGGGTGCCTGGGTGGCTCAGTTGGTTAAGTGTCCGGCTTCAGCTCACGTCATGATTTCACGATTCGTGAGTTCGAACCTTGCATCAGGCTCTGTGCTGACAGCTCAGAGCCTGGACCCTGCTTCAAATTCTGTGTCTCCCTCTCTGTCTGCCCCTCTTCTCACACTCTGTCTCTCTCTGTCTCTCAAAAATGAATAAACATTAACAATTTTTTTTAATTTAAAGAATGAATACTAGAGAGTTTGTAGACGTATTTTTAAACCATTATAGGAGAGATGTCAGCAATTGTGACAGTAAAAGACTCATAATCTTACCTCTCCACAAAACCAATGAACAAATGGACAAAAATAGTCAAAATCAACTTTTTTTTTTGATCTCTGGAAGTTAACCAAAGTCTTGAATCAACCTGGGCAATGCTTATTCCAAAAACTGTAATTGATTCTCAATGAGAACCGCAAATTGTGCCATTTTAATTTATCTCAGTATTATTCTCCAATCCTTGGCTAGTAGTGAAAATACCAGCCTAGATGCCTGGAACTGACATTATAAATAAATGTAATTAATTATTTGTTTTTACCTGTCTTATGGCTACCTGGGAGACTGATTCAGAATTTTATCTTTATTAAGATATCTTTAACTCAGAACTGATCTAGTGATAAAGATGTTTCTCAGGAGGCATTTATGGAAAATATGTGTAAGATAATGTCTTAGGTGTCTGCTACCTGAAGCAATGGGAACAGGGCATATAATACATTAACAAAACAGTTTGAGAGGTAAGGCTGGGGAATGATGTGTCTGAAAGGGCTTTGAAAACCTCTGTGAAATTTCTGGAAATCTAAAAGGCCACATGCTTACTCATGGCTGTGTGTATATGTAGAAAAAATCTGAGTAGACCCTAAGTCTCTCACTTTCTACTTCTGTGAGTGAAATGATGGTATTTAGACTCTACCATGTAAAGGATGAATATTAGACAACTGGTAGATGTATTTTTGAACCATTATAGTAATGTTGTCAGCAATAATGACAGAGTAAAATACTCAAAATTTGATGTCCTCCCCATAAATTCAGTGAACAAATAGACAAAAACTGTCAGAATCAACATTTTTTAGAACTCTGGAAATTAACCAAAGGCTTGAATCAACTTGGGCACTACTTATTCCAAAAGGGGTAGCTATGGAGGCAAGAAATGAAGACAAAGGCAGAAGTGTAAACTGTCTGGACTCAGTTTTGGAGATGTGCCCCAACACAGAGCCCATGGTCAAAGATGAAGATTTTTTGTCTTCAAATGTTTAAGGAAATCTCTGTGCAATTATTAGGGGACAGAATAGAGACTTCAGAAGCCAAAATAACAAGGAGTACGGGATTAGTGTTAAAGTCTCTAAATAGGGTGGGAGGGGGGAATTGGATGACAGTGATCAAAAGGTACAAATTTACAGTTATAAATACTGAAGATGTACAACACAGTGACTATAGTTAATACTGCTGTATAGTATATTTCAAAGTTGTTAAGAGTAGATCCTAATGTTACCAAGTCCAGGCTCATTCTGCTCACTGCATTGACAGGCCTGTAAGTCATGAGGCAGGATTTGGGATATGGAAAGTGACTATTCAGTAAGCCATCAAACCAAGGAGATTACAGACTGTTGTCCCAAAGAACCATCTCCCCTTGACATAAAATTCAAGTTTCTTTTATGTTAGCAAAAGGGGAAAGCAGGAGAGGCTAGGGGTCAAAAGGTTACTGATGTCTGTAGACACCCCAGGAAGGTCATGTAACTTCTTTGTCCTTGGTCAGTTGAACTTTGTGTATAGAAATCTGGTCATGTCATTACTGTAAATTTTAAACATAGCATAGTCATTTTGTACATACTTCTTTATCTCCTTGGATAAGGTAGATTTTAAGTAAAAAGCAGTTTTTGCAAATCTTACCTGTAACATGCATATGTTCAGGCCTAAGCTGAAGCTTCTAAGCTATAGGTAACAGCAGCAAAGGAAATAGAAGCTGCAAGGAGCCATACATGTTAAATTTCCTCCCTGTTACACTAAAAGTTCTTATCACAAGAAAAGAAACCATTTTTTTCTTTTTTTATTATCTATATGAAATAATGGATGTTAACTAAACTTATTGTAGTGATTATTTCACAGTATGCGTAAGTCAAAACATTATGCTGTATACCTTAAACTTATACCATGCTGTATGGCAATTATAGCGCAATAAAACTGGGAAAAAAAATTTCCCTTTGAGAATAAAAAGGTCATTTAAGGGGAGTTCAGGGAAGATGGTGGAGTAGGAAGATCCTGAGCTCACTGTCTCCCATGTGCACACTGAGATAACAGCTACATCCGTGAAAGTGACTAGACTCTGAAAATAACCTGAAGACTGGTAAAACAGACCTTCCACGGTTAATTGTAGAAAGGAGGCCACATCAAAAAAGCTAGGAGGGGCAGAGATGTGGTTGGGAAACAAACCCCTAACAAGACTAGTCACAAACAGGAGGAACACCACAAGAACAAAGAAGCAAGAAGATCAAATCCCGTACCAGTCACCCTAGGCACTGGGGACTTACACTCAGAAGATGAATCCCCATAACATCTGGCTTTGAAAACCAGTGGGGCAAACCCCATTGAGTTTGAGCCCCACATTAGACTGTGCTGACAGCTCAGAGCCTGGGGCCTGCTTCAGATTCTGTGTCTCCCTCTCTCTCTCTGCCCCTCCCCTGCTCAAGCTCTGTCTCTCAAAAATAAATAAAACATTAAAAAACTTTTAGAATGTATTCAGATTTAAGGAACCATCAACTTAATATAGACTGCTACACATATTTTGTTATATATGAGCCTAATGGTAACCACAAATCAAAAACCTATAATACATACACAAAAAAAAGAATGGAATCCAAGTATAATAAAGCTGTCATCCACAAGAGAGCAAGAGAAGAAGAAAGGAAGAAAGAACAACTATAAAAATATCCAAAACAATTAACAAAATGCCAGTAAATACATGCTATGAGTTATTTTAATGCAAATGGTCTAAATACTCCAATCAAAAGACATAGAATAATGGAATGGATTAAAAAAAGAGCGTGTGAAGATGGTGGGGGAGTAGGAGGACACTAGGCTTATCTTGTCTCACAAATACAACTAGATAACTATCAAATCACCCTAATTATCCCAGAAATCAACCTGAAGACTGACAGAAGGAACTGCATAACTAAAAGGACAGAAGAGGTCACATTGAAGAAAGTAGGAAGTGTGGAGACTTGGTTTAGGAGAGAAACCCATCATGGGTGCTGTGGAGGAGAGGGAGCCATGGTTGTGGAGAGGAGTAAGAAAGCACACATGGGAACACATAAGGAGAAGGTTTCCCCCAAAGACATTGGCTGGGAAAAAAAGAGGGGCTGATTTCCTGAGTTCTTGTAACTAGCAGGGTTTAAAGCCTTGAGTTTTAAAGGTCAGCAGGCTTGGCTGGGATAGAGCCCTGAGGGCAAGGCCCTGTCCTGGAAGGAAGGCAAGCAAACCACCTGGGGGTAGACTGCATGGAAACAGTGATCTGAAGAATGCCTGGGGCACACAGGGAGTAGATTATTTGCTCTTATCCCAGTGCATTCCTAAGAGGCAGTGTTTACAGAGACACCTCTCCAGGGACAAAGGAGCTGGGTGTTGCCATTTCTCTCCCCCCACCCTTCAACATTAACACAGAGCCCTCTGTGTGAAGCAGCACAGTGCCAATACTGGCTGCCTAACTTGCTTACACCAAACCCATATCCCTGCACTCTGGTGGGACTGTCCTCAACCAAGCTTGCTTCAGACCCAGTGTGACAGGACCCTTCCCCAGAAGACCAGCACAAGCCCCTGACCACAACACATTTCCCTACTAAAGAGTTCTGCATGGCTTTAGTTCTAGTGGAAGTAGTATCAGGTCTCATTTCACAAGCAGACCAGAGCACATCTAGTTAAAACTTGCCACAGTAAACCAAGGACTGCCCACTACAGGCAAGGAGAGCCTATGCAGATGACTGGACTGAAGGATAGAGCAAACAAAACACAACACCAGAGTGCACACAGACACTAGAGACACTCTCTGAAGCACCAGGACCTGGACACTACAGGATCTCTAAATAAAGCCATTATTTTCAGGAGCAGGAAACATAACTCGCTTTTCTAACACAAGATGCCAAGATGGAAAAATTCACCCCAAATGAAAGAAGAAGATAAGGTCATGGCCAGAGATCTAAGCAAAACAGATACAAGTAACATGCCTGATGGGGAATTTAAAGCATAACGATATTCACTAGGCTTGAGAAAGAATGGAAGACATCAGGGAAACCCTTACCACAGAGATAAAAAAGTTAAAAAAAGAATCAGTCAGAAATGAGTGCAAAAAAAAAAAAAAAAGGACTGGAAACATAATTCAATGAACAGCAGGCTAGAGAAGCAGAGGAATGAATTATTGACCTAGTAAACAATATAATGGAAAATAATGAACCTGAACAAAAGAGAGAAAAAAGAATTATAGACCATGAGAATTGACTTAGGGAACACAGGGATTCCATCAAACATAGTAACATTCATATTTTAGGAGTCCCAAAAGAAAAGAGAGAGAAGAGGGAGCAGAAAACTTATTTGAGGAAATTGTAACTGAAAATTTCCCTAATCTGGGGAAGGAAACACATAGAGATCTAGGAGGCACAGAGAACTCCTCAGTATCAACAAAAGTGGGGTGCCGGGGTGGCTCAGTCGGTTAAGCATCTGACTTCAGCTCAGGTCATGATATAGTTCATGAGTTCAAGCCCCACATCGGGCTCTATGCTCTCAGCTCAGAGCCTGGAGCCTACTTTAGATTCTGTGCCTCCCTCTCTCTCTGCCCCTATCCCACTCATGCTCTCTCTCTCCCTCCCTCTCAAAAATAAAAACAGTAAAAAAAATTTAAAAATATCAACACAGGTATGCCAACACCAAAAACTATTGGAATTAAATTGGCAAAATATAGTGATAAAGAAAAAAAAGTCTTAAAAGCAGCAAGAGAAAAGAAGTCCTTAACTTACAAGGGAAGACTTATAAAACTAGCTAGGGATTTCTCAACATAAACAGGGATTTCTGTCAAAGCCAGAAGTCAGTGACATGATACATTCAAAGTGCTGAATCAGAAAAATCTACAGACAATATTCAGCAAGGCTATCATTCAGAATACAAGGAGAGATAAGGAGTTTCCCAGACAAAAACTACAAGAATTCATGACCACTAAACCAGCCCTGCAAGAAATATTAAAGGGAACTTCATTGAGTGGAACTGAATGACCAAAAATGACAAAGGATCAGAGAAAATCTCCTGAAGCAACATCAACAACAA
This sequence comes from Prionailurus viverrinus, assembly GCF_022837055.1. Lineage (NCBI taxonomy): Eukaryota > Metazoa > Chordata > Mammalia > Carnivora > Felidae > Prionailurus > Prionailurus viverrinus. Next base: position 477,800 of record NW_025927617.1, read on the forward strand.
CAACAAAAACAAGTAGCAACATAGCTCTAAATACATATCTATCAATAATTACCCTGAATGTAAATGGACTAAATGTGCCAATCAAAGGACATAGGGTTTTAGAATGGATAAAAAACAAGACCCATCTATATGCTGCCTACAAGAGACTCTTTTTAGACCTAAAGACACCTGCAGATTGAAAGGGGATGGAGAAAAATTTATCACGCAAAAGAATGTCAAAAGAAAACCAGAGTAGCAATACTCATATTGGACAAATTAGAATTTAAAACAAAGACTGTAACAAGAGATTTTTTAAAAAGCCACTATAATATACTAAACTGGACAATCCAACAAAAAGGTCTAACAATTGTAAATATGTATGTACCCAACATGAAAGCATCTAAATATATAAAATGATTAATAACAAGCATAAAGGAACTCATTCATAATACAATAATAGTAGGTGACTTTAACACCCTACTATCGTCAATAGACAGATCATCTGAATGGAAAATCTTTGAATTTTCCAGGAAACAGTATCTTTGAATGACACACAGGACCAGATGGACTTAACAGGTGTATTCAGAACATGCCATCCTAGAACAGAAGAATACACATTCTTTTCAAGTGCACAGGGGACATTTTCCAGAATACATCACATATTAGGTCACAAATCAGACCTCAAAAAATACAAAAAGATTAAGATCATACCATGCATGTTTTCTGACTAGAGCACTATGAAACTTGAAGTCAACCAGAAGAAAAAATTTGGAAAGACCACAAATACATGAAAGTTAAAGAACATGCTACTAAAGAATAAATGGGTCAACCAGGAAATCAAAGAAGAAAGTTTAAAAATACATGGAAACAAATTAAAGTAAAAACACAGTGGCCAAAACCTGTGGGATGTAGCAAAAGCAGTCTAAAGAGGGAAGTATATAGCAATACAGAAGTAACTCAAGAAACAAGAAAAAAATCTCAGAAAACAACCTAACCCTACACCTAAAGGAGCTAGATAAAGAACAACAAACTAAGTGTAAAGCCAGCAGAAGAAAGGAAACAATAAAGATTAGAGTAGAAATAAATGATATAGAAACTAAAAACAATAGAACAGATCAATGAAACCAGGAGCTGGTACATAGAAAAAATTAATAAAATTGATAAACATTTAGCTAGACTTATCAGCAAGAAAAGAGAAAGGACCCAAATAATAAAATCATAAATGAGAGAGGAGAAAGAACAACTAGCGCCACAGAAATACAAAAAAAAAATTAGAATATTATGGAAAACTATATGCCAACAAATTGGACAACCTGGAATAAATGGATAAATTCAAGACACATAAAATACCTAAAGTGAAATAGGAAGAAGTAGAAAATTTGAAGAGACTGATAATTGGCAAAGAAATTGAATCAGTAATACCAAATCTCCCTGTAAACAAAGTCTAGGGCCAGAAGGCTTCACAGGTGAATTCTACCAAATATTTCAAGAACAGTAACTATTCTCAAACTATTCCCCAAAATAGGTAAGGAGGTAAAATTCTGAATTCATCTATATGGCCAGCATTACCCTGATACCAAAACCAGATAAAAACGTGCCTAGCTGGCTGTGTTGGAAGAGCATGCAACTCTTGATCTCAGGGTCATGAGTTTGAGCCCATGTTGGGTGTAGAGAGTACTAAAAACAACAACAACAGCAACAACAACAACAAACAGATAAAGTCTCCACTAAAAAAAAGAACTACAACCAATATTCCTGAGCATGGATACAAAAACTCTCACTGAAATACTAGCAAACTGAATTCAATAATACATTAAAAGAGTCATTCACCAGTATTAAGTAGCCTTTACTCCTGTGTTGCAAGGGTGGTTCAGTATTTGCAAATCAATCAATGTGATATACCACATTAATAAAAGGATAAGAACCATCTGATCCTTTGAATAGGTGCAAGAAAAAGCATTTGACAAAGTACAACATCTTCAACAAAGTAGGTTTAGAGGGAACATACCTCTATATAATGGCCATCTATGAAAAACCCACAGCTAAGAAAGGCCATCTATGAAAAACCCCATCATCTTCAATGAGGAAAAACTGAGAGCTTTTCCTTTATGATCAGGAATAAGACAGGGTTGTCCACTCTCAACACTGTTATTTAACATAGTACTGGAAGTACTAGCCACAACAATCAGGAAACAAAGAAATAAAAGGCATCTGATTCAGCAAGGAAGAAGCAAAACTCTATTTACAGATACATGACAGTCTACTATGCAAAACCTGGTGGAGGAGTTAACATGTCAGAGTAATAAGGGGGTCCTGGGCTTGTCTCATCCCTCAAAGACAGCTAGATCAACATCAAACCATTTTGAACACCTAGGAAATCAATCTGAGGATTAGCAGAACAATTTGCATAATTTGAGGGAGAAAATGTGGCAGCTTCTCTTAAGAAGACCAAAACACATCTAGTATCTAGCTTCCTTTGTTTGATTTTTTAAACATTTTTGAATTTTTCATTCTATCGTTGTTGTTTCTTCCTCCAAATGACAAGATGGAGAAATTCAACTCAAAAGAAAGAACAGGAAGAAATGACAGCCAGGGATTTAGTCAATGCAAATATAAGTAAGATGTCTGAACTAGAATTTAAAACAATGATTATAATAAGTATACTAGTTGGGCTTGAAAAAAGCATAGAAACACCAGAGAATTCTTCTGCAGAGATGAAAGAACTAAAATAAAATCAGGAGCAAATAAAAAATGCTAAAACCACATGCAAACTCAAACGATGGCCATAAAAACGAGGACGGATGAGGCAGAGGAGCAAATTAGCAATATAGAAGATAATATTATGGAAAATAATGAAGTTGAAAAGAAGAGGGAAAACAAAGGTCAGGGATCATGAAGGCAGACTTAGGGAACGCAGCAATTTATTAAAATGTAGTAACATTCCTATCACAGGAGTCCCAGAAGATGAAGGGAGAGAAAAAGTGACAGAAGGTTTATGTGAACAAATTATAGCTGAAAACCTCCCTAATCTGGGGAAGGACACTGACATCAAACTCCAAGAAGTAGAGAGAACCATTAAATTCAATACAAGCTGGCCATCACCAAAACATATCGTAGTTAAATGCACAAAATACACAGACAAGGGAAGAATACTGAAAACAGCAAGGGAAAATAATCCTTAACCTACAAGTCAAGACTGATCAGGTTCACAGCAGATCTTTCCACAGAAAATTGACAGGCCAGAAAGGAATGGCAAGATATATTCAATGTGCTGAATGGGAAAAAAATGCAGCCAAAATATTTTATCCAGCAAAGCTGTCATTAAAAATAGAAGGAAAGATAAAGAGTTTCCCAGACAAACAAAAGCTAAAGGAATTTGTGACCATTAAGACACCCCTGGAATGGGAATGCATGCTGGTGCAGCCACTCTGGAAAACAGTATGGAGGTTCCTCAAAAAACTAAAAATAGAACTACTGTACGACCCAGCAATTGCACTACTAGGCATTTGTCCACGGGACACAGGTGTACTGTTTCGAAGGGACACATGCATCCCAATGTTTATAGCAGCACTATCAACAATAGCCAAAGTATGGAAAGCGCCCAAATGTCCATTGATGGATGAATGGATAAAGAAAATGTGGTATATATATACAATAGAGTATTACTCGGCAATCAAAAAGAATGAAATCTTGCCATTTGCAACTACATGGATGGAACTGGAGGGTATTATGCTAAGTGAAATTAGAGAAAGACAAAAATCATATGACTTCACTCATATGAGGACTTTAAGAGACAAAACAGATGAACATAGGGAAGGGAAACAAAAATAATATAAAAACAGGGAGGGGGACAAAACAGAAGAGACTCATAAATATGGAGAACAAACTGAGGGTTACTGGAGGGGCTGTGGGAGGGGGGATGGGCTAAATGGGTAAGGGGCACTAAGGAATCTACTCCTGAAATCATTGTTGCACTATATGCTAACTAATTTGTATGTAAATTTTAAAAAATAAAAAAAATAAAGGTGAAAAAAAAGACACCCCTGGAAGAAATTTTAAGGGGGACTCTTTGAGTGGAGGGGGAACAAAGACCAAAAGCAAGAAAGACTAGAAAGGACCAGAGAGCATCACCAGAAACACCAACTCTAAAGGTAACACAATGGCACTACATTCATATCTTTCAATAATCACTGTGAATGTAAATGGACTAAATGTTCCAATCAAAAGACAGGGTATTGAATGGATTCAAAACAAGGGGTGCCTGAGTGGCTCAGTTGAGTGTCTGACTTTGGCTCAGGTCGTCATCTCACAGTTCGTGGGTTCTAGCCCCGTGTCAGGCTCTGCACTGACAGCTCAGTGCCTGGAGCCTGCTTTGGATTCTCTATCTCCCTCCCTCTCTGCCTCTCCCCCACTCACGCTCTTTCTCTCTCAAAAATAAATAAATGTTAAAAAATTTTTAGAAAATAAGATCCATCTATATGTTGCCTAAAAGAGACGCATTTTAGATCTAAAGACACCTGCAGATTGAAATGAGGGGATGGAGAAACACCTATCATGCTAATGGATGTCAAAAGAAACCTGAAATAGCCATATTTATATCATACAAACTAGACTTAAAACAAAAACTGTAACAAAAGATGTAGAAGGGCATTATATCATAATTAAAGGGTCTATCCATCAAGAATTGTAAATATTTATGCTCCCAACCTGGAGGCACCCAAATATATAAATCAATTTATCACAAACATAAAGTTATGGATAATAATACAATAATAGTAGGGAAATTTAACACCCCACTTACAACAATGGACAGATCACCTAAGCAGAAAATCAACAAGGAAAAAATGGCTTTGAATGATACACTGAACCAGATGGACTTAACAGGTATATTCAGAACATTTCATTCTAAAGCAGGAGAATACACATTCTTTTTGAGTGCACATGGAACATTCTCCAAAATACGTCACATACTGGGTCGCAAATCAGGCCTCAACAAGTACAAAATTGTTGAGATCATACCATGCATATCTTCAGATCACAATGGGAAGCCAATCACAAGAAAAAATTTGGAAAGCCCTCAAATACATAGAGGCTAAAGAACATCCTACTAAAGAATGAATGGGTTACCAGGAAATTAAAGAGGAATTAACAAAAAATAAATCTAAGCAAATGAAAATGAAAACATGACAGTCCAAACCTTTTGGGATGCATCAAAGACAGTCCTAACAAGGTAGCATATTGCAATTCAGACCTATCTCAAGAAGCAAGAAATGTCCCCAGTACACAACCTAACTTTATACCAAAAGGAGCTAGCAAAGGAACAGCAAATAAAGCCTAAAGACAGCAGAAGAAGGGAAACAATGAAGATTAGAGCAGAAATAAATGATAGAGAAACAAACAAACCAGTAGTACAGATCAACAAAACTAAAAGCTGACTCTGTGAAAGAATTAACAAAATTGATAAACCCCTATCCAGACTTATCAAAAAGAAGAGAGATGACCCACATAGATAAAATCACAAATGAAAGAGGAGAGAACACAACCAACACCACTGAAATACAAACAATTATAAGAAATTCTTTGAAAAGAATTATGAAAAATCCTTTGCCAACAAACCTGTTTATCTGGAAGATATGGGCAAATTCTTAGAAACTCATGTACTACCAAAACTGAAACAGGAAGAACAGCAAAGAAACCGACTCAGTAATAAAAAATCTCCCACCAAACAAAAGTCCAGGGCCATGTAGTTTTCCAGAGGAATTTTACCAGACATTTAAAGAAGAATTAATACTGGGGCACCTGGGTTGCTCAATCTGTTAAACGTCCGACTTTGGCTTAGGTCATGGTCTCACGGTTCATGAGTTTGAGCCCCACATCAGGCTCTGTGTTGCCAGCTCGGAGCCTGGAGCCTGCTTCAGAGTCTGTGTCTCTTTCTCTCTCTGCCCCTTCCCAGCTCATGGTCTGTGTCTCCCTCTGTCTCAAAAATAAAAACTAAAAACACTTAAAAAAAAAAAAACTAAAGAAGAGTTAATACCTATTCTTCTCAAACTGTTCCAAAAAACAGAAATAGAAGGAAAACTTTCAAACTCATTCTATGAAGCCAAGCATTACCTTGATTCCAAAACCACACAAAGACACCACGAAAAAGGAGAACTACAGGCCAATAGCCCTGATGAACATGGATGCAAAAATTCTCAGCAAGATATTAGCAAATCAAATTCAATAGTACATTTAAAGAATTGTTCTTCAGGGCACCTGGGTGATTCAGTCATGCATCTGATTCTTGACTTCAGCTCATGACTTCATGATCTCATGGTTCATGAATTTGAGCCCTGTGTCAGACTGCGCAGTGCATGGAGCTTGATTGGGATTCTCTGTCTCCCTCACTCTCTGCCCTTCCCCTGCTCTCTGTCTTTCAATAAATACATAAATGTAAAAAAAGAAGAATTATTCTTCATGATCAGGTAGGATTTATTCCTGGGCTGCCAGGTTGGTTCAATATCCACAAATCAATCAATGTGATATACCCCATTAATATAAGAAATAATAAGAACCATATGATCCTGTCAATAGATGCAGAGAAAGCATTTGACAATATACAGCATCCATTCTTCATAAAAAACCCTCAACAAAGTAGGGATAGATGGAACATACCTCAACATCATAAAGGCCATATACAAAAGACCCACATCTAATATCATCCTCAATGGGAAAAATCTGAGAGCTTTCCCCTACAGTCAGGAAAAAGACAAGGATGTCCACTCTTACCATTACTATTTAACATAGTACTGGAAGTCTTAGCCTCAGAAATCAGACAGCAAAAAGAAATGAAAAGCATCCAAATTGGCAAGAAAAAAGTCAAACTTTCACTATTTGCAGACAACATGATATGCTATGTACAAAACCTGAAAAACTCCACCAAAAAGTGCTTGAACTAATACGTGAATTCAGCAAAGTTGTAGGATATAAAATCAACATGCAGAAATTTGTTGCATTTTTATAAATCAATAACAAAGCAGCATAAAGAGAAATCAAGGAATCGATCTCATTTGCAATTGCACCCAAAAACAATAAGATACCTAGGAATAAACCTAACTAAAGAGTTAAAAGATATATACTCTGGAAACTATACAATACTTATAAAAGAAATTGAAGAGAACACAAATAAATAGAAAAACGTTCCATGCTCATGGATTAGAAGTACAAACATTGTTAAAATGTCTATACTACCCAAAGCAATCTACATATTTATTGCAATCTGCAATCCTTATCAAAAATACCATCAGTATTTTTCGCAGAGCTAAAACAATGCTAAAATTGTTATGGAACCACAAAAGACCCTGAATAGTCAAAGCAACCCTGAAAACGAAAACAAAAGTGGTGGCATCACGATTTAAGATTTCAAGCTATATTACAAAGGTATACTCATCAAGAAAGTATGGTTCTGTCACAAAAACAGACACATAGATCAGTGGAACAGAAAAGAAAACCCAGAAATGGACCCACAGCTATATGGTCACCTCATAAAATGTGAGACAGGAAACCATCAAAATCCTTGAGGAGAACACCAGCAGCAACCTCTTTGTCCTTGACGAGAGCAACTTCTTACTAGATACGTTGCCAAAGGTAATGGAAACGAAAGCAAACATGAACTATTGGAACCTCATCAAGATAAAAAGCTTCTGCACAGCAAAGGAAACAATCAACAAAACTAAAAGGCAGCCTATGGAATATGAGAAGATATTTGCAAATGACATATCTGATAAAGGATTCGTATCCAAACTCAACACCCAAAAAACCAGCTAAGAAATGGGCAGAAGACATGAATAGACCCTTTTCCAAAGAAGTCATCCAGATGGCTAACAGACACATGAAAAGATGCTCAACGTCATTCATCATCAGGGAAATACAAATCAAAATGACAATGAGATACCACCTCACACCTATCAGAATGGCTAAAATTAAGAACACAAGAAACAACAGGTATTGGCAAGGATGCAGAGAAAGGGGAACCCTCTTGCACTGTTGGTGGGAATGCAAACTGGTACAGCCATTCTGGAGAACAGTATGGAGGTTCCTCAAGAAACTGAAAATAGAACTACCCAAGATCCAGCAATTTCACTATTAGGTAGTTACCCAAAGGATACAAAAATACAGATTTGAAGGGGTACATGCACCCTGATGTTTATAGCAGTATTATCAGCAATAGGCAAACTATGGAGAGAGCCCAAATGTCCATCGACTGATGAATGGATGAGGAAGATGTGACACACACACAACACAACACACACACACACAATGTAATATTACTCAGCCATCAAAAAGAATGAAATCTTTTCATCTTCAAAGACATTGATGGAGCTAGAATGCATTATGCTAAGTGAAATAATTCAATCAGAGAAAGATAAATCCCATATGATTTCACTCATATGTGTAATTTAAGAAACAAGACAGATGAACATATGGAAAGTGGGGAAAAAGAGGAGAGAGGGGAAACAAACCACAAGAGACTCTTAATGATAGCAAACTGAGGGTTGAATGAAGAAGTTGGATTGGATGGACTAGATGGATGATGGGTGTTAAAGAGGGCACTTGTTATGATGAGCACTAGGTGTTGTATGTAAGTTATGAATCACTGAATTCTACTCCTGGAACCAATATTGCACAGTATGTTAACTAACTAAAATTTAAATAAAAAGTTAAAAAAATATATAAAAAATGAAAAAATGAAAGATGTGTTCTATATATAATGGACTATTACACAACCATAAAAATGGATGAGATTATTCCATTTTCTACATAGATGGATAAAGTTTATTATGCTAAGTGAACTAAGTCAACCAGAGAACAACAAATACCATATGATTTCACTTATATGTGTATTCTAAAAACAAAAACAAGTGAATAAATAAATGAAAGGCAGAATCAGTTCTGTAAATACAGAGAACAAAGTGATGGTTGCTAGAGGGCAGCATAGTGGGGGAATGGGCAAAATAGGTGAAGGGAGGTGGAAGATATAGGCTTGTAGTTACAGAATCAATAAGACATTGAAATAGATGGAATGTCAGAAGGAAAATAGTCAATGATATTGCAATAGCCTTGTATGGTAAGAGATGGTAGCAACAATTATGGTGAGTATAGTATAATGTATAAACTCGTTGAAACACTATGTTGTACATCTGAAAGTAATGTAACATTGTGTGTCAGCTACACTCAAGTTAAAAAAAATATGATAATCTCAAGAGGTGCAGAAAAAACATTTCACAAAATAAAACATCCATTTATGATAAAAACTCTCAACAAAGTGGGCTTAGAGGAAAAATACCTCAACATAATAAATGCCATATATGAAAAAAACCACAGGTAACTTACTGAAGTACTGAAGTTTCTCTTCTAAGATCAAGGACAAGCCAAGAATGTCCTTTCTCATCACTTTCATTCAACATAATACTGGAAGTCCTAGCCACAGAAATCAGAAAATAAAAAGAAATAAAACACATCCAAATTGCCAAGGAAGAAATTAAACCATCATTCATTGCAAATGACATACCATATATAGAAAACCATAAAGACCACATAAAAAAACTATTAAAACTGATGGCACAGTAGGAAGACCCTAAGCTCACCTCATCCCATGTATACACCTAAATAACAGTCACATCAGTACAACTAACTAAAAAATTATGTGAAGACTGGAAGAACAGACACTCCACAGTTAAACAGAGACAGGAGACCACATCAAAAACGGTAGGAGGGGTAGAGACCTGATCTGAAATGAAACTCCCAGCAAGACTAATCACAAACAGGAGTGACACCACGAGCACAAACAGGAGTGACACCACGAGCACAGATAAAGGAGAGGAACAGTCCTCACACCAGGCACCCCAGACATGGGGCACCTGCACTGGGAGGATGAGTACCCATAATATTTTGCTTTGAAAATCAATGGGGCTTAATTCTGTAATTTTTTGAATTGGTGGAGCTTAACTCCAGTTACTTTAAAAATTAGGAGGTTCAGCTCTGGAAGATACTGAGGGAGATAGGAAACTGTGTCCCCACCCTTAAAGAGATAACATAACAAACAACCTCACCAAGATATAGCATAGAAGCATCAGTTTGAAAGGCACTTAAGGTATACAGGAAGGATATTTATTTAGAAAATTCAGAAAGTGTGCCAGAGAGACAGGAATACTTAGGAAAATTCTCCAAGAAAAAAGGCTGGCTGGCACCATTTCTCCAGACACCTGCTGAAGCCAGAATGAACACTCTCCACACAACATGTTAACACAGCATACCCAGGCTCATCTTGTCCTGTAGATATACCACATCCAACCTGACCTACTCAGCAGGAATCCCTCCAAAGTGGCACCTGACCTGTCTCATTCTGCAAGCAGCTGAGATAGTGACCAGCACCACTCCAAACTGACTCTTGCCCTGTTGAGAGTGGAAGATAATTACACAACAGCTCAACTGCAGTCCCAGTAGTGGGCTGGAGGCAGACATATGATCAGACTTCTGGCTTTGCCAACCAACAAAAACCTCACAAAGGGCAGTACAAGGAGAAAGCCCTATAGTTCAGGGTCACTGCAAACCCAACAGATAGACTGTGGGCAGATATCTGATACTGCAGGCCCCACTCACAAATTAGAGCCTCTCAGGGATATCACAGGGAGAGTGCCCTGCAGTTCAGGGCAATCACAACATTGGCAGTGGGCTGAGGGAAGGCATCTGATTCAATTCAATTAAAAGACAAAGGTGAGGTTTTCGGGTTAGGATGGCAGAGTAGCGGGGTGCCTGGGTGGCTCAGTTGGTTAAGCATCCGACTTCACCTCAGGTTGTGATCTCACAATTTGTGAGTTTGAGCTCTGATTTGGGTGAGTACCATTTCTCTCTCTCTCCTTCTCTCTCTGCCTCTTGCTCACTTTCACCCTCTCTCAAAAAGAAAAAAAATAATGAAACATAAAAAAAAAAAAAAGGATGACAGAGTAGTATGGAGTCCCTGAACTTATTTTGTCCCTGAAACGCAGCTAGGTCAGCATCAAACCATTTTGAACACTTAGCAAATTGATCTGAGGATTAAAGCAACAATCTGCATAATTTGAGCCACAGAACTTGGCAGGTACATGGTATGGAGAGGGGAACTAGGGAAGAGCCATGGAGCCATGGAGGGTGGGAAGCTGTTCTCTTGGAGAAAGAGAGAAAAAGAGAACGGGGGAGAGTGCAGTGCTTCATTATCGTCCAAGAAAAACGCTCTCCCTGCCAAAAGTAGCTGGAGAGAAAGAGGAAGAGTGAAAACATTCGCAGGGGACTGGACAAGAAATCTGTTCTCCAAAACCATTGACAGGGAGAAAGGAGAGGGTTTCAATACCACCAGGATTCTATAAACAGTGGAACAGAGACTGAAGGTTCAGAGCTCAGTGTCTGGCAGTGCTCTGGTGAGGATGTAGGACAAATCTCAGGAGCAGGGAGCATGGTCTGTGTGGTCTATGTGCCACATGGGGAGAAGTGGTTCCCCTGATTGGAGTTCATTTAGTAGAGGCCATATGGCCTCCCCATGGGCAAAGGTCCCAGTGGACCCTGGAGAAGGGCCATGTTTGCTGGTATTGGGACAAAGCCGCCAGAGTGTGGCAAAACCTGGCACTGGCTGTGTTGTGATTTGCCATAAACTCTGAACTTCTGCCACTGCATGATCCCACAAACATTTTCTGAGACAAGCTAGCGCCTGGCCATTTCTGGGTGAGACTCTGCCCAAGAGACTCACCATAGGTTCAGGCCACAGGGGTCTCTGAAGTGTGGGGTTTTGAAATACAGCCCAATCTAAGATAAAACTCTGGAGGGAGGTGCCACCTGGCAGGCAGACAGCTTGGACACAGACAAGGTAGACGCAGGGAGCTGATGGAGGCCTGAGACAAAGGAGGGGTGTTTGATCACAGCATGGTTAGAGTGAAAAGTTCCTGGGCCAGATACCAGGGAGCTGGGTGGTGAAGCCATTTTCACTTCGAGTCCATGCATGCAGACATGTGCGGGCACACACACAGATCCACCCCAGTAAGCTAAGCAGTGCCACCAAGTGGAGAATGGAACTGTTACACCAAGCCTCACCCAAATGTACCCTCCAGGCACATCCCCCAAAAGACGAGGACAAATCCCTCCACCTACTTAGTCTATGGATTATAGTGTGCTTCAGAGGTTCAGTGCTAGGGAATACTGAATGTAACCTCATTTGGATTTCATTTTGTTTGCTGGTTCATTTGTTTTCTTTGCTTCTGTTTTTGCTTAAATTGTTTTTCCCTTTTTCTTTCATTCTTTTCTTTCTCTTTCTTGGATACAGAAACAGCAAATCTTTTTTTATTTTTTTTTTAACTTTTTACTCTTATTTTCTTTATTTTAAAAAATTCTTTTTTTTGCTTTTTCTTTTTCCTCTATTCTATCAAGCTTGTTTTTTTAAAGAGATGATATTATTTTTCTAAATTTTTAATGTTTGAGAGACAATTTGTGAGTTGGGAAGGGGCAGAGAGAGAGGGAGACACAGAATCCAAAGCAGGCTCCAGGTTCTGAGCTGTCAGCACAGCTCCTGATGCCAGGCTCAAACCCATGATCTGTGAGATCATGACCTGAGCTGAAGTCAGAAGCTTAGCCAACTAAGCAACCCAGGTGCCCCTCTATCAAGCTTCTTTCAACAAGCGGACCAAAACACACTTAGGATCTAGCTTCCTTTATTTGATTTTTTTGTTTTGTTTTTAATTTTCATTTTTTATTTTATTATTTTTTTCTTTCTTCAAAATGACAACACGGAAGAATTGTCAAAGGATAGAACAAGAAGAAATGATGGCCAGGGATTTAATCAACACAAATATAAATAAGATGTATGAAATATAACTTAAAACCACAATGATAATACTAGCTGGAGTAAAAAAACAAACAAACATAGAAGTCACCAAAGAATCCCTTTCTTCAGAGATAAAAGAAGTAAAATCTAGTCAGGCAAAAATTAAAAATGCTGTTAACTGAGATGCAATCTCAAATGAATGCCATGAGGGCAAGGATGGACAAAGTAGAGCACTGAATCAGTGATATAGAAGATAAAATTATGGAGAAGAAGGAAACAGAAAAAAAGAGGGAAACAAAAGCAAAAGATAATGATGCAAGACTTAGAGAACTCAGTAACTTATTAAAAAGGAATAACATTTGAATCATAAGAGTCCCAGAAGATGAAGAGAGAGAAAAAAGGGGAAAAGGTTTGTGTGAGCAAATTATAGCTGAAAACTTCTTTAATCTGGGGATGGACATAGACATCAAAATCCAAAAAGTACAAAGAACTCCCATCAGATTCAATAAAAACCAACCATCACCGGGGCGCCTGGGTGGCGCAGTCGGTTAAGCGTCCGACTTCAGCCAGGTCACGATCTCGCGGTCCGTGAGTTCGAGCCCCGCGTCGGGCTCTGGGCTGATGGCTCAGAGCCTGGAGCCTGTTTCCGATTCTGTGTCTCCCTCTCTCTCTGCCCCTCGCCCGTTCATGCTCTGTCTCTCTCTGTCCCAAAAATAAATAAACGTTGAAAAAAAAATTAAAAAAAAAAAAAAAAACCAACCATCACCAAGGCATTTCATAGTCAAATTCACAAAATACACAGAGAAGGAAAGAATTATTAAAGCAGCAGGAGAAAATATGTCCTTAATGTACAAGGGAAAACAGATCACTTTAGCAGCAGATCTGTCCAAAGAAACTTGGTAGGCCAGAAGGGAGTGGCAGGATATATTCAATGTGCTGAATCAGAAAAATATGCAGCCAAGAATTCTTTATCCAGCAAAGCTCTCATTCAAAAGAGAAGGAAGATAAAGAGTTTCCCAGATAAACAAAAACTAAAGGAGTTTGTAACCACTTAACCAGCCCTTCAAGAAATTTTAAGGGGGAATCTTTGGAGTAAAAACAAAACAAAACAAAAAAGAGCAAAAGCAACAAAGACTAGAAAAGACCAGAGAACATCACCAGAAACACCAACCCTAGAGGCAACAGAATGGCACTAAATTTATATCTTTAAATAATCACTCTAAATGTAATCAAAAGACATAAGGTATCAGAGTGGATAAAAAAAAACCACCAAGACCCATCTCTATGCTACCCTCAAGAGACTCATTTTAGACCTAAAGATACCTGCAGATTGAAAATGAGGGGATGGATAACCACTTATCACTCTAATGGATATCAAAAGAAAGCCAGAGTAGCCATACTTATATCAAACTAGATTTTAAGTGTAAACTGTAACAAGAGATGAAAGAGGGCACTATATCATAATTAAGAGGTCTATCCACCAAGAAGATCTAACAATGGTAAATATAAATAAAATGGTAAATGGTAAACGCCCCCGACGTGGAAAACCTGAATATATAAATCAATTAATCACAAATATAAAGAAACTCATTGATAATGACACCAAAATAGTAGGACTTTAATACCCCCACGTGTAGCAATGGACAGATTATCTAAGCTGAAAATCAACAAGGAAACAATGGCTTTGAATGACACATTGGACCAGAATGACCTAACAGATATATACAGAACATATCATCCCAAAGCAGCAGAGTACACATTTTACTCAAGTGCACATGGAACATTCTCCAGAATAGATCATATACTGGGTCACAAATCAGTTTTCAACAAGTACAAAATAGTCAAGATCATACCATACATATTTTTGGACCACAATGCTATGAAACTTGAAATCAACTGCAAGAAAATTTTTGGAAAGACCACAAGTACTTGGAGATTAAAGGACATCCTACTGGGACACCTGGGTGGATCAGTCAGTTGAGTGTCTAACTTCAGCTCAGGTCATGATCTTGCAGTACGTGACTTCAAGCCCCATGCTCTCAGTGCACAGCATTCTTTGTATCTTCTGCCCCCCATCTCTCTGTTCCTGCTCTGCTTGTGTTCTCTCTCTCAAAAATAAACAAAACATTAAAAAACTAAAAAAAAAAACCCATCCTATTAGAGAATTAATGGTTTAATCAAGAAATTAAAGAGCAAATTAAAAAGTACATGGAAGCCAATGAAAATGAAAACACGACAACTCCAATCTCTGGGATGAAGCAAAGGTGGTCATAAGAGGGAAGTATATAGCAATCCATGCCTTCCTAAAGAAGGTACAAGGGTCTCAAATACACAACCTAACCTTACACCTAAAGGAGCTGGAAAAAGAACAGCAAATAAAGCCCAAGCCAGCAGAAGAAGGGAAATAAGATTAGAGCAGAGATAAGTGATATCAAAATTAAAAAAAAAAAAACACAGTAGAAGATATCAACAGAAACAGGAGCTGGTTCTTTGAAAGAAAACAAAATTGATAACCCCCTGGCCAGATTTATCAAAAAGGAAAAGGAAAAGATCCACATAAATAAAATCAGGAATTAAAGAGGAGAGTCACAACAAACACCACAGAAATACAAACAATAATAAGAGAATATTATGAGCAATTATATACCAACCAGTTGGGCAATCTGGAAGAAATGAAAAAGTTCCTAGAAACATATAAACTACCAAAACTGAAACAGGGAGAAATAGATTTGAACAGACTCATAACCAGAAAGGAAACTGAATCAAGAATCAGAAATCTCCAGGGGCGCCTGGGTGGCGCAGTCGGTTAAGCGTCCGACTTCAGCCAGGTCACGATCTCGCGCTCTGTAAGTTCGAGCCCCGCGTCAGGCTCTGGGCTGATGGCTCAGAGCCTGGAGCCTGTTTCTGATTCTGTGTCTCCCTCTCTCTCTGCCCCTCCCCCGTTCATGCTCTGTCTCACTCTATCCCAAAAATAAATAAACGTTGAAAAAAAAAAAAATTTAAAAAAAAAAAAAAAAGAATCAGAAATCTCCCAAGAATCAAGACTCCAAGGCCAGATGGCTTTCCAGGGGGAATTCTACCAAACATTTAAAGAAGAGTTAATACCTGTTCTTTTGAAGATATTCCAAAATATAGAAAGGAAAGGAAAACTTTCAAACTCATTCTATGAGGCCAGCATTACATTGATTCCACAACCAGACAACGACCTCACTAAAAAGGAGAACTACAGACCAATTTCCCTGATGGCACATGGATGCAAAAATTCTCAACAAGATACTAGCAAACTGAATCCGACAATACATTAAAAGAATTATTAACCATGATCAAGTGGGACTTATTCCTGGGCTATAGGGCTGGTTCAATATCTACAAACCAATCATCGTTATACATCACATTAACAAAAGAAAGGATAAGAACCACATGATCCTCTCAATAGATACAGAAAAAGCATTTGACAAAATACAGCATCCTTTCTTGATAAAAAGCCTTAAGTAAGTAGGGACAGAAGGAACATACCTGAAGATCATAAAGGTCATATAGGAAAGACCCACAGCTAATATCATCCTCAATGGGGAAAAACTGAGAGTTTTCTCCCTAAGGTCAGGTATATGACAGGGATGTCACTCTCACCAATGTTATTCAACATATGTTGGAAGTCTTAGCCCCAGCAATCAGACAAAAAACATAAATAAAAGACATCCAAATCCTCAAGAAAAAAGTCAAACATTCACTATTTGCAGATGACAGGATATTTTATGTGGAAAACCTGAAAGATTACACACACACACACACACACACACACACACACACACACACAAACTGCTAGAACTGATGCATGAATTCAGCCAAGTCACAAGATATAAAACCAACGTGCAGAAATTGGTTACATTTCTATACACCTATAATGAAGCAGCAGAAAAAATAAAGCTACCCTATGACCCAACAATTAAGGAATCGATCCCATTTACAGTTGCACCAAAAACCATAAGATACCTAGGAATAAGCCTAACAAAAGAAGTAAAAGATCTACACACTGAAAACTAGAGAAAGTTTATGAAAGAATTTGAAGAAAGGTACAAAGAAATGGAAAAACATTAAATGTTCATGGATTGGAAGAACAAATATTGTTAAAATGTTGATACGACCCAAAGCAATGTACACATTCAATGCAATTGCTATCAAATAGCACAAGCATTCTTCACAGAGTTTGAACAAACAATCCTAAAATTTGTATGGAACCAGAAAAGATCCTGTTGGAAAATAAAACCAAAGCTGGAGGGATCACAATTCTAGACTTCAAGCTATATCACAAATCTGTAATCATCAAGACAGTATAGTACTGGCACAACCACAGACACATAGATCATGGAACAGAATAGAGAACCCAGAAATGGACCCAAAAATGTATGGCTAACTAATCTTTGACAAAGCAGGGAAGAGTATCCAACAGGAAAAAACAAAACAAAACAGTCTCTTCAGCAAATGATGTTTGGAAAACTAGACAACGATATGCAAAAGAATGAACCTTGACCACTTTCTTACCATACACAAAAATAAACTCGAAATGGATAAAAGACCTAAATGTAGGACAGGAAACCATAAAAATCCTAGAGGAGAAAACAGGCATACAACCTCTTTAACATAGGCTGCAGTAACTTCTTACTAGACATGTCTCCAAGGTAAGGGAAACAAAAGCAAAAATGAACTATTGGGACCTCATCAAGATAAAAAGCTTCTGCACGGTGAAGGAAACAATCAACAAAACTAAAAAACAACAGACAGAATGGGAGAAGATATTTGCAAATGACATATCAGATAAAGGCTTAGTATCCAAAAGCTATAAAGAACTTATCAAACTCAACACCCAAAAAATGAATAACCCAGTAAAAAAATGGGCAAAAGACATGAACAGACCCTTCTCCAAAGAAGACATCCAGATGGCTAACAGACACATGAAAAAATGCTCACCATCACTCATCATCCGGGAAATACAAATCAAAACAACAATGAGATACCACCTCACACCTGTCAGAACCTGCTAAAATTAACAACTCACTAAACATGAGATGTTGGTGAGGATGCAGAGAGAGGTGATCACTTTTACACTGTTGGTGGGAATGCAAACTGGTGCAGCCACTCTGGAAAACAATGTGGAAGTTCCTCAAAAAATTAAAAATTGAGTTACCCTATGACCCAGCAATTGCACAACTAGGTATTTATCCAAAGGATATAAAAATGCAGATTCCAAGGGGCACATGCACTGCAATGTTTATATCAGTGCTATCAACAGTAGTGAAATTATGGAAAGAGCCCAAATATCCATTGACTGACAAATAAAGAAGATGTGGTATATATACACAATGAAATATTACTCGGGGATCAAAAAGAATGAAGTCTTGCCATTTGCAACAACATGGACGGAATTAGAGTGTATTATGCTAAGTGAAATTAGTTAATCAGAGAAAGATAAATATATGATTTCACTCATATGTGGAATTAAGGAAACAAATGAAGGCAGGGAAGGGAAGGAAAAATAAGGTAAAAACAGGGAGGCAAACCATAAGAGATGCTTAAATACAGAGAGGAAACTGAGGGTTGCTGGAGGGGTGTTGGGTGGGGGATGGGCTAAATGAGTGATGGGCACTAAGGAGAGTACATGTTGAGATAAGCACTTGGTATTATATGTAAGTGATGAATCACTAAATCCTACTCCTGAAACCATTAAAAAAAGATTAAAATAAACATAAGTGGTTGGTATAAATAAGAGGTTCTAGATTGATTAATAATCAACATCTGCCATGGATAGGTGAAGGTAAATTGACCAATAGCGCTGAATTTTATGCTAATTATCAGTTTTTATTCTTTTGTGTTTGACTTTTCAGCTCTCTCAATTTTTTTTAACTTCTTCATATATTAATATGATAAATTTCTATTATCTGAATTAGGTTTTAGATGACCTGGCAACCCAATGGAACTTTAAAATGCATGCACAGATCATATAAGGTGCAATTATCTGTTTTTTAAAGGCTAGAAATATATCAATGTTATTTTATTCCATATCTTTATTTGGATGTAATTTTTGAATTTTTCAACATTTTTTATAGTTTTCGATTTATTCATAGTTTCTCTTTCTTCAGTCAATTTTGTCTTTTATATGTTTAGGAAAATCATTATCTTTTTGAGATTTCAAATTAATTAGCCTGTATGTAGACATAGTATTTCCTTAAGATATTACAAATCTCCTTTACATATGTTGGAAATGTTCATACATGTACTTTTTTTTAAGTTAAAGCATTATAAGATTTGGAGAAAAAAAAGACCAAGGTGATGTCAGACTAGACTGTTAACAGCACAGGTATCAAAACCTCCCCAAAATAGGCCAAAGGGGTTATGGAAACTGACTGTACTGAAACCATACGTGGTTCAATCACAACAATAGGGTGCACAAAACACACAACACACACACCTGAAGGCCTAGTTCTGGTGAACATGGGACATTGCACCACAGGACCTCTTCTTCATAAGGCCACTAATTACAGGATCACGAGATGTAGCTCACTTTCCTAATATATACAAATAAAGAGGGTTATACAAAATGAGACCAATGTATATGTCCCAAATGAAGAATAGGACAAAATCACAGCAAGGAGTTAAATGAAATGAAGATAAGCAATATGCCTTATAGAGAATTCAAAATAAATAGTCACAAAAATGCTCAATGAACTTGAGAAAATAGTGGAAAATCTCAGTGAAAACTTCAATAAAGAGATAGAAAATATTACAAAATAACCAATCATAGATGAAAAACTCAATAATTGAAATTAAAAATACACTAGAGAAAATAAATATTTGACTAGAGATAGCAGAAGAATGCATCAGTATCCTGGGAAACAAAGTAATGGAAACCAAGCTGAAAAAGCAAAAAGAATAATAAAAAAATGAGAATAGGTTAAGAGAACTCAAGAACATCATCATGCATAATAATTTTTTGTATCATAAGAATGCCAGAGGAAGAAGAAAGAGAAAGAGGCGCAGAAAAGTTATTTGAAGAAATAATAGCTACAACATCCTTAATCTGATATAGGAAACAACACCAGATCTAGGAGGCACAGAGAATCCCCAACAAAATCAACCCAAGGAGGTCAACAATAAGACACATAATATTTAAAATTTAAAAAGTACTGATAAAGAGAGAAATTTAAAAGTAGCAATAGAAAAGAAAACAGTTATATATAAGGGAAATCACATAAGGCTCTCAGGGAATTTTTCAGCAGAAACTTTGCAGGCCAGAAGACAGTAGCATGAGATATTAGTCAAAGTGCTAAAAAGAAAAAATCTGCAGCCAAAAATACTTTATCCAGCAAGGCTATCATTCAGAATAGAAGGAGAGACAGAGTTTCTCGATAAACAAAAGCTAAAGGAGTTCATGACTACTAAAAAAACCATACAAGAAATGGTAAAGGGTAATCTTAGAGTGGAAAAGAAAAACCATAAGTAAAAGAAAAGTCGGAAGCACAAAAGCAGTAAAATTAAGTACATCTGTAACAATAAATCAAGAAACTAGAAAAATCAAAGGATGTGAAATATGACACCATATACTTAAAACATGGGGAGGAGAAAAGTAAAGAATGGGTTCAAACTTAAGTGACCATCAACTTAATATAGACTGCTATATGCTGAAGTTGTTATATACAAACCATAGTAATGAGGACCATAAGTCAAAACCAGTTATACAGATATAAAAAAATAAAGAGAAAGGACTACAAGTATATCACTAAACAAAGCCAACCTATGATGAAAGAAGAGAGCAAAGGAAGAAAGGAACAGAGAAGAACTACAAAACCAACGAAAACCAAATCAAATAGCAATAAATACACACCTATCAATAATTACTTAGAATGTAAAAGAACTAAATGTTTCAATAAAAGACATAGGTTGACTGATTGGATAAAAAAAAAACTAATTTATGTACTGTCTAAAGAGATTAATTTCTGATTTAAAGACACATGTAGATTGAAAGTGAGGGGATGCAGAAACATTTATAATGCAAATGGATGTGAAAAGAAAGCCAGATACCAATATTTAAATCAAACAAAATATACTTTACAACAAACTATATTTTAAAACAAGAGTTTTAGGGGCACCTGGGTGGCTCAGTCAGTTAAGCATCTGATTTTGGCTTGGGTCATGATCTTGCAGTCTATGGGTTGGGGCCTCACGTCAGGCTCTGTGCTGATGGCTCAGAACCTGGAACCTGTTTCAGATTCTGTGTTTCCCCTTCTCTCTCTTCCCTTCCCCCACTCATGCTCTGTCTCTCTTGCTCTCACAAATAAATAAAACATAAAAAATTTTTAAACAAGAGTTTTAAATCATATTTTAAATTAAGATTTTGTATCAAGAGACAAAGAAGGAAACTAATAATAAAGGAAACAATCCAAGAAGAAGATATAACAATTGTAAATATTTATGCATACAACATGAAAGCACCCAAATACATAAAACAGTTAATAACAAACATAAAGGAACTAACAGTAATACAATCATAGTTGGGGACTTTAACATCCAACTTACATCAGTGGACAGATCATCTAAACAGAAAATCAGCAAGGAAACAGTGGCGTTGAATGACATACTGGACCAGATGGACATAACCAATATATTCAGAACATTCCATCCTAAATCAGCAGAATACACATTTTTTTACAAGTCCACATAGAACATTGTCCAGAATATATCGTATATTATCCCACAAAACAAGTCTCAACAAATTCAGAATATCACTAAACAATGAATGTTTCAACCAGAAAATCAAAGAAGAAGAAGAAAAAAAAACCAAGGAGACAAATGAAAATGAAAACAAAAATGTCCAAAATCTTTGGGATGCAGCAAAAGCTGTTCAAAGAAGGAAATTTACAGAAATACAGGCCTGCCTCAAGAACCATGAAAAATCTCAAATAAACATAATATTATACCTAAAGGATATAGAAAAATAAAACCCCAACCAGCAGAAGGAAGGAAATAATAAAGATTAGAGTAGAAATAAATGATATAGAAACTAAAAACATCAAAATAAGAGATCAATGAAACCAGAAGCTGGTTCTTTGAAAAGACAAACAAAACTGATAAACATCTAGAAAGATTCATAAAAAAATGAGAGAGGACTCGAATAAACAAAATCAGAAATTATGAGGAGAAATAACAACTGACAACACATAAAAACAAAAGATTTTAAGAGAATATTATGAAAAAGTATATGCTAAAAAATTAGACAACCTAGAAGAAATAATTTACTAGAAACATACAACATACCAAAACTGAAGCAGGAAGAAAGAGAAAATTTTAAGGGACAGATTACCAGCAATGAAATTGAATTAGAAATTAAAAAAAAAAGAAAAACTCCCAACAAAAAAAGTCCAGGATCAAACAGCTTCACAGGTGAATTCTAAAAAACATTTAAGGGGCACCTGGGTGGCTCAGTCGGTTAAGCGTCTGACTTCAGCTCAGGTCACGATCTCACGGTCCGTGAGTTCGAGCCCCGCGTCAGGCTCTGAGCTGATGGCTCAGAGCCTGGAGCCTGTTTCCGATTCTGTGTCTCCCTCTCTCTCTGCCCCTCCCCCGTTCATGCTCTGTCTCTCTCTGTCTCAAAAATAAATAAACATTTAAAAAAATATTAAAAAAAAATAAAAAAACATTTAAGGAAGAGTTAATACAAAAAAAATAAATAAATAAAGAAGAGTTAATACGTATTCTTCTCAAACTTTTCCAAAAATTAGAAAAAGGAAAACCTGCAAATTCATTCTATCAGGCCAGCATTACCCTGATACCAAAACCAAATAAAGACACCACAATAAAAGAGAACTCCAGGCCAATATCACTGGTGAACACACATGCACAAATCAACATAATATTAGGAAACTGAATCCAACAATACATGAAAAACATTACTCACCATAATCAAGTGGGATTTATTTTCAGGATGTGTGTATGGTTCAATATTCACAAATCAATCAATGTGATACATCATATCAATAAAGGAGAGGATAAAAACCATATGATCATTTCAATAAATGCAGAAAAGGCTTTTGACAAATACAACATCCATTCATGATAAAAACCCACAATAAGGGGCGCCTGGGTGGCGCAGTCGGTTAAGCGTCCGACTTCAGCCAGGTCACGATCTCGCGGTCCGGGAGTTCGAGCCCCGCGTCAGGCTCTGGGCTGATGGCTCAGAGCCTGGAGCCTGTTTCCGATTCTGTGTCTCCCTCTCTCTCTGCCCCTCCCCTGTTCATGCTCTGTCTCTCTCTGTCCCAAAAATAAATAAACGTTGAAAAAAAAAAAATTTAAAAAAAAAAAATAAAAAAAAAAAAAACCCCACAATAAAATAGATTTAGAGGAAACATAACTTGACATAATAAAGGCCATATATGAAAAGCCCACAGCTAGCATAAAAATAAATGGTGAAAACTAAGAACATTCTAAGGTCAGGAACAAGACAAAGAACATCACTCTTGGCACTTCTACTTAACATTGTGCTGGAAGTCTTAGCCACACCAAACAGGCAAGAAAAAGAAATAAAAGACATCTAAATTGTTAAGAAAGAAGTAAAATTGTCACTATTTGCAAATGATATGATACTATATTCAGAAAAATCCTAAAGGCTCCACCTAAAAACTATTAGAATTAATAAATAAATTCAGTAAAGCCACAAGGTACAAAATCAATATACAGAAAATCACTGTATTTCTTTTTTTTTTTTTTAATTTTTTTTTCAACGTTTATTTATTTTTGGGACAGAGAGAGACAGAGCATGAACGGGGGAGGGGCAGAGAGAGAGGGAGACACAGAATCGGAAACAGGCTCCAGGCTCTGAGCCATCAGCCCAGAGCCCGACGCGGGGCTCGAACCCACAGACCGCGAGATCGTGACCTGGCTGAAGTCGGACGCTCAACCGACTGCGCCACCCAGGCGCCCCAAATCACTGTATTTCTATACACTAATAATGAATCAACAGAAAGAGAATTAAGAAACTATCCCTTTTACAATTGCATGAAAAAAAAATATACCTAGGAATAAGCTTAACCATGGAAGTTAAAGACCTGAACTCTGAAAACTATAAAATATTGATAAAATATATTGAAGATGACACCAACAAATGGAAAGACATTTCATGCTCATGGATTGGAAGAAAAAATGTTGTTAAAATATCTATACTATCCAAAGCAATCTACACACTTAATGAAATCCCATCAAAATACAAACAGCATTTTTCACAGAACTAGAAAAAACAATCCTAAAATTTGTATGGAATCACAAGTACCCCAAATAGCCAGAGCAATCTTGAAAAAGAAAAACACAACTGGAGGTATAATAATTTTAGATTTCAACTTATATAACAAAGCTGTAATAATCAAAAGAATGTGGTACTGGCACAAAATAGATTGATAGATCAATGGAATAGAATAGAGATACCAGGAGTAAACCAGTGATTACATGGTTAATTCATCTTCAACAAAGGAGTAAAAAATATGCAATGGGAAAATGACAGTCTTTTCAACAAAAGGTGCTGGGAAAACTGGACAGCAACACACAAAAGAATGAAACTGGACTACTTTCTTATAGCATACACAAAATTAAACTCAAAATGAATCCCACTATGATGGGAATGCAAACTTGTGTGCCACTATAGATAGCAGTATGAAGTCTTCTCAATAAGTTAAAAATAGTATTACCATATGATCCAGTAATTGCATTACTAGATGTTCCACCATATACCTAAAAAGTGGGGGAAGAGGGAAATAAAAATTAAATGCTTTCAGAATGGGTTTAAAATTTAGCAACCATCAATTTAATATAGACTGCTGTATGCATAGGATATTAAAAATAAATCTAATGATAACCATAGATCAAAAACCTGTAATACATATGCAAAAAATAAACAGAGACCCAAGCATATCACTAAAAAAACGCATTCAAACCACAAGGGAAGAGATGTAGAGAAAAAAGGAACAGAGAAGAGCTACAAAAATAACTGTTAAAAATGTAACAAAATGGCAATAAGTACATACTTACCAATAGTTACTTTGAATGTAGTTGAACAAAAAGCCCTAATCAAAAGACACAGCATCACTGAATGGATAAAATGCAGACCCATATTTATGCTGCCTACAAGAAACTCACTTCAGACATAAAGACACATTCTGAAAGTAAAGGAATGGAAAAATATTTATCATGCAAATGGATGTGAAAAGAAGGTAGGGTGACAATACTTATATCAGACAGAGTAAGCTTTAAAACAAAGACTGCAACAAGAGACAAAGAAGGACACCACATAATGATAAAGGGGACAATCCAAAAAGAAAATGAAACAATTGTATTTATGCACCCAATATGGAACAACAAAATATATAAAGCAACCATTAACAGACATAAAGGAAAACATCAATAGTAATATAATGATAGTAAAGGGCTTTAATACTCCATTTATATAAATGGATAGATCATCCAGACAGAAAATCAACAAGAAAACAGTGACTTTGAATGACACATTGGAACAGATGGATCTAACATATATATTCAGAACACTCCAGCAAAAAACAATGGAATACATTCTTTTCAGGTACACATGGAATATGCTGTAGAACAGATCATGTTAGGACACAAAAGAAGCCTCAATTTTTTTTTAATTTGAAATCATATCCTGTATCTTTCCCAAACACAATGGTATGAAACTAGAAGTCAATACCAAGAAAAAATCTGGAAAGGACACAAGTACATAGAGGTTAAATAACATGCTACTAAACAATTAATTAGTCAACCAAGAAATTAAAGAAGTTTGTAAACACATGGGAACAAATGAAAACGAAATACAGCAGTCCAAAATCTTTGGAATGCAGCAAAGGCTGTTCTAAGAGAGAAGATTACAGCATTACAGGTCTACCTCAGGAAGCAAGAAAAATATCAAATAAACAACTTAACATTACACCTCAAGGAGCTAGAAAAAGAAGAATGAACAAAACCCAAAGCCAGTAGAAGGAAGGAAATAATAAAGACTAGAGGAGAAATAAATGAAATAGAGGCAAAACGAATTACAAAAATTCTATCTATTCAGTAGAATAGATCAATGAAACCAGGAGCTGGTCCTTTGAATAGATCAACAAATTTGATAAACCTTCAGCCAAACTCAACAACAACAAAGCAACAACAACAACAACAAAGGAGATAGAAAAAGAGAGAGCGTACACTCAAATAAAATAAGATATAAGAGAAATAACAATTGACATGATAGAAATAAAAAGATTATAAGTGAATATTATACAAAATTATATACGAACAAATTGGACAACTTAGAAGGAATGGAGGAATTTGTAGAAACATATAACTTTACAAAACTGAATAAAGGAGAAATAAAAAATTTGAACAGACCAATTACTAGCAATGAAGTTGGATCAGTAAAGAAAAACTCCCAATAAACAAAATTTCACGACCAAACATTTAAAAGAATTAATACCTATTGTTGTCACACTATTCCAAAAAATACAAGAGGAAAGAAAGCTCCCAAATTCATTCTATGGGTCCAGCATTGCCCTGATACCAAACCCTGATAAAGTTACCACTAAGAAGTAAAACTACACTCCAATATTTCTGATGAACCAAATTCTCAACAAAATATTAACAAACAAAATCCAACAACACATTAAAAAAATCATTCACCATAATCAAGTGTGATTTATTTCCAGAATGCAAGGGTAGTTCAACATCTGCAAACCAATTAAAGTGATACATCACATTCACAAGAGAAAGGCTACAAACCATATGACCATTTCAATAGATGAAGAAAAAGCATTTGACAAAGTACAATATCCATTCATGATAAACACTCTCAACAATGTAGGTTTAGAGGGAACATATCTCAAAATAATAAAGGCCATAAATGAAAAACCCACAGCTGACATCATACTTAATGGTGAAAAGCACAGCTTTCCCCTAAGGTCAGGAACAAGACAAGGATGTCCTCTCTCACCACTTTTATTCAACATAGTACTGGAAGTCTTAACCATAGCAATTAGACAACCAAGAGAAATAAAAGATATCCAAATCGGTAAGGAAGAAGTAAAACTTCCACTGTTTGCAGATGACATGATACTCTGTAGAAATCCTAAAACGTTCCACCAAAAATTGCTAGAACTGATACAGTTCTAAATACGAATTCAGTAAAATTGCAGGATACAAAATCAAAGTACAGAAATCTGTTGCATTTCTGTAACCTAATAATGAAGTAGCAGAAAATAAATTAAGAAAGCAATCCCATTTGCAACTGCACCAAAGAGAATAAAATACCCAGGAATAAACTTAACAACAAGGAGGTGAAAGACAGGAACTCTGAACACTATAAAACTTTGATTAAAGAAATTGAAGATGACACAAAGAAATAGAGGGATGTTTAATGTTTATGGGTTGGGGGAAACTATTTTTTAAATGTCCACACTATTCAAAACAATCTACAGATTTATCAAATCCCTGTCAAAATAACAACAGCATTATTCAAAGAAGTAGAATAAATAATCCTAAAATTTGTTTGGGACCACATAAGTCCCCAAATAGTCAAAGGAATATTGAAAAAGAACAAAACTGAAAGTATCACAGTTCCAGATTTCAAGATATGCCACAAAGCTGTAGTAATCAAAACAGTACGGTACTGGAAGAAAATTAGACACATAGATCAATGGAACAGAATACAGAGTTCAGAAATAAACCGATGCTTGTATGGTCAATTAAAATCTAACAAAGAAGGCAAGAATATATAAAGGGAAAAAAGACAGTCTCTTCTAGGAATAGTGTTGGGAAAACTGGATAGCTACATGCAAAAGAATGAAACTGGATCATTTTATTACACCATACATAAAAATAAACTCAAAATGAATTAAATATCTAAATGTGAGGGGTGGCTGGGTGGCTCAGTTGGTTAAGCGTCCAATTCTTGATTTTGGCTCACATGATCTCATGGTTCATGAGTTTGAGCTCTGCACTGGGCTCTGCACTGACAGTGTGAAGCCTATTTGAGATTCTCTCTTTCCCTCTCTGCCTCTTCCTCTCTTTCTGTCTCTCTCCATCTCTCAAAAATAAGTAAATAAACTTAAAAAAATACCTAAATGTGAGACCTGAAACCATGAAATTCCAAGAAGAAAATATAGGCAGTAATTTTTTGACATCTGCCATAGAAACATTTTTCTATATATGTTTTATAGATATAAAGGAAACAACAGAATTAAAGTATTGGGACTACACCAAAGTAAAAAGCTTTTGCACAGTGAAGAAAACCATCAAGAAAGCAAAAATGCAACCTACTGATAGGAGAAGATATTTGTAAATTACAAAGTCCCATCTTAGCTATAGACAACAGATGGTTACCAGAGCGGAAGGGGGTAAGGGGATGCATGAAATAGGTGAAGGGATTAAGAGTATACTTATCTTGATGAGCATTGAGTAATATATGAAACTGTTGAATCACTATATTGTACACCCAAAACTAATATCACAGTGTATGTTAACTACACTGGAATTTAAAAACAAACAAAAGAGCATTATGGCACTAAAAAAAATTGACTTGAATAATGCCATTAAAATGGTCAGAGGACATAAACATTTTCCCAAAGATGACATAGAGATAACGAACAGACACATGAAAAGATGCTCAACAACACTGATCAGGGAAATGTAAATCAAAACCAGAGTGAGAAATCACCTCACACCAGTCGCATGGCTAGTATTGAAAAGACAAGAAAAACAAGTCTGGCAAGGATATGGAGAAAAAGGAATCCTCCTGCACATTGGTGAGAATGCAAACTTGTGCAGCCATTGTGGAAAACAGTATAGAAGTTAATCTAAAAATTAAAAATAAAATTACAATATTATCCAGTAATTTCCCCACTGGATATTTACCCCACCCCCCCAATAAAATCATTAATCAAAACAATATATGCATTCCAATGTTTACTGCATTGTTATTTACCACAGCTAAAATATGGAAGCAATCCAAGTGACCATCAATAGATGAGCAGATTAAAAAATCGTATATACATACATACATACACACACACACACAATGGAATATCACTCAGCCATGAAAAAGAATAAAATCTACCCATTTACAATAACATGAATGGGCATAGAGAGTATAATTGCTAAGTGAAATAAGTGAAATAACATATGAATTCACTCATGTGGAATTTAAAAAACACAACATATGAACCAACAATGAAAAAAAAAGAGACAAAGAAAAAGACTCTTAAATAGGGAGAACACACTGGTGGTTGCCAGAGTGGGGGTCGGTGGGGAGATGGGTGAAATAGGTAAATGGGACTAAGAGTACACTTAACTTGATGAGCACTGAGAAATGTATAGAAGTGTTGAATCATTGTGTCATACACCTGAAACTATATAGCACTGAGAATCAATTATACCTCAATAAAATAAAGAGAAATAAGAAAATGGTCCAATTGTACCAAACAGAATAAAATATCTAAGAATAAATTTAACCAAGGAGGTGAGAGAAATTGGGGATGACACAAATGTAAACATACACCATGCTCATAGTTTAGAATAATTAATATTGTTAAAACATTCATATGATGTAAAGCAATCTACAAATTCAATGCAATCCCTTTCAAAATACCAGTACCATTTTTTTCCTTTGCAGAACTAAAACAGATAATTCTAAAATTTGTATGAAACCACAGAAGACTTTGAATAGTGAAAACAATCTTAAGAAAGAAGAATAAAGCTGGAGGTATCATAATCCTAGATTTCATGATATACTACAAATCTGTAATAATCAAAACAGTATGGTACAGACACAAAAGTAGACACATAGGTCAACAGAACAGAATATAGAGCCCAGAAATAAACCCACATCTATATAGTCAAATCCACATCTTTGTGACAAAGGAGGTGAAATTATACAATGAGGAAAAGACAGTTTTTCCATAAAAGAATAAAATTGGTTCACTCTCTTCTATCAAATGCAAAAATAAACCCAAATGGATTAAAGAATTAAATATGAGACCTAAGAGTATAAAAATTTTAAAAGAGGGGCGCCTGGGTGGCGCAGTCGGTTAAGCGTCCGACTT
The DNA here is from genome assembly GCF_022837055.1 of Prionailurus viverrinus. Taxonomy (NCBI): domain Eukaryota; kingdom Metazoa; phylum Chordata; class Mammalia; order Carnivora; family Felidae; genus Prionailurus; species Prionailurus viverrinus. The sequence goes on from NW_025927617.1 coordinate 507,734, forward strand.
CAGCCAGGTCACGATCTCGCGGTCAGTGGGTTTGAGCCCCGCGTCGGGCTCTGGGCTGATGGCTCAGAGCCTGGAGCCTGTTTCCGATTCTGTGTCTCCCTCTCTCTCTGCCCCTCCCCCGTTCATGCTCTGTCTCTCTCTGTCCCAAAAATAAAAAAGAAAAAAAATAAATAAAAAAAATAAATAAAAAATAAAAATAAAAAAAATAAATAAAAGAAAAAAAAATTTAAAAGAAAACATAGGCAGGAAACTTTTGGCTATCAACCTTAGCAATATATTTGTGGATATATTTCCTCAGACCAAAGACAAAAGCAAACATAAACTATTGGGATGACACCATAATAAAAAAGCTTTCACACAACAAAGGAATCCAATAGCAAAAGAAGTGTAAGAAAGTGATCTAGTTTCATTCTTTTGCATGTTGCTGTCCAGTTTTCCCAACACAATTTGTTGAAGAGACTGTCTTTTTTCCATTGGATATTCTTTCCTGCTTTGTAGAAAATTAACTGACCATATAGTTGTGGGTTCATTTCTGGGTTTCCTATTCTGTTCCATTGATCTATGTGTCTATTTTTGTGCCAGTACTATACTGTTTTGATTACTACAGCTTTGCAATATAACTTGAAGTCTGGAATTGTAATGCCTCCAGCTTTGTTTTTTCTTTTTCAAGGTTGCTTTGACTCTTTGGGGGTCTTTTGTGGTTCCATAGAAATTTTAGGATTCAAAATGGATTAAAGACTTAAATGTGAGACATGAAAACATAAAAATCCTAGAGGAGAACACAGGCAGTAACTTCTTTGACATCAGCTGTAGCAACTGCTTTCTAGATATGTTACCTGAGTCAAGGGAAACAAAAGGAAACATAAACTATTGGAACTTCATTAAAATTAAAAGCTTCTATACTGCACAACGAAGGAAACAATAAAACTAAAAGGCAACCTACAGAGTGGGAGAAGATATTTGCAAATGACATATCTGCTAAAGGGTTATTATCCAAAATATGTAAAGAATTTAAAACTCAACACCTCTAAAATGAATAATCCAATTAAAAATGGGTAGAAGACATGAACACACATTTTTTCCAAAGAAGACATACAGATGAAAAGATGCTTAACATCACTCATCATCCCAGAAATACAAATCAAAACTACAGGAAGCTATCACCTCACACCTATCAGAATGGCTAAAATCAATAGCACAGAAAATAATAGGTGTTGGTGAGGATGTGGAGAAAGGGAATCCCTTGTATGCTGTTGATGGGAATGCAAACTGGCTCAGACACTGTGGAAAAGAGTATGGAGGTTTCTCAAAAAGTTTAAAAATTAGAACTACCCTACAATCCAGCAATTGCACTACTAGAATTTTACCCAAAGAATACAAAAATACTAATTCAAAGGGATGCATGCATCCTGATGTTTATACCAGCATTATCTGCAATAGCCAAATTATGGAAACAGCCCAAATGTCCAATGAATGGATAAAGAAGATGTGATATACATATATACACAATGTAGTATTACTCAGCCATAAAAAAGAATGAAATCTAACCATTTGCAATGACTTATATGGAGCTAGAGAGTATTATGCTAAGCAAAATAAGTCAATCAGAAAAAGTCAAATACCATATGATTTCACTCATATGTGGAATTTAAGAAATAAAACAAATGAGCAAAGGGTGAAAAAAAAGAGAGAGAGAAACCAAGAAACAGACTCTTAACTAGAGAGAACAAAGTGCTGGTTACCAGAGGGGAGGTGGGTGAGGGGATGGGTTAAATAGGTGATGGGGATTAAGGAGTACAGTTGGCTGTGAATAGCATTGTGTGTAGTATGTAAGTGTTGAATCACTAAATTGTACACTTGAAATTAATATTACACTGTATGTTAACTAACTGGAATTTAAATAAAAACTTTAAAAAATTTGCTACCATCTATCCTCATATAATACTATTAAAATATCATTGAATATATTCCCTATGCTGTAACTTGTGTGTGTGTGTGTGTGTGTGTGTGTGTGTGTGTCTACCACATCTTCCACTTGGATTACTTCCATATCTTGACTATTATAAACAATGCTGCAATAAACAGAGGGTGTCTGTATATATCTTTTCAGATTAGTGTTTTAATTTTATTTGGGTAAATACCCAGTAGTGGTATTATTGGATCATATGGTATTTCTATTATTAACTTTTTAAGGAATTTCCATACTGTTTTCCACAGTGGCTGTACTAATTGACATTTCCATTAGGGGTTCTTTATTTCTTTGTCCTTGCAACATTATTTCTCGTCTGTTTGATTCTGGACATTCTGGTAGGTATGAGGCAATATCTCATTGTGGTTTTGATTTGCATTTCCCTGATGATTAGTGATGCTGAACATCTTTTCATGTGTCTGTTGGCCATCTGTATGAGGAGAAGATAATAATTATAAACAATTACCCTCCTAATAACCAATCCTCAAAATACATGAAACAAAAATGAACAGTATTGAAGGGAGACACAGACAGTTCTTCAATAAGAAGTGGGAGGCCTCAATACTCTATTTTCTATCATGGATTGAGTAACCAAACAGAAAATAAGTAAAGAAAGCGAGGACTCGAACAACTCAATGGACCAAATAAGCCTAAAAGACATATGAAGTACACTCTACTCAAGAATAGGAGAATAAACATTCTCTCACATGTACATGGAACATTCTGCAGGATAGAATACATATTAAGTCACAAAACAAGTCTCATTTTATATAAAAAGATGGATATTATACAAAATATATTAACTGACCACAACAGGATAAAGTTATATATCCACAACAGGATAAACCAATAACAGAAGGAACTAGAATATTCACAAATATATTAAAATTAAACAACACGCTTAAACAACCAGTGGATCAAAGAAGGAATCCCAAGGGAAATTAGAAGACACCTAAAGACAAGTGTAAATGAAAACACAACATATCAAAATAATGGGATGAGAGAACACAGTTCTCAGGGAAATTTATAGTTGTAAATGTCTACATCAAAAAAGAATAGAGATCTCAAATCAGTAACCTAACTTCAACCCTGAAGGAACCAGAAAAGTAAGAGTGAACTACCCCAAAACTAAAAAAAAGGAAATAATAAAGATTAAAGTGGTGATAAACAAAATAAAGACTAAGCAAACAATAAAGAAAATCAATGAAATAAAAAATTACTCTTTGAAAGAAAAGCAAAATCACCAAATGGTTAGCTAGACTGAGAAAAAGAAGAGAAGACATAAATAATTAAGTGAGAAATGAAAGTGGTAACATTACTACTGACTTTAACAAAGTTATTGTAAGAAAATAGTATGACAAATTGTACACCAATAAATTAGAAAACAGAAAAATGGACAAATTCCTTGAAATACACAACCTACCTAAACTAACTCAAGAAATAGAAAATTTCAATAGACCTATAACAAGTAAAGAGATGGAGTAACTAATATAACCCCCCAACAAAATAAAATCCTGAATTATTACAATTATAATTTACAAATGAATATCCTTTATGAATATAGATGCAAAAGTATTCAACAAAATATTAGCAAACCAAATCCAGTAGCATATTAAAGGATCATTCACTATGACCAAGTGGAATTTATCTCAGATATGCAAGACCCATCTATTTTCTGTCTACAAGAGACTCATTTCAGACCTGAGGACACCTTCGGATTGAAAGTGAGGGGATGGAGAACTATCTATCATGCTACTGGAAGTCAAAAGAAAGCTGGAGTAACCATGCTTATTTCAGACAAACTAAACTTTAAAGGCTGTAACAAGAGATGAAGAAGGGCATTATATAATAATTATAGGGTCTATCTATCAGGAAGAGCTAGCAATTATAAATGTCTATGCACCGAGTTCGGGAGCACCCAAATATATAAAACAATCACAAACATAAACAATCTTATTGATAAGAATGTGGTAATTGCAGGGGACTTTAATACTCCACTTACAACAATGGACAGATCATCTAGACAGAAAATCAAAAAGAAACAATGGCCCTGAATGATACATTGGACCAGATGGACTTGACAGATATATTTAGAACTCTACATCGCAAAGCAGCAGAATATACTTTCTTCTCGAGTGCACACAGAGCATTCTCTAAGACAGATCACATACTGGGGTCACAAAGCAGCCCTCAATAAATATAAAAGAATTGAGATCATACCATGTACACTTTCAGACCACAATGTTATGAAACTTGAAATCAACCACAGGAAAAAGTCTGGAAAACCTCCAAAAGCATGGAAGTTAAAGAACATCCTACTGAAGAACAAATGGGTCAACCAGGCAATTAGAGAAGAAATTTAAAAATATATGGAAACAAATGAAAATGAAAATACAACAACCCAAACTCTTTGGGATGCAGCAAAGGCAGTCCTAAGAGGAAAATACATTGCCATCCAGGCCTATCTCAAGAAACAAGAAAAATCCCGACTACAAAATCTAACAGCACACGTAAAGGAGCTAGAAGCAGAACAGCAAAGACACCCCAAACCCAGCAGAAGAAGAGAAATAATAAAGATGACAGTAGAAATAAACAATATAGAATTTTAAAAAAAGTAGAACAGATCAATGACACGAAGAATTTTTTTTTTGAAAAAATAAACAAAATTGATAAACCTCTAGCCAGGCTCCTCAGAAAGAAAAGAGACTGGACGCAAATAGATAAAATCATGAATAAAATGGATATATTACAACCAATCCCTCAGAAATACAAGCAATTATCAGGGAATACTAGGAAAAATTATATGCCAACAAACTGGACAACCTGGAAGAAATGGACACATTTATAAACACCCACACACTACCAAAACTCAAATGAGAAGAAATGCAAAATTTGAACAGACCCATAACTAGTGAAGAAATTGACTCAGTTATCAAAATTCTCCCAACAAATAAGAGTTCTGGACCACATGGCTTCCCTGGGGAATTCTACCAGACATTTAAAGAAGAAATAATACCTACCCTTCTCAAGCTGTTCCAAAAAATAGAAAGGGAAGGAAAACTTCCAGACGCATTCTATGAAGCCAGCATTACTTGGATTCCCAAACCAGACAGAGACCCAGCAATAAAAGAGAAATACAGGGCAATATCCCTTATGAATATGGATGCAAAAATTCTCAACAAGATACTAGCAAATTGAATTCAACAGAATATAAAAAGAATTATTCACCATGATCAAGTGGGATTCATTCCTGGGCTGCGGGGTTGGTTCAGTATTTGCAAATCAATCAATGTGATATCAGTATTTGCAAATCAATCAATGTGATACAATAACATTAATAAAAGAAAGGATAAGAACCATAGGATCCTGTCAATAGATGCAGAAAAAGCATTTGACAAAATACAGCATCTTTTCTTAATAATAGCCCTTAAAAAACTCTGGATAGAAGGAACATACTTAAACATCATAAAAGCCATTTATGCAAAGCCCACAGCTAATATCATCCTCAATGGGGAAAAACTGAGAGCTTTCTCCCTGATATCAGGAACACCACAGGGATGTCCACTGTCACCGCTGTTGTTTGACATAGTTTTGGAAGTCCTAGCATCAGCAATCAGACAACAAAATGAAATCAAAGGCATCAAAATTGGCAAGGAAGAAATCAAACTTTAACTTTTCATAGATGACATGATATTATACACAGAAAACCCGATATTATACATGGAAACCCACCAAAACCCTGCTAGAACTGATACATGAATTCAGCAAAGTCTCAGGGTACAAAATCAATGTACAGAAATTGGTTGCATTTTTATACACCAATAATGAAGCACCAGAAAGAGAAATAAAGAAACTGATCCCATTCACAATTGTACCAAGAAACATAAAATACCTAGGAATAAATCTAACCAAAGATGTAAAAGATCTGTATGCTGAAAACTATAGAAAGCTTATGAGGGAAATTGAAGAAGACACAAAGAAATGGAAAAACGTTCCATGCTCATGGATTGGAAGAATAGATATTGTTAAAATGTCTATACTACCCAAAGCAATCTACACATTCAATGCAATCCCAATCAAAATTGCACCAGCATTCTTCTCAAAACTAGAACAAACAATCCTAAAATTTGTATGGAACCACAAAAGACCCCGAATAGTCAAAGTGATATTGAAGAAGAAGACCAAAACAGAAGGCATCACAATCCCGGTCTTTAGCCTGTGTTACAAAGCTGTAATCAAGACAGTATGGTTTTGGCACAAAAACAGACACATAGACCAATGGAATAGAATAGAGAATTCAGAATTGGACCCACAAATGTATGGCCAACTAATCTTTGACAAAGCAGGAAAGAGTATCCAAAGGAAAAAAGACCATCTCTTTAACAAATGGTGCTGGGAGAACTGGACAGCAACATGCAGAAGAATGAAACTAGATCACTTTCTTACACCATACACAAAAATAAACTCAAAATGGATGAAAGACCTGAATGTGAGACAGGAAACCATCAAAACACTAGAGGAGAAAGCAGGCAACAACCTCTTTGACCTCAGCTGCAGCAATTTCTTACTTGACACATCTCCAAAGGCAAGGGATAAAATCTATAAAGAACTCACCGAACTCCACACCCAAAAAAACACAAATAACCCAGTGAAGAAATGGGCAGAAGACATGAATAGACACTTCTGCAAAGAAGACATCCAGATGACTAACAGACACATGAAAAGATGCTCAACGTCACTTATCATCAGGGAAATACAAATCAAAGCCACACTGAGATACCACCTCACGCCAGTCAGAGTGGCTAAAATGAACAAATCAGGAGACTATAGATGCTGGCGAGGATGCGGAGAAATGGGAACCCTCTTGCACTGTTGATGGGAATGCTAACTGGTGCAACCACTCTGGAAACCAGTGTGGAGGTTCCTCAAAAATTTAAAAACTGAACTACCCTATGATCCAGCAATAGCTCTGCTAGGAATTTATCCAAGGGATACAGGAGTGCTGGTGCATAGGGGCACATATACCCCAATGTTTATAGCAGCACTTTCAATGATAACCAAATTATGGAAAGAGTCTAAATGTCCATCAACTGATCAATGGAGAAAGAAGATGTGGTTTTTTTTTTTTTTTTTTTTTTTTTTTTTTTTTAACGTTTATTTATTTTTGGGACAGAGAGAGACAGAGCATGAACGGGGGAGGGGCAGAGAGAGAGGGAGACACAGAATCGGAAACAGGCTCCAGGCTCTGAGCCATCAGCCCAGAGCCCGACGTGGGGCTCGAACTCACAGACCGTGAGATCGTGACCTGGCTGAAGTCGGACGCTCAACCGACTGCGCCACCCAGGCGCCCCTGATGTGGTTTTTATATACAATGGAATACTACTTGGCAACGAGAAAGAATGAAATCTAGCCATTTGCAGCAATGTGGATGGATCTGGAGGGTATTATGCTAAGTGAAATAAGTCAGTCAGAGAAAGACAGATACCATATGTTGTCACTCATATGTGGCTCTTGAGAAACTTAAGACCATGGGGGAGGGGGAGGGGGAAAAGTTACAAACAGGGTTGATTGGGATTGGGGGAGAGGTGAAAGTGGGTGATGGGCATCGAGGATGGCACTTGTTGGGATGAGCACCGGATGTTGTATGGAAACCAATTTGAGGATAAATTATGTTAAAATAAATTCTAGTTAGTTAACATATAGTGTATATTGGTTTCAGGAATAGAATTTAATGATTCATCACTTACATATAACATCCAGTGCTTATCACAAATGACCTCCTCAATACCCATCACCCATTTCGCTCATCCCTGCCCACCTCCCCTCCAGGAACCCGCAGTTTGTTCTCTAGAGTTAATAGTCTTTTATGTTTTGTTTTCTTCTTTTTTCCTTCTATGTTCATCTGTTTTGTTTCTTAAATTTCCATATGAGTGAAATCATATGGTGTTTGTCTTTCTCTTACTGACTTATTTCGTGTAGCATAATTCTAACTCCATCTGAATCATTGCAAATGGTAATATTCCATTCTGTTTGATGGCTGAGTAATAGTCCATTGTGTGTGTGTGTGTGTGTGTGTGTGTGTGTGTGTGTGTATGTGTGTGTGTGTATTATATCTTTATCCATTTATCAACTGATAGACATTTGGGGTCTTTCTATAATTTGGCTATTGATAATACAGTTATAAACATTGTGGTGCATGTGCCCCTTTGGATCAGTATTTTTGTATCCTTTGGATAAATACCTAGTAGTGCAATTGCTGGATTATAGGGTAGTTCTATTTTTAGTTTCTTGAGGAACCTCCATACTGTCCACCAGAGTGGCCACACTAGCTTGCATTCCCAACAATATTGCAAGAGGGTTCCCCTTTCTCTGCATCCTCACCAACACTTGTTGTTTCTTGTGTTGTTAATATTTGCCATTCTGACAGGTGTGAGGTGGTATCTCATTGTCGTTTTGATTTGTATTTCCCTGATGATGAATGATGTTGAGCATTTTTGCATGTGTCTGTTAGCCGTCTCTATGTCTTCTTTGGGAAAATGTCTATTCATGTCTTATGCCCCTTTTTTAAACTAGATTATTTGGGGAGGTGTTGAGTTTGGTAAGTTCTTCATGGATTTGGGGTACTAACCATTTATCTGATATGTCATTTGCATATACTCACATTCTATAACTTGCCTTTTTCATTTTGTTAATTGTTTCCTTCACTGTGCAGAAGCTTTTTATCTTGATGAGGTCCCAATGGTACATATTTTGGTTGTGTTTCCCTTGTCTCAGGAGACATATCTAGTAAGAAGTTGCTATGGCCAAGGTCAAAGAGGTTGCTTTTTGTGCTCTCCTCTAGGATTTTATTGGTGTTTTGTTTCAAATTTAGGTCTTTCATCCATTTTGAATTTATTTTTGTGTATGGTATAAGAAAGTGGTCCAGCTAAGTAGGTTTTGAGGGTTCAAAGTCCTTTTTTTCCCTTTTTTGTGGTGTTTCTGTCCTTGTCAGTAGATTTGGTGATATGTTTGGAAACATAATTCTTTCAAAATTATTTTTGATATTCTATGAAGAAACACCAATCCCCAAAATCTCTTTCATTAAGCCCGTTTCACCCTGGCCTTCTTTTGGGAGTTTTGTATAATAGTCTTTACATTTCTTAAAAGCCCTATTGTGTGATGAAGATACTCTCCCAGGCACACCCTTAAACTTTTTAAAGTGCCTTTGTCCAGCTTAATAATCTGAGGCACAACATTTTGTCTTTCTCATACTTTAACAAAGAATTTTAGCACCATAGCTTCAGCTTCACCTTGAGACCATATTTTCCTGGCAGGATCTTGGATTTTCTCTTTACTCGGAAGACATAACTTAAACATAGTTGACCTTCAGGAGATGCTAAAACATTTCTAAACCATTAGGTCTAAACTCCTTTATGATTAATACTCCTTTTAGTTTCTCTTTTCACATTTCATTATAAGCATCAAAAAACCAGGCAACAACTTTAGCACCTTACACATTTTCTTCTTTCTTTGTTATTTCAGTCACCAGTGTTGATAAATTGTTATTTTAATTAGGATACAAGTTCTTGACATTTTTTTCCCTTTAGTGGTGCTTTCTTTAATGCCAGAATTTGCATAGGTATTAACATAATTGATAGGTAGAATTGACATAGAACAAAGTGTACATGTTCAAAATGTACAATTTGATACGTTTTTACATATGCGAGACTATCATATTCAAGATAATAAGCACATCTATTATCAGGAAAAATGTTCCCTTGTGCATTTGTAATGCCTTCAACAACACCCCCACATATCCACTGGTAACCATTGACCCATTTCTGATCAGTATAGAATAGTTCTCATTTAAAAAATTATATGATTAGAAAACAATGTACCCAAAGAAAATAAAAACTCTAATTTGAAAAGATATATGCAGTCCTATGTTTCTTGCAGCATTATTTATAATAGCCAAGATATGGAAGCAACCTAGGTTAAGATGTGGTGTGTATATATAATGGAATATTACTCAGTCATAAGAAAGAATGAATATCTTGCCATTTGTAACAACACGGATGGATCTGCAGGGTACAATGCTAAGTGAAATAAGTCAGTCAGAAAGACAAATACCATATGATTTCACTCACAAGTGGAGTTTAAGAAAAAAAACACAAATGAACAAAGGAAAAAAGAAACAGGGGCGCCTGGGTTAATCAGTTGGTTAAGCATCCGACTCTTGATCTCAGGGTCATGGGTTCACCCTGCTTTGGGGTGATTGATGGTCATGAAGCCTACTTAAAAAGACAGAGAGAGAGAAAGAAAGAGGAGAAACAAAATACCAAACTCTTATAGAATAAATTGGTGGTTGCCCAAGGGGAGGTGGTTGGGTCAATAGGTGAAGAGGATTAAGAGAACACTTACGATGAGCACTAAGTAATCTGTAGAATTGTTGAATCATTATATTGTACACCTGAAACTGATATAACATTGTATGCTAATTATGAATGAATGAATGAATGAACGGAATAGTACAGATATATTCATTTTTCATTCGGCTCTTTTAAAAAATTCTTTTCTTAAACATTTAAATCCAAGTTAGTTAACATATAGTATAATAATGGTTTTAGGAATAGAATTTAGTGGTTCATCACTTAAATATAACACCCAGTGCTCATTGCAACAAATGTCCTCCTTAATGCCCCTTGCCCATTTATCTCATCCCCCCCACCTAACACCCATCCAGCAACCCTCAATTTGTTCTCCGTATTTAAGAGACTCTTACGGTTGACCTCTCTCTCTTTTTTTGTATTATTTTTACTTCTCTTCCCTTATGTTAATCTGTTTCATATCTTAAATTCCATATGAGTGACATCATATGCTATTTGTCTTTCTCTGACTGACTTATTTCGCTTAGCACAATACACTCTAGTTCTATCCATGTAGTTGCAATTGTCAAGATTTTATTCTTTTTGATTGCTGAGTAATATTCCATTGTGTATACATACCAATTCTTCTTTATCCACTCATCAGTCGATGGACATTTGGTCACTTTCCATACTTTGGCGATTGTTGATAGTGCTGCCATAAACATTGGGGTGCATGTGTCCCTTCGAAACAGCACACCTGTATCCCTTGGATAAATACCTAGTAGTGCAATTGTTGGGTCATAGGGTAGTTCTATTTGTAGTTTCTTGAGGAACCTCCTGACTGTTCTCTAGAGTAGCTGCATCAGTTTGCATTCCCATTAGCAGTGTAAAAGGGTTCTCTTTCTCCACATCCTCACCAACATCTGTTGTTGCCCGAGTTGTTAATTTTAGTCACTCTGACAGGTGTGAGTTGGTATCTCATAGTGGTTTTGCTTTGTATTTCCCTAAAGATGAGTGATGTTGAGCATTTTTTCATGTGTCTGTTAGTCATCTGGATGTTTTCTTTAGAGAAGCGTCTATTCATGTCGTTACCCATTTCTTCAGTGGAGTATTTGTTTTTTGGATGTTGAGCTTGGTAAGTTTATTTTTAGATTTTGGATACTAACCCTTTATCTGATATGTCATTTGCAAATGTCTTCTCCCATTCTGTTGGTTGCTTTTTAATTTTGCTGATTGTATCCTTTACTGTGCAGAAGCTTTTTATCTAGATGAGGCCTCAATAGTTCATTTTTGCTTTTGTTTCCCTTGCCTCTAAAGACATGTCAAGTAAGAAGTTGATGTGGCTGAGGTCAAAGAGGTTGTTGCCTGTTTTCTCTAGGATTTTAATGGCTTCTTGTCTCATGTTTGGGTCTGTCATCCATTTTGAGTTTATTTTTGTGTATGTTTTAAGAAAGTGGTCCAGGTTCATTCCTCTAAGTGTCACTGTCCAGTTTTCCCAGCACCATTTCCTGAAGAGACTGTCCTATTTCCATTGGATATTCTTTCCCAATTTATCAAAGATTAGTTGGTCTTAGATTTGTGGGTCCATTTCTGGGTTCCCTATTCTGTTCCACTGATTTGTCTGTCTGTTTTGTGTCAATACCATACTGTCTTGATGGTTACAGCTTTGTAATACAGCTTGAAGTCCAGAATTATGATGCCTCCAGCTTTGGTTTTCTTTTTCAGGATTTCTTTGGCCATTCAATGTCTTTTCTGGTTCCATATAAATTTTAGAATTATTTGTTCTAGCTCTGTGAAGAATTCTACTGTTATTTTAATAGGAATTCATTGAATACATAGATTGCTTTGAGTAGTATCTACATTTTAACAATATTTGTTCTTCCAATCCATGAGCATGGAATATTTTTCCATTTTTTGGTGTCTTCATTTCTTTCATAACCTTTCTATAGTTTTCAGCGTATAGCTTTTTTACCTCTTCAATTAGGTTTATTTCTAGGTATTTTATGGGTTTTGGTGCAACTGTAAATGGGATCAATTCCTTGATTTCCCTCTCTGTTGCTTCATTATTGGTGTATAGAAATGCACCTGATTTCTCTACATTGATTTTATATCCTGCAACCTTGCTGAATTCATGTATCTGTTCTAGCAAGTTTTTGGTGGAGTCTTTTGTGTTTTCCATATAGAGTATCATGTCATCTGTGAAGAATGAAAGTGTGACTTCCTCGTTGTTGATTTGGATGCCTTTTATTTATTTGTGTTGTCTGCTCAGGATAGGACTTCCAACACTATGTTGAATAATAGCAGTGAGCATGGACATCCCTGTCATGTTCCTGACCTTAATGGAAAAGCTCTCAACTTTTCCCCATTGAGGATGATACTAGCTCCAGGTCTTTTGTATATGGTTTTTTTGTATATGGCTTTTATGATCTTGGGGTATGATCCCTCTATCTCTACTTTCTTGAGGGTTTTTGTTAATAAAGGATGCTGTATTTTGTCAATTGCTTTCTCTGCAACTGTTGAGAGGATCATGTGGTTCTTATCCCTTCTTTTATTCATGTGATGTATCACATTGATTTGCAGATATTGAAACAGCTCTGCATTACAGGAATAAATCCCACTGGATCATGGTGAATAATTCTTTTAATGTATTGTTGGATCCGGTTTGCTAGTATCTTGTTGAGCATTTTTGCATCCATGTTCATCAGGGAAATTGTTCTGTAGTTCTCCTTTTTAGTGGGGTCTTTGGTTTTGGAACCAAAGTAATACTGGACTCATAGAATGAGTTTGTTTTGGACAGCTGCAAAAGACTAGGTGTTACTCTTTCTTAAATGTTTGGTAGAAATCCCCTGGAAAGCCACCCGGCTCTGGTCTCCTATTTTTGGGGAGATTTTTGATTACTGATTCAATTTGTTTACTGATTATGGGTCTGTTCAAATTTTCTATTTCTTCCTGTTTCAATTTTGGTAGTTTATATGTTCTAGGAATTTGTGCATTTCTTCCAGATTCCCCAACTTCTTGGCATATAATTTCTCATAATATTCTCTTATTGTTGTTTGTATTTCTGTGGTGTTTGTTGTGATCTCTCCTCTTTCATTTGTGATTTTATTACTTTGGGTCCTTTCCTTTTTCTTTTTGATCAATCTGGCCAGGGCTTTGTCCATTTTGTTAATTCTTTCAAAAAACCAGCTCCTAGTTTCATTGATCTGTTCTGTTTTTGTGATTTTGATATCATTGATTTCTGCTCTTATCCTTATTATTTCCCTTCTTCTGTTGGTTTTGGGCTTTATTTGCTGTTCTTTACCCAGCTCTTTTAGGTCTAAGGTTAGGTTATGTATTTGAGACTTTTCTTCCTGCTTTAGGAAGGGCTGGATTGCTATATACTTCCCTCTTCTGACCACCTTTGCCACATCCCTGAGCTTTTGGGCTGTCGTGGTTTCCTTTTCATTGGCTTCTATGTACTTTTTAATGTCCTCTTTAATTTATTGATTGACCCATTCATTCTTTAGTAGGATGTTCTTTAATCTACAAGTATTCATTGTCTTTCCAAATTTTTTCTTGTGGTTGATTTCAAGTTTCATAGTGTTGTGGTCTGAAAATATGCATGGTATGACCTTGACCTTTTTGTATTATTGAGGGCTGATTTGTGTCCCAGTATGTGATCTATTCTGGAGAATCTCCCATGTGCACTCGAGTAAAATTTGTATTCTGCTTCTTTAGGATGAAGTGTTCTGAATTTATCTAAGTCCATCGAGTCCAGTATGTCATTCAAAGCCATGTCTCCTTGTTGATTTTCTGCTTAGATGATCTGTTCATTGTTGCAAGTGGGGTGTTGAAGTCTCTTACTAATGATGGTATTATTATCAATGAGTTTCTTTATGTTTGTAATTAATGATTTATATATTCAGGGGCTTTCAGTTGAGGGCATAAATATTTACCATTGTTAGATCTTCTTGGTGGATAGACCCCGTGATTATGATATAATGCCCTTCTTCATCACTTGTTACAGCCTTTGCTTTAAAATATAGTTTGTCTGATATAGGTATGGCTAATCCAGCTTTCTTTTGACAATCATTAGCATGATAGATGGTTCTCCACCCCCTTACTTTCAATCTACAGGTGTCTTTAAGTTTAAAATGGGTCTATTGTAAGCAGCATATAGATGGGTCTTGTTTTCTTATCCATTCTGATACCCTATGTCTTTTGATTGGAGCGTTTAGTACATTGACATTTAGAGCGAGTACTGAAAGTTATGAATTTAGTGCCATTGTGTTGCCTGTAGTGCTTTTGACTTTTTTGTTTTGTTTTGTCTTTTCTCCACTCAAAGAGTCCCCCTTAAATTCTTTTGCAGGGCTAGTTAAGTGGTCATGAACTCCTTTAGTTTTTGTTTATCTGGGAAACACTTTATCTCCTATTTTGAATGACAGCCCTGCTGTATAAAGAATTCTTGGCTGCACATTTTCCTGATTCAGCATGTTGAATATATACTGCCACTCCTTTCTGGCCTGCCAAGTTTCTATGGATAGGTCTGCTGTGAACGTGAACTGTCTTCCCTTATAGGTTAAGGATTTTTTTCCCTTTTTTTTTCTTTTTAATTGTTTATTTACTTTTGAGAGCAAGAGAGAGACATAGAGTGCGACTGGTGGAGGGGCAGAGAGAGAGAGATACAGAAACCGAAGCAGGCTCCAGGCTCTGAGCTGTCAGCACAGAGCCCGATGCAGGGTTCGAACTCATAGACCAGAAGATCATGATCTGAGCTGAAGTCGGATGCTTAACTGACTGAGCCACCCAGGCACCCTTCCCTTGTTGGTTTTATAATTCTTTCCTTGTCTATGTATTTTGTGAATTTGACTATGATATGCCTTTTTGATGGTCGGTTTTTGTTTAATCTAATGGGAGTTCTCTGTGATTCTTGGATTTTGATGTCTGTGTCCTTCCCCAGATTAGGAAAGGTTTCTGCTATAATTTGCTCACTGACCCTTTTTCTTTCTTCTCAACTCCTATGCTCCTATGATTTGGATGTTATTCCTTTTTAATAAGTCACTGAGTTCTCTAAGTCTTGTATTGTGATCTTTGCCTTTGTTTCCCTCTTTTTCCTGCTTCATTATTTTCCACAATTTTTTCTTTATAGCTGATTCGCTGCTCTGCTTCGTCCATTCTTGTCATCTTGGCATCCACTCAAGATTGCATCTCGGTTATAGCAATTTTACTTTTGTCCTGACTAGATTTACTTCTTTTATCTCTGCAGAAAAGGTTTCTAGGCTTTCTTCAACTCCAGCTAGTATTCTTAGTATCGTGGTTCTAAATTCTACTTCAGACATCTTGCTTACATCTGTGTTCATTAAGCTGCTGGCTGTCATTTCTTCCTGTTCTTTCTTTTGGGGTGAATTCCTTCATTTCATCATTTTGGAGGAAGAAAAATATTAATAAAATTAAAACTTAAAATTAAAAAATTAAAAGCCAAACAAAATATCAAATAAAGGAAACTAGAACCTAGGTGTGTTTTTGTCTGATTGTTGAAAGAGGTTTGATAGAGAAAAATGGGAAAGAAAATAAAAAGAAAAAAAGTAAGAAAAAATAAAAAATAAAAAATATTTATATAATAATATAGAATAAAATGTAATAAAATGAAATAGAAGAAAAAATTTAAGAGAAACAAAGAATAAAGTAAAAAATAATAGAAAAAATTTTAAAAATTAAAAAAAAGAAAATTAAAAAATTTCCCTTTCTGTATCCATGAAAAAGAAAAGAAAGAAAAAACAACAAAACAATTTAAACAAAAATAGAAACAAAAAAACATGGAATGGGGGTGCCTGGGTGGCTCAGTCAGTTGAGTGTCTGACTTCAGGTCATGGTCTCACAGTTCATGGGTTCGAGCCCCATGTCGGGCTCTGTGCTGGCAGCTCAGAGCCTGGAGTCTGCTTCAGATTCTGTGTCTCCCTCTCTCTGTCCCTCTCCCATTCATACTCTGTCTCAAAAATAAACATTAAAACAATTTTTTTAAATGGAATAAATGAACCAGCAAACAGAATGAAATCCAAATGAAGTTACATACAGTTTCCCCTTGAACTCAAATTATGAAGCACTCTGTACACTAAGCAGGTGGAGGGACTCATGCTGGTCTTCTAGGGGATGTGCCTGGAGGGCACAATTGGGCGGGGCTTGGCGTAATGGCTCTATTCTCCACTAGGTGGCGCTGCTTACCTTACTGGGGTGGATCAGTCTGGTGTGCATGCACGTGCGTGGGAGAGGTGGAAGTGGCTTCACCCAACTCCCTAGTCTGACACAGGAACTTTGGGTTTTTAGCGACCCACAATCAATCACCCTCTGTCTCAGGCATCCATTTATTCCCTGCCTCTACCCTGTCCCTGTCCAAGCCGTCCACCAGCCTGGCAGCACCTCCCTCCAGAGTTTTACGTCAGATGGGGTGGTGTTTCAAGACCCCACACTTCAGAGACCCCTGTGGCTTGGACCTGTGATGACTCTCTGGGGAAGGGTCTCATTGAGCAATGGTTGGGTGCCAGCTTGTCACAGAAAATCTTCATGCTATCACGTAGCAGCAGAGGTTCAGAGATTATGCCAAATCACAACTCACAGCCAGTGCCAGGGTTCACTGTCCTCTAGTGTCCTTGTCCCATTATCAGCAAACTTGGCTGCTCTCCATGGTCCACTTAGATCTTTGCCTATGGGGAGGCCATATGGCCTCTACCAAATGCTCTTCAATAAGGGGAATCTCTTCTCCCCGTGTGGCACTCAGACCCTCAGACTCCGCTGCCTGCTCATGGGGATTCACCCTATTTCTTCACCAAAGCACTGCCAGGCATTGAGCTCTGGAAATTCAGACTCTGCACTCCCTGTTTATAGAATCCTGGTGGTAGTGAAACCCTCTCCTTTCTTCCTCTCCCTGGTTTTGGGGAACAGATTTCTTGTTCAGTCCCCTGTGAGTGTTTTCACTCTTTCTATCTCTTTCTTTCCAGCTACTTTCAGGGGAGTGTTTTTCCTGCCCTCTCCCGATATGCCCTACTCTCTTCCTTTCTCTGTTCTCTCTCCACAAAAACAGCTCCCTACCCTCTGAGGCTTTTCTCTCCCCCAGTTCACCTCTCTGCACTGCATACCTGCTGAGTTCTGTGGCTCAAGTTACACAAATTGTTGTATTAATCCTCAGATTAATTTTCTAGGTGTGCAAAATGGCTTGGTGCTGATCTAGCTGCATTTCAGGGACAAGACAAGCTGAGGGTCTCCATGCTGCTCCACCACCTTCTCTTCTCCTTCATTCAGCTCTTTTACTTTTTATTTTCATAGATTTTATTTAAATTACAGTTAGTTAACATACAGTGTACCATTTAGTCATTCAACACTTACATAGGACACTTGGTCCTCATCACAATAAGGACCCACATCACCTATTTAACATCTTCCCATCCACCTCTCCATCAGTTTGTTCTCTATAGTTAAGAGTCTGTTTCATGGTTTCTCTCTTTCCCTCCCCTATGATTGATTTTTTTTTTAATTCCAGGTATGAGTGAAATCATATATTTGTCTTTCTCTGACTTATTTCACTTAACATAATACTCTCTAGCTCCATCTTTATCATTCCAAATGGCAAGATTTCATTTTTTTCATGGGTAATATTCCATTGTATAACACATCTTCTTCATCCATTCATCAATCAGTGGACATTTGGGCTCTTTCCATAATTTGGCTATCGTTGATAATGCTGCTGTAAACATCAAATTAGTATTTTTGTATCCTTTAGGTAAATATCTAGCAGTGTAATTGCTGGATCATAGTGTTGCTCTATTTTTAACTTTTTGAGGAAACTCCATACTATTTTCCACAGTGGCTGCACCAGTTTGTATTCCCAAAAGTGCAAGAGGGTTCCCCTTTCTTTTTTTGGGGGGGTTCCCCTTTCTTTAAATCCTCACCAACACCTGTTGTGTCTTTTGTTGTTGATTTTAGCCATTATGGCTACTGTGAGGTGATATCTCCTTGTAATTTTGATTTGTCCTACCCTGATGATGAGTGATGTTGAGCATCTTTTCATGTATCTGTTAGCCATCTCTATGTCTTTGGGAAAATGTCTGTTCATGTCTTCTGACCATTTTAAGCTCGATTCTTTGTTTTTTGGGTGTTGAGTTTGATAAGTTCTTTATATTTTTTGGGTACTTACACTTTATCAGATATTTCATTTGCAGATACCTACTCCCATTCCATAGGTTGCCTTTTAGTTTTGTTGTTTTTTTTCACTGTGCAGAAGCTTTTTATTTGATATTGTCTCAATAGTTTATTTTTGTTTTTATTTTCCTTGCCTCAGGACACATGTCAAGTAAGAAGTTGCTGTAGGCAGTGTCAAAGAGGTTACTGCCTATGTTCTCCTTTTGGATTTTAACGGTTTCCTGTTTCACATTTAGGTCTTTAATCCATCTTGAATTTATTTTTGTGTATGGTGTAAGAGAGTGATCCAGTTTCATTCTTTCAAATGTTGCTGTCCAGTTTTCCCAATACCATTTATTGAAGGGACTGTCTTTTTTCCATTGGATATTCTTTTCTGCTTTGTGGAAGATTAATTGACCATATAGTTGTGGGTTCATTTTGGGGTTTTCTATTCTGTTCTATTGATCAATGTGTCTATTTTTGTGCCAGTACAATATTGTTTTGGTCACCTCAGCTTTGTAATATAACTTGAGGTTCAGAATTGTGTTGCCTCCAGCTTTGTTTTCCAAGTTTGCTTTGGCTATTTGGCGTCTTTTGTGATTCCATACAAATTTTAGAGTTGTTTGTTCTAGCTCTGTGGAAAATGCTGTTGGTATTATCAGAGGGATTGCATTAAATGTGTAGATTGATTTGGGTAATATAGACATTTTTAACACTATTTGTTCTTCCAATCCATTAGCATAGAATGTTTTTCCATTTCTTTGTGTCATCTTCAATTCCTTTCATAATGTTTTATAGATTTCAGAGTACACATCTTTCACCTATTTGGTTAGGTTTATTCCTAGGTATTTTTTGGTGCAATTATAAATGGTATTGATTCCTTGATTTATCTTTCTGCTGCTTAATTATTGGTGTATAGAAACACAACAGAATTTTTAAAAATATTTTTAAGTTTATTTACTTATTTTGAGAGAGAGTGTGTGTCTGTGCCTGAGGGGCAGAGAGAGGGAGAGAATCTCATGCAGGCTCCATACTGTCAGAGAGGAGTTTGACATGGGGCTCAAACTCAAGAATTGTGAAATCATGACCTGAGCCAAAACCAGGAGTTCAATGCTTAACTGACCAAACCACCCAGGCACCCCATAATGATGCAATAGATTTCTGTGGATTTATTTTGTATCCTGTGACTTTACTGAATTCATTTATAAGTTCTAGAAGTTTTTTGATGGAGTCTTTCAGGTTTTCTATGTATAGTATCATGTCATCTGCAAATAGTGCAAGTTTTACTTCTTCCTTGCTAATTTGGATGTATTTTATTTCTTTTTGTTGTCTGATTGCTGAGACTAGGTCTTCCAGTACTATGTTGAATAAAAGTGGTGAGAGTGGACAACCCCATCTTGTTCCTGACCATAGAGGAAAAGCTTTCAGTTTTTCCCCATTTAGGATATTAGCTGTGAGTTTTTCATATATGGTCTTCATTATGTTGAAGTAATTTCCCTCTAAAATCTACTTTGTTGAGGCTTTTTATCATGAATGGATGTTGTACTTTGTCAAATGCTTTTTCTGCATCTATTGAAATGATCATATGGTTCTTATCCTTTGCTGTGATGTATTATGTTGATTGATTCATGAATACTAAACCACCCTTGTGACCCAGACATAAATCCCAGTTGATTGTGGTGAATGATTTTTTTAATGTATTGCTATATTTGGTTTTCTAGTATTTTACTAAGAAATTTTGCATTCATATTCATCAGAGATATTGGCCTGTCTCTCTCTTTCTGGTCTCTCTGCCTGGTTTTGGCCTCATAGAAAGAATTTGGAAGTTTTCCTTCCTTTTCTTTTTTTTGCAATAGTTTGAGAAGAATAGACAATAACTTTTCTTTTATTGTTTTGTAGAATTTGCCTGTGAAGCCATTTGGTCATGGACTTTTTTTGTTGGGAGTTTTTAGATTACTGATGCAATTTCTTTGCTTGTTTTTGGTCTGTTCAAATTTTCTATTTCTTCTTATTTCAGTTTTGTCAGGTTATATGTTTCTAGAAATTTATCCATTTCTTCTAGGTTGTCCAGTTTGTTGGCATCTAGTTTTTCATAATATTCTCTCCTTCGTATATTTCTTTAAGCAGTTTCCTTTAGTACTTGGAAATAAATTTCTTTCAACTAATGGTTACTTTGAAGTCTTTGTCTCTTAAATATGACATCTGCTCTCTTTCACAGGCAGTTTTTGTTGCCTACTTTTTTTTCCTGTTTATGGATTACATGTTCTTGTTTCTTTGAATATCTCACAATTTTTGTGAAAACTAGACATCTCAGGTAATATGTTAAACATTGGATCTTAACCTCTAGCCCTCTGCAAGACTTTTTATTCTTCTTTACTTGGTTGTTGCTGTTGTTGTTTTGCAGCTAAGATGATTTAGCGAAGTCTATTTCTTTGTGGTGTGAAGCATGTGATATTGTTCTTCAGAGGGTGGAGACTTGAGTATATGCATAGTTATCTTGGGATCTCAGAAAGTTTAGCAGTGCTCTCTTTGACTATCTTTTTCTTTTTAACATTTTTAAAGATTTATTTTGAGAGAGGGTGAGCAGGGGAGGGGCTGAGAGAGTGAGAGGGAGAGAGAAAATTCTGAGCAGGTTCTGCACTGTCAGCGTGAAGCCTGATGTGGGGCTTGAACTCATGAATCGTGAGATCATGACCTGAACCAAAACCAAAAGTTGGATGCTTAACAGACTGAGCCACCCAGGCACCCGACTACCTTTTTCTGATTTATCTTTTCAGATGTTTGCTCTATATGTTATTATACTTCACCTATTAGTATCTACTAATTACTAGCTGACTGTTACAATGTTTTCAACAATGCTGTGAAGCATAGATTGCTTAGCAGTCTGATTTAATTAGATTCACAAAGGTAGAGTTTGAAACTATCTTTGTAGTTTGTTCTACTTCCAGAAAGATTCTTTTTAGTTCTGTCTTTCCCTGGTTTCTCTGGCAAATTAGCTGGACTATGGTATAGCCTCTTCTCTTAAATGGGAGAAAATAATTATTTCAAGAGTGCCCCTAGACTTGAGCTTCCTACACTCTGCTTCAAATAATCATTTGCCTTGGGTATAGCTTTAGAGTTCACTTTTCTTATGGACTGTCTCTACCCCCGGGAAAACTCTTTGAAAAACTACTATGGGTACTGGGTGGAGTGGCAGTCTCTTGACTTCTAGGCTTTTTCTCTCCGTGTTGAACCTCCACCCCACGAAACAGCTGGGGCAAGGGTGAGAAGCCAGAGTTGGCAGTGTTCTAGTCCTGACACATCTGGAGTAGAATCTCCATCCTATAAACAGGGACTGGATAAAGGAAAAGAACCCTTACACTCTGGGCTGCACTCACCAGGAATTTGATCTTTTTGACTTGGAATTGGAGGGCAGAAGAAATGTAGGCAGCCAGGTGAGATATGGTAAGCCTTGATAGAGAGCTAAACACAGACTTACATGCCCCACAAAACTTTATTTAAAATGGATCATAGACCCATATGTGAAATGCAAAAGTATAAAACTTCTAGAAGATAAGAGAAGAAAATCTAGATAGCCTTCGTTTGACAATGGCTTTTTAGATACAATGGCAAAGGCATAATTCATGAAAGAAAGAAGTGATAAATTGGACTTTATTAAGATTAAAAATTTCTTCCCTGCAAAGGACACTATCAAGAAAATGTGTAGATAAGCCACAAACTGGGAGATAATATTTGCAAAAGATATACCTGATAAAGAACTGTTGTCCAGAATGTACAAAGAACTCTTAAATCTCAACAATAAGAAAATGAACAACTTGATTTTAAAGTGGGAAAAAAATGTGCACACATCTTACCATAGAAAATATACGTATGGAAAATAAGCATATGAAAAGATGCTCAGCATTATGTCATTAGGGAATTGCAAATTAAAACAACTAGATATTATTACACATCTGCTAGAATGGCTAAAATCCTAAATACTGGCAATACCAGATATCATCAAGGATTTGGAGCAAGAGGAACTCATTCTGGGGGGAATATAAAATGGTATAGTCACTTTGGAAGATGGTTTGGCAGTTTCTTATAAAAGTAAACATAGACTGGGGCGCCTGGGTGGCGCAGTCGGTTAAGCGTCGGACTTCAGCCAGGTCACGATCTCGCGGTCCGTGAGTTCGAGCCCCGCGTTGGGCTCTGGGCCGATGGCTCAGAGCCTGGAGCCTGTTTCCGATTCTGTGTCTCCCTCTCTCTGCCCCTCCCCCGTTCATGCTCTGTCTCTCTCTGTCCCAAAAATAAATAAACGTTGAAAAAAAAAATTAAAAAAAAAAAAAAGTAAACATAGACTTACCATGTCATACAGCAATTGCCCTTCTAGGCATTTATCCAAATGAGTGAAAACATATGATTACACAAAATGCACACATGAATGCTTATAGCAGCTTTTTAAGTAATGGCCCCAAATTGGAAACAATCAAGATGTCCCATAACAGGTGAGTGGTAAAACTGAGATTCATCCAAGAAATGGAACATTATTCAGGGATAAAAAGAAATGAGATATCAAACCACGAAGAGACATGGAAGAAATTTAAATTTATATTGCTAAATAAAAGAAGCCAGTCTGTTAATTTATTTTATGAATTAGGATATAGTTTATCATGGTGAGCATCCCATGTGAAATTGCAACAATATGAATTCTACTTCTGATTGGTATAGTGTTATACAAATGTCAGTTATAAGTTGATTCTGGTGTTGTTTAGATCTATTCTTTTTTTTTAATTCTTTTTTTTTAGTCTTAGAGAGACAAGAGCACCTTTGAGCAGGGGAGAGGGGTAGAGGGAGAGAGAGAATCTCAAGCAGGCTACACACCCAGTGTGGGGCTTGATTCCACAACCCTGGGATCATGACCCTAGCCAAAATCAAGAGTCACCCAGGTGCCCCTAGATCTATTATTACTAACTTTTTAGCTAATTGTTCTGTTAATTCTTAAAAGTATTGGAATCTCCAAACATAATTGTGGATTTGCCTGTGTTTCCTTGCAGTTCTGTCAGATTTTGCTTCAGGTATTGTTATGTCTTCTTGGTAAATTGTCCTCATCACTATGTAATGTCCTTCTTTATCCTGAGAATATTCCCTGTTGTGAAATCTACTTTTTGATGTCAATATAGCTTTCAAACTTTCTTTTGAATAATGGTTGCATAGTATAACTTATCTATGCATTTTTATCTAAATAGAGTTTCTGGTAGAAAGCATATAGTTGGGTCTTGAGGAAGATTTGAGCAACTACTTAATATTTTATGTGACTATACAAACTTTCTAATTTTTATTGTCAGTTTTGTTAAGTTACATTTTTGTAGGAATTTGCCTATTTCCTCTAGATTTTAAATATTATTGGCATGAATTGTTAGTACTGTTCCCTGATCTTTCAAATCTTTAAGTTCCCCCCTTTTTTCATATTACTTCTATATATCTTTTTTAAATATTGATGAGTCAGCCAAACATTTGTTGATTTTGTTTAAAGATTTTGTTATTTTTTAAAAGTAATCTCTACACCCAACATGGGGCTTGAACTCACAACCCTGAGATCAAGAGTCACATGCTCCACCGACTGAGCCAGCCAGGCACCTTGTATTTTATTAGTTTTATAAAAGAAACAAATGTAGGGTTTTGTTGATCTTCTTTAATGTAGCTTTGTTTCCTATTTCATGAATTTAGCTTTTACTTTTAATACCTCCTTTTTTCCCTAATGTTCTTACTATATTCTTAGCTTGAATACTAAGCTAATTTTCACACTCTTTTCTCTTCTAATAAAAGTATTTAAGGCTATAAATTTCCCTTGAAACGTGCTTTCACCACGTCTCACGCGTTTTTAATGTGTTTTCATTATCATTATATTTTAAGATGTACCTCATGATTTCTTATTTGATATACAGAAGGAACTGTGATGCACTTTTGACAGGAAAACTAGCTGGTGCAGCAATAGTGGAAAACAGTATAAATGCTCCTCAAAAAATTAAAAATAGAATTGCCACATAATCCAGTAATTCCACTACTGGATATTTACCCAAATAAAATGAGAACACCAATTCAAAAAGATATGTGCACTCCTGCTTATCACAGCATTATTTGCAATAGCTAAGATATGGAAGCAACACAAGTGTCCATCCATACATGAATGGACAAAGAAAATATGGTATATATATACAACAGAATATTATTCAGCCATTAAAAAGAATGAAATCTTGCCATTTGCAACATGGATGGAGCTAGAGAGTATAATGCTAAATGAAATAAGCCAATCAGAGAAAGACAAATACCATATTTAGAAATGTGCTTTAAACTATGAAACATATGTAAATGATTTATTTACCTTTTTTGTTAATATAGAACTTAATTGCAGTGTGGGAAGACAACATGAATCTTATAACGCCAATATCAATGCCAATTATTAGTGAATAATTTTTGTCTGATCTAATGCAGAATCAATTCTTGTAACTATTGCAAATGTGCTTCAGATCAATTATTTCTGTAATTCTTCAAAGCAGAGTGCATATATTTCCATTTGGTGAGGCTTGTGAGTTGGGTTGTTTAAATCTTTGTATGCTGTTGATTTGTAGATATGATTTCTCAATAATAGGGTGTTGAATTTCACTCACTTGGAGTTTTTCAATTTCTCCATGGACTTCTATTACTATTTTGTATATTTTGAGGCTATTTTTAAGTGTATGTGTAATGTTATGTAACATTTTCATGGAAGCAGCATCCCATCAACTTTGCCATGCCCTATTGGTTAGAAGCAAGACAGATCTTGCCCACAGTTAAGGGGAGATTACACAGTGTAAGGATAATGACAGATCTTTTAGATCTACCAGTTTTTAAAAATATTTCTTATTTAGAGAGAGAGCACAAGTGGGTGGGAGGAACAGAAAGACAGAAAGCGAGAGAATCCCAAGCAGGCTCCACAATGTCAGTGTGGAGTCCAATATGGGGCTCGATCTCACAAACTGAGATCATGACCTGAGCCAAAATCAAGAGTCAGATGCTCAAATGACTGAGTCACCCAGGCGCCCCTACATCTACCTTTAGAATCATACTTTTACAATAAATATTTATTATTAAAAAACCTCCTGGATAATATAAGTGGTTTAGAATGCTTCAGCTCCATTTATGCCCATTACTACTTATATTGTCATATATTTGACAACGTGGGACTCATTAAATTAAAAACTGTTGCTCTGAAAAAGGCATTGTTAATGGTAAAACAAGCCACAAACTCAGAAAACCCATTTCCAAATAACGTATCTGGCAAAGGACTTGTATCAAGAATATGAAGATTTCACTCACATGTGGAATTTAAGAAACAAAACAAAGGAGAAAATAACAGAGGAAGACAAAGCAAGAAACAGACTCTTAATTATGGAGGACAATATGATGTTTAT
Organism: Prionailurus viverrinus; assembly: GCF_022837055.1. Lineage (NCBI taxonomy): Eukaryota > Metazoa > Chordata > Mammalia > Carnivora > Felidae > Prionailurus > Prionailurus viverrinus. The sequence goes on from NW_025927617.1 coordinate 533,632, forward strand.
GAGGGGTGGAGGGATGGGTGAAACAGGTGATGGAGATTAAGAAAGGCACTTGAGAAGAGCACTGGGCATTGTATGGAAGTGTTGAATCACTACATTGCATACCTGAAATTAATAGAACACTGTATGTTAACTGGAATTAAAATAAAAAATTTAAAAAAGTATATATATGGAAATCTAAACACGTAAAAGAAAAGGAACAACCCAGTAAAGGTCAGGGGGCAAAAGATTTGAACAGACACTTCACCAAAGATAGCAAATAAGCATATGAAGACATGCTCAACTTCATTATGCCATTACGGAATTGCAAATTAAAACTATAGTGAGATAACACTATATTCCTAGTAGAACGGCTAAACATTTAAAAAATATATACGGGCACCTGGGTGGCTCAGTTGGTTGAGTGTCCAACTCTTGATTTTGGCTCGGGTCATGATCCCAGAGTTGTAGGATCGAGTCCTGGTTCAGGCTCTGTGCTGGGCATGGAGCCTCCTTGGGATTCTCTCTCTCTCTCTTCCCTCCTCTGCCCCTCTCCACAGCTCATGCTCTCTAAAATAAAATAAATAAAACATAAATAATAATGCAAAATTCTGGGGAAGATGCGGAACGACTGGAACTCCTATATTTGTGGTGGGAATGCAAAATGATACAGAAAGTTTGGAAAAGTTTGGTACTCATTCCCACTCCTAGGCATTTACTCTATATACCCTATAGAGATGTTACATTTATGCTCACACAAAACCAGTACCTGAATGTTTATAGCAACTTTATTCATAATCACCCAAAGTGGAAACATCTCACATGTCCATCAATTAGTGAATGGGTAAAAAACTGTGGTACATTCATACAATGGTGTACAACAATAAAAAGGGATAAACTAATGATTCTCATAAAATTTTATTTATTTATTATTTATTTGAGAGAGTGTGCATGCACATACACACGGGGGAGGGACAGAGAGTGGGAGAGAAATTTCCAAGCAAGCTCAGCACTGTCAGCACGGAGCCCAATGCGGGGCTCAAACCCACAAACTGTGAGATCATGACCTGAGCCAAAACCAAGAGCTGGGAGCCACCAGGCACCCCACATGGATGAATCTTAAATGCACTTTACTAAATGAAAGAAACCAGACCAAAATATCTATATATTGCATAATTCCAATCATACAACCTCTGGAAAAGGCAAAAACCAAAGAGATGGACAACAAATCAGTGGTTTTTGGAGACTGGGAATGGGGAAAGAGGTTTACAACAAAAAGGACAATTGAGCGGGCTCCGCGCTGACAGTGAGGACCCTGCTTGGGATTCTTGCTCTCCTCTGAGTGTGTGTGCACACTCTCTCTCAAAATAAATAAACTTTTTTAAAAAAGAACAATTGAGAGAAATTATTAGTGATAAAACTGTTTGGAATGGTACTGGAGTAGTATGCCTGACTATATTTGTCAAAACCCACCCAACTATAAATCATGAGGGAATTTTACTGTATATAAATTACAAATAAAAAGCTCTAACAGAAAAGATGTATACTTTTGCCTGTCAAATGAGCAGGGATTTATATAAAGACAGAATGGCCATATTTTGATGAATGTATGGAGAAATATGAACATTTATACACCACTGATGGAAATGTAATTTGTACAACTATATTGAAGACAATGCAACAATACCTTTCAGATGCCTTAATAATACTCTCATTCAAACTCAGTGAGTCCAATTCTGGAAATGTACTGCAAAGAAATAATTAGAAATGCACATAATAATTAACATAAAATGATGTTTATTACATTTTATAGGCAAAATTGGTAATATCCAACATGTCCAGTAGCATGTGATTTTTTTACATAAATTCTGTTAGATTCATATGAAATATTATGTAACACCTAGTACTGTGTTTTAGAGGTTAGAGTGGAGGAGAGCCAAAGTGTAAGAGACTCTTAAAAACTGAGAACAAACTGAAGGTTGATGGGGGGTGGGAGGGAGGGGAGGGTGGGTGATGGGTATTGAGGAGGGCACCTTTTGGGATGAGCACTGGGTGTTGTATGGAAACCAATTTGACAATAAATGTCATATATTGAAAAAAAAATAAACACAACAGCCCTGTAAAAAAAAAAAATACTGTGTTTTCAAAGAATGCCAATGATGTAGAAATATGTTTATTTTCAAATGAAAAAAGTTAGAGAACAACATATACAATATGTCGATTTTGTTTTTAAGTCACACTCCTGAAACTAATAGAGTGCTGTATGTTAACTGGAATTAAAAAAAAAAAAACTTTAAAAATTGTGTTCCACACATTCTTTTTTACAAGAACAAAGGGAAACACTCAAATGTTGAGTTGTTTTCTTGGTTATAATATTATAGGTGTTCTTTACTTTTTAATTTATACCTTTCGTTTCATTTTTCAACAATGATCATGTTACTTTTATGGTCAAGAAAAAAAGTATTTTTAAAATTTTGAACAAACAAACAAGCTCAGCCCAATCCAGCCAAGTCCGTGATCTCTTCTGTTGCTATCTTCACTTAGAAGACCACACTGTTGTCCCCTGGAGGCTTGTTGCCCTCTTTGCTTCTTCAAGCACTGGACTTGTATTGCAGCTGAACACCTGTCAAAGCAAGAGAGTGGCAAGATCTCTCCAAGAGCATGATACTTCTATGTTAATACTGGCCTATGCAGCCACAGGCTGATACTAGTGTCAACTTCCATGATCTAGGTAGGGAACAGAAGTCTTTATTTTTTTTTATATGAAATTTATTGTCAAATTGGTTTCCATACAATACCCAGTGCTCATCCCAACAGGTGCCCTCCTCAATGCCCATCACCCACTTTCCTCTCCCTCCCACCGCCCCCCCCATCAACCCTCAGTTTATTCTGTTTTTAAGAGTCTCTGATGGTTTGGCTCCCTCCTTTTTTTTTTCCTCCCCTCCCCCATGGTCTTCTGTTAAGTTTCTCCATATCCACATAAGAGTGAAAACATATGGTATCTGTCTTTCTCTGTGTGACTTACTTCACTTAACATAACACTCTTCAGTTCCACCCACGTTGCTACAAAAGGCCATTATTTCATTCTTTCTCATTGCCAGGTAGTATTCCATTGTGTATATAAACCACAATCTCTTTCTCCATTCATCAGCTGATGGACATTTAGGCTCTTTCCATAATTTGGTTATTTGGAACAGAGGTCTTTAAAAGCTGTAATGCCCATATTACATAACAGTAAGCTCCCCATCTTTTAAATCTGTTCTCTGAAAGAATCTTTTAGAACTCTTCTCCAAAGCAGCTCTCCTTGTTCTTTTAGATAATCTATCACGCTCTGGGGAATGACAAATCAATAGGTCTAAGGGCTAACCTTTCATTATATTGTTTCCTAATGCCTTACCAGGGGTTTGGAGTTGCCTAGAATCATTGTGCCCTCTGCCTCTACCTCACCCATCCAATAAGAAAAACTAGGCTATCTGGTACTACTTGTGCTATTTCCTCTGTCCTCGACCTCTTTAAAACTCTGTCATCGAACCAGAGAGTTCTAAGTTGCAAACCTTGTTCTGGGTTGTTTCTCATTAGGGGTCAACAGAAACCTCCACAAAGGCAGCTCTACCTGAGGACAGTGCCTGGCAGTGACTTCACACAAACAGCAAAAGAAATAGTGCAGTGCAACAATTCTTCTCCAATCCACCTTAATAAGTTACTGGTTTATGAAGCAAGTCTCAGCACTCCCTCCACTGAAGTGAAGGACTGTATGACCTCCCTCACTTTTCTCCCCTCTCTTCTTCCATTACTAACAGCAGTAAGGAGTTCACGCCTATCTTCACTCACAAACATCAGAATCTCAGGTTTGCTTCCTTCATTCATGTAGGCTTCTAGGTCCAATATACACTAAAATGTCAAATTTTTGTTACTCCATGATGGCATTTCATAGCCTCCTTCTTTCTCCTTATATCCATAGAAAAACATGGGTGTCATTGTAAACACTCACTGAAGTTTCATTCACTCATTCACAAGGCTCCTTCCAGATGAAAGGCTGTTACAGATGGCCTGAGGAAGGGAAAAGAAAAAACACCTGCTGAAATCCATCAGGATGGGGCAGGAAATAAAAGGTGGTTAGTGAGAGCAAGGAACACACTAGGAAAGCTTTGAAGAGGCGAGACCCAGGATTAGGCACCAGATGGTGTGACCAAGGGTGTCCTGAGGAATCACTGGGAATATATGTGAAAGGCACAAGACTTACCACTTATCCTTATGCCCTATCCTGCCCATCCCCAAGAGAGATAAAAGGTAACCAGGACTCCTGATACTGTTTATGAGATATCTGTCCTTATGTAACATAGGCCCTAAGACAAGTCCTGATCTCTGATGACCAACTCAGAAGGGGGCTGGGGTGGGGCAAGCCCTCCTACTAGTTTTTCACAATCAGTTAAGACATCAGGAGTGAGTCTTGGGGCTGGGGTCCATACGGTTGCTGGCCTTTGGTACAGCTTCTCCAGTGGCTGCCATGATTATCAGGTGGAAGTGGGTATCAGGCTGATTAACATTAGTATTCCCCAACTGCAGGAGGTAGGTGTGACAAGTTCAACCCCAACTCTAGCATTCATGACTCTCTGGGTCTTAAGAGATGGGAAGAAGGAAGTGCTGATAAAGAGAGAGTGACTCCTAAAGGCATATATGTAGGCCAGAAAAGTGCCAGCGGAAGGGGAAAGTATGGCTTTGTTTGCTTTCATCAGTGGTATCTTAGTCAAGGGGCTGAAGGAAAAAGAAATAATAAGAATGCAGGGACAGGGGTTACTTTCAAGTCAACTGACTGCCTTCCTTCCAGGAAGCTGGGGTCCTTTGTTTCCGAAACCCAAACTCATCTCTCGTGGCCTGTATTACAGCAGTGGAGATCCAGCAATTTGTGACTATTGGAAACCTAACAGAACAAGCATTATACCTTATTTTAGGGATTTTTTTTTTTTTGCTGTGAACACGGGGTAGTCTTTATGGGAAATGATAGTTCATACATGCACATACAGTACAATTTCTGAATGTAGGAAGTAGCTGAGAGGGCCAAACGTGCAATTGAAAAGAGCAACCTGTGGTCTGGAGTCTCAAGAGAGTAAGCCCTCTGTTGAGTCGTGCTTTGTGAAGCTGATATGAAGACATGCTGTAGTGATTCTCTGCTTCTTTCTTTTTCTTCTTCCTCACACGAAGTCTTCTACCAGATCCTCCTGAGGAATAAATATAAAGCGGCCCCAAAGGAGGGGATGCACCGTCTAAGGGCCTGGGAACTCTGTCTCAAGGGCTCTACCCCTTCATTGAAATATTGACTCATTCAAAGACTATAACAGAGGAAAAATGATGACATGCAGTGTCACAGGATTCATGGAGATTCTCTTCTCCTAAACTTTACATTCCAAGTCCTAAGGGACATCTCTCTGCATCAATTTCCAGCCCTTCTTCCCAACAACACAGGGAATATGTACAATATGGCCACTAAACTAGATGTATCCTGACCTTAGAGTGGCTGTCACAAAGTGCTGTTGTTACACACTGAGCTTTCTTTTGTCTATCCTTTATCTTAAAAGCTCAATTATGTAACAGGGCCCCCTTGTTCTAGTTAATTAATCTGTGTTTTTAATGTGCTGTGCCTGTTGTTTTTTAAAGGACAGTTCTAGCATACTCCTCAAGTCAGAGACTCAGAAGTCAAAGTACATTATGGAACAGCCAACACAAATTTGTACCACGTGGATAAAGTTAGGTCAAGGTCAAGGAAAAATTTGGGTCCAAAAGAAATCTTTTGATGCCACTTCAAGCTGACCAGTCTGTAGACACGGCCACAGCATTCTGTCAATTCAAAGGGCCAGCAGCTCCCCTAGCTGTCCTTGCTCGGGAATGCTGCTTATTTTCTCATACCTGATATGTGACAGACCCAGACAGGGTAAATGGTTAGCACACAGCAAGGTGCTGGGTATAGAGCAAGCACCCGATAGAGGAGGGGATCACTTTAGCTAGGCATTCTGCAAGCCAACACCTCGGAGCAATGTGCAGATCATGGTTTTGGTAACTTCTAATGATCCCTACCGCTCCTCCGTGGCTCATACAACTATCCCACTACATCGTTTCTTCTCTTACACCTGCACAGTTGCCATGTGCCAACCTCTAAATCACTCCTCAGGCATCAAGGCCTGTTACACCTGGCCTCCAGAGTTCATTCCCAGCTTGGGTTTTGCTATAGTCCGGGGTTACTTCAGTATTTATGTAACTGACCATCTGACAACCTCACTTTACAAGTTACCTTGACCACTCTGGTTTTGCAATCTTAATGTTTCAAAATCCACTCTCTGATTACAGGTTCTATTATTCCAATTTCCAACTACCCAACACCCATCTTGATCACACTAGGGCCTTTTTTTCATTCACAGACTTTCAGCTCACTTCTGATCTAACTTCCTTCCACATATAGTCTGGAGTTTCAAATTCATTTCTGTGTAGCCCCTCTCTTGCTAGCTGTCCATCCCTCAACCAATAAAGGTCAGTCCCAGGCAATCAAGCTACTTGTGACGGGTGGCCTAAGACCACTTTAAAGTTTCTCAAGTTTCTGGTTTCTTACTTTAATTTAGTATATAATTTAATATAATAGTATCTCACTTTAATAGACCGAAAGGCCCCACTCTAGCCTTTTGGCCCAAATATCCCTTGGACTCTGGTTTGTCCCATAATCCTGTCCCTGGATTTGTCCCCATAATCCTGTTCCTGGATTATTTGTCCCCATAATCCTGTCCCATAATCCCTGTCCCATAATCCTGTCAGCTTCCTCTCCATCATCCACATCAACAATTACAAATCTTCAACACCCTTGTCACATGTTTCTCCTAACTCCTATCCCTATGCTCCAGCGAGGAGGTAATTCCTTTCATCTGAGGTGCTCTCTCTCCCCCTATTTTAGAGTCATAGGTTTCACCCTCCCTTCTGCCATCATTTTTCAGGAACTTATTCCATCTGTTAGTGTCTTTCTTTCCCCCATCAACAATGACTTCCTTCTCTGTTCTTCCTGCCCCAAAGTCTGCAAGCATACTCCATTTTCTCCCACATTAAAGGGCAGCTTATATGACTCACTGTAGCGCCCTGACGGAATCATTTAACTTGTACTGTATTTGTCACATCTTCTACCAGAAAGAAGGCTTCTCATGGAACAAGAGTCATTAATCAGACTAAAGAAGGAAAAGGAAATAGGAGCCTGTTGAGTGGTGAACGGAAAGTGGAGGCCTACCTGTCACTGTAGGTAAGGGGATAGCTGAGGTAAAGTTGAAAGGGGAAACTGTGAATACCAGCCACAGGAGCAACCCCCAGACTGTGAGGATGAAGTTTCTGATCAATGATCACTTTGGTCCTACCCAAGGAGCAATCAGCAGCAACTGTAGTAGTAGTAGCAGCAGCAGCAGCAGCAGGCATGCAACATCTGCAAGTAGCCAAGACTAAAATACAGGCATGGAAACAGAATATTTCACGGAAAACATATTAAATATGATATATATGTGTCACTTAGGCTGCTATTCCCCCTTCTCCCACCTTCAGTAAACATAGCTAATTAGTTATAACTCTCTTTCACACTGAACTGAGTGAGACCTGGCTTCAGCATCATTTTTGTGAAACATAATCAAGGCAGGTACTATTGACCAATTGGAGATGGTACTTGAGATGAAGTATATCTGCTATCTTTGTACTACACAGAAAAGTCCCCAGCAAAAGAGTGAGAAGATAGGAGTAAGCTCCAGGAGAAAGCATATTGAAGACAGCTTGGACGTTGTAGGCAACTGGCGGGGAAAAGCTGAGCCCATGGAGATCACAGAGCAGGCGCCCAATTAATGTCTGTTGATGATTCATTTTTTCATTCAACAAACATTTAATGAGGCCTACAATGTGCACGGGATTAGGCACCGAATACAAAGATGAACAAGGCACTGTCCTTGCCTGTAAGGAATTTAGAGTCTGGTAGACGAGAGCCATAGACACGGACAATGATAATACAACCTGATAAGTGCGAGGACACTTAGCAGGTTGTATTATATCCATCCGAGTAGGATTTCTTCAGAAGAGCACAACTCCAGGTTGAGGTTGGATCCATGCAGTCCTCCCAGCCACCAGGGCCCGCTGTTGTTTCTGTCACGTGGTGAGTATCCCAAGAACTAACAATGACAGCTATGACTTAGTGCTTATGACATAACTTCACAAATATCCTCAGAGAAACCCTGCAAATTAATTATTATATTCGATGAAAAAACTGAGGTTCAGTGAGGTTAAGTAACATGTCTTAGATCACACAGCTAGTAAGCAGTTGAGTCAGGTTTCAAGTCCAGTTTTGACCAACTCCAAAGCATTTTTCTACATTTTTAGGATAACCTTTATTCAGGTGTAACACAACTTTTCAACAGGTTTCTATTTGGAAATAAGAGCAAAGGCAATAGATTAGTGATCAGGGCATGGACAAAATTCATCTGGTTTCCCAACCTATTTGGCAGAGAAGAAAAAGAAGGTAGAGAGTTGACTTCATACTAACATACCATTGAAAACCTTCAGGCCAGTTAGTTTCCCTTTCTTTCTCACACCCGAAGAGCCTCATTGACAATGTAAGACATAAGCACCTCTGGTTAACTATCTTCTTTTAATCCCAGACATGGTCAACATCATTATTAGTGGCAACGACAGTTGATAATAGCATTTGGCACATTCCAGACTTGTTCTAAGAAATGTACAATAATCCCATTAAATCCTTACACCTACCCCCATCCCCATCCAAATCATCACAGAAAAGGCCATTACCCCCATTTTACATGCAGAAAAGACCATTACCCCTATTTTACATAAGAGAAAGGCAAGTCCCAGAGAGGTGAAAAACCATGCTCAATACCACACTGGTGAGTTTAAGAGCAGATTTGAGCCTAGGATATTTAGTCCCAAGGCCCAGACTCTTATGTACTGCTTTGCCGTCCTATTCAGAGCTTCCTCTCCCAATCCTTCTTCCCCCTACTGCCCTCTAGGATGGCTACTTACATAAGGTCCACTGAAAATACATAAGGTCTACTTAAATATAATCTCCTATTAATCATTCTAGTCACAGAAATCCATTCTCTGAATCCCTAAGGTCACTACTCTGAGCCTTAGGTGGAGAACTGTCCACAGAACATTTTTATATTGCTTTGAGAAAACAGGAAATGAATACTGAATATGTTTAGATTTTTGATTACTGGATATATTTTACTTGGAGATGTAACCACAAACGTTGTAAAATCCCTAAGATGAGTCCATGGAGATTACAGAGCAGGTGTCCACAATTAATGTCTGTTGATGATTCATTTTTTTCATTCAACAAACAATAAAACAATTGAGACAGTCACAACTAGGGCCATTTCTCCCCTGAGTGGGTTTTAGAGGGAAAAGCTTCCTCTCTGACTTTGGGAGACAATGTGATGGTGAGGGAAACCTACTACTGATGAGAAGGGCAAGGAACTAAGTAATACTATTAGAGGTCTACAGCTGTTCAGATGTCTTTCTGAGAATCAACATTTCATATACAGCTGCCATCCCAGAACAAAACTTATCAAATCTGTAGAGTCAAGCTCTGGTCCAAAAGAAATCAATAGCAATGCCCATCTAAAAAACATGAGAGGATGGGGTCCCTGGGTGGCTCAGTCAGAAAAACCTCTGACTCTTGATTTGGGCTCAGGTCATGATCTCACGGCTTGTGAGATGGAGCCCCACGTTGGGCTCTGCACTGACAGCATAGAGCCTGCTGGGAATTTTCTCCCTCTCTCTCTGCCTCCCCCCAACTCCCACTTTCTCATTCTCAAAATAAATAAATAAACATTCATAAACATAATAAAAATAAACATGAGAGGATCTCAACAAGGCCAGGAATGGAAGTAGGTGGACGCACATTTGCCAAAGTCTGAGAGCCCTAATTTTTCCCTCTTTACCACCTTAATTTTTCCATGTTCTAGAACTGTCCATGTTTTTATAGCCTCTTATTAAAGAGTCTATCCCCTCTTCTCCACTCCCAATCCTTTTGGCCTTTGATCATTTATCATCTTCTCTACTATGGTGTATTTCTAACTAATCTCCCTGTCCAGGTTTGAAAATCTTCCAGAACATACTCTATAGTACTGCCAAAGTGACCTTCAAAAGCATCCCCTACTTAAACGCTCCAAACGAAATCCAAAGTTCATGGAATACTTATTAGGATCTATTCTCAGCTTACATTTCTAACCTAATTTCAGGAACTACTTGCAGTTCCCCCATTTCATCATTCTATTTCCAGTGTCCATGCCTTTGCTTAAAAGGTCCTTCTCTGTTTTCTGCCTGGCCAACCTTTACTTCCTTTAAGAATCCACTTAAGCATCAGTTCCTCCAACCTCAGCCATTTCCCCACTCAATCAAATGATTTCTCTTCTGAACCCCATAGTATCTTGTACATACCTCCATTGTAGAGCATACCATATGTTGTAATTATCTGTGTACATGTCGAACTCTCTCACTAGACTGAGAACTCCTGAGGGCAGGAACTGTGTCTAATTCGTCTCCATATCCCCATCACCCAGCACAGTGCCTGGCAGCTCAAAAGGCAGCAGAGGAGAAACTGAAGATGCAGGAGACAGAATAAAGCAATATTCCTGAGTTGGGGTACAATACAAATATGCTGATAAAGTTGAAGCTGTGGAAAAATATATTTTAGCTCAATACTGCAGAGGTCTTGAAAGAGACAAACTGACTTAGGAAGGACTTCCCCATAACTGTCACTGATTATAGTTACCTACAGGCTAAAAGGCCATTTGTTGGGTATATTTTATTTATTTATTAATTTGTTTATTTTTTAAGAAGAGTTTATTTTTAATTTATCTTATTTTAGAGACAGAGAAAGAGAGAGAGAGAGCATGTGAGTGGGGCAGAGGGAGTGAGAGAATCTTTTTTTTTAATATTTATTTTTGAGGGGGGGTGCACAAGCAGGAGAGGGGCAGGGGGGGCAGATAATCCAAAGTGGGATCCGTGTTGACAGCACAGAGCCCAACGTGGGGCCAGAACCCACGAACTGTGAGATCATAACCTGAGCTAAAGTCAGATGCTTAACGGACTGAGCCACCCGGGCATTCGTTATTGGGTATATTGTAAAAGAACTCAAATTAGGATCAAATTGAAATAAGCTGGTTTGGATAGGAGACTTTTAAGGTCCTTCCATTCTTGAGGTGCTAAATCTGCAACCCATGCTATATTCAAGAGAGCCATCACTCTTGAGCCTATGTCACAGACCCATGAGTGAGAGACTAGTTAGCTCCCAGAATCATGGGCAAAGGCTGGGGCTTCATTCCCAACCATACTAGAATGACTGCAAATGGACAACATAAACCATTCTCTCCTGCCCTGCTTCCCAGGTGTCCCTTGAACCTGGAGCAGGAAATACTTAATGCTTTCAGGGCTACCAAGAAGGACCTCATGACCCAAAATATCTTCCATAGCCTGCTCCCTAAAGCCTCAAATTTTCTCCTTAAACCTTTAGTGCCTTTGAACAATGTTTATTAAAACGCCACTTAATCTAATGTGGTGGGTTGGCATTAATCAAGCGTACACTAAAGGATGGATAAATGCAACATAACCCTTCTGTACCCCCAGGAAATCAACTAGCCTGACCTTCCCTTCCCCCAACACAAATCAAAGAATACCTACAAAATACCCTGATTTTTACTTCTGGTTCTCAGTTTCCTCAACTGCAAAATATGGTAGTTATATTGAACGTTCTAGATTCCTCTTGCTCCACAGAAACTCATGGAGTTTCTAAACCTGGGGCACCTGGGTAGTTCTGTCAGTTAAGCATCCAACTCTTGATTTCAGCTGACAGTATGGAGCCGCCTTGGGATTCTCTCTCCCTCTCTCTCTCTGCCCCTACCCTGCTCTTGCTCTCTCTTTCAAAATAAAAGAAGTAAACTTAAAAAAAAAAAGAGTTTCTAAACCTATGTTTTTCCACTTATAAAACAGACATGTGGCATCTGTTCTTCCGATTTTACCAAAGGGTCAAATAAAACCATGCTTGTGAAAGGTTTCTAAATGACAAAGTGCTATACAAACTTAAGGAATCACTACTATAAATTAAGATACACTAGAAGAGAGAGGTAAAAGAAGTATACTCTGCCATTAATTAGATTAGTTGCCTTAAACTTATTCTACCTCTCTGGGATGCTCAAAAAAGTTGTAGTAATTATTGAATGGGAACATGTGAAGTAGGCACACAATAATAGTTGCATTTGTCCTTACTGAGATAGTCAGAATCTCAGAAATAAATGTGACTTTTAAGTGCATATAATCCAGTATCTCATTACATGCAGGGAAATTCTCAAATTCTATTCCAAGTGGTCATAGAAACCACTAGGTTATGACTTCCAAGAATGTTTTCATCTTTGGACAGTTCTTAAATTTGTTTATTCATTGAAGGCATTGATTAGAACTGCCTTGAAAAGCAGCAAAAATCAACCATTCCCGACTCCATAAAAGATCTGGAAACAGATCATCAAACTCCTTATTCCGGAGGAATTGTCTCCCACCATCTAAACAGCTCTAATTCCTATGATGCTTCTCATAGGATCTAAGTTCAAATCCCTCTCAGAATCCTGGATGTTCTCTAGCTTCCCTCTCAGAGAGATGCTCTTAAAATGGAAACAGAACCAACCATCAAGTGGGAACAGGACTCTAACCGTTCTGATTCTACACTTTTGTAGTGATAACACAAATAGTTAGCCTTATATTGGAGGCCATGGAGGTCTTCAATGGGTGCATATCCTGTAAACAATGAGCACTGAGTTCCCAGAAGCAGGATGGAGGAAGCACTTCTAAATGGGAAAGGAGAGGGTCAAAGGGATGCTGATGGCACTAAAAAACAAAGGGCTTACTACATAGTTTTCCTAATATTAGAAACCACCTCTGTACAAAACAAGGATATGGAACATCATAAATAATGCAGACTTCTAGGGCCATGTGGAAGAAATAGTACCATTATATTGGAAAAAAAATGTTTTGTATGACCTTTTATACTGAAGAATCTAGTCTATGTAGATGACATCTTCTCTACTTTGCCCAACAGAATCTCAGTTCCTAAGACATCTGCCTATTTCTTTCAGAAACCAGGAAAAAATATTGAAGGTAATAAGTGGAACAGACATACACAATACTTAAGATCTGAATAAAAGGAGAAACATACCACATTCATGTAGGAGAAGATTATAAAGATGATCGCTCTCCAAAAATTAATCTACATGTTTAATGCCATTCCAACTGCAATTCCAATGGTATTCATGGTGAGAACTCAACAAGTTGTTTCTAAGGTCGCCTGGAAGAATAAGCACATGAAAATAAAGATATTTTTTAAAAAGAATGAGGCACTTGCTCTAAGGAAGTTATTAAGAACTCGGTATGTACAAAAGGACAGTAACCACACTAATCACAACGCAATAAAACAATATATATATATTGTATATGTAATAAAAACATGTAAGTTTACATGTATACTTATATATACATAATTATATAACACATATCATGTATGTATAAGGCAGTTCAAACCAGAAATTCTCAATAGGAAGCATCACAGTAAATAATGGAGTCAAAAAAGAAATGTAATTATGATCGGGGCGCCTGGGTGGCTCAGTCAGTTAAGCGGCCGACTTCGGCTCAAGTCATGATCTCACGGTCCGTGAGTTCGAGCCCCGTGTCGGGCTCTGTGCTGACAGCTCAGAGCCTGAAGCCTGTTTCAGATTCTGTGTCTCCCTCTCTCTGACCCTCCCCCGTTCATGCTCTGTCTCTCTCTGTCTCAAAAATAAATAAACGTTAAAAAAAAAGAAACGTAATTATGATCAAACATATTTAACAAACAAACAATACTACTTATGAGATTGAGCCAGTACTACACAGAACCTTAAATTCTCTTATAAGATAATGAAAAAGAATTAGTAAAGATAACAAACATAATGGGAGTCAAACAAAGGAGAAGAGGACAGAAAGAATATGTGAATGAATAATGGCCAAAACTTACCAAATCTGATGAAAATATTAATCTATACATCATGTAAGAAGATCAATATATGCCACAAGGATAAACTCAAAGATATTCAAATCAAACCTAGACTCATAATAATCAAATCATCAAAGTAACTTCAGAATCTTGAATGCAGCAAGAGAAAAACAACTCATCGTATGTAATGGATCCTAAGAAAGTTAAAGCTGACTTTTCATAAACCATGGAAACCAGAAAATAGTGGAATGATATATTCAAACTCCTGAAGGAAAAAGAATGTTAACTGAGAACTCAGTATCCAGCAAAACTATCCTTGAGAAATGGAGAAATTATAACATTCCCAGATAAACAAAAGTTAAAAGAATTCAGTGCTAACAGATGTGCCCTATAAGAGATACAAAAGAGTCCATCAGGCAGAAATGAAAGGACACTAGACAGTAACTCACATATAAATGAAAAATAAAGAACATGAATAAAGGTAACTGCATAAATAAATTTAAGAGACAAAAAAATCTATTTTTTTTTATGAAATTTATTGACAAATTGGTTTCCATACAACACCCAGTGCTCATCCCAAAAGGTGCCCTCCTCAATACCCATCACCCACCCTCCCCTCCCTCCCACCCTCCATCAACCCTCAGTTCTCGGTTTTTAACAGTCTCTTATGCTTTGGCTGTCTCCCACTCTAACCTCTTTTTTTTTTTTTTTTCCTTCCCCTCCCCCATGGGTTCCTGGTAAGTTTCTCAGGATCCACATAAGAGTGAAACCATATGGTATCTGTCTTTCTCTGTATGGCTTATTTCACTTAGCATCACACTCTCCAGTTCCATCCACGTTGCTACAAAAGGCCATATTTCATTTTTTCATTGCCACGTAATATTCCATTGTGTATATAAACCACAATTTCTTTATCCATTCATCAGTTGATGGACATTTAGGCTCTTTCCATAATTTGGCTATTGTTGAGAGTGCTGCTATGAACATTGGGGTACAAGTGCCCCTATGCATCAGTACTCCTGTATCCCTTGGATAAATTCCTAGCAGTGCTATTGCTGGGTCATAGGGTAGGTCTATTTTTAATTTTCTGAGGAACCTCCACACTGCTTTCCAGAGTGGCTGCACCAATTTGCATTCCCACCAACAGTGCAAGAGGGTTCCCGTTTCTCCACATCCTCTCCAGCATCTATAGTCTCCTGATTTGTTCATTTTGGCCACTCTGACTGGCGTGAGGTGATACCTGAGTGTGGTTTTGATTTGTATTTCCCTGATAAGGAGCGACGCTGAACATCTTTTCATGTGCCTGTTGGCCATCCGGATGTCTTCTTTAGAGAAGTGTCTATTCATGTTTTCTGCCCATTTCTTCACTGGGTTATTTGTTTTTCGGGTGTGGAGTTTGGTGAGCTCTTTATAGATTTTGGATACTAGCCCTTTGTCCGATATGTCATTTGCGAATATCTTTTCCCATTCCGTTGGTTGCCTTTTAGTTTTGTTGGTTGTTTCCTTTGCTGTGCAGAAGCTTTTTATCTTCATAAGGTCCCAGTAATTCACTTTTGCTTTTAATTCCCTTGCCTTTGGGGATGTGTCGAGTAAGAGATTGCTACGGCTGAGGTCAGAGAGGTCTTTTCCTGCTTTCTCCTCTAAGGTTTTGATGGTTTCTTGTCTCACATTTAGGTCCTTTATCCATTTTGAGTTTATTTTTGTGAATGGTGTGAGAAAGTGGTCTAGTTTCAACCTTCTGCATGTTGCTGTCCAATTCTCCCAGCACCATTTGTTAAAGAGGCTGTCTTTTTTCCATTGGATGTTCTTTCCTGCTTTGTCAAAGATGAGTTGGCCATACGTTTGTGGGTCTAGTTCTGGGGTTTCTATTCTATTCCATTGGTCTATGTGTCTGTTTTGGTGCCAAAAAATCTATTTTTATATGTAATGTTTTTTCTCATTTCTGACTTAAAGATAATAGCATAAAGGAGTAACTAGAAGATTGTGTTGATATGTTTACATTGCACACAGAAGTAATTTGTATAATAACAGCACCAAGAAGAGGGAAGGGAACAAAGATATAGTGGAGCAAATTTTGTACACAATTGAAATTAATCTGAAAACAATTATTTTAAGGTAAGATGTTAACTGAAATAGCAGAGCAATCATGAAAAAAGTAAGTTAAAAATACAGTAAAAGAAAAAAGGAATTAAAACAAAAAGACATAAGACACATGGAAAACAAATAGGAAAACAAGAGACATCAGTCCTACCTTATCAGTATGTTTTATTTCATTAAACATAAATAAAAATAATCTAATAAAAAGGCAGAGTTTGGCAAAAATAGATAAAAAAATATAACCCACCTATATGTTATCTGCAAGACATGTATTTTAGATTCAAAGACACAAAATGTTTGCGAGTAAAAGGATATAAAAAGATATACCAGGCAAACAGTAACCAAGAGAGCTGGATAACTATACTAATAAAAAATAGAATTAAATATTCTCCAGGTAGACCATATGCTAAGACATAAACAAGTGTCAATAAACTTAAAGAACTGAAATCATACAAAGTATGTTCTCCCACCAAGAAACGAAATCAGAAATCCATAACAGAATAAAATTTGGGAAATTTGCAAATTTGGGAAAATTAAACAACAAACTCTTAAATAACCAATGGGCCAAAAAAAATAATCATAAAGAGAATGAGAAAATACTTTCAAAATGTAAACAAAACATATAAAATTTATAGAATGCAACAAAAACATTGCTTACAGGGAGAATTGTAGCTGTAGTTACCTATATTAAAAATGAAGATCTCGGGGCGCCTGGGTGGCGCAGTAGGTTAAGCGTCCGACTTCAGCCAGGTCATGATCTCGTGGCCCGTGAGGTCGAGCCCCGCGTCAGGCTCTGGGCTGATGGCTCAGAGCCTGGAGCCTGTTTCCGATTCTGTGTATCCCTCTCTCTGCCCCTCCCCCGTTCATGCTCTGTCTCTGTCCCAAAAAAAAATAAATGTTGAAAAAAAAAATTAAAAAAATAAATAAATAAAAATAAAAATGAAGATCTCGGGGTGCCTGGGTGGCTCAGTAGGTTGAGCAACCGACTTCGGCTCAAGTCATGATCTCACGGTTTGTGAGTTCGAGCCCCGTGTTGGGCCCTGTGCTGACAGCTCAGAGCCTGGAGCCTGCTTCTGATTCTGTGTCTCCCTCTCTCTCTGTCCCTCCCCTGCTCATGCTCTGTCTCTGTCTCAGAAATAAATAAATATAACAAAAAGTAAAAAAAATAGTAATAAAAATGAAGATCTCAGAATGCCATGGTGGCTCAGTCAGTTAAGCATCTGACTTTGGCTCAGGTCATGATCTCATGGTCCGTGAGTTCGAGCCCTGCATCAGGCTCTACGCTGATAGCGCGGAACCTGCTTCAGATCCTGTGTCTCCCTTTCTCTCTGCCCCTCCCCTGCTCATGCTCTCTCTCTCAAAAATAAATAAACATTAAAAAAATGAAGATCTTAAATCAATAAACAATCTTAAATTTAAAAAAGGGCAAGCTAAACCAAATGAGTCAGGAAGAAGGAAATAATACAGGTTGGAATAGGAATAAATAAAGAATAGAAAAAACAGAAAATCAAGAAAACTGAATTTGGTTTTTTTGAAACAATAATAATAAAAGACAAACCTATAGCTAGAGTGACCATGAAAAAGAGAGAGAAAATTGAAATAAATATGATCAGGAATAAGAGAAGGGACATTACCAACCTTATAGGGAAAAAAAAGAATCACAAAGAATATCAAAAAGTGTGTGCCAACTAGGTGAAATGGACACATTCCTTGAAAGACACAACCAAATCTGACTCAAGAAGAAAACTGTGAACAGACCTAGAAAAATAAATTTGATAATTAATCTATAAAAGTTCCCAAAAGAAGAGTCCATGAAAAGATGACTTCATGCTAATTCGGTGAAATGTTTAAAAAGAATTAATACCAATCCTTTGTTTAAAGTTCAAAAAAAAAGAGAGGGAAATGCTTCCCAAATCATTCTCTGGGGCCATTAGTAGTCTGATACCAAAGCCAGACAAAGATAAAATGAGAAAACCACAGAGCAAAATGCCTCATGAATAGAGAGTTCCAAAAAAGTCCAACATAATACTAGCAAACCAAATCCAGAAATGAAATGATTATATACCATGACCAAATTGGATTTACCTCAATACAGTTGGTTTAGTATCTGAAAATGAATGAATCTAATACACTATACAAAATAAAGATAACCTCATGATCATATCAACAAATGTAGAAATTTCATGACAATCATTCATGATTAAAAAAAATGAAAACCTCAACAAGCTAGGAACAGAAGGGAACTTTCCATACTTGACAAAGGGGATCTAGAAAAATTGTACAGCTATCATTGCAACTAGGGGTAAGTATATTTCCCCTAAGGCCAGGAAGACTGCTCTTGCCAATAATGTATAGGAGATTCTAGTTAGGGTAATTAGGCAGAAAAAAGAAATAAAAATCAATGAGATTAAAAAGAAAGAAGTACAATGATCTGTATTTGTAGGAAATATAATCTTATACATAAAAATCCTAAGGAATCTACCAAAAAGAAACTCACCCCACCTAAAATTAAAACTATTAGAATAAAAAGAAGCAATTCTAATGAGTTCAGAAACCTTAGAATATACAGTATCAATAAAAAATAATTTTACTTGTATATACTAGCAATTAATAATCAAAATGAAATAAGAGAATAATTCTGTTATCAACATTATGAGTAAAAGTGGAGCATATAGAATAATTTTTTAAAGGTTTATTTTACAGAGAGAGAGAAAGAGAGCTTACATGTGCAGGTGGGAGGAGGGGTAGAGAGAGGGAGAGAGTGGGAGACAGAGAATCCCAAGCAGGCTCTGCACTGTCATTGCAGATCCCCATGGGGCACTATCTTACCAACTGTGAGATCATGACCTGAGCTGACATTAAGAGATTCTTAACTGACTGAGCCACCCATATGCCCTTAGAATAGTTTTAAACAGAAATACAAGACTTTCTATACTGAAAATTACAATGTTGAAGAAAATTAAAGACTAAATTAATGGAAAGACATCCCATATTAATGAACTGAGAGAACAGTTAATGTGGCAATACTCCACAAAGCGATCTACAGGTTAAATGTGATCTTCATCAAAATTCCAGATCTTAATTTATAGCAATTGACAAAATGATCCTAAAATTCGTATGGAAACTCAGGGTCCAACAATCTTGAACCAAGTCGAAGGATTCATAATTACAGATTTCAAAATTTACTATAAAAATAAAATAATAAAGACAGTATTGCCTGGATATAAGGATACACAGATAAGTGAAAAATAATTTATAGGCCCCAAATACACCTTTGAATTTAGAATCAATGGATTTTCAATACAGGTGTCAAGATAATTCAATAGGATAGTCTTTTCAATAAATGGTAGTAGGAAAACTGTATATCTACATGCAAAAGGATGAGGTTGAACTTATACTTCATACCATATATAAAAATAAATGCCAAATGGAGCAGACCTCAGTGTAAAATAATAGTGTCTTTGTTATGGCACCAAAATCAAAAGTGACCAAAAAATAGAGAAATTAGATTTCATCCATGTTAAAAACTTACGTACTGCAAACAAGAAAGTTAAAAGACAACCCAGAGAATGGAATAAAAAATATTTGCAAATCACATACCCAATAGGGGTCTATTATCCAGTTGTATAAAGAATTCTCACAATAAAATGACAAAAAGACATATAACCCAATTCTAACGAACAAAGGATTTCAATAAGCATTTCTCCAAAGAAATATAAATAGCGAATAAGCACATAAAAAATTGCTCAACACAGAAATACTGGTCAAAGCCACAATGAAACACTCCACATCCACTAGGATGGCTCTTTTTATAGAAGACCGAAAGTAACAAGTGAGACTAGGGAAGAGTTGAAATCCTCACACATTGCTGGTGATACTGTAAAATGGTGCAAGCACTTTCATAAACTTTTTCAAAATTACAACATTAAAAATAAAGTTGCCATATTACAAAGCAATTCCAATGTTAAATGTAGGCATACTCAAGGAGATGAAAATATGTCTGTGTAAAAACTTGTATACGAATGTTTATAGCACCTATTCTTAACAGACAGAAAGCGGAAACCCAAATGTCCTTCAACAGATGAATAAACAAAATGAAGCTAATCCATAAACTGGAATGTTAATCAGACATAAAAATGGATGAAACACTGAGCTATACTATAATATGGACAAACCACCAAAACATGCTAAGTGATAGAAGTCAGATATAAAAGACACATTGAATGATTCCATTCAAATGAATGTCTAGAATAGACAAATCCACAGGGACAAAAGTTAGATTAGTGGTAGCAGGGTTGGCAAAAGAGGAAAAGGAGGAATTACTGCTAACAGGTATAAGGCTTCTTTCTGGGGTGATAAAAATGTTTTACAGCAATACAGAAATGATGATTGCACAATTCTATGAACATACTAAAAGCCACTGAAAAGTAAAAGGGTGAATTTCAGGGTATATGAATGATGTCATGATTATTATTTTTTTTAAGTTAATTGCCTTATTCAGAGTCAATCTGATTAGTAGGGTTGCTAAGATAGGTGTTTAATCTTCTAAAGCATTTAACCTTATTACAAAATTGAGAGGACACTTGTTAGCTATAAGTCCATTGACAGGTTGCCCCCAAATAGTGGTTACTGGTATCTTGGCCATGTGTGAAGGTAATGGATTTGTAAAGGATCAAACTGCCCAGTAAGTATAGGTATAACACATAAACATGTAAACAAAGATTAGAGACAAAGGAATACCAACTACATGGAGATTAGCCCTACCACTGAAATATTTTCATCCACTAGGAGATATAAGTTTTCCAGTAACACCGTGGAGTCAAAACAAGATCCCATATTATAGTTGGGCTAAATAATGATCTAGTAGTGAAGTACCAGAGGCAAGACTCGACAAAGAACCGTCACTACAGAACTTCAAAAACAGAAGGTACTCCTACATTTAACCACAGGTGGTAAAAAAAAAAAAAAAAAATCCTTGCAGGACCGTATCTACAGTACAAAGGAACTGCTGAGTCAACAACTAGACAACATATATTTTCTGGCAACAGATAGGAAAATATGATAACTCACAACCAAACAAGACAGTGGAATAGCAAAATTGTCTTTTTTTTTTTTTTAGTTTATTTATTTATTTTGAGAGAGAGAGAATCCCAAGCCCCGAGCTGACAGTGTGGAGCCCGACACAGGGCTTGAACCCAAAATTGTCTTAATGTGGAAAAAGTCTAAGACTTTCCAAATAGATTTGAATCATCATGGTGACTATGGTTTAGATTAATACTATTCAACAAATAATGAGAGCACACCATGATAAAATTGTGGGTACATTTTTTTTTTTTATTAAGTCAACAATGGCAGTATAACAACTCATGGACTTATGGTTTCATAATATGGCAAATAACAGTACTTCCAAAACTACTCATCCCATGGTTGGCAGATCCTAATACTTAATATTTTGGTAACAGACAAAATTCCAGGCGGTCAACTGAACTGAAGGGGCAAAAGGCAGTTAAATAGCTAATACTATTAGAATATACCCAATCTAAATAGCAACACTGAACTAAAACTAAACAATGAACAGTTACACATGTAAAGCACTGTAATGTGCTGAGCCACACAGGTAACAACACTAAAGCAAAATAATTTGCAGCTAATTCTTTAAAGCCTCATTGTATTGGCATAGAATTGAGGGATCCTAATGAAATGCAACTGGAAAATACCCTGAGAAGTGGGTATGTAATGACATCTCTAAAGGGGCAATGCAGAATAGACCATTAGGAACTCCATAAACCCGTACTGTTGTTTGTAAGCCTCTAGGCAGTGTTCTCAAATGAAGGGAAGATGACTGAAGCTATAAGTATAGGACATTAGTAACATGAGCTAATGTGAATACATAAATATGTAGAAGTATAGCTATCCAGGTTTTCAGTATTATCATAGCATCTGATTACAATATCAAATTTCCCACAGAAAATTGTTATCTGATAGCAAAAGACTACATTATTGCACTATAGAACACAGTTAATGCCTCAGTATTTCGAAAATGGGTGTCCAGTCTATAATCTTTTTTTTTAATGTTTATTTATTTATTTTGAGAGAGAGAGATAGTGAGTGAGCAGGTGAGGGGCAGAGAGAGGAGACAGAATCCTCCTAAGAAGGCTCTGCACCATCAGTGCGAAGCCCGATGCAGGGCTCAAACTCATGAACCGCGAGATCATGACCTGAGCAGAAATAAACACTTAACTGACTGAGCCACCCAGGCACTCAGTCTGTAATCCTATTGGGCAACTTGATTGTACTATTTGCACAGGATGGAAGTAGCCCAACTAGGAAATAGGCTTTCTAACTAATATTAAACATTGCACCTAAAACACAGTGGCTGATGTGTATCCCTGTGTGTTTATATGTATATGAATGAATACATAATTCCAAAAATCAAAAGCCCTTAAGATGCAGTATTTTTTAATAAGCAGCAAAATTTTACTAGGTCTAAACTTGGAACAGAGCTCTGCACTAGAAGGACAAGGTTGCAGTTACATATAAAAGATTTATTTGCTTCTCATTTGTCCATACAGAAACCAAAATTGGAAATTCATTACAGCCATACACATGGCAAGATAATCCTTTGCTGAGTTTAGCTGCTGACTGGATGTTAAGTCCCATGTAAAGAATCAGTTAAGCTACAAAAATAAAAGCAGCACCATGTCTGAGATCTTTATTCTATTTCAGGACAGCAATTCTCCAGCGGTGGCTGTCAGCAATACAATACAGGGTCTACAAGAGCATACTTAGGAAGGGCAGATGGATAGTCAGAGAAGTATGACATTAGCACACTTTTAAGAAAACAAAATATCCCAAAAGCGTTTATTAAAAAATTGCTAAGCTTAGCTACACTACCAATGTAGGAAATTATCTGTATAATCTTAACTTTATGAAAATTTAAGTAATATGTCTTAGGCAGTAGAATGCTTGAAATGAACAATAATGGCTACCAATAGTAATAGACATTAACAAACTAGAAAAATACAACCCAGCCCATCAGGGGATAGTTGAGAACCCCAGTGTTTTTAGAAGAACACCAGTTGGCTAGGGGCACCTGGTTAACTCAGTAGGTTAAGCATTCAACTCTTGATTTCGGTTCAGGTAATGATCTCATGGTTCGTGAGTTTGAGCCCCATGTTGGGCTCTGGGATGACAGTGCGAAGCCTGCTTGGGATTCTCTCTCTCCCTCGCACATGCACATGTGCACATGCGGGCTCTCTCTCTCAAAATAAATAAACTTAAAAAAAGAACACCAGTTGGCTAAGACAAAAAGTGCTAGCACTACACTAAAACAACTTCTTGTCTGCTTGCAGGAAAACTGGCCTTAAAACCAACGGGTGGAAATGCTATTGCAATCATATGGTTCCCAAAGAGCAGGGGCACTACAGGCAACAAAATCATATTAGAACATTTTCAAACAGCAAACATGTTGAAGATAGCAACTAAGACTAATTAGGCATTAAAGAATTCCACCACTTCAGGAGTCCCTGGAGAAGGAGTACAGCCTGACTTTCAAGAAAGCTGCAGTCAACACCAGAGACACAAAATCTGACACCCAAAGCCCACTGTCCTTCTACCCTGCCAAAGCAAGTCTCTGTCAGGGCAGTGAGCGCTAACAGCCCCAACCACTGCCACAGGTATCTTTGAAGAACACAGTGTTCAAATCTCCCACTGTGCACAGCTGTTTTCTTTCCTATTGAAAAAAAAAGCTTACTGGAGGGTATTATGCTAAGTGAAATCAGTCAGAGAAAGACATATCATATGATTTCACTCATATGTGGAATTTAAGAAACAACAAATAAGTGTAGGAGAAGGGAAGGAAAAATAAGATAAAAACAGAGAGGGAGGCAAACTATAAGGGACTCAAATACAGAAAACAAACTGAGGCTTGATGGGGGTGGCAGGGTGGGGAAAATGAGTGATGGGCATTGAGGAGGGCACTTGCTGGGATGAGTACTGTGTATTGTACGTGAGTGACGAATCACGGGAATTTACTCCTGAAGCCAAGACTATACTGTATATTAGCCAACTTGAGAATAAAATTAAAATGTCACATAAAAAAAAAAATCTTACTTAGAAAAACTGTCTTGTTGGAGGAGCCTAACTGCACTTTCACTGAATCAAAAGTGCAACTGCTAAGGAACCCTATGTCTCTCTTAGACAAGGACATGTGTGCATACAGCTCATCTGTGGCCAGGATGATATTGGGAAATTTTCATGTGTGAAGGTTAGCCATGCTTATCATTCTGTGATATAACTGAGTTAACTGAATCCTAAATAATTCAAAGCTTTCCTTGGAATGTGAAATGCCATAAATTGAGCCTTCAAATTCAAACTATAACTTAAAAACATTCTGATCTCATTGAAATTCTCTCTCCCCATTCACACTTTCATGATACGTATAATTTAGATGATATTAACACCAATTATAATTAACTCATTAGAGAATGTGGGGAAGAGAATATCTGCAATGCCCATGGTACATAATAATCAATAGGAATAGTGGTACCTGCATGGCTCAGTAGGTTGAGCATCTGACTCTTGATTTTGGCTTAGGTCATGATCTCATGGTTCATGGATGGAGAGGACAGCTTGGAGTCTGCTTGGGATTCTCTCTATGTCCCTCTCTGCCCCTCCCCTGCTTGCATGCACTCTCTCTTTCAAAATAAATAAATAAACTTCAAAAAATAATCAATAGGAATATAGACATCAGATACTCAGTTAGGACATAGTAAAGCTATGTTGTTAATGGGTTTTCTGTAAAGTTTTTTTTATGTTTGTTTATTTTTGAGACAGAGAGACAGAGTGCAAGCAGATGAGAGGTAGAGAGAAAGGGAGACACAGAATCTGAAGCAGGCTCCAGGCTCTGAGCTGTCAGCACAAAGCTTGACGTGGGGCTCAAACCCACAAACCATGAGATCATGGCCTGAGCTGAAGTCGGACATTTAACCAACTGAGCCACCCAGGTGTTAATGAGTTTTCTTTAAAACCAATCAATTGGCTAATGCATATAGTTCATAATTTATTCTGCAGTTTAAATGAATAAAAAATTTTCCCCTCTGACAGAAAGCCCTCTTCCCAAATGGGATAGTATGACTCCTCACCTGAGACTTAATTCCACAAACCTCAGTGAACATGATGGGGAGTCAAATGGAGGCTGAAGACCTGAAGGTAGAGGGACTTCAATTTCCAAAACTGAAGCTGGAAAGAAACACCTGGGGCAAAACAATGGACTTGATGACGCATTGGTTCCTAGGAATCTCTGTCCCAGCAGCCAGATAAAAGAACCAAAAGGCATATATCTACTTGGGAAGCCAATGGAGTACTTTGGAACAAGTCTCATTTTAAAGGGCTTCCCCCCTGGAGTGTGGCTAAGTTGAAAAAACATGTGCATAAAAGATTGGCAGGGTGGAGACATCACAAGAGGAAACACCAGAGATGTCAAGGGTATCAGCAAAGCCCAAAGAGGACACTGTAGTATCCCAGGGCAATTAAGAATTTAAGCCTTTGCACCGTAAGACATGGGTTCAAAAAAGGAGTTTACAATTTACTGGCTGGACATTCATGGCCAAGTTCTGAACTTCTCTTGGGTTGAAAACCTGTCTCTGAAATTTACTAAAAACCATACTAGCATGAGTGTTGGTGAGATTATTATATCAAGTAGAAATGATCAAAACAATCATGTTTGGCTATCTTTAAAACAAACCAACCTTGGGAGGAAATGGCCTTTATTAAAGGTCATTTCTGAGGCTCATTGTGCCTGCCATGTTTGAAAACCAGATGTGGGGACATAGATCACATCCAGGTGTTCTGCTAGAGAGGTGCCCAAGTTAATCCTGACACTCCTATCCTCTAAACTCTTCTAACTGTATCTACTATGCTGGACCAGCATTTAAACTTAAAAAAAAAATACTCTTAAAGAGTTCCTAATCCTTGCAGGAACACAGTCACCATCGGACACTGAAAATGACCTCATTTTTTTTTCTTTTTTGAACCACAACTAAAGCATCATTGATAAAGAAGAGAGAGAGAGCCTATAGAGACTGTGGGGCCAAACTGCCTGCTCTGTGACATTTGGGGGCAATGTTACTGAGTGTAACTGACCTCAATTACCTCATCTGAAAAAGTAAAGGATAATATTAGAATGTACTTCCTGAGCATTAAAACTGAGTTAATGCACATGTAGAACAGTGTGTAATGCTTACTGTGTGTGCTCAGCTAACGTGAACTATTGTTATCAAAAGACTAGTATAAAAAAGAATACTGTATAAAATGGAATGCTGCCTGAAATAGAACAAATAGGTAAGAGATAATTAAGAGGTACTGAAATGAAAAAAAAAAATAGATGTATTTGGTAGAACGTGCCAGGAAAACCAATTAAAATGGTAAAATAATCTTATGACCATTAAAAGTATATCATTTTGTGAGAAAGAACAATCTCATAACAGAGGGCTGAGAGAGGAAAGCAAAGAATAGTGGATGATAGCAGGGCATGAGATGATTATGTTTGTCAGAGGTGAGAATGAATTAAGTGTGAAGAGATGTAGGGGATATACGAACAATATTTGCTCTAATTACTTTACACTTGACTTTGTTCACATTATCTAATCAAGAGATGCAAAATGGACAAAAATAATCAGTGTCTAACAAGATTATAGTAAAACAAATAATCAAGGAGATATGCACAGAAAAATGTTTCTACAAGTACGTTAACTACGTTATGTTCAAGTGTTGTTTAAAAAAACTTAAAATAATCCTAATGTTTAAAAAAATATGTAAGTATTATATAAAAAATCATGGCCCAAATAAAAGACTTGTGTGTATTCCTAAAGATATTCCTAAAGATAGGAAAATGTTCTTGGTAACTCAAGAGCCATCTAATCACTAAGTTGTATACCTGAAACTAATTTAACATTTTATGTTGACTACACTCAAGAGTATCTAAAAACCTTATTAATACACATATACTAATTATTTATGTAATATACGTACATACTAGAAAGAAAGAAACCAACAATCTGTTTCTGTGTATTCTTTATTTTTTAAAGATTTTTTAAAATGTTTATTTATTTTGAGGTAGAGAGAGCATGCATGTGTGAGCACAAGTGGGGGAGGGGCAGAGTAAGGGGGGGGGGAGAGAGAGAGAGAGAGAGAGAGAGAGAATCCCAAGCAGGCTCCAACGTGGGGCTCAATCTCACAACCGTTAGATCATGAGGTGAGCCAAAATCGAGATTTGGATGCTTACCGACTAAGCCACCCAGGCGCCCCTCTGTGCATTCTTTTAAAAAAAAATTTTTTTTAATGTTTATTTATTTCTGAGACAGAGAGAGACAGAGCATGAGGGGGGGAGGGGCAGAGAGAGAGGGAGACAGAATCCGAAGCAGGCTCTGAGCTGTCAGCACAGAGCCCGACGTGGGGCTCAAACTCACAAACTGTGAGATCATGACCTGAGCCGAAGTCGGACGCTCAACCGACTGAGCCACCCAGGCGCCCCTGTGCATTCTTTTTTAATTGTGCTATGGTTCTTTCAAATTTTTTACAATGAATATCTATGCCTTTTATACTTTAATACAATGTATAATGGAGGAAAGAAAACAATTTTTTGAGTGATAGGTATAGATTTGAACTTATTCTTCCCTAGAGAAACTGACTAAAGGCCCTGAGAAAGTATGAAGAGAATAAGAAAAAAGGAAAGCAAAGAGATGTTTGGGAAGTGGATAATAATACAATTCTACCTAGCATATGCTATAGCCTACATTAAAAATAATGGCTAAAAGAAAAATACTTTTTAAATCACAAAACTACTCGCCCAATCAGTGTTACTGTTTAATTTTAACTGAGGAAAATATACGATGATGCCAAAGGTATCACACCTAGAATAAGAAAACATTTTTGTTAATTTTTGGATAAATTGTGCTAATATTGATACGCATACTTCCTAATTCCAGTGGGCTGAAGTTTTATCTTGATACTCCAGAGACATTTTCAAGATTTTATTGCAAGAGTTAAATAACTTCCTATTGCATAGTTTACTATGACCAATTTAATCAGACTAATGAAATGCGATAACAATTAACCAAAAATATGTTTCTAGGGCAGTGCTATCCATTAGCTAGATGGTAGATAAATAAAATATGTATATAAATAAATATATACTAATGTATGTATCTATAAACAAAACATGGCACATATACAAACTGAATGGCTAAACAAAATGTGGTATATACATACAATGGTATATCATTCAGCCATAAAAAAACATGAAGTTCTGGCACATGCAACAACACAGATGATGAACCCTGTGGATTTGTTAAGTGATGCAAGCCCTACACAAAAGGACAAATATTGCACTGCTCCAATTCTGTGAGGTACCCTGAACTGACAAATTTACAGAGACTGAAAGTAGATTAGAGTTTAACAAGGGCTGGGGAGAGGGGGAATATGACAAATGTGCCATAGTAATATAAGATGTTAATATAAGGGAAACTGAGTGTGGGGTATATGAGAACTCTTTGTAACTTCTTTGTAAATCTGAAACTTTTCTGAAAACAGAAAGCTTATTTAATACTGAACAGAATGGTGGCATCCACCCAAAAAAATGTTTACTTCTATAAAGAGGTTATCACACATTTTGATACTTTGTGTGTGTTAAAAATTAGACTTAATACAAATTCAATAAAGCAAATTGAATCAAGTTTATGATATCCTTGTGGGGCCCCCCTAGTGTTCAAGGAAAGTTTTGGAAAACCTGTTTTGTGATATAGTCCTAAATTACAGGTTAAGCAGTCCATAGTCTTGTATATTTTGAAGAAAGTTACTTAAGCAACTATAAAATACTTAAATAAAAGCACTATGGCTTATATTAAAATAGTTTTGGATAGGCAATTTTGGAGGAACTTTAATAAACAAAAACTTCATATTTTTTTTATCAACTTTTACAAGGATACCACCATACCGTCATATAGAAATAAGGACACATGGATCAAGTTTTCACTGCCGCATTATTTATTAAAGAGACAACCAGGGGCGCCTGGGTGGCGCAGTCGGTTAAGTGTCCGACTTCAGCCAGGTCACGATCTCGCGGTCTGTGAGTTCGAGCCCCGCGTCAGGCTCTGGGCTGATGGCTCAGAGCCTGGAGCCTGTTTCTGATTCTGTGTCTCCCTCTCTCTCTGCCCCTCCCCCGTTCATGCTCTGTCTCTCTCTGTCCCAAAAATAAATAAACGTTGAAAAAAAAAAAAATTAAAAAAAAAAAGAGACAACCAAAAGCCTTATTAATAAGTAAACTGTTCAATAAGTAAATTATGGTATACATGAATTTTCATTTTAAACTAAGAGCCAGGTTTTCTGATGCATAGCCCATAGTCTCGTTAAATGCCCAAACCAATGATTTTTAGAATGTAAAATTGAATGGCTTATGTATGACAAAGGGTCTTGTTTAAGACATGCGAAGACACATGGCAAAGGAAGGACTCTTTACGAGTATGACAGTCATGAAACATCCCATAAAAATTACTTTTCACTCAACCAAGAACACAAGCAATGTGCAGCAATAGGCATGCAAGAAAACATATATCATGAAACATTGTCTATACTGTTTCTGATATAGCTCTATTATGTTACATGCATTCTGATTAAAATCACCCTACGTATTAATTTTAACTTGTAAATTTTTTCTGTTATAAAGTCTCTCTTTCTCTTCCTCCCTCCCCAACACATGCACCTTATGTGACATCTTTATGGGACATCTGGCAGAAAAAAAATATAATAGCAGCTTAGGAAAACAAACAAAACCCTGGACAGAACTGACACCAAATAGAATAATGAAAAACCTCAAGATAGAGCCTATTCTAGTAAATTGTTGAAGTGAGGAAGTCAGGAGCCATAATGAATAGTCACTGATGCAAAAATTATCATGTAGAACCAAGAAATTTAGAGTATATAGAATGGCATCACAAATGAATCTAAATGTGGACAGGCAGCAAATGGGGACACCAAACAGTAACATTTATTATACTTATATAATCAAAATAATTCCATACTGTCATAGGAAAAGAAAGTTAATGACAGAAACCAGTGAGCCCAGAAGCAGACCCAAATAACGAGAATTCAATATCTGACAGATATAATTTTAATTAAGCAAAAGATGGATTTTCAATAAATGATACTGGACAGCTGACTGGCCCTTTAAAATAAAATGTGAGATTATATGATGACTGACATCAATTTTAATTAAATCATAAAAATACTAAAAGGAAGTTCAACTTGTAGAGCTACTCATATGATGGTTTTTCCTTTGACCTACAACATCCTCAATTGTATTCACAGATTTCCTAAAATTGAACCATCCTTGCATGGTTGGCATGAATACCACTTGTTTGCATATTACTCATGAATCTGCTTCTGGGTTCTTTTTACCAAATCTATACTTAGGTTATTTGCTTATATATCACTATCAGACACGGGTCTACAGACTTCTTTCATTTTTCAGTTTTTATCAGGCTACTGTCTCTACAATATGCTGACTTTATAACAAGACTACTGACTTAGATATGCAGAGATCTCTGAAAGGTTACACATGAAGTTAATAATAATACTTGTATCTGGAAAGAAGGAAGACTGAGGACTAGAAAACCAGTGGTGGAAAGGAAACTTTGAACTAAATTAACTTTAGTACAAATTGAATTTTATACTATTTTCCATTTGCATGTGTTATTATTTTTGAAAAAAATTATAATCTATGAGTGTAAAACTGGAACATTTTCAAAGGATAATCTAGAAACCCAATGAATCAAATTATTAAAACTGCTTACTCATAAACTATGACATAGTATTACCAGTGCAAGTACTTAAAGACAATTTGTAAGACACATAAAAATATGAATAAACGTGTAATACATTGTTTGCATTTAGGGGATGATATATATAGTACCATTTATACATGTGATTCAATGTTTATTCAACATTTAATGAGCATCTACTATGTGCCAGGCAGTTTTAAAGAATTGGAATCATAACATTCTAAAAGGATAAAAATTCTCTGTCTACAAATGCACAAATCCTTGTATATATCAGCAAGAGGCTTATATATCAGGAACAGCTATCAAATTGCCACTAGGCTCCCAAACCAATCAGAGGTTATAGGAAAATATGCCAAAGCAAGATGGCAGGCCACCTTGTATGATTGCAACCTAACCTGAGTCTCAAGTGTTAATGCTTAGTAAACTCCTACAAATTCTAAAATATACATTTGACCTCCATGACTCTGGTAGAAATTCACTGGTTTTAAGAGATTCATACAACTTGTTGAAAATGGGTAAGTCTACAGCTTACATTACAGCAATGTAATTTCAGATCCAGGGTGCAATGCTTATATAATATACCAATTATTTGATCCCAGGTACTGACAGACATAGTCTGCCAGTCTCTTAACTAGAAAATAATCAATCCCAAAGTATCAGATTACCAATCAGAGATCAGTGACTACAATTACAAGATATACTGACCCCTTGGGATTACTACACAGTAAAACCTTGGTTTATGAGCATAATTCCTTCTGGAAACATGCTTGTAATCCAAAGCACTCATATATCAAACTGAATTTCAAGAACCATTGGCTTAGTTCTGATCATGTGATGTCTGGCATCACGTACTACTCATATTGCAAGATGTTGCTCATTTATCAAGTTAAAATTTATTGGAGGGGCGCCTGGGTGGCGCAGTCGGTTGGGCGTCCGACTTCAGCCAGGTCACGATCTCGCGGCCCGTGAGTTCGAGCCCCGCGTCGGGCTCTGGGCTGATGGCTCAGAGCCTGGAGCCTGTTTCCGATTCTGTGTCTCCCTCTCTCTCTGCCCCTCCCCCATTCATGCTCTGTCTCTCTCTGGCCCAAAAATAAATAAACGTTGAAAAAAAAAATTAAAAAAAAAATTTATTGGAAATGTTTGCTCGTCTTGTGGAACACTTGCAGAACAACTTACAATCCAAGGTTTCACTGTATGTGGTCTAATGTCAGAGGGACCATAGTGGGACAAAGACATGCCCAAGCAGAACCTAAATCAGACATTTAACATTACTTTAACAAATTTTTAAGTTTCTATGAAATGAACATAATCTGGAAATTACTTCAGGCTACCAAAGTACTATGACTCTAAAAGAAAGGAATGGATGATGACCAACAATTTAACATGAAATAAAAATGGACAAAATTTTATCTGAGGACATCATGAAAAAGGCTGCATTTATGACTGATGTTATTCCTTACCCCAAATTATAGTTATTTTAAAGTTTATTTTTGAGAGTGTGTGCATGTGCATGAGCAGGGGAGGGGCACAGGCAGAGAGAAAGGAGACAGAGAATCCCAAGCAGGCTCCTCGCTGTCAGCACAGAGCCAGATGCGGGGCTCAAACTAATGAACTACGAGAGATAATGACCTGAGCCGAAGTTAAGAGTTGGACAGACGCTTAAGCAACTGAGCCACCCAGGCACCCCCAAATTACAGTAATTTTAGCAGAACACCTAATGCACAAAATCAGATCCCTTGGAACCTCCAATAGTTGAAATTTAAGCCCTAAAAATATTATTTAATGGCAATATATACATATATGGTGCTAAGTCTATTCCGACAATACCAAAAGTCCTTCAGAGAACAAGATCTACCAATGTCAGCCTGGTTAGCTGTTCCCAAAGTGGGATTCTGCCTTAGGATATCACTTTGGTAAAAATTCCCCTGGGGTCCAATGTTACAAAGTCTTCCTCTCCCTTCCTATCTTGGCTTCATATCTTCTATACTATTAAGTAACCTTCCTACATACCCTATTCTTAACTCTATTATACTTCCCTTAGCTTACTGAACTTGCTGAGAAAACCTAGAAATTACTACATGCACAACTGTATGTCCAGTATCCATGGCATAGGAGGCATTTAATTTATACAAGTTGAACAAAAAGCTAAGCAACATGGTATACTTTTATTATGAAAAAAAATCAAGGAAACCAAAACACTTCCCCCAAAATAACAACTACTAATCTACACCTGTCTCAAAAGATAACCAATGTGAACATTTTGGTGTGTAGATTTCAACATTTTTAACTTTACCAGGAAAATGCATCAAAGACTTTACAGCAATTCCTTTAATTTCTTATTATGGGTAAAAATAGTTATTACCTAAATTGAATTATGCCCAGATAGCATAGTTCATCTGTTTTTAAATTTTAGTCAAATGGAAAAGTTGATTTTAAACCAACTTTCAGTTTTCTAACTAAATTCATGCGAGGCCACGAACAAAAATTTCACATTCCCTTAACACTTTTCTTTCAAAAGAGAGCATGCGAGTGGGGAAGAGAGGCAAAGGGAGAGAGAGAGGGAGAATCTCAAGCAGATTCCACACTCAGCACAGAGCCCAAAGTTGGGCTCAATCCCATGACCCTGGGATCATCGCCTGAGCTGAAATCAACAGCTGGAGGCTCAACTGACTAAGCCACCCAGGAGCCCCTAGACTTCTTTTTCTTTCTTTTTTTTAAATGTTTCTTCTTGAGAGAGAGAGAGAGAGAGAGAGAGAGAGCATGAATGGGGGAGGGACAGAGAAAAAGAGGGGGGACACAATCCGAAACAGGCTCCAGGCTCTGAGCTGTGAGCACAGAGCCTGACACGGGGCTTGAACTCACGAACTGCGAGATCATGACCTGGGCTGAAGTCGGACGCTTAACCAACTGACCCACCCAGGCGCCCCTTGACTTATTTCTTAAAGAACAGTTTCTTGAATGTCAAATTCCAAAGTCATGTGTGGGGAAGGAATGACGCACAAAGTTTAAAAATTATCACACTTTTCACAGTTAACTTTTGCAACAGTACGAGAAAAAAAAAGGAAGCAAGAAATAGTGAATATATCAAAGATTTTGTTTAAAAAAAGTTTACAAATAAGCTTAGATCACTCTTTGACATAAAAAAGTCCCAAATAGGCACTCTCAATTTTTTCACATGTCCCCAACAAAATGGAAATCATGTATTTAAACTTCTTCCTATCGAAGTGGCCCACCCTCTTCCCTTAAACAGGGTCTGAATGTGGTCAATTATAGAATGCTCTTATTTTGATCTTTTATTATACATCCAATGCATGTACACAGAGAAAAGTTAATGTAAGCAACCCTAAGACTACTATCTCAGAAAGGCCTGCTTCTCAAGGTTAGCCTTGGCTGGCATCTGGGAACTTTATGGGTAAACAGGTCCCTATGCTGGTAGAAAACTTTCCCTAACTAGTAAGAGTGGCTCACTGTATCTAGGTTACTGGTATAAATAATGTGGATCATGCTGAACACCTACTTTCCTTCTGGAAAGTGGAATTTTGGTACCTACTAAACAAGACAGTACCTATGTGATCAGTCCACAATAAAAACCTTTCCTGTTGAGTGTCTATAACAGGCTTCCCTGGCAGAAACATTGCACACAAGTTGCTGCATTTCTATTGCTGGAGGATGTACTCTGTGTGACTGCTCACGGGAGGGAGAGCAGAAAGAGGACTGCATAGAGATTCCTCCACACCCTCCTGCACCTTCTTCCCTTTTGATAACCTTAGAAAGGCTGTATACTGCAGCACCTTGGTGGCTCAGTCAGTTAAGCGTCTGACTCTTGGTTTCAGTTCAGGTCATGATCTCGTGGTTTGTGACTTCGAGCCCTGCATGGGGCTCTGTGCTGACAGAGCACAGCCTGCTTGGGATTCTCTCTCTCTCCCTCTCTGCCCCTCCCCTGATCACTTGCTCTCAATATAAATAAATCAACTTAAAAAATTAAAAAAAAGAAAGGCTGTATATCCTTACTATGTTGCTATAATAAATCTCAGCTGTGAGTACAACTATATGCTGAGACGTGTGATCTAGTGACCCCCAACATCCCACCTATTTTGTGATATTGAGATGCCAAATCATGTATTTTCCTCCATGTTTCAAAATTGCATTTTCAACCACAATTATATATAACACATATTTACATTAATAACAATTGGATGTTTTGGGGTGTTATTGTCAAGATTTGTAAAAATCACTGGATTAGAGCTATCAATAAATGAGGTTACATCTATAGAACATAAACAGAGCTTAGTAACTACTTTTGACTTAGAACAAAATGTCAAGCTGGTCTTTAAGGGAAAAAAATGCATCTTCCTAGCTAAACAAGTCATTTTGTTTTGTTTTTGAGAGGGTACCTTTCAATCAATCAATCAATCAATCAATCAGTAAGGTAGGGAGGTGGTACAATTGTTTCCTTAGCTTGTTCCTGGCAAGACATTTTTCTTCTTTAGTGATGCAGAAGTTCTTTTTGGGTATTAAGGTGTTGGCCTCAGTTAAAATATATCATATATCCTATTTTTAATTAGTGACATTACTGTCAAGTTCCAGATGAAAACAGTCACTCATATTTTTAATTTAAAAAGTTCAAGCAATTCTCTCTACTTGGATGACTTCGAGGAATGTAAAGAACTTTTGGTGGCCCACTGTAGCTAACTTCTAGCAACCGTGCCTCAGGTATATATGTACTATCTCTAAAGTGACTAAAGTAATTCTCTAGGTTCAATTAGAAAAAGAGGGAGTTTCTCCTAACAAACTATAACCACTGACTTTTATTATCACATTGTCTTCTCTTAACACTTCCAAATGCATACTTACCCTCATGCCTGAAGCCAGAAATATGTCCACATTACCAATCTTTCATTTGGTTCTTTTCTTTTAAAAATTTTTAATGTTTATTTTATTTTTGAGAGAGAGACAGAGCGTGAGCAGGGGAGGGGCAGAGAGAGAGGGAGACACAGAATCCGAAGCAGGCTCCAGGCTCTGAGCTGTCAGCACAGAGCCTGACGTGGGGCTTGAACTCACAAGCTGTGAGATCATGACCTGAGCCAGAGTCGGCGCTTAACCGACTGAGCCACCCGGGCGCCCCTAGTTAGGTTATTTTCTATGAGAACAAACGATACTTCAAGGCCCTGAGAGAATTCACTGTAGCTTCTTTGACTAAAAATTACGGGTTGGTAAGGAAATGACAAGTCAAGTGCAAATATAAATTGCAAGGGCATTCACCATAGCTGATATATAATAAGGAGTAAATAATCTTCAACATGCCAATTTCTTAATTTACAAGAATGTGAATGTACTCATCAATGCAACCAGGAAACTTGTTTCCACATCAAAAGCATATTCTTTCCCTGTAGCCAAATTATACCATAAAATTGCTTAATCGGCATGGAATTTGAACAGGTGTCATAATTAGACAAAATAAATGCTCAATAACGTTAAACAAAGACAGCCTGACATTCAAGAAGTCTATACACCAAAAGTTTAATAGCGGTTTTAGTTGAATGATGGGATTATAGCTTATCTTGACTGTATTCTTTATAACCTGTGTTATCTGAATTGTTTACAATAAGCACCTCTTTATCACCAGGAAAAATAATACTTCCATTTTGAAATAAGCTATGAAAAATAACTACTTA
Organism: Prionailurus viverrinus; assembly: GCF_022837055.1. Lineage (NCBI taxonomy): Eukaryota > Metazoa > Chordata > Mammalia > Carnivora > Felidae > Prionailurus > Prionailurus viverrinus. The sequence continues at coordinate 570,258 of NW_025927617.1, forward strand.
TTAAAATTAACAGAAAACAATCTAATTACTTTTAGCTATATATGGCATAATATAACTAAGGAATATCATAATACTGGGGATTCACATGGTGAAAATTATGATTATTAGAATTTAAAGAGTTTAATAAATGTTTTTAGAAGGGGAGAAAAATGTTGCCAACATGTTAATTCTGACCAAACAAATGTACAAATAAAAGGCTATTATTACAATATCCCCAAGTGAAGTTCTTTAAACAAGGCAGAATTTTACAAAAGAATTCCTAAATTCAGTTAAAAACGAATTATGGAACAGTAGGAAAATAGGAACAGTAGGGAAAATATTAAGAAAGAATAAATAAGAAGTTTTACTATAAGCAAGAAGGGAATAGACCAGGGGTCAGCAAACTACAGCCAATGGGTCAAACCTGCCGACAGATTTTGCATTCATTGTCTGCGGTTGATTCCCCAAGTGAACAGTTGCAAAAGCGACCGTGTGGCTCACAAACCCAAAGTGTTAACTATCTGGGACTTTTACATAAAATGTTTTGCCAACCTTTGGAGCAGACACTTCCATTCTGCTTGTCATACCCACAGCCTCTTCTCTAAGGGAGTTCAAGGCCAAGAGAAGGCAAATTTATGAGGTACTACGATCTGATCCACGAGTACCACAAGTAAGCAGAAGCTAAAAGGTAAAGAAGTATCAGCTGGGAAGCCAGCTGATAGCAAAAGAAGCACTAAGAGTGGGAAGGAGCTTTTAAAATGCGGATGGCTGGGGCCATTTGAGGCTATTTAAATCACAATAATCTTGCTCTGGTTTATTTTTAAAGTTCCCCAGTTAATTCTAAAGTACAACCCTGACAGAGAACCACTAAGCCAGGAGAAATAGCAAATGCAGAGTGGCTGAGTGATGCCAATGGTGTAGTACAAGCATAATGACCCAAAGGTACTGCTGTTAAGGTACCCAGGGCTGCTTGAATCTAGTTCCCATACTCAGTATTGTTCATTTCCAGTCCCACTAACTCCCCATCTTCCCACTGTTCCACATATTTAATATAATAAACCCCTATTAATGAGGTAAGTTGAGTGATTCATTTCTTGACACCAAAAGAACCAAATTAATATAGAAGATATTAGTATCAAGTATATAGTTGCATGAAACAAACCCTCAGCAGAAAAGGAACATTTGAAATTGTTAGGGAATGATTGCAGAGTGAAAATCACACACAACCAGGATGAAAGTTTCAGAAGTTTGGCAAAGCCACAACTTATACAATTGCCTTTGTGACTCAAATGTGCACACATTTAGGGTGAAGGTCTGAGGAAATCAGTAGTGGCTATGTATTATAGCAACTTCAAAGAAATAAGCAAAGTAGGGTTTGACAGTTTCTATTCAGACACTGATGTACAAATTCTTGATATAACCATGAGGTGCTGACCCTGGAAAGCATGGTTTTGTCTCTATTATATCTAGGCATGGTTCTCAGTTGCCATTCCAACAGGCATGGAATAACATGGATAGGTCATAGATTCACAAATTTGACAATCACTGAACTAAACATGTCAGTTCTGGTTCCTACCAAACATACACTTATTTCCTTCTAAAGACCTTTTTATTGTCACAACTGTAGCACAGGCTGACAATCAGGTTTTGTTTCACAAAACAGTATTATATTCTCTCCATGGAGTACAGCTGATGGGACCAACCCATACACTGACAGCAGCCTATGACCTGTCTAAGCATGAAAAAGCACTGCACAAATAAAGATAAACCAAGCCAATTAGGACCATACAGGTAACTAATGGTGAAATCTAAAGCTGAAAGCCTCACCAAAGACAAGGCAATGGAAAAGCCAGGCGTAAGAAAGACGAGTGAAGAAAAATGTAGATAAGCCAAGAGAATAGAATGCTGAATCAAGTCAGTGACACAGTGGAAAAGGTCCACTAATTCCTGTGCTTAAGTCCCTCGAGCCACCATAGATGCATTTCCATGCCACACTGTTCTTGCAATTCCTATGAAATCCCTATTTTCCTTACTATTATCTTACTATGTTTATCTATGTGATAAACACTTGTTTCTTGACCTAAACCTGTGTCTTATTTCTTGAAACCAGAAATCCCATATAATTTAGAAAATAGTATACAGTTGGGGTACATGAACAGGACTTCTGCAGGAATGTGAAATATTTAGACCTGCTTATTACTTGGTGGTAGGGTGGAGAGAACATACACCCACCACAATCCAGGTTGGAATGTTAAGAGCCTCCAGGAACTGTGGCAAAGTTATTGTCACAGGAGCACACATCCAGTGAATGTAACTTGTGACACAATCACAACAACAAACAAAATTCAAGTGGCCAAGGAAGATCACAGATAGGTGAGTGATTCTGAAACTGAAGAGTAAATTTCTAAAGTGGCTTTATGACATTACTTCAGACTACAGGATCTGGCTGTGACTTAGTTACTCTCCAACATTTACACTTAAGTAAGCGTTGGAAAAGTATAGGCAGAGCATCTTTAGAAATGAATATATGAGGCCATCTGGGCGGCTCAGTCAGTTAAGCGTCTGACTTCGGCTCAGGTCATGATCTCATGTTTTGTGAGTTTGAGCCTCGTGTTGGGCTCTGTGCTGACAGCTTGGAGCCTGGAGTCTGCTTCAGATTCTGTGCCTCCCTCTCTCTCTGCCCCTCCCCCACTCATCCACATGTGTGTGCTTTCTCTCTCAAAAATAAACATTAAAAAAATTAGAAATGAATATATGCAATGAGGAGCCTATGTGCTTAGAGGTCAAGATGTAGAAATGCAATACAAACATACCTGAATTAAATGGCGGCCACACTCATAGTCCCATCTAAGGTAAAGTCCCAACCATATTTCTGGAGAAAAGGCAGTCCTAGACAGCAATGAATTTTAGAATATGACCTGTCCTGGCAGCCAAAGTAGAATGCACCAGGTGTAGGATACACTACCCAAATGCTGTTATCGCATGACTCAAAAAGTGACTACCCAAAGAGGCATGAGCTAAGCCACTGGAATTCTTGCACTGAACAATGAAGTTTGTAAAATGAAAACGAATGAGTCCCATAGCAAAGGGAGCTGAACCTTAAAAGACAGAGTTGGGAAACATGAGATATAGCCAAAGACATTGGAGGAACAAGTAAGATTTAATGATGAGTAATTGAAAATTTACGAGGAAGTAGAATACAAAACTAGGAAGTAAACTAAAGCTTGAGTAGATATGAGGAAGTAGAGACCAAAAAAGGTGGAGACAAAGAGTAGTTAAAATGTGATGTATGAAACGGTGTCTACAATCAATACTGTATTGACTACTGAAAATTTGCTAAGAGAGTAGATTTCAGGTGCTCTCATCACATACACACAAAACTGTAACTGAGAAGATTAAGTTACTAGGGGCATCTGACTACACTATATAATCATTTCACTATATATACCAAATCATTGTGTTGAATACATTTAATATGTACAATTTTTATTTAAAAAAAAGATGCTAAAGGTGACATACTAGACAGATGATACAAACCTCTGTTGTCAACATTCCCAGCTATGTCTTGGAACCACTTCTAATCCTCAAACCATTTTCCACAGAGGGGAAACTGAATTTTATTTTTTAAATTGTCTTTGTTCAAATACAGGGTTTTTTTAAAAAAGTTTATTTATTTATTTTTGAGAGAGGCAGAGACAGCATGAGCGGGGGAAGGGAAAAGAGAGAGAGAGAGAGAGAGAGATAGAGAGAGAGAGAGGGAGAGAGGGAGGGAGAGGAGAGAGGGAATCCCAACCAGGCTCCACACTGTCTGCACAGAGCCTAATGCGGGGCTCAAACCCACGAAACTGTGAGATCATGACCTGAGCCAAAACTGACTGAGCCACCCACAGGTCTGTCAAATACAGGGTTTTCTGTATCTGAATTCTTATGAGATCCCGGTCTATCTTAGGAGGCTGCCTATGCAGAGCTGGGTGGTCCAATTGTTTGGATGGCGCAAGAGAAGTCTGTTTCTTAAAAATGAAGGAGCCTACAATACCAGAAACTAGCTAACAGGATTACAACCACAACTGAAGCTCACCAAGAATGTGAGTTTTCTGGATGTGGTTAGGGTGTCACATTAGGGAATAAAGAAGTGAGAATCTCTCCACATATTAGAATAACAGCCACTAGTAGTCCATGACAAAGCTGTTATTTGGCATTTAAAGCCATCAGAGATGATGCTTGTGAGGGATCTGGCAACTTCTGCAACAGAGCAACCTCAAAGTTTTTCTGTTGATAGCCAGGTAGTAAATAATTTAAGTTTTGCAGGCCATATGGTTTCTGTCACAACTACTCTATTCTGCCACTGTAGCATAAAGCAGGCATAGACAATACATACATGGATGTGGTGCTATGTTCCAATAAAACTGAAATTTGATTTTTGAATTATTTTCACGTCATGAAATATTTTTATTTTTCCCAACTATTAAAAAATTAGACATCATCTTCACTCACAGCCTGTAGAAAAAGTAGTGGGTCACTGTTTATGAACAGACCCTTGATAAACAGACATTGAAGGATGGTCATGAAACTCTTAAATTTGAAGATGTTATATTTAACATACCAAGGAAATTCTGATGACTGTGTAAACTTTCTGTTTAATGGGTTATTCTTGTTCTGTTTTTTTTTACCACCTTAACTGTTGTTAAGCCTACAGTTTAATAGTGTTAAGCATATTAACACTGTTGAGCAGCCAATCTCCAGAACTTTTCATTTTGCAAAATTGAAACTCTATACCCATTAAACAATTCCCCATTTGGCCCCTCCCCCTAGCCCTTGGCAACCATCCGATTTTCAAGAAACATTCTGTGGGTCTAGAGGGGGGATCCAGACTAGAGGATACCAGCTTGCTCACGTTTCATTCAGTGTCTTAAAAAGTTGTTTAATCCACAGTAAGAAATACAGTTACATTGGACCAAAGATAACACATATACAAACATATAGCTGGAACAAAAATTTCACAAAGTATTTACACTTTGTCAGATGGAAGCCAGTATTTTCTTCTTTTGTGTTCTGTCCTAATCTATTCTATTCTAAGCTATACAATTCCATTCAAAACTGTGACCCAGTTTTAAACAGTACCCAAGGGAAACTGCCAACTCCCAGGTTAAGTTGAATGGGTAGTGCTACACACCATTTTTCATACAACATGGGGAAAAGGGAACACTATGAATAAGCTAAAATTATGAAGAAGCAAAGATATTAGGTCATAAAAGCATTTACAAACACATTGTGTTTTGGTCTGTGAAATTTTTTTTAAAAAGTAAGCTAACAGGGGTGCCTGGGTGGCTCAGTTAAGCATCCAACTTTGGCTCAGGTCATGATCTCATGGCTTGTGAGTTTGAGCCCTGTGTCGGGCTCTGTGCTGACAGCTCAGAGCCTGGAGCCCATTTCAGATTCTGTGTCTCCCTCTCTCTCTGCCCCTCCCCTGCTTGTGCTCTGCCTCTCTCTCTCTCCCCAAAATAAATAAACATTAAAAAAGTAAGTTAACAGCTCAAAATCAGGCTCCTTGTAGAGCTGAAAATCCTGTCAATATTGGGCTATTTTCCTACTGGGCAACAATCAAGAGCCAGAGTAATAGCCTTCTCCTTTGTATCAAAGGTGCATGTTCCAGGGAACCACAATCCCAAACACTCTTTACTAATACTCTTGGAAGCATCAGCTGCTCTTTACCATCTAATCTGCTCTCTTGTTTTTTAAGAGTAATCTCTTTTCCACTGTCTCTACCAAAAGTAGATAAACAAGAGAAGAGCTCCCCACAAAATCCCCTAAGCACCATTTGAAGAAGAAGAAAAAGGAAGAAAATAAAAATCGGGATGGTGCTATACAGATACCCCATCTGGAGCCTGCAAGCATTTGCAATTGCAACCCCTGAAATAGAAGATGGGAGAGGCCAGTTGTTTAATGAATGCATTAGAAGCTGGAAGGAATGAAGCACAGTAAAAAAAAAAAACAGAGACCAAGTGTAATAATCATACTAATTGCAGAACATGACAGACAGGAAGATCCATAAACTGCTGCTCTTGGCATATAAATATCGATCTAAACGGAGGTAAGTCGGGCCTAGTAATTTGTGTTCTCAGTATTAGAACTGGGCTATTAAATGTAATCATAGTAGCAAAGAGAACTGAAACTCAGAGGATACACAGCAAGCCAACACAATGCAGAAGTGAGGCCATGAGGGCCACAAGCAAGCAAAACCTACGATGAAAGTGAAGGCCGAAGTAAGAAGAACTGATGAACAAGCTAACAATATGAGGTGGGTTGAAAAAGATAAAGTGAACACACAAGCCAATATGTAATGGGAGAAATTATTCTAACAGTTTTCTGGTGAAAACTTTAGGGTTTTTTTTTTTTCTGTCATAGTATCGTGGCATCTGCAAATTGTGACAGTTGAATTTCTCTACCAATTTGGATGCTTTTTCTTTCTTTCTCTCGGATGATTGCTCGGATGGCGGCTAGGACTTCCAGCCAGCTAGTAAGAGTGGACCAACAAAACAACAGTAAACACTCTTGCCAAAGGGGAGATGCGTGAGGGGATACAGGTGAAATGGGTGAAGGAGATTAAGAGAACACTTATCATAATGAGCACAGAGTAATGTACAGAACTGCTAAATCATTCTACTGTACACCTGAAATTAGTAACACTGTATGTTTAATTATACCTGAATAAAAATAAAACAAAATAAAACAAAACAAAACAAAACAAAACAATTTCCACACCAAATTGGGGAAAATATCTACAACATATGGTAGCTTCAAAATCTGTGTGAAGAAGAAACTCAAAAAGAAGTCTCAAGGAAGATTTTTAACTGTTCTTTCTCATTAGGAATCAAAGACATAAAAACTAAAACATCAAGGAAGACCACTTTTTACCTTTGTAATTGACAGATTTTTTAGAAACTGTAATGTCATGTACTGGTGAGGATATGAAAAAATGGACATTTTCATACACTACTAGGGGGATGGTACATTTAATTCAATCTTAGGAAACAAACATGAATATGTGCAAAGATTTATCTAAAGAGATGTTCACATCAGTATTATTTATACAATATTAAAAGAGCAGTAATTAGAGAAAGACAGGTACCATATGTTTTCACTCTTATGTGGAACCTGAGAAACTTAACAGAAGTCCATGGGGGAGGGGAAGAAAAAAAAAAGAGGTTAGAGTGGGAGAGAGCCAAAGCATAAGAGACTCTTAAAAACTGAGAACAAACTGAGGGTTGATGGGGGGGGGGGGTGGGAAGGGAGGGTGGGTGATGGGTATTGAGGAGGGCACCTTTTGGGATGAGCACTGGGTGTTGTATGGAAACCAATTTGACAATAAATTTCATATTAAAAAAAAGAGCAGTAATTGAACAAGAGCCCAAATATTGGACAAGAATTAAAATTTTACATTAATGCAATGGCATATTATGTGCCACTTTAAAAGAGATGTCATTAAAGCATATTTAAAAATTTTTTTCTGTTTATTTTTGAGAGAGACAGAGACAGAGACAGACAGAGCATGAGCTGGGGAGGGGCAGAGAAAGAGGGAAACACAGAATCCAAAGCAGGCTCCAGGCTCTGAACTGTCAGCACAGAGCCCGACGCAGGGCCTGAACTCACGAAATCGTGAGATCATGACCTAAACTGAAGTAGGACACTTAACCGACTGAACTACCCAGGTGCCCCTAAACCATATCTAAACCATATTTAATGGCATGGAACATGTTTGAGATCTGCTAAATTTAAAAGATCAGGAAACAAGATTTCATTAATGACCCTAACTTCAACACCTGACAAAGACTGCCACCCTAACCAAAAACTCACTGTTAAACAGAAACAAAACAGTAAAAAATAAAACAGAAAATAACATTAAAAATAGCAAATTTAGGAAACCTAATTCAAAATCATTAAAAAGTAAAAAGTTTTCTTCTAGAAATGCAAGGTAGGTTCATTATTAAGAAAACTATTAAATAGAACACATACAACAAAAGGTCAAAGAAAAATATTTACTTCCATGTCAAAATAATCACTTACTTGACTGAGATGGCTGTTCCTTTGTCCAGATCTCATTTTTACATAGCAATGGAAGGATTAATTCCTCCTATCCTGAATGAGAAATTTAGGTTTTGACACAGCAAATTACCAAAACCACTGCCTCCTACCTTGACTAAGGACAGTGTTTCCATCTAAGGTAACCTCTATATTAGACTCACTTATGGGCCTAAGTAGCAGAGAATACATATGCTGGTGAAGAACATAAACAGTAGAACTGATAAAGTAAGGATAAGAAAAAATGACATAAATATTCCAAGTCATGCAAAGAAAAACCTATCGTACCAAACCCAGACAAAGATGCTACAAAAAAAGAGAACTATAGGGCAACAGCAAACCGCATTCAGTAATAGATTAAAGGAACATTAATCATGATCAAGTGGGATGTATTCCAGGGATACAAGGATGGTTCAATATTCACAAATCAATCGACGTAATACATATTAACTAAACGAAGGATAAAAATTATAACGGCATCTCAATAAATGCAGAAAAAGCACTTAACAAAATTTAACATCTGTTCATGATAAAAACTCTCAACAAAGTGGGTTTAAAGAGAATATATCTAGGGGCGCCTGGGTGGCTCAGTTGGGTAAGCGTCCGACTTCAGCTCAGGTCATGACCTGACAGTCTGTGAGGTTCAAGCCCCACGTCGGGCTCTGTGTTGCCAGCTCAGAGCCTGGAGCCTACTTCAGATTCTGTGTCTCCCTCTCTCTCTGCCCCTCCCCTGCTCATGCTCTGTCTCTTTCTGTCTCAAAAATAAGTAAAAACATTAGAAAAATTTTTAAAGAGACTATATCTCAACATAAATAAGGTCACATACGAAAAACCCACAGCTAGCATCATATTCAATGGTGAAAAACTGGGAGCTTTTCCTCTAAGAACAGGAACAAGACAAGGATGTCCACTGTCACCACTTGTATTCAACACAACAACAGCAATCAGATAAAAAGAAATATGGGGTGCCTGGGTGGCTCAGTCAGTTAAGTGCCCAACTTCGGCTCAGGTCATGATCCTGTAGTTCGTGGGTTTGAGCCCTGTGTCAGGCTCTGTGCTGATAGCTTGGAGCCTGCAGCCTGGAGCCTGCTTTGGATTCTGTGTCTCCCTCTCTCTCTGCCCTTCCTCTGCTTACACTCTCTCTCAAAAATGAATAAACATGTAAAAAAATTAAAAAGAAAAGAAAAAGAAATAAAAGGAATCCAAATTGGTAAGGAAGAATTTAAACTTTGGCTATTTGCAGATGACATGATACCTTACATAGAAAATCCTAAAGTTTTCACCAAAAAACTATCAGAATAAATGAATTCAGTAAAGTTGCAGGGTACAAAATTAATACACAGAAATTGGTTCTGTTTCTATACACTAATAATGAAATAGCAGTAAGAGAAATTAAAAACAATCCCTTTACAATAGTACGCAAAATAATAAAATAGGATTAAACATAACCAAGGAGGTGAAAGACCTGTACTTTAAAAACTATAAAACACTGATAAAAAATATTGAAGGTGACACAAGCAAATGGAAGCATGTTCCATGCTCATGTGGTGAAGAATAGTTCAAATGCCCATGCTATCCAAAGAAATCTACAGATTCAATGTGATCCCTATCAAAGTAGCAATGGCATTTTTCACAGAGCCAGAACAAATAATACTAGAATTTGTATGGAACCCCAAAGGACCCAAATAGTCAAAGAAATCTTGAGAAAGAACAAAGCTGGAGGTATCACAATCCCAGATTTCAAGATACTACTACAAAGCTGTAGTAATCAAAACAGTATAGTACTGGCACAAAAATAGACACATAGACCAAGGGAATAGTATAGAGAACCTAGAAATAAATCCACGATTATACAGTAAATTAATCTATGAGAAAAAAGGCAAAAATATACCATGGGAAAAAGCTAGTGTCTTCAATAAATGGTGCTGGGAAAACTGGACAGCTACATGTAAAAGAATGATACAGGACCACTTTCTTACATCATATACAAAAATAAACTTGAAATGGATTAAAGACCTAAATTGAGACCTGAAACCATAAAAATCCTAGAGGAAACCACAGGCAGTAATTTCTTTCACATCAGCCTTATCAAAACTTTTCAGACATGTCTCCTCAGGTAGGGAGAGAGAGAAGTGGGGCTCACCCAAAGTGGGGCATAAGCTTCACCTGATGTAGGACTTTAACTCACGAACTGTGAGATCATGACCTGAGCTGAAGTCAGACACTTAACGAATGAGCTACTCAGGTGCCCCAGGAATTGGCAAATTTTCAGTGAAGGGCCAGATGATAATGCTTCAGGCTGTGGACCATACAGTCTGTTGCAAATACTCAACTCTACTGTAGCACAAAAGGCAACCACAGACAATAGAGAATCAGCATGATTCTGTGTTCCAACAAAATTATATTTACAAAAACAGGCAGCCAGCAAGTGGGCCACACCTTGCCAAACCTTAGCCTATGCCAACTATCTGGACACCTCACCAGCAATAAAATTTACATAAGTATTAATTGATAGGTATCCCTATTATTTTCCACTTGATACAGAGTAATCTTATCAGTATTGTCTTCTAACAGAATGCACTATTTATGCTGAATTCCAGCTGGGACATCCTGACATGCACAGCAAGCTGCTCCAGCCCCTGATGAGCCTGTACCTGAGTTAATTCTGCAAGCAATGGATTTTCAGTTGTGACTCTGACTCTTGCAATTCCTTTTTGTTTGGTGTAGAACAAAGTATAACCTCATGGAAATCATCCAACATAAACATTATGCAGAAGGGTGGGGGTTATAATAAAAAGTAAAAAGACAAAGATAAGCACACGGTGAATAGCTGTGATGCTAGTTCATCTAAAGTGGTCATCTTTAGAAACTAAAGGGATCCACACATCCCTCACACCATCCCTCTTGCACATCTGAACCTCCCTTTGAAAACAAACTCTTCACAGGACACCTGGGTGGCTCAGTCGGTTGAGCGTCTGACTTTGGCTCAGGTCATGATCTCATAGTTCGTGAGTTCGAGCCCCACATTGGGCTTCCGGCTGTCAGCCTATCAGTGCAGGGCCCACTACGGATCCTCTGTCTCCCTCTTGTCCCTCCCCACTTGCGTTCTCCCAAAAATAAATAAATGTTTGATAACAAACCCTTCACATATGCCCCTATGTCCTGGAAGAAGACAGTGACAAGGATCCCATAATGAGGCAGGAGGTCCCCAAAACTAAGAATATGCTTGTCATATTCTACCACTTCAAGTAGAGTAAGGTAGTCAAGATCTTTAGAGTATGACACAATACAGCTCCACCACTGGCTCCTGGTGGCATGCTAGTGGCCATCACCTCTCTGATCCTCAGTTTTATTATCTGTAAAGTAGGAACAAATCATACATCCCAGAATTACTATTAAGTTAAAATGAGACAACAAATATGTGTAAAGCACTTGCCTAGAACATAAAAGACACTGATAACTAACTGAATAATCATTGTTATTGATATTACATGACCTCAGGAAGAAAATTTTCAAAAATTGTGCATGGGTGTTACTATGGGAGTGATGACTAGCCTAAACAGAAAGACAAAAGAAAAAAAAACCACAACAGACCCAGCTGTCACAAAAGTAAAGAATGGATAATGAGGATAGGGAAATTCCAGGGAAAAAACTGGGATTCAGAGAGCAAAAGCCAGATTTATACAACCCATTTTGGCCCATATAAAGAAAGAGACAGGAAGACCTTTTGTTTTTGGACAGCATACTAACATTCCTATCCTTATACAAGGCCAATGTTAGGTAGGTAGGTAGTTAAGTACAAGTGGGAGAGGGGCAGAGAGACAGAGGGAGAGAGAGAATCCCAAGCAGGCTCCACACTGTCAGCCCAGAGCCCAATGTGGGGCTCGATCCCACGAACTGTGAGATCATGACCTGGGTCGAAATCAAGTTTTGGATGCTTATCGACTGAGCCATCCAGATACCCAAAGACCAATGTCATTTTAAAGTAAGCTGTAATATACACGGAATGTGGGAAATCCCTTTGTACTATCCTAGGCTTCTCCTTAGTGAAAAGACAATTTTCCTATCATTCAGGTTCCTCGTGCAGGCTAATTATCGAATTCTGTCAATAGAGTTATCCAAATATTCCAGAGGAACATTATGCTATGAAGGCACCATCTCAAAACCATCCTCATGGGAAAAGGTGACCTTTATTACTTTTATGAAAAATGGCAGATACTGGCATTCTGGTTATTAACTCTGGATGGAGGCATTACTAGCTTAAAGTAGGGATGGCCTCTGTAGAGATCTCCCAGGAATGGCCATATTATAGATGCCTCCTACTTTAACTATGGACCTTTTTGTTTCCGTTGTAGAAAAGATTTAATAGTTTAAAGTCAATTTTAAAATGAGTGATTAAATTTGAATTGTGATCATGGTATAAGGTGACAGAGAACTGACCAGTCACGGTGAATTCTTCTAGTCCTATTTTACCTTTCTGGAACCTTATTTACCGCCTCTCCCCCATCAACTTTTTGCCCTGATCCCTATGTGAACTCCTTAGACTACCTACCCCACCTATAGATGAAATGATGAAGGGGATGTTCTGTACTTGTTTATGTCTTGGCTTGTACAGGCTCAGGCTCTTCAGAAAGGTGTGTGCTCTGCCAAGGTTTGTGGCAGAGATCTGCTTACCAGCAGTGTTGTGTTTTCATTCCCTGCCTCCCTCTTCTCTGATGAGATGGGTTGTGACCTTCTGGTCTTTCCCTGTCCATGAGGGCAAAAGCTACCTCTCAGGATGGCTCTGATCATGGTGGCAGCCACAGGTCAAGCCGTGTGACTGGCTCTCCTAGGCCAGCTGGTCCCACCAGGCTGGCCCGCAGCCTGAGTCTGCTGTATGGCAGTCACTCCTGCCCGTTCTCAGCCCCTCCTACCAGTGATGCAGCAGAAAGACCTGACCTCCCCTAGTGTCTGAGTGTTGGTTCCCAGCTGGTCCATATACACATGGGGCAAAAGAAACTGCTGAAAGAGGTAGACCACTCCAGATTGGTAGGCAGTGGTTTTAATAAGCAAGGGAACTTATGAGGCTTGTCTCGGGCAGCCAGAGACTAGCAGATGTCTGCACCCCTCTGCCAGAGTCTTAAAGGTTTGTAGGTATAGAGGCCTTAATGTGGTTCAGTCACATGTGCCATCCAGACGGTCTATATACCACACCTTACCTTTTCAAGGCTCCATCCTTGGAACAGTTCCTAATGCAGAAACTGTACACTCCAAGGACAGGGAAAGAGTGAGGAACCTCCATTTGCGTGGGTCAAGCTCAAGGGTCAATCAGTGGTCACGTCGTGTCAATAATCTCCTCCAACACTGGGGTCAGCAGGCCAACTCTGACAAAGGCACTTTCTTACTGAAGCCTTTGTTAACTGCTGTGCTGCATGTGTGAAGGGGTTATTTACTGGGTGTCTAGCTCTGTGTTCGGAAGGAGGAGGAAAATGAATGAAAGGAGACGACCTGGTGCCTGTGCTCCACTAAGGGCAAAAGTCTTTCTGCGTTGTAGGTATTCCATGTGGGTTGGCTTGTCTGTGCCATGACTGCAGATTCTTAGGTTCAGACAAAGTGAGTGAAAGTGGTCTACCAAGATTTGGACCCACTGATCCGGACATCTGAGGTAATGAGTTCAAGGGTGGTGCCAGAAGAGCACTTTTCAGTGGTGTATCAGACTCAAAGTGGTGTCCAAAACACAGGGGCTTTATTGGCCCCAGACTAGACCAGTGTCAGCAAAGAACCTGATTTTGTGCCTCCCTTCTCTTAACTATGGACCATTTAAATGCTCCCTGGAGCCCATCAGGGGGCTGATCCCTTAGGAGTCCAAAATGAACACTAGTCCAATTGGTTTAAGTGCAATCCAGAAGACACTGCTATCTCTGAAATTACTAACTTGGCTACCGCTGAAATATGGAGCCTCTGCTATGAGCTGACTTTCGACAAGATGTAGCTCCACTGTCTGATAAAAACTCTCAACAAGTCTGGTTAAAAAGACACTCTCCCCTTAAGAGGAGTATAATTAGTGTCCTGCCTTTATTTGTGACTGTAGCTTATGCTGCCTAGTTTACTTGGCAACCATTTTAGTTCTTCTGATCCTCTGCAGGGGTGATTACAGACTGGGTAAACAAGATAGTTTACCCCAATTGTTTCAAGAAAAATGTATTATAGAATAAACTACAGGCTTTAAAGGCATGTGATATATATATGATATATATATATATACCATATATATATACATATGTAAAATGGAATACCACTCGGCAATGAAAAAGAATGAAATCTTGCCATTTGCAAAAACATGGATAGAAGTGGAGGGTATTATGCTAAGCAAGACAAGTCAGAGAATGACATATCATATAATTTTACTCATATGTGGAATTTCAGAAACTGAACAGATGAACATAGGGGAAGAGAAGGAAAAATAAGATAAAAACAGAGAGGGAGACAAACCATAAGAGACTCTTAAATACAGAGAACAAACTGAGGCTTGATGTGGTTGGGGGGGTGTGGGCTATACATGGGTGATGGACATTAAGAAGGGCATTTTTCGGGATGAGCATTGGGTGTCATATGCAAGAGATGAATCACTGGGTTCTACTCCTGAAATCGTAATTACCCTGTATGTTAACTAACTTGAATATAAATAAACAAACAAACAAACAAATAAAATTTAAAAAGAAAGCAAAAGTATTGGCACCCAGAAATGACATTTCTAAGAGCCTCCCTGATAGGAGTTAGGGCAAAGTCATCCTTTCCTCCCCTATTTACCTTAATCACTGAGAGGATCCTCTCTTCTGCTACACGTTCACTCATGTGGGAAAACCAGTAGACTCTCTAGAACACTTTTCAAAAGACATCCTTCACAATTTAGCCTAGTGAGGGTAACAAAAAGGAAAAAGATTGCTTTCATCACCTATAACCCTCTCATACTCAGCTTGGTCAGCCTCCACTGCACTGAAAGACAGGGGCAGGTATTAAAAGGAAGAATGGAAAGTGGGGAAAATACACAAGGTGTTGCTTAGCCTAACCCACCCATTTTTAACACAATTTTCATACCATAATGGAAAACTTCTGATGTAACATGTATGATACTTTATGCTTTCCCTGGTTCTTTGTTCCTCTGTCTACTCTCATAAGAATGAAAGTTCCATGATGGCAGAACTTTGTTAATATCTAGAATAGTCTCTGGCAACTAGTAAGCACTTAGTAACTGTCTGTTTAAGGAAGCGGGGGAAGTGTCCATCACAACCGTCTCTTCTCTACTACCAATGGGGGAGCCCCACCCAAACCACTGGCAGCTTACCAAGACTTCCCAGCTGCCTCACAAGGATCCACACACAGCAATGGTGATTCATTCTGGCTTGCTGATGAACCCACCGGGCAGGAAGCCTCAATATAAATGACAGGTGGGTCTTAGTGTTGCTCTTGACTAGTGCAAGGTTTCTGGCTGCCCAGAAATCTGCATTTTTAACAAGCATTCCAGATGATTTTCTGCATAAAAAAAATTTACACCATGAAAATTTCCTTCATTGGGAAAGAACAATATCAGAGGCTATTATAAAAATCTTTCAATGTGAGGGGCACCCAAGGTAGCTCAGTCGGTTAAACGTCCGACTCTTGATTTTGGCTCAGGTCACGATCCTACAGTTTTGTGAGTTTGAGCTCTGCGTCGGGCTCCGTGCTGGCAGAATACAGGCTGCTTGGGATCCTCTCTCTCCCCCTTTTTCTGCCTCTCCCCGACTTGCGATGTCTCTCTCTCAAAATAAATAAATAAACTTAAAAAATTTCAGTGTGAAATAAAGACATTTCTCTCTCATATGGCCTCCTTAGACTTAGATGGAACCTAGAGGAAGCACTGGGTAAAAAGACACAGTACTGGCTTAAATTCAAATCCATTTCCTACACTAACTAGCTATAATCTTGGGCAAGATATACAAAATGAGAGGATGAAAAAATGAAAGGTTGGGGGCACCTGGGTGGCTCAGTCAGTTAAGCATCTCTTGATTTTGGTTCAGGTCATGATCTCAGGGTTCGTGAGTTCGAGCCCCACACTGGACTTTGAGCTTGCTTGGGATTCTCTCTCCCTCTCTCTCTGCCCCTCCCCAACTCATGCTCATATTCTCTCTCAAAAAAATTTTAAAAAGAAACTTAAAAAATGAAAGGTTAGGCTCACTGCTTTCTGTGTAGTCCGAATATTTTAAGATGCTTTTTATTCATACCATGATGGGGAAAATACCAAGTAATTGCCTAATATCTATTAAGACTACCTTCCCTGTCCCTTCCCAGTAACTGGGCTAGCTTACTAAAGCCGCTAACCACTTACCAAGACTTTACAATGATTTGATAACCATGTGCAGGATACTTATTTAAGCCTTTCCCAATTCTCTAGTAACCTCACTGGGCCAGGCCGGGTTCAGTATACCTCTTCACCATGGGCATGGCTTCTGATCACATTTGGTGTCACCTGTAGGATAGAGGGAAGGAAGAAGAAACAAATGTAACACAGGATAGCCAAGTTTTGAGATACAGCTTTAATTTACTTTTTACCACCTCAGTCAAGTCATCCAGCCCACACCATAGATCTCAGATTTTGCTCTTGGTAAGCATTACTATTAGCGTCAATTATATTCTCTATCTGGAAGACTGTTCCAATATCTACAATTATTATTTAATAAGAATTCTTGCATCCATTTAAAATTTTTTTAACGTTTATTTATTTTTGAGACAGAGAGAGACAGTGCATGAACAGGGGAGGGTATTGCATCCATTTTAAATGAGATAACTTGCATTTACAGGCACCAAGCAAATAGATGTATCAAAGTGTTAGAACTCAGATATGAAGTGTGATGTTTAATCTTCCTAGCTACCTCCAAGCCTTTACCCTCTTTAGACCTCAATATCCTTACCTTTGAATGGGAGTAAACTTGATTTCTTAGGGGTCCTTCTATGTCTGGCAGATATGACCCTCCATTCTGTATTCCTGGCTAAAAGAGCTCCAAAAAAGTGAATGAAACCTCCATCTAGCTAGTCATTGGATGGCATTTGGTTCACACTAATGAGAAAGGTAACAAAACCCTGGGCTCTGGGCTATCATTTACAATCCCAACTTCCACCAGGACTCACCTTAGCTGTACGTGAAAAGGAATTGAACATATCTATCCCCTTATCAGCTGCCCGGGTTACCAAAATGATTAAACGGAGGGAGCTAGGTAGGCCAATGCCTACTCCCCTATCTCCAAGACTCAACCACTAGGAAGAATGGAGCTCTGAGACCTAAGACCCACACAGGATAAGTTAAGATCCCCAAGTGTCCTTTCTTTCTAAGGAAGCAGCCTATTGCCTCTAAGTTTCCCAGTCCCTAGCTGCTTAGCATGAAAAACAACCCACCCCAGGCTATTAATAGCATCAGATGCTGGTAGCACAAGCTAACGCAACTGGGTTTCCTGTCACCCGGTGAGATGCAGACAACCCTCAAACCCCAGAAAAACCCAAGGAGCAGTTTCTCAGGGCTCATTTTTAATTGTGTCATTAACCACCAGCAAAAATGTCTTATAATCTACTAATAATCATGAGAGCCAGGCAGAAAGCTCTCCCACCATAAATGGGGAAGATTTCATGCTGGCCAAGCACTGGGGGAGGGGAGCAGGAGTCTTGATGAGTTTGAGCCATCTCTTTATTGGATAAATCAATGCAGATATGACTAGAGTAAGATCTGGACACCTACAAGCAGCTGCTGCCACTAGTAATTATTTTTAGCTTGTTACATACAGACCAGAGGGACAAGAATGGGAAAGAAATTTGTAAAGGGCAGAATTGGGAAATAAATGGTAAATGTAAACCCTGATGCATGAAATGCCTTCACTAAGGAGTCAAGAATAGAGTAGCTGGCAGTTATGGACTTTCTCTGAAGACAGAGATTTTCTTTCCACCACTCCCTTCCCCCACTCCATCTAGCTCTTTTCCAAACGAAATTGCTCCAGTTTCCGGCCCCCCTACCACCCAATTTATTCCGCTTCTGTTTGGGTCAACAAATTTCAAAATGGAAATAGCGTCAGTGTTCGTCTAACTTTGAAAGTCACAAATGTACACTGTGAGAAAAAAATTCCAGGAATGTATTAAAGATAGAAAGTAAAAATCATAGAATCCCAGCAAGTTTAACACTGAGTATGTTCTTCCAACTACTTATTGTACACAAACATTAATTTTTATTTTACAAATATTAGATGAGAACTGTACTATTGCTCTCTAGACTTTTTTTCAATTAATATACTTGATACACCTTTCCAAGTAAAATATTCATCTGTAAGACTATTTTTAAGGTTTTTATTTTAATGCCATATTATAATATTGCATGAATACATCAAAATTTATTTACCCAAATTATTCATCAACAGGCAATTTTCCATTTTTTATTGCTATGAACATTGTGAACATTCCCATACCTACATCTTTTAGAATAGCCTTAGAATATTTCTTTTAGAATATTTTGGGGTATAGCCCTAGAAATGAAATTGCATGGTCAAAAGTCAGACAATATTTATTCTGCCCACTAATATATACTGCCAAACTGCCCCTACAAAGAATTATACTGAAATTGGGTAACCCCACTAACACTAGTGTAACATTTTTTAACATTTGCCCATGTGATGGGTATTAAATGCAATAACGCAGTTTCTTATGAATACAAACATTTATTACTAAGAGAATTACAAAGATGAGTAAGATACAGTCTCTGCCATTGAGCTTAAATGAAGGGAGACAGACACAAACTGGAAACGTTTACCATTATCATGTTCATAATGAGGATAAATTAAGATTTCAGTTCATGGTGATTCCTAAATGGACTCTGCAGCTGTTGCTAATAGAAAAGGTCCACAAGAATATTATTTGACAGTACTCCAAATTAAAAATCCATCTGCTAAAATTGCAAGGAATTGTGCTAATGCTAAATCACCTCAGTGGCATTTTGATGTGACTTCGTTGTTTTTTCATCAAGTCTAAAAGGTAAGAACCAAGTAGAAGCTGCTCAGAAAACCACCTGCTCCCCCACCCCCGACCCCCACAAGGCAGTGAAGTGAATGGAGTGTAGAACAATATACAATTAGAAGATTAACTGACACTGGAACCTGGACTTCCATCCTTCCTTCTCCTACCATTTTCACTAAACAGTGAGCAGCAACCATTTTCTTTCAGAAACCAATGGCTTCTCTCCCTGGAATCTCACTGCCAGGCAGATCAGCCCACATATTTAGGCTGCAGTAGTATCCATGCCAACTTGGGAAATACAGAGAAGAATCCAAAGAAACTATTTTTTCAGTACCATGTGGGTCAGATACAGATGAGATCAAAATGGATGACAACACAAACATTTTAAAAACCTATCTGACAAAGATGGATGAATATGCAATAAAGGAAATATGGCAAGATGTTAGTTGTAACATCTAGTTGGTAGATAGATGGGCTTTCAATGCACAACTCTTTAGCTTTTCTATATGTATATTTAAAATTTTTCATAATAGAATGCTGGGAAAAATCCAGCAAGCAGCTTGAAAAATAATGCTGAGAAAGTAAGGCCTTTCTCTCCATTTCACTCCTGAAATGAAACTATCCTATATTCTTTCCATTTTATTTTTTTTTAGATCTAGCTTTCTTGAATTGGACTTGGGAGCTCTCAACTTTTTAATGACCTGAAATGAATCACAATATATCCACAGGCAGGTAACCAAGACAACAGTGTGGGAGGTTAGGGATGGTAAAGGGGAAGGTCCTAAGCTCTTGGAAGTCCAGGCTCCTTAACTGTATTAAGTCTAAGCAAGTGAATATTTCAGAAACCCCATTTCTTTGTGCATTAGCATTCAGACCCTGTAAACATTTGCCTCAGCCTACCTGTCTGCCTTATCTCACATTAATTTGTTATTTTCCATAATCTCATTGCAAAGAGCTGTGTAGGAAGGAGGGGGTCAAGGCATAAGGCACCAAGGTATGATATGGCCACATTCTTCAGGTTAGGATATAACAAAAGGAATTTCTAGAGATGATGCTCAAAACTTGATGTTGAAGTACATGGTATAACTGACTGACTGTAGGACTCTGGTGGAGGCCTTATAAGCATCTAGTTTGATGCGTTCTAGCTGGCCCATCTGTAAAATAGGAAAAAGACTTGTTATAAGCAGTAACGAATGAGGTAAATAAATGAGTTTCTGAGATGCCAGAAGTATCTTTGGTGAATGGAGAGGGAAATTAAACCATCACTGTTAAGTAATGATCCAAAGCAAGGTAGGCAATCATTTTCTGTAAAGGGTAGGCTTTATGGGCCACTGGATCTCTGATGGAGCTACTCAACACTGCCTTTGCAGGCCAAAAGGGCCACAGACCAAATATCAACAAATAACACGTGATCCAATAGAACTTTATTTGCAAAACGAGGCAGTCCATGGGCTGTATTTGTCTACCTATATCTAGAATGTGGAGCCCTACCTAGGAACACCATTTGAAGGATGATCTGAGGAGGGGTGAAAAGGGGATGATTCTACAAACAGGAACCATTGAGCAAACACTGGGCAGTGAAGATGAGGCTCATGATCTGGCAGCTATCACCCAGGTCCCACCAAGGAAGAGGCTGTCAGCAGCAACAACAGTAGCAACATCTGTAAATACCAAGGACTGAAATCCAAACACACAAAAAAATAGCATTATCTCAGAAAAACTCTTACGATAGATACATAATTAGAAAGAAACACCAAGTTTCTGACCACATGCATTTTGAATAAACAGTTGACAGTCCAGAGCCTGTGGAGATCACCTTAGCAGGCACACGATAAATGTTTGTTGATGAGTCATTCATTTATTCATCCAATAAACATTTACTGAAGCCTACTAATGTGCCAGGCTGGGCTCTGGAGAAGACTCTGTCCCTGCCCTCAAGGAGCTCACAGTCTAACTGATAACATAGGAAAGGAGACAGGCATATACACAGACAATTACAATACAACCTGGTAAGTGCTATAACACTTATCAGGTTGTATTATAATGGCCGATGTAAAATTTCTTTCCAGGGGCGCTGCTCCAGGCTGCTGCTGGCTGTAACAACAGAGGGGAGGAACAAATTGTGGAAATCAAAGGTTAAAAGCTTTTAGGCTATTTCAAATATCCAGGCTCTCCCTAACTCCTGATCAGACATGGGTTCAGGAACTAGATATTGGCATGATAAGATTCTTATGCTTAAGGTAGGCACAGACCTCTAGAAAGGACCTTCTCCACCACCTCCTCTACAATGCAGGCTCTGTTCTTGTTTTGTTTTGCTTATTATACATTTGTCAACCTCCCCACCCCCATACCTAAGCCTGGTTTAACATCTGCAACTAACAAAATGCTGAAAAATGGGAACTTATGACTAACTAGATTAACCCAGTGTAACTGGATAGCAAAAAGCAATACGTAACAAATGACTTGGCACTTCTAAATCCTATAATCCCCCCCATTAACTGAAAATATAAAAATTAGAATGTTTTTAAATACATATATGAGATAATATATAGCTCATGTATTGGGAATAATAATTTAGAAAGATTTACTTAATAAATATAATTAAAGATTCTCTAAATTACCTACCTCATAATAAATAAGAAAAATGAAATGAGGTAATACACTCTTCCCAACCACTTTTCAAAACTGAGTTACAGTAACAGACTTCTTGTGAAGAGATTACTAGTCACTTGGCTCAGATGGTTTTATACAAAGACAGGATGGAATTTTTCTGCATCCCATACTGTTCTTAATAGGGCCTATGTTTTTAACGGCTCTTTTGTGTCTGCACCAGCAAATTGAGCTGATGACATCAATAAACTGTTGCCATTTACACTGGGATCCCTGTCTTGGGATTCAATGTCTCTGAGGCCACTATTTTATATGCTTAACACATTAGTTTCCCCTGAAGTCATTATATTGCTCTTGCCTACACAGTTCTATTCTATCACGGTCAGCCCACACTCACAATGCCTTCTCAGGTGTTACAGTTTGTTCCTACCAGCATTTTACACCCTCAAAGTGCTTAGTGTTCTCTCTATATGTGGACATCACACTATGTCCATACCGTCTCCCACGTCACTCGTGAATATTCAAAATAAGATCAGTCCCAGAATGGATGGGGGCGAGGGTACTACTGTTTTGTGTGTTGTATAAGTTGGTTTCTTATTAGGGACAAAATGTTGCCATGTCTTCTTCCCATATCCATAGCCAGGGTGCAATAATGCTATGCAGCATTCAAGACTGCTCTCCTTTAGATAAAAAGAAATAGCTATCTATTTAAAGGACAAAGAAATGTTATCTCAAAATGGCTACCAAGAATCTGACAGGTATTCCACAAAGCAGTTGTCTTTGGAATCACAAACATTTTTTAAGACTCAAAGGCAACATATGCTAGGAGTATATGTGCAGCAAATCACATGTATCCTTTGCAATAAATGACAAGGATAATAGATCCTTAAACAGAACACATAATATACAGCTCTTACAAATACTTAACATTCATACCCAAATTGAATAGTTCACAAAGGGAAGAGTTAATAATTAACATTTGAGAATTCAGCCTCACCAATAATCAGAGAAATGGATCATAAAACAAAGATACCGTTCTTTTACATATAAAGTTAGCAAAAAAAAATTCTAAATACCTAAATAGCTGGGCACAAAAAAATGACATATTTTTTTGGAATGTTACTGTAGCAAATCTCTATAATGTTCAAACTTTTTGATGAACCATTCTAATTCTGGAACTCTATAAAGAAATAACTCAAAATAGATAAACAATAAAAACTAAATGAAAATGAAAAGACATTCATTGTAATACTTTACTGAAAATCCTAAAATATTTCCATACAACAATATATCATGAAACCATTACATGACAACTGCAAACAATGTTTAGCATGGAAAAATGCATGTTATAATGTTAAACACAAAACAGAACATAAAACAGTACAAATACATGATCAACTGTAGAAAAATGCAGGGAATTAAAAGATGTGAACACATTTATAAACACTGGTTATCTCTGGGTGGTAAAATTACAGATCCTTCTTCCCTATACCTGATGGTTATCCTCAGACAAAGCTATAATGAATATTTACCAAATTTCTAGATTGAGGGAACTATTCAAACTTAATGGAAAAAAAATCACAAAATAGAAGATGGACAAAGTTACTACTTGCTTTCAAATCTCTACGAACCAAATATTTGAAAACAAAAATTAAAAGGTAAACAATAACCTGGAGTATATAACAATGCAGAAATCTGAGTAATAAATAGCCTTTACTTGAAAAACACTTTCTTTTTTTTTTTTTTTTTAATTTTTTTTTCAACGTTTATTTTTTATTTTTGGGACAGAGAGGGACAGAGCATGAACAGGGGAGGGGCAGAGAGAGAGGGAGACACAGAATTGGAAACAGGCTCCAGGCTCTGAGCCATCAGCCCAGAGTCCGATGCGGGGCTCGAACTCACGGACCGCGAGATCGTGACCTGGCTGAAGTCGGACGCTTAACCGACTGCGCCACCCAGGCGCCCCGAAAAACACTTTCAAACAGATAATAACAACACTAAACTAAACTCCAACAGATGAATCAGTGTAAGACATGAACTAACATCACATGAAAGAAAGTTAAACTGCTAAGAAATATATGGAGGAAGGAGTCCAAACTCACTAATAACCAAAGAAATGCAAAATTAAAATAATACTTGTTTTTATCCATAACATCTTTTTAAAAAACAAACACCACTTAATACTTTTATGAGTAAAATTTGGTACGACCTTTTCGGAATGAACTTTATCAGTACATATTGAATGTTAAAAACGCATTGATATAGTAATTCCACTTCAGTGAATCTATCCTAACCAATAATAAAAGAAATGCATGTATTTTCAGTCTTCCATTAAAAGGGGGAAAAAAGGCAATAACCTGACTTTACTATTGGACATTTGTATTAACACACCATAATATTAATAATGGGTAAGAAAAAATCTCTACCGCAGCAAAAGACTGCTTTCTCAAAGCATTTGACCAGATCTCAAATCAGGCAAAACAAGATGGGTGTGTCCAGCCTGCCGCAGTCGGCCATTTTAAACCCTCTGTAGAACAAAAAGCATAGAAGACAAGGATAGATAAGGATGGCCGCCCCGGTAGGCTGCAAATCAACACTTTTTACTTTTTGTCTTCTACATATGTAACCCTGTAGGATGCACCGAGTAAAAAGTGGCCAAGAGCAAACAGGTCTCCCTTCTTAAACAGCACAGGTAAGTTACAAAAAAATTTTTGAAATCATAAAAGAAGGGTCCCTTAAATTTGCCCCCTCATTTTAGGGAATTAAAGCATAATAGTTAAGAACACAGCATTATGGACCCATACAACCTGGACAAAAATCCAGTTTCAGCCATTCAAATGGATGTAAAGCCTTGGGCAAATTACTTAATCTGTGTCCCCCACATTTCTCATTTGTAAAATCTGAATAACGGTACTGCTATTTAGTAAGATTGTCGAAAGTACTAAATGAGTTGAGGCACGTGTAAAAGCAGGTAGACCAGTACCTGGCACATAGTTTTAAGTGCTACAGACGTTTGAATACAATTATTATTATAAATAGAGAAATAGGCAAAGAGAAGGAAAAGGACCACTAGGAGATCACAACTAGGATCACTGGAAAAGACCTGTCTGTCTCTTCAATTTTGAATCCTGTGCCCTTTCTGCTACATATTTAAGTGCTAAACTGTTAGTTTTAGTGATTTACAATAGATCCTCACTGACAGCCCTCTTGAGATCCACGACAGGAGGGCTACCTAAAAAAGTCCTCCCCCTAGGCTAAAATTTTGCAGAAAAAAATAATTTCGAGGAAAGGGTATGAACCCAGGTCACCTTCACACCACCATTTCCATTTACCCAAATCCTGGGTTTAAAGTTTAACAAGCACTTGGAAACAGCCAAATCCTCAGCCCTATGTTCTGCAAGTGAGAAAAGCAAGGGCTTCCGACCAACTAACAGTAGACTCTCACAATAATACTGCAATCACCGTGTTCTGCAAATCTGAAGGGATGAGAGAATGTGTCGAGTGCCAAGTACAGCGGCCCAAAGTCTGACAGAGAGCCCTCCAACTGTGTATTGCCAGAATGTGCCCTGTCCCCAAGGCTCCCGTTTTACGCATTTCTTACACACACCAGCTGCCGAAACCTTTCAGAGTCATCATCGCCTCGGCATTTTCAAACCCACATTTATCAATGGACCACTGAAGGGCTAAGATTCTAGGTTAATTTCTGGTGAATTTGGCCACAGCCTAGGGCAACTCCAACTCGGCAGATCCTTTCACCCAACCAGAAAGGTAGCTGTATTTCTCTGCAGGGCCCCCCAGCCCAAAATGGCCTAGCAAAGACAACTTACCTCCCCCCTCGCCATTTTGCAATCGTAACCACACCTACAGTGCGCGCCTCCCCTCCCCGTCATTCCGTCTGAAATACGCATGCGCCCCTCTCCCCTCCTAAAGCCAACCTTCACAATGTCGTCTCAAATACGCATGCGCGCCTTCACTTTCCCTTCCAACCGCGGCTGCCAACTGTGTACTGGGAATTCCGCTCTCTTAAATACGCACTCGATGCTCCCCCCCCACCCAAGCTTGCGCGTGCTTACCTCCCACTCTCCCCAGCTGGGGCCCCTTCCCGCTCACATCAGGTCTTCTCAAATACGTGTGCGCGATCCCGCGCCTCCCCCAACCTCCCCAATACACATGCGCACCAAGACCGTCCTCCCCTATTCCCTGCCCTCCTTCCTCCTTGGTTTCTTGTATATACATGCCTGATGCTATCGGGATGTGTCTCTCGCCATACTTGTGCCCCAGTGCTCAAGGAGAGCCACTACCAGCGTTTCCTAATGGAGGTAGGTGTGGTAAACTAGGGAAGTGGAATATGGGAAAGACGGCATTGCAGGTGACGGCAGAGAGCAAATCTAGATGGACTCTGAACCGGCCCCCAGGGAGGAGATGGCGTGCCCTCAGATTCCTTAATAAGACCCACCACCCTTAACAAAGGCCAAAAAAAAAAAAAAAAACCACCAAACAAACCTCTCATAATTGGATGAGCCTAGTCCTAAGGCCCACCCTTTAAACACACCTTCGGCTACGTAAGAGGAACTCCCAAAATATTTAAACAGAGAACGTCATGGGAAATAACAACGCTCCTGTGCCTCAACCCTGATTAGAAGAAAGGAGTCTGTATCCTTTCCCAATCGAAAGTAAATGTTCAATATCCTTTTGTAGGCCTGAGGCCCGTGCTGTCCCCCACTTATTCCTCTCGTGAACCGCGAGAATTCACAAATCAAGGGTCTCCCCGGCCCGAATTCCCTCCTCCCTCCTCCGTGTTCTTCTACGACGTTATTTTACCTCCTGGCTGAATCGAGTGTCGTAGCATGAATTCTTAGCGCTCGCCGCCGCAAGATATGGTGGACGGAGCAGCTGCACAGAGTTCGGAGATCCAGGGTGGTTGCACAAACCAAGGTGGAACTGGACAGCCGGCAGAGAACCAGCCGCGCCTCCAGCCGCAGCGCTGATGCCAGTTAAGATCTGCCTCTCCGGGATCGCCGCAGTGTACTTCTGGCGCATGCGCTAAGTACGCCCTCTTCTCCCCACCCCCACCCACTACTGCCTTTCAGAGGTTAACCCTCTGGCTTTCACGTTTTCCCTAGGGCCCTATCCCATCCGCTTTCTTCACCTATCTTCCCCTTGTTCCCACCGGCTTCCACCACCATCCCTTCTTCAGCCCATCCTTCTTTCGTCAATCCCTCTCCTATTCTTAGTTCCACTGTTTCACTTCCAAATCTCCTAGTTGCTCTTTGTGTTCTTTTTTTGTTGCTATAGCAGTTTTATTGAGATGTAATTTCGTGTCATACAATGCACCAATTTAAAGTGTACAATGCAATGGATTTTAGTGTATTCAGAGTTGTACAACCGTCACCACCATTTTAGAATTTTTCATTACTCTAAAAAGAAACCTCATCCCTATTAGTGTATCTTGTGTGCGTTGGTGGTATAGTGGTGAGCATAGCTGCCTTCCTATTAGTGTATCTTTGTGTTCTTTAAATTTTTGTTTAAATATGTAATGTTTTAACATCACCATTCTTATTTTTATACATGTAACAATGTGTCTTTTAACTATTTTTCCATGTTTCTAATTGTCTTTATCTTTTTAAATAAATGGACAGCCCTCATTTTTTTAAGTATTGTTAAAATTGAGGTCAGCACTTAATTCTTACAGATGGAGTTACTTGCTCTTTCCACTTCTCTTCCTTTTGACAAAACTTCCCTAATCTACAATGGTCCCATCTGAAGAGAAATTCAAAAAGGAGGCACAAGTTGTCAATTTTGAACCCTATAAAATACTTAGATTCCTGGGCCTACCTATTTGTCTGAACTTCCCAGTTCATACGCAGGTTCTTGGGAGCAGTAAAGGAGAAATTTGGAGAACTCTACTGTATCTATCCATTTTAGTCTAACATTCTATTTCCCTCTTTTCCCTCACCTTACCCTTTCTTAGAAGATGTGATGGTTAATTTTATGGGCCAACTTTGCTGGGCTATGGTGCCCAGATACGTGGTCAAATATTATTCTGGATGTTTCTGTGATGGTGTTTTTGGATGAGATTAACATTTAAATCCGTGGACTTTGAGTAAAGTAGATTGCCTCCCATACTGGGGGTGGCCTCATCCTTCAGTTGAAGTGCTGAATTAGAACAAAAGACTAACCTTTTCTAAGCAAGAGAGAATTCTGCCAACAGATAGCCTGTAGACTTGAACTGCAACACCATCTATTCCCAGATTTTGGACTTCACAGATAGATATAGATACATAATTATAATTATAGATATATAATTATAACCATGTTGGAGATATATATATATCATATTGGTATGGTCATATATATTCAGATATAGGTAGAGATATCATGTTGGTTCTGCTTCTCTGAAGAATCTTGACTCACATGGGGGGTTTCCTGAAACCTGTGAATACCCTGAATTGAGGTTGGGGTGCAGGGAGGAATGGTAGTCAAAAAGAATATTCTATTAAACCCTCGAATACAGCTTTGCCTTGTCAAATTGTACAGCAGCTAAATCTGACATAGAACTGGACTTAACTTTGCAAAAGCTGTCATTACAAGGATGTAAAACACCTGAGGAAATGAGTACCCTTGTCTTCTCAGAGTCGAATAATTTTTCCATGATGGCACAAGAACTCGTCTGTTCTTTGTGATTTTGAGGAATGAGGGAACAGGATAGCAGAGACTGGCAAGATGGTACAGTAACAAACTCATGTTAATAAAGGCCTTAATTTCATTGCTAAAAGTTAATTAGTTTGAATATGTGAACAAGATGGCTAAGAGACCAAGTAACAGGATTGATTCGTTTATTGACTCCTGATAAATTACTTGGAGAATGATCTGTTGCAACAAAATCCAGGCAGGGGGCAAATATAAGTTATACTAGGGCCTAGAATCCATCCACCCACTCTTGTGTATGGGCAATATTCCCATAATCTTGCTGGTTATAAAGCAAAGGTGTGTCACTTAAGAGGATGTGTATGTTTTTAAGGAGGTCATAATTATAAATTTGGGAGATGTTTTTAACAATCAGGATTCATTTCAAGGAGCAGAAAACCCATCTGTATTTTAGATGTAGGAAGGAATTTAATATAGAAAATCACATGTTTACAAACTATTTGGAAGGAAAAGAGGAACAGGTTCTAGGCGGAGTCCAAGGAATAACTCCTAGAAAAATATGGAACTGACCAACCAGAGTTCTCTCACCACTGCTACTGCTATCTCAGTCTTGCATGCACATTCCCCAGGCCCCACCCCAGGCCCCTGTCTTCCCTGAAGCCACCACCTTTCAAAAAATGACCTAACAGAGAACATGACTAAGACTTAGGATTCCTGAGGGGGAAAAGGGGTGAGGTGGCCACTTTGCCCCTGAGCCCATCCCCTCCCCACAGAATATGCATTTCTGGCAGCTGGACATTGAGGAATAATATGAGGCCTTCTGGTGGGGACCTGTCCTCTGGCTGGGGCTTGAAGGTGCCATTCTTGAGGGCTTGAAGTCCCCTCCCAATTCAATACATCCCCATCTGGCTTGAGGGGCCCTGGACTGAGTCTATGCATATGCAACATTAAAGGTAGGGGTCCTGGTCTTATGGGTTCTCTAGATGGGGGCTTCAAGTTGGTGTAAGCCATCTTCAATGTGTCTGTGTGCTTGAATCTGAGATCCAGAGTCCCAGAACTGGACTTAGGGGTCTTGGGAAAGCCAGGGGCTCGAATCAGAGATTCTCAGCCTACAGGCCCTTAAGACAGTGTTTAGGAAATCCAGAATGTGGGCTTGAAGGTTTAAGTACTCCCAGAAGAGGGATTACAGTGTTGCCACTGGGTCTATAGACTCCAGTCTAAGATAGTGAGTGTGAACCCTGAGGCCCAGGGTAATGGGGTCCCCATTAGAATTGGGAGAATGGATCATGGTTCTGGTGGCCCCACCTAGGGCAGAATTTACACAGTACCTCTCAAAACAAACAAAAACAAAAATAAAAAACGGACTAACCAGAGTTGCTATTATCTATGAGGCTATGACTGCATCCGTGAACTCCAGAATATACCAAAGCCAAAATGAAAAACCATCTGCTGTCACCACCATAACTGATTTTTGGCAAACAGTGCTGGTGAATGAACATTGAAATGTTATTTGTGCAGCAAGTCTGCACAATTTGCTTTCCAGCAGGAATGGGCAAAACGTAACTGGAAGATGCCACATTTGTCTTCCAAATCTTGAGGAGTTGATTCTGATTGATAGACCCTATTTTACATACAGAACTATGGCTGCAAGTGAGTATAGAAAGTGGAGTTTTTGACTTTCCAACTTCTCAAATGAGAAGGATAATTAAATGAAGATTGAATGAGCCAATCCAAAGTACCCAGCTCAGTGGTACATACAGTAAAGGGAGTATTCAACTGGGAATTTGGAAGCCTGGGATGTAGTCTTAGCTCTGTCACTATATTAATTTGATCTTGGGAAGATTACTTCCTCTCTTGGACCTAACAGAGTTTATCTAGTAATTATTCTGGAGAAATATTTTAAGCAAGAGAATGATGTGGTCAACTTTTCATTTTAGAAAATCACTTGGTCAAGAGATGATGTAGACCTGCTTTAGAGTAGTAGTGTGATGGAGATAAATGTGACACCTTGGAGAAATATTTAAAAGGTTAAAGCATTTTATAATGATAAAAGGGATGATTCATCAAGAAACTGTAACAACTAAAAACACATATGCACCTAACAAAAGATCCCCAAAGTGCTGGGGAAAAAACAGACAAAATTGAATAGATACATGAATAATCCAACAATAATAGTTGGAGACTTCAATATCCTATTCTCAATAAGGGATACTACAAGTAGACAGAAAATCAGCAATCAGAAAACTGGAACAATACTATCAGTCAAATTGACCTAACTGACATCTAGAGAATGTGCCAACCAATAGCAGCAGAATAAACATTCTTCTCAAGCACTCATGAAACATTTTCCAAGAGAGACCATTTGCTAGGTCATAAAACAAGCTTCAATAAATGTAAAATGATTGAAATTATACAAAGTATATTCTCCAATCATAATGGAATGAAATTACAAATCAATAACAGAAGGAAATTTGGGGAATTCACAAAAGTGTGGAAGTTAAATACTGCACTCCTGAATAACCAGTGGCTTAAAGAAGTAATCACAAGGAAAATTAATAAACACCTTGAGAAAAAGAAAACACAACATACTTTAAAGAAGCTTAAAGAAGTAATCACAAGGAAAATTAGTAAGCACCTTGAGAAAAAGAAAACAACATACAAAATTTATGGGATGCAGCTAAGGTAGTGTTCAGAGGGAAATATATAGCTGTGAATACCCATATTATAAAAACAAAAGGGATCTCAAATCGATAACCTTAAGAAACTGAACAAAGAGCAAACTAAGCATAAAGCAAGCAGAAGGAAAGAATAAAAATTGGAGTGAAAATAAGTGAAATAAAAAGTTAAAAAAAAACACTAGAGAAAACTGACAAAGCCAAAAGTGGCTTTTTCAAAGAGCAAGAAAATTGAAAAAAAAAAAAAAACAAAAAACATGGCTGAACTGGCCAAGAAAAAAGAAAAGACTCAAATTTCTAAAATCAGGAGTGAAAGAGAATGCATCATTACTGACCTTACAGAACTAAAAGGAATACTATGAACAACTGTATGCCAATAAATTAGGTAATCTAGATGAATTAAACAAATTCCCAGAAGACACAACTGCCAATGCTGCCTCAAAAAGAAATAGAAAACCTGAATAGAGCTACAACAAACTAAATTAGTATTTTACAGAATTCCCACAAGAAAATCCCAGGCTGAGATGGCTTACCTAGTGAAAATTTCCAAACATTTAAAAGAGAAATAGTATCAATTCTTTACAAACTATTCCAAAAAGTAGAAGATGTGGAAGGTCCTCAAAAATCATTCTTTGATATCAATATTACCTTGAAATGGCAACCAGATATATCATTATCATCATCATAAACATGCTACATGTCAACATTCTTTATCGATAAAGATACAAAAATACTCAAGAAAATACTAGCATACCAAATCCAGCAGCATAAAGAAAGGATTATACACCTTGATCAAGTAGTATTTATCTGACGAATGTAGGGTTAGATGAACATAAAAATCAACATAATACACCACATTAATGGAATAAAAGACAAAACTACATGATCATCTCAATAGCCACGAAGACATTGACAAGATCCAATGAACTTTTATGATAAAAAGTGCTTAGCAAACTTTCCTATTTGCTTAGCAAAACTATTCCTATAGGAGGGAACTTTCTCAATCAGATAAAGGGCATCTACCAAGAACTCACAGCTAACATCATACTTAATGGTGAGACTACATTTTCCCCTTAAGGTCAGGAACAAGACAATAATGCCCACTTTCACAACTTCTATTCAACTGGTGGTTCTAGCAAATGCAAAAAGTCAAGACAAACTCAAGAGATGCAGAAAAAGCTTTTGACAAAATTCAACACCCCTTGATGATAAGAACATTCAACAAAGTAGGAATTGAAAAGAACTTCTTCACCTGAAAAAGAATGTGTATAAAATACCCATAGCTAACACCATACTTAATGGTCTTAAAGACTGAAAGATTTCCCCCTAAGATCAGGAATAAGACAAGGATGTTGGTTCTCACCACTTCTATAACATTGTACTGAAAGTTCTAGTCAGGGCAATTAGGCAAGAAAATGGAATAAAGGACACCCAGATTGGAAAGGAAGAATTCAAACTATCTCCACTTGCAGATGACATAATCTTGTCTATCGAATCCTAAGGAATCCACTAAAAAACTATTGGTACTCTAAATCAGTTCAGTTTATCAAGGTAGCAGGATAAAAGATCAATATACAAAAATAATTGTATTTTTATATACTAGCAATGAACAACTCAAAAATGAAATTAGGAAAATAATCCCATTTACAATAGCATCAAAAAGAATGAAATACTTAGAAAAAATTTAACAAAAGATGTGTAAACTTACACACTGAAAACCACAAAATATTATTGAGTGAAAATAAAAACCTAAATAAATGACACAACATCCTGTGCTCATGAATTGGATGACTCAATATTGTTAACACTCTCCAATTCTATCTATAGGTTCCACAATATATATCAAAATCTAATTTGCCTTTTTTTTTGCAGAAATTGACAAACTGATACTAAAATTCATAAGGAAATGCAAGAGACTCAATAGTCACAACATTTTGGAAAAGAGGGGCAAAGTTGGAGGCCTCTAACTAATTTCAAAACAAAATACAAAACTACAGTAATGAAGACTGTGTGGTACTGGTATAAAAGTAGCCATATAGATCTGTAAAATAGAAATGAGGTAAACGTATGAGAAACTAAGGAAATGAAGAATGACAATAACTAACTCCAGGAGACAAAAAGCTGTGCAGCTGGTGAAAATTGATCAGAGTATTCATGGCTGAGCCATGAGTAGCATTTACATACTTATAGTTATGTAAATGTTGGATATTCTCCTAATATTAGGAGAAAGGTGAAACAGTGGGGGGTGGGGGGGTGGAGAACTTGAAATGTGTTAAGTGTATGATGTGGACCAAAAGATGGTGTAGGTAACAGAGGGCTAAATGTTCATTCTCTGAAATGGAAAACCATAGATAAGTTGAAACATCTAAAATTGAAACATGAAGAACTCATAAGCATTATCTAAAGTTATGACTCTTTAATTCAGTGTGTTTTGAAACTGTCAGTTATAATCATGTAATGTATTTAAGAGATCAATGTAATGGGTCGCCACCAGCATTTATTACAACATGAGTAAAAAACATCATAGCCAAACTATGGAAAAAGCCCAAACATCCATCAACTGATGAATGGATAAAGAAGAGGTCATATATATACATGAATATACAATGAAATATTACTCAGCCATAAAAAAGAATGAAATCTTGCCATTTGCAATGACGTGGATGGAGCTACAGAGTATTATGCTAAGTGAAATAAGTCAGTCAGAGTAAGACAAATACCATATGATTTCACTCACATGTGGAATTTAAGAAACAAAACAGATGAACATAGGGGAAAGAAAAGAGAGGCAAACTAGGAAACGGACTCTTAACTATACAGGACTAGCTGAGGGTTACTGGAGAGGAGGGGAGGATGGGTTAAATAGGTAATGTGTATTAAGGAGGGCACTTGTTGTGATGAGTACCAGCTGTTGTATGTAAGTGATGAATCACTAAATTCTACAACTGAAACTAAAATTACACTGGATGTTAATATTAACTGGAATTTAATAAAACCTTGAAAAAGAAAAAATATAAAACTAGGGTGTTTGCCTGATGGGGGAAAAAAAGAGTGGCAGGTGATCACAAATTCATCACTTATCTTTGAAATTTCATATTGCCTTCCCATATATTAAACTGAATTAGATTTTTAGGATTTTAAGCCTCAAGAAAAACAGGAAAGAATATATTTTCTTATAGAAATCATTTGCCCTCCTAATTCAAAATTTATACCATAGTGTCTACTGTACTATACATATCAAATTAATATTAATTTCCTCTTTCCCCTTGTCTTACCCAACAGTCCCAGGCTAGGCAAATACAGCTGGTGGTGTAATGAACCTAAGGTATATAGATATAGACATATAAATTTCACTGTTACTTCATCATTTTAAGTTCCCTTTTGCCATGTACAACTTTTAATACATTCCAGTGTGTAGCTTACATTACATATGATCCTACTTTTTATGTGGGCTCTTTATTAAATATATTGGAAGTTTCTAAATTAAAAAAAAATTAATTGGATAGAGAACTTGTTAGATTTTCTACTTGTATCAGTTATATAAGAAATTCATAGAAATTTTATAAGAAACTCTATAAGAAATTCATCCATTATATTAGGTTATCAAATTTATTGGCATAGTAAATTATTCTTTTAATATCTAAAATAAAAGAAAACATCAAAGTGAATTGCACACATTAAAGGTAAATATTTTTTTCTTAAACTTATTTGAGTTATAACACACACACATATCCTCTGTTGCAATGTAAAATGCAAGTCTTACTTCATGTCCCAATTAAAGCTATTTGAAAATCAATGCTCTTAACTATGGGCATGTATTACTTTAATAAAAGTATAAACCTTAGGGGGGGGTTAAACATGATAATAAGGTTAATTTAATAAGCATATATCAAATTTTGAACCAGGGAGAGAATTTTTGCTTTTTGAAACCATTTATGCAGAATCATTTAATTGTTTAGGAATAAAACTCATTTCATTACTCTATATATGGTGATTGCCCATGCTCTTTGGCTCTAAATGTATTAATTTTTGAAAATATTTATCTTTGTCATTGCATTTATGGAATCAGTTGTACATCCCAATCAAGTCACATTCAAAATAAAGACCAACTGCTACATTTACTATTCTCATGCCTATGCTTTACCAAATACATTTGTATTGGCTGCCTGGAAAAAATTCATAAGCAAAACATATAGTTAACTAGTAGCTGAAGGAAAAATATTTATTGTACAGTTTAAAAATTACCAACAAACTAAATTCATTTCAAAAATTGTAAAGTATAGAAAAGGAAAATAAGGAGAAAAAATTGTATTCAATCATATAGCCCCAAAATAGCTATGGTGGATATTTCAGTACCTACTTTTCCATACTTATTTTTATAGCTATATAAATGAACATGTCCATAAATCTTTATATGGTTTTTGTAAGATATAAACAATTTGGAAAACAACAGGAAATCTGTCCAATATTTAAATTACAGTTTTGTAATTTAGTTTCCAAGTAATAATGTATTCTTTATACTGAATGCTTCAATCGGGTTATGTTTCATAACTTAAATGCTGGTGATTATATTGAAAACTAACATTCCTGCAATAAAATATGGAAGAATGTGAGTAAATCTCACTGTGGCATTTTAAAGATTTTTTTTCTGCTTTATGTATCTCATATCTTTGTGGATGTTTGTATTTTATTTTTTAAAACAAAAAAGGAAGTTAGTCTACTTTGCTATAATTTGTTTCTTTCATGTACTGGATTAGATACATCTCATACATATTTTTCCTATGTCCATAGGGCATATATAAAAACTGGTCATCTACTAGATCACGGAGAACACCTAATTCTTTTTTTTTTCCAATATATGAAGTTTATTGTCAAATTGGTTTCCATACAACACCTAGTGCTCATCCCAAAAGGTGCCCTCCTCAATACCCATCACCCACCCTCCCCTCCCTCCCACCCCCCATCAACCCTCACTTTGTTCTCAGTTTTTTTGTTTTTTTTTAATTTTTTTTTCAACGTTTATTTATTTTTGGGACAGAGACAGAGCATGAACGGGGGAGGGGCAGAGAGAGAGGGAGACACAGAATCGGAAACAGGCTCCAGGCTCTGAGCCATCAGCCCAGAGCCCGATGCGGGGCTCGAACTCACGGACCGCGAGATCGTGACCTGGCTGAAGTCGGACGCTTAACCAACTGCGCCACCCAGGCGCCCCGAGTTCTCAGTTTTTAAGAGTCTCTTATGCTTTGGCTCTCTTCCACTCTAACCTCTTTTTTTTTTCCTTCCCCTCCCCCATGGGTTTCTGTGAAGTTTCTCAGGATCCACATAAGAGTGAAACCATATGGTATCTGTCTTTCTCTGTATGGCTTATTTCACTTGGCATAACACTCTCCAGTTCCATCCATGTTGCTACAAAGGGACATATTTCATTCTTTCTCATTGCCACGTAGTACTCCATTGTGTATATAAACCACATTTTTTTTTATTTATTCATCAGTTGATGGACATTTAGGCTCTTTCCATAATTTGGCTATTGAGAGTGCTGCTATAAACATTGGGGTACAAGTGCCGCTATGCATCAGTACTCCTGTATCCCTTCGGTAAATTCCTAGCAGTGCTATTGCTGGGTCATAGGGTAGAAGACCTAATTCTTAATATAAGAAATCCTACAGGGTACATTGTCTGAGCAGGGAGGGATTCAAACAAACTTGAAGACCCAAGTATTTTTTTTTTTTTTAATCAGGAAATACCATCACTCAGCCATGCTTTTCACTTCAAGAATGGAAGGAAAAGTCAGGCGGGAAGGGCAGCTGGAATGCCTGTGACACGTGAGTGGGGTCGTGCGCAAACCTTGTGTGATGTCACTGAGGCACCTAGAGAAAAACGGCCACTTGTTTCTAAGCCGCCCTAAGGAGAGGTGCGTCGGAGCCTCAGGGGCAGTGGTGGGCCCGCTCGCCCTAAGATCTCACCATCGCCATGAGCAATAAGGAATGCTTCAAGTGTGGACGCTGTGGCCACTGGGCCCGGGGATGCCCTAGAGGAGGAGGAAGTCAAGGGCGTGGAGCTAGAAGCCATGGCAGAGGTTCCCAGTGCAGTTCCACCAACCCGTCTGACATCTGTTACCGCTGTGGTGAGTCTGGTCATCATGCTAAGAATTGTGATCTTCTCGAGGACATCTGCTACAACTGTGGGAGAAGTGGCCACATCGCCAAAGATTGTATTGAGCCTAAGCGAGAGAGAGAGCAGTGTTGTTACACTTGTGGCAGACCAGGCCATCTGGCTCGTGATTGTGACCGTCAGGAAGAGCAGAAGTGCTACTCTTGTGGTGAATATGGCCACATTCAGAAAGACTGCACCCAAGTCAAATGCTACCGGTGCGGTGAGATTGGCCACATGGCCATCAACTGCAGCAAGACGAGTGAAGTCAACTGCTACCGCTGTGGCGAGTCTGGACATCTGGCGCGGGAATGCCCCACTGAGGCTACCGCTTAATTTTTTTTCCTTTGTCCCTCCCTCCTTTTGTTGATAGATAATTGTATTATTTTCTCTCAAACCATTTCACTGACCAAAAGTTGATAGATGGAGGCTACTCCCAGGCTAGAAGGAAAGGGCTGGAAAAAAAAATCTCCAAATAAGTTGTTCACTTTTAGATGTCTTATACTGTAATTAATGGGTTTCTGCACCATTGGTGAATCTGATTATTGGACAGTCATTCTGGGTATCAGCCAATTTCTAGGTTCTTTGTGTTTTGCTTTAGCATTTAATTAAGGGCTACTACTGTGTGCCAGCCCCTGTTGGAGGAATTGAGGATATATCAGTGAACAAATAAGATCGAGTTTGGGAACATAGGCCTAGAATCTATTGAAAAATAATATAGTGTGTCAGTGGAGATAAATTGCTGTAGAGAAAAAGAACACCAGGTAAAAGAATGGAATGTGCATGGGGAGGGGACATGTGGTTCTGTCTTAGATACACAAAGTACCCTGAGATGACATTTCCTCAGAGATTCATTGCATAAATAAAGCTGATTCTGAAAATGTGTATGACCTTGCTAAATAACTTTAACTTTATTATATATTGATTGCTTTGAATTTTCTGATCTCATTAGCTTTTAAATAACATTGAAAGACATCTTTACCTGGCCCTACAAAGAGTGTATAGTTTAGTGAAAATAAACCAGAAAAATATGTATAATGTATGTAAGTAGCTTTGAGACAGAGAGCAATGACAAAAAACCAAAAAAAAAAAAACCTTCAGAAAAAATTGTTGACATAAACCTACTTATTGGAAAGTTTGGACTTAAATATTTTTTAAAATCTAGGAAGTGTAGACATTAAGATTGGAACTTTGGCGATTAAAAAAAATGCTCATTTTCATAGATAGGAAAGTTATATTTATATTTAAGAGTTTCTGAAAAATGTATTGTCACAGTTATAAAAATGTTCAGTTTCATATGCTGAAATCTATTTTTAAAAATCAAATCTGAAAAGCAATTGAAGTTCAATAAAATAGAAGACACTTTTAAGGGGCGCCTGGGTGGCTCAGTCGGCTAAGCATTCAACTTCATCTCAAGTCATGATCTCATGGTTCCTGAGTTCAAGCCCCATGTCAGGCTCTGTGCTGACAGCTCAGAGCCTGGAGCCTGCTTTGGATTCTGTCTCTCTCTCTCTCTCTCTCTCTCTCTGCCCCTTCCCTGCTCGTGCTCTGTCTCTCAAAAATAAACATTAAAAAAAATTTTTTTTAATTAAAAAAAAAGAAAAGGCACTTCTAAATTCTAAATAAAGGGGCGCCAGAGTGGCTCAGTCCGTTAAGCGTCTGACTCGTGGTTTTGGCTCAGGTCATGATCTCATGGTTCATGAGTCCAAGCCTGCATCAGGCTCTTCGCTATCTGATAGTGCAGAGCCTACTTGGGAATCTCTTTCTCTCTCTCTCTCTCTGCCTTCCTGCACTCTATCTTTCAAAATAAACAAACATACAAAAATAAAAATAAATTCTAAATAAAACCTGGGATGGTGGAGGTAACTATTGTGTCAAGAAAAAAATTGAAGTTGTAATGAAAAAATGATTTGAAAATAATAACTACACATTAAATCCCAAGGATCTGATGGAATTTATACTAGAAAAGATAGTGTAGGGGCGTCTGGGTCGCTCCGTCAGTTAGGTGTCTGACTCTTGATTTTGACTCAGGTTATGATCTCTCGGTTCGTGGGTTCAAGCCCCACATTAGGCTCTGTGCTAGGAGTGAGGAGCTTGCTTGGGATTCTCTCTCTCTGTCCCTCTCCCATTTGCATGCATACTTGTGCTTGCGTGCGTGCTCTCTCAAAATAAATAAACCTAAAAAGAAAAAGATAGTGTAGAAGGTACAATTTTTGCTCCATAAATTCATGAGGTCAAGGAAATGTAACTGATTTTATAACTGAAGCCACAACCTTTTATGAACCTTTATAAAACCTGATGTATAATCCTTCATTCCCATCTAAAAGATTCCTTCAATACAGCTGAGTTTCAACTTCTGTGACCCTCTTGGCCTCCTAGAAATTGATTCTGTTACTCTGTGCTGTCACAACAAAATAAACTCAGGCACACCCCCAGCCCCTATGTGAGGCAATCTCCGTTCAATCTGCCAATTCACAACATGAAACCCCTGCATCACACTGAACCAAACAAATTCTCATTTGTGATGTGGGTCTGAGCTCTAGGAAAGAATTAATACAGATTTCTGCATTTGAATCCCCCCTCCCAAACCATCTGGAATTTCTTTTACTGTGTCCTCTGAGGTTTGTCCCAGAGCTGGAGGGGGAAGATAAGCTATCTTCCTTTATAAAGGACACACTCAGCTTTTAAATCCTCTTTACATTCCCCCTAGGCAATGTTTCTAGTTTAAGAGGAAAGGAAGCCTTATTTTGACTCATTAGTATCCCTGTTTCAGAAGTTACAAAATGGCAGCCATTTACTGAATCAGGTCCATAGTATGTTTAGTCTGACCCATATATTAACAATATTCATGAATTAGATGTCAACATTTAAAAATTAGAACATTTTCCATAGAAATTCTTATTTTTTTGGTCTCTCTGGAACAAAAAACAAAGATCAGGAAGCAATAGGTACCCATTTCTGTGAATCTTGGAAAAACCCTGGAAAGCATTTCTCATTAACTTTACCTGCCAGGCCCCTCCAGTTGCTTCAGTCTATAACCTTTGCTGTATGCTTGGGGATAGGGGTAAACAACTACCTAACACTCACCACACAAGCTTATTATTATTATTTTTTTTAATGTTTATTTATTTTTGAGAGAGAGAAAGAGACAGAATGCAAGCAGGGGAGGAGCAGAGAGAGAAGGAGACACAGAATCCAAAGCAGGTTTCAGCTGCCATCTCAGAGCCCAATGTGGGGCTTGAAGTCACAGACTGCAAGATCATGACCTGAGCTGAAGTCGGATGCTTAACTGACTAAGCCACCCAGGTGCCCCTCACTACACAAGTTTAAATAAAGCTGTTTATATTCTCATATTTGTAGATACAATCAGGAAAGCACATTATATCAATAGAGGCTAAAAAGACATTTTATCTAATTCAAGTTACTTTCTAATTTAAAAACAAAATAAAACATCTCCTAGAAAGTAACTTACAGTAGGGTTTCATGGGACTTCTGCTTCCAAGAAGATTGAATAGATATACTTTTACCTATTCTTCCCATTCAGTTCAATAAAAACCTTGAACATTATAAAACAAACATAAAAAGAGTCTGAAAGGTAGAGAGAAAAAGATGGGCAAGTGCTTCCAGATCAAAGGAACTACATAGCAGTGAGTTCCCAGAGCAGTGGGTTTTCTTTTTGCCTCATATATCCTGGACTTGAAGCTGAAGAAGCTAGCAACCCAGGAATTTTAACAGGCCCAGAAATAAAAAGCCCCAACAAAAGCCTACTTTGACGAGCCAAAGGGCCAGGAGAGAGGCAACTTAGAAAGATAGAAAACTTTTAGACAGTAACTGCTCTACTTTAGCCAAACATCACAAGTAAAACTATGGCCCCAGGGTCGCCTGGGTGGCTCAGTTGGTTAAGTGTCTGACTCTTGATTTTGGCTCAGATCATGATCTCACGGTTTCTGAGTTTGAACCCCTTGTAGGGCTCTGCACTGACAGTATGAAGCCTGCTTGAAATTCTGTCTCTGCCCCTCCCCCACTAGCACTCTCTGTCTCTCTCAAAATAAACAAAGTTAAAAAAACACCTATGGCCGCATCCCCACCAGCAAAGGCCTAATTAGGATCCAAGACTTACATCCTGATATAATTGCAATAAAGTGCCCCAGCACCTCAGTTGGAGTACTGTCCACAGAAAGCCCAGTGGTAATGAAGTGACTTTTTGAAAATATTTTACAAATTGATAAACCTCTAGCAAGACTAACAAAGAGAAAAAAAAGAGGAGACATAAATTACCAATGTCAGGAATGAAATAAGGGATATCACTATCAAGCCTGCAGACATCAAAGGAATAATAAAGGATTACGGTGAACAACTCTATATACATAAATTACACAACTTAGATAAAATGGACCAATTCTTTGAAAAACACAAACTATCACAACTCACCCAATATAAAATGGATAGTGTGACTAGCTCTATAACTACTAAGGAAATTGAATTAGTAATTAAATATTCCCCTCAAAAAATCTCCAGGCCTATGTGATTTCACTGTAAAATTCCACCAAACTTTTGAGAAAAAATTCATACCAATAAAAAGCCTCAAGAAAAGCTTAATTTTACTATCTAAGGATAGGCAGCCTAGAAGGATAAAAAATAGAAGATGAAGGAACATCTTTTGATACATTTTATAAAACTAGAATTACCTTAATAGCAAAATTAGACAGTGACCATGAAAGAAAAACTACAGATCAATATCCTTTATGAATATAAATGCAAAAATCCTTAGCAAAATATTAGCAATTAAAATTCAGCAATATATTAAAGGAATTATATACATCATAACCAAATGAGATTTTTTCCAAGGATGCAAGGCTGGTTCAATATTCAAAAATCAATAAATGTAAGCCAACATATTAATAAGCTAAAGAAGAAAAACCACATAGTCATGTAAAATTAATGCAGGAAAGGCCTTTGATAAAATCCAACGTTCATTCATTATATAAACTCTCAGAAAAATGGGAGTAGAGGGAACTTCCTTGACATGATAAAAAACATCTACAAAAACTATGGTTAACATTATATTTAATAGTGAAAGACAGAATACATTTCTTTGGAGGTCAGGAAAAAGGCAAGGCTATAGGCTGTCACCACTCTTATCACAAGTTGAAGTTAGTGCCATAAGATAATAATGGGAAATGGAAGGCATACAAAGTGAACAGGAAGAGTTAAAGTTATTCCTTTTGGCAGGTGACATGAGTGTCTACTTAGAAAATCCCAAGTAATCACCAAAAAAACCCTCCTAAAAGTAATAATTTCAACAAGGTTGCAGGGTACACAAAAAACACAAAACTCTATTGTATTTTTATATCCTAGCAATGAATACATGAATACTGAAATTAAAAATTCAATACCAGTTATAATCACTCAAAAAAAAGAAATACCTAAGTGTCAATTTAATAAAACATGTACAATAATTGCATACTGAAAGGTACAAAATGCTGATGAAAGAAATCAAAGATCTAAATAAACAGACAGACATGTTAATGCAAATCCTATCAAAATCTCAGCAAGATTTGGGGTGCTTGGGCGGCTCAGTTGGTTAAGCACCTGGCTTGATTTCAGCTAAGGTCATGATCTCATGATTGTGAGATCAAGCCCTGCATCAGGCTCCATGGAGCCTGCTTAGGGTTCTCTCCCTCCCTCTTTCTCAGCCTCTCTCCTGCTTTCTCTCTCTCTCTCTCTCTCTCTCTCAAAAGAAAGAAATGAACGTTAAAAAAATTCTCAGCAAGATTTTTTTTGTATATATAGATTATTCATTTATAGGCAAAGGCAAAGTAGAATAGTTAAAGCAATTTTGAAAAACAAGAATAACATGGGAGGAATTGGTCTATCTAATTTCAAGACTTATTTTATTGCCATAGTAATCAAGACTGAGTGGTATAGGTGGAGATATAGACATGTGTAGATCAATGTAACAAAATAGAAAACAGGAGTAAATTCTTATGAATATGCACAACTGAACTGTGATAAAGGTGTACAATCAATTCAATGGAGTAAAAAAAAAAAGGAACCTTATCTTAAGTCTCACATCATACACAAAAATCAACTAAAAAAATCAATCACAGACTTAATTGTAAAATTTAAACTATAAAAGTTTTAGGGAAAAGAAAAAAATTTTGGGGAATCTACAGGTAAGTGATAAGTTCCTAGGCATGACCACAAAACAAGACCATTAAAGGAACAATTGGTAAATT
This sequence comes from Prionailurus viverrinus, assembly GCF_022837055.1. Taxonomy (NCBI): domain Eukaryota; kingdom Metazoa; phylum Chordata; class Mammalia; order Carnivora; family Felidae; genus Prionailurus; species Prionailurus viverrinus. Next base: position 613,648 of record NW_025927617.1, read on the forward strand.
GGACATCATCAAATTTCAAAACTTTTGCTCTGAAATACCCAACTGACAGAATGAAAAGACAAACTGCAGAATTGAAGAAAATATAAACAACATATCCAACAAAGGATTAGTATGTAGAATATATCAAGCAACTCTCAAAACTCAACACTTGCAATTTCAAATAATCCAATTAGAAAATGGGTAAAACACATGAAGAGACATTTCACTAAAGAAAATACACAGAGATCAAATAAAGAAACATTAAAATGTTCAACATCATTATCCACTAGAGAAATGCAAGTAAAAGCCACAGTAAGATACCATAATATATTTATCAGGATTGCTAAAACAAAAAATAGTGACAACATCAAATGTTGGCAAGAATGTAGAGAAATTAGATTATTCATACATTGCTGGTAGGAATATAACATGGTACAGCCACTCTTGAAAATAGTTTGGCAGATTCTTTAAAAAGTACACATGCAATCACCATACAACCCAGCAATTGCACTCTTAGGCATCTAACCAGAATAATGAATACTGATATTCACATAAAAGCCTGTACACAAATGTTCTTAGCAGCTTTATTTGCCAAAAACTTGAAACAATGCAGCTGTAGTTCAATAAGTGTATGGTTAAACTGTGATTATATCCATAATGGAACATTACTCAACAATAAAAAAGAATAAACTATCAATTGATAAACATATGAAGATGAATCTCCAGAGAAATAACATTGAGTGAAAAAGCCAATACCAAAAGGTCATATACTGTATGCACCACTTATGTAATATTTGTGAAATCATACAGTTATAGAAATGGAGAACAGACTAGTGATCATTGGGAGTTAGGGAGGGAGAGTGATGTTATAAGATGTTACCATTGGAGAAAACTTGGTACATGAGATATTTATGTATTACTTCCAACAATTATATATAAATCTGTGATTGTCTTAAAAAAAGTTTAATTAAAATCTAAAAAAAATTTTTTTTACATTCATTTATTTTTGAGAATAGAGACAGAGTGCAAGTGGGGGAAGGGCAGAGAGAGAGGGAGACACAGAATCCGAAGCAGGCTCCAGGCTCTGAGCCATCAGCACAGAGCCTGATGCGGGGCTTGAACTCATGAACCGTGAGATTGTGACCTGAGCCCAAGTCGGACACTCAACTGACTGAGCCACCCAGGCGCCCCTTAATTAAAATTTTTAAAATATTTATTTATTTTTGAGAGAGACAGAGCATGAGTGGGGGAGGGTCAGAGAGAGATACACACACAGAATCCGAAGCAGGCTCCAGGCTCTGAGCTGTCAGCACAGAGCCCTACATGGGTCTCAAACTCACGGACTGCAAGATCATGACCTGAGCCGAAGTCGGATGCTTAACTGACTGAGCCACCAAGGTGCCCTTGAAAGTTTAATTTTAAAATATAGGGCTTCACAGTAGAAAAACCTGACAAACACTGCCCAAAGCAGGTGATCAAGTTCAACATGCACAGTCACAAATAATGTTGATAGTATGTACTCATTTTTTTAATTTAGTTTTTAATTCTTGTATAGTTAACATACAGTATTACATTAGTTTCAGGTGTACAACATACTGATTCAACGATTGTGTACATTGCTCAGTGCTCATCATGATAAATGTTTTCTTTAATCCCCATCACCTACTTCATCCATCTCCCCACCCACCTCCCCTCTGGTAACTATAAGTTTGTTCCCTAGAGTTAGGAGTATATTTCTTGGTTTGTCTCTCTCTCTTTTCTTTTTCTTTTCCTCATTTTTTTTTGTTTCTTAAGTTCCACATATGAGTGAAATAATATGGTATTTGTTTCTTTGACTTGTTATGCTTAGCATTATACTTCGTAGCTCCATCTATGTTGTTGAAAATGGCAAAAATCTCATTCTTTTTTATGGCTGAGTAATATTCCATTGTGTATATATACCACATTTTCTTTATCCATTTATCTATTGATGGACACTGGGACTGTTTCCATAATTTGGCTACTACAAATAATGTTGCAATAAACATAGGGGTACGTGTATCCTTTTGAATTAGTGAGTTTGTAATTGGGGGTAAATGCCCAGTAGTGTGATTACTGGATTGTAGGGTAGTTCTAGTTTTAACTTTTTGAGGAACCTCCATGCTATTTTCCATAGTGGCTCCACCAGTTTGCATTCCCACAAACAGTGTGTGAGGGTTCCTTTCTCCACATCCTTGCCAATGCTTGTTGTTTTTTGTGTTTTTGATTTTAGCCATTCTGACATGTGTGAGGTGATAACTCATTGTAGTTTTGATTTGTATTTCCCTGATGATGAGTGATGTTGAGGTATGTACCCATGATAGATTGTTATTAAAATGATACTTCATCTTGCAATCTTTCTCCTCCAAACATGTAACCCTAGTCTAATCATGAGAAAAAACATCAGGCAAACTCTGAGAGAAAGGATTTTTGCAAAATACAGGACAAGTACTCCTCAAAACTGTCAAGGTCATCAAAGTTAAGAGCAGCATCAAAATGATCACAGCCAAGATGAGTCTAAGGAGGCATGACAACTAAATGTAATGAGATGTCCTGGATGGAATTCTGGAGCAGAAAAAAAGACATTAGTTATAAACTAAGGAAATCTGAATGAATTATGAATCTTAGTTAATAGTTAGGTGTCAATATTGGTTCATTAATTATTACAAATATGCTATAATGATAAAAACTGTTAATAGGGGAAACTGGATGCAAGGTATATGGTAATTCCTTATACTATCTTCTCAATTTTTTTTTTGTAAATCTAAACTGTTCTAAGAAATAAAGCGTATTAAAAATTAGGGATCTGGGGCACCTTGGTGTCTCAGTCGGTTAAGCATGCAGCTTCAGCTCAGGTCATGATCTTGCAGTTTGTGAGTTTGAGCCCCACGTCAGGCTCTGTGCTGACAGCTCAGGGCCTGGAGTCTATTTCAGATCCTGTGTTTCCCTCTCTCTGCCCTTCCCCTGCTCACACACTCTCTCTCTGTCTCAAAAACAAATAAACATTAAAAAAATTTACAAAAAATTAGGGCTCTTGAGTGAGAGGATTCTGGGAAGATGGTGGGGTAGGAAGCAATAGGAATCTGTCTTCCCTCCTAGACAATTGCACTGGCAGAAACTGTCTTATGTAACTATTTTTGAATTCTGGAGTGTATTGAAAGATCAAAACTTTCAGGGGAAGGCTTGGATGGCAAATTATAGTCAATTTTGGTCAATTTCAGCTCTTAACACAGTAGCAGCCACAGGCAGGCAGCTGTGCATGGGTTCCTGGAGCAGCTTGCACACAGCTTGCCAGGGTAAGCAAAAAGGACCCTGTCCTCCAAATATCAGGGATATGCCTTATGATCACCAAATACTGCTTCTAGTCACAGAGGTACAGACAAAAAAGCAGTGCCTATTGTTGCATCTTCCTGCATTTTTGCAAACTCAATTCCCTTTGGCTAAAATGACACCCAGTGGATTTAAAAGGCAGGTGCCCTTTACCTCCTCCCCTCTTGGTTTCTCTCTTTTTCCCCTTTCGACAGCTAGACATTAGAGATAAGGACATTTTTTAAAACTAACATATATGGGTAAATTAGAAAGTGATTATGCATGCCCACAGAAAGACTCGAAAAAGACCTGAGAAGATCTTAAGTTTCTCCCATGGAATGAATATCAGCATAAAGACAGCCTAAAACACGATAATAATAATATAGCAAAAAACAGACAACTCTGTGGAATGGGGCGAATCTAATTTCCAGAATTACCACATTATTAGATTCAAATGTCCAGTTACAAAATAATCATGAGGCTACAAGGAGAAAGGAATTATGACCCATTCAAAAGAAAAAAGAATCAACAGAAATTGTCCCTGAAAAAGACTTGATGACAAATCTACTAGAAAAATACTTTAAAAAACAGTCTTAAAGATGTTCAATTACTTGGAGGAAGATGTGGATAAAGTCATGAAAATAATGTATGGACAAAATGGAAATATCAATAAGGAGGTAGAAAATCTAAAAAGAAACCAAAAAGAAATTTTGGAGATAAAAAGCACAATAACTAAAATAAAAAATTCACCAGAGGGATTCAAAGAGAGATTTGAACAGGCCTAAAAATGAATCAGCAAACTACAAGATGCAGCGCCTAAAAATGAATCAGCAAACTACAAGATGGGGCCAAGGAAGGTACTGAGTTTGAAGAACAGAAATATTGATGAAAAGTGAACAGAGCCTAAGGGACCTGTGGGACACTATTAAGAAGCTCAACATACACATTGTGGGAGTCCCAGAGGGAGAAGAGAGAAGACAGAGGCAGAGAAAGCATTTGAAGAAATCAGGGCTGGAAACTTTCCAAATTTGATGAAATACATGAATACAAACATCTGAAATGCTCAATGAATTCCAAGTAAGATGAACTCAAAGGGACGAAATTTTCAAGTGCCAAAGAAAAAGAGAATATTGAAAGCAGCAAGGGAGAAACAAGGGAATCTTCAATAAGATCATCAGCAGGCTTCTCATCAAAAACTTTGGAGGTCAAAGGTGGTGAGCTGATATAATCAAAGTGATAAAGGAAAAAAAAAACATCAACCAACAATTCTATATTCAGAAAAACTATCCTTCAAAAATGAGGGAAAAAAGCATAGGAGACTCTTAAAAACTGAGAAGAAACTGAGGGTTGATGGGGGGTGGGAGGGAGGGGAGGGTAGGTGATGGGTATTGAAGAGGGCATCTTTTGGGATGAGCACTGGGTGTTGTATGGAAACCAATTTGACAATAAATTTCATATATTAAAAAAATGAGGGAGAAATCAACACATTCCTAGGTACACAAAAGCTGAGGGAGTTTGTTACCACTAGATCAGTCCTGTAAAAAGTCCTCAAGGGAGTCCTCTAAAACACTAGGCAGTAACTTGAAGCCATATGGAGAAATAAAGATTTCAATAAAGGTAAAAAGTAGGCATTTATAAGAGTTAGAATTATTGTAACTTTGGTTTGTAACTCCAAATTTTTTTTCTACATAATTTAAGAAGCTAACACATTTAAAAAGATAATTAGTTTATGTTTTGTGACACAGAGTGTATAAAGATGAAATTTTGTGACATCAAAAACTGAAAGGGGTGGAGACAGAGTTGTGAAGGAGCAGAGTTTTAATATGTTATCAAAGTTAAGCTGTTATAAGTAGAAATTAGTGTTATAACATTAAGATGTTTAATATAGTCCCCTTGGAAACCACAAAGAAAACACCTATATATACATAAAAGTAAATGAGGAAGGAAATTAAACGTTTCACTACAAAAATCAACTAAACACAAAAAATGACAGTAATGCAGGCAATGAGGACAAAAAAGCCATAAGACATATAGAAAACAGATTGCAAAATGACAGAAGTCCCTCATTATCAGTAATTATCTTAATGTAAATTGTTTAAACTCTCCAGTCAAAAGACAGAGACTGAAAGAATGGATAAAAACACACGATCCAACTATATTCTGTCTACAAGAGACTCAATTTTATTATTTATGTATGTATGTAAGTATGGAGGTATATATTTATTTATTTTAACGTTTTTAATTTAACTCCAGTTATATTAACAGTGTTATATTAGTTTAGGTGTACAGTATGATGATTCAAAAATTCCATACATCACCCAATGCTCATAATGACAAGTGAATTCTTAATCCCCATCACATATTTAACCCATAGCACCCCCCCCTCTCTGGTAACCTTCAGTTTGTTCTTATAAGAGACTAATTTTAGGTATAAAGACACAAATACACTGAAAGTGAAATCATGGAAAAAGATATTCCATGCAAACTAGTTTTTTTTCAATATATGAAGTTTATTGTCAAATTGGTTTCCATGCAACACCCAGTGCTCATCTCAAAAGGTGCCCTCCTCAATACCCATCACCCACCCTCCCCTCCCTCCCACCCCCATCAACCCTCAGTTTGTTCTCAGTTTTTAACAGTCTCTTATGCTTTGGCTCTCTCCCACTCTAACCTCTTTTTTTTTTCCTTCCCCTCCCCCATGGGTTTCTGTGAAGTTTCTCAGGATCCACATAAGAGTGAAAACATATGGTATCTGTCTTTCTCTGTATGGCTTATTTCACTTAGCATAACACTCTCCAGTTCCATCCACGTTGCTACAAAGGGCCATATTTCGTTCTTTCTCATTGCCATGTAGTAGTCCATTGTGTATATAAACCACAATTTCTTTATCCATTCATCAGTTGATGGACATTTAGGCTCTTTCCATAATTTGGCTATTGTTGAGAGTGCTGCTATAAACATTGGGGTACAAGTGCCCCTATGCATCAGCACTCCTGTATCCCTTGGGTAAATTCCTACCAGTGCCATTGCTGGGTCATAGGGTAGGTCTAATTTTTAATTTTCTGAGGAACCTCCACACTGTTTTCAAGAGTGGCTGCACCAATTTGCATTCCCACCAACAGTGCAAGAGGTTTCCCGTTACTCCACATCCTCTCCAGCATCTATAGTCTCCTGATTTGTTCATTTTGGCCACTCTGACTGGCATGAGGTGATATCTGAGTGTGGTTTTGATTTGTATTTCCCTGATGAGGGGCGACGTTGAACATCTTTTCATGTACCTGTTGGCCATCCGGATGTCTTCTTTAGAGAAGTGTCTATTCATGTTTTCTGCCCATTTCTTCACTGGATTATTTGTTTTTCGGGTGTGGAGTTTGGTGAGCTCTTTATAGATTTTGGATACTAGCCCTTTGTCCGATATGTCATTTGCAAATATCTTTTCCCATTCCATTGGTTGCCTTTTAGTTTTGTTGGTTGTGTCCTTTTCTGTGCAGAAGCTTTTTATCTTCATAAGGTCCCAGTAATTCATTTTTACTTTTAATTGCCTTGCCTTTGGGGATGTGTCGAGTAAGAGATTGCTATGGCTGAGGTCAGAGAGGTCTTTTCCTGCTTTCTTCTCTAGGGTTTTGATGGTTTCCTGTCTCACATTTAGGTCCTTTATCCATTTTGAGTTTATTTTTGTGAATGGTGTGAGAAAGTGTTCTAGTTTCAACCTTCTGCATGTTGCTGTCCAGTTCTCCCAGCACCATTTGTTAAAGAGACTGTCTTTTTTCCATTGGATGTTCTTTCCTGCTTTGTCAAAGATGAGTTGGCCATACGTTTGTGGGTCTAGTTCTGGGGTTTCTATTCTATTCCATTGGTCTATGTGTCTGTTTTTGTGCCAATACCATGCTGTCTTGATGATGACAGCTTTGTAGTAGAGGCTAAAGTCTGGGATTGTGATGCCTCCTGCTTTGGTCTTCTTCAAAATTATTTTGGCTATTCGGGGCCTTTTGTGGTTCCATATGAATTTTAGGATTGCTTGTTCTAGTTTTGAGAAGAATGCTGGTGCAATTTTGATTGGGATTGCATTGAATGTGTAGATAGCTTTGGGTAGTATTGACATTTTGACAATATTTATTCTTCCAATCCATGAGCAGGGAATGTCTTTCCATTTCTTTATATCTTCTTCAATTACCTTCATAAGCTTTCTCTATTTTCAGCATACAGATCTTTTACACCTTTCGTTAGATTTATTCCTAGGTATTTCATGCTTCTGGGTGCAATTGTGAAAGAGATCAGTTTCTTTATTTGTCTTTCTGTTGCTTCATTGTTAGTGTATAAGAATGCAACTGATTTCTGTACATTGATTTTGTATCCTGCAACTTTGCTGAATTCCTGTATCAGTTCTAGCAGACTTTTGGTGGAGTCTATCGGATTTTCCATGTGTAATATCATGTCATGGCATGATATCATGCCATGTATAATATCATGTCATGGCATGTCATGGCAAAAAGTGACAGCTTAACTTCCTCTTTGCCAACTTTGATGCCTTTGATTTCCTTTTTTTGTGTGATTGCTGATGCTAGAACTTCCAACCCTATGTGAAACAACAGCGGTGAGAGTGGACATCCCTGTCGTGTTCCTGATCTCAGGGAAAAAGCTCTAAGTTTTTCCCCATTGAGGATGATGTTAGCTGTGGGCTTTTCATTAATGGCTTTGATGATGTTTAAGTATGTTCCTTCTATCCCGACTTTCTTGAGGGTTTTTATTAAGAAAGGATGCTGAATTTTGTCAAATGCCTTTTCTGCACCGATTGACAGGATCATATGGTTCTTATCTTTCCTTTTATTAATGTGATGTATCACGTTGATTGATTTGCGAATGTTGAACCAGCCCTGCATCCCAGGAATGAATCCCACTTGATCATGGTGAATAATTCTTTTTATATGCTGTTGAATTTGATTTGCTAGGATCTTATTGAGAATTTTTGCATCCATCTTCATCAATTATCTCTGATAATCTTAATTTGCCAATGTAAACAGGTGCCTGAGAGGTTGAACTGTGCCTTTTGAGGTTAGGGGACAAATGTTGAAATTCAGGGTCCACAGTAGGTGAGAGCTCTGGTAAACTATAACCCATTCATGTTGGACTCAACAAGGAAAGCAGAAATAATATCTTCACATATTTACATATGTAAATCACATATTTACAACAGAAGAAATGTATTGCAGAGAACTGGTCACACAGGTGACAAAGGACCTGAAATTAAAACAGATGCCACAGATTAATAAGAGCAAGACGCCACAATCATTCCTGGATTGGAGAGAGAGCTAAGAGACAATGTCACAGAAGCTTAGAAACTAGAACTGTAGCAGGCCTATCCAGCTGGAGCCACAAAGAAATTGGAGCCAGTGCCAGAGAAGTTGCCCAAAGTACAGAGAAATACCCTGGCATCTTTATTCCTCCAAACCATGGAGGCTTTTTCCCAAAAGGCTGGAAGCCAGGAAAAGTAGAAGAGTAGTTTTGAGGGCAAATACAGCCACGAGCAGCACATACCTCAAAAAGTTGCCCCCCAGGGATGAGAGTGAACCAGAAATAAAACATCCCCTTCCATTATAGCTTATTAGACCATTGCTCCATTTTAAATGCAGATGACTCAAAGCCACTGTATTCACAATGGAGTACAAATTAGACCATCTGGAACTATGTTGGAAGACTTAACTTTGTGATTGATGAGATCACTGTCCTTGTATCATATTTTTCCCCACTTTTTCTTCTAACCATGTATTTGTAGAACCATATATTTTGTTGTTAGATATCCACAGACAAATTTTTCCAGGGTTTTTAAAAAATCTTGATAAAATATGTAGCATGTAAAATTCACCATCTTGATCATTTTTAAGTGTACATTTCAATAGTGTTAATGTTAAGCGTATTTGCATTTTTGTGCCAGATCTCCAGAAATTTTTCATCTTACAAAACTGAAATTCCATTCCCACTAAACAACAACTCTCTGTTTACCACCCCCACCCCCCCAACTCCCTGGTAACCACTATTTTGCTTTCTTTTTCTATGAATTCCTCAGGGATTTTATATGTGTGTGCGCACACACACACACAAACACACACATGTGCACATGCAAAAGGAGACATTAAATCAAATATGACAAGATGTTAACATTTGTTCAATCCACATAGTGTTTATATAGAGTACACTGTATTATTTTCAGTTTTTATTTTTCATAATAAAAATATGGATAAAAGTAATTAAATGATAGTAGGGATAAGTTATAAACGGACATTTCCAGTGAAACAAAAACTGAAAGAGTTTGCCTCCAGAAGACTAGAACTAATGGAAATTCTAAAGGATGTTCTTCAAGAAGAGAGAAATGAAACAAGATGTTAGGTCAGCTATAAGGAAAAAGTGAAGAGCAGTGAAAATTGTGTGCACTGTTGTGGAAATAATGTCATTGACACTAGAGATGAGGATGATGTATTATTTGAGGGTAACAATGACTCAGTTTTTAATTTAGTGAATGCCTAAAATAAAGAAAGTTCTCTACATACATTGGTGATGAAATGTCTTCTTGCTCTAAAGGCAGTGAGTTTCTGGGCTTTGAGGATGAAGGTAAAAACTTTTTGGGGTGCCTGGGTGGCTCAGTCAGTTAAGTGACTGACTCTTGATTTCAGCTCAGGTCATGATCTCACAGTTATGGGGTTGAGCTCCATGTTGGGCTCCACATTGAGCATGGAGCCTGCTTGGGATTCTCTCTCTCACTCTCTCTCTGCCCCTTCCCTGCTCATTCTCTCTCTCTCTCTTTCAAAATACATAAATAAACATTTAAAAAAATCTTTTCAGGGTGCATGGGTGGCTCAGTTGGTTAAGACCCTTGATTTCAGCTCGGGTCATGATCTCACAGTTTGTGAGTTTGAGCCCCACATGAGGCTCCATGCTAACAGTGTGAAGCCTGCTTGGAATTCTCTCTCTTTTTGTCCCTACCCTGCTTGTGTGCTTTCTGTCTCTCAAAATAAATAAATAAACTTAAAAAAAACTTTTCAAAGATAAAAATAAATATCTGGTATGACAGTTCTTCAAAAAATTAAAAATAATATTACCATATGATCCAGCAATTTCACTTTTGGAGACATATCCAAAATAATTGAAAGTAGGTTCCTGAAGAAATATTTGTATGTAGGATACATAATTCACAGCAGTATTGTTCACATTAGCCAAGTGCTGGAAGCAACCAAAGTGCCCATCAACAGATGAATGAATAAACAAAATATGGTAAATACATACTATGGAGTATTATTTAGCCTTAACAATGAAGGAAATTCTGACACATATTATAACATGGATGAACTCTGAAGACATTATACTAAGTGAAATAACCAAGGCACGCAAGGGCAAATTTTACATGGTTTCACAAAATGAAAAGGCAACCTACAAAATGAGAAAAAGCATTTGCAAACTATATATATGATAAAGGGTTAATATCCAAAATATATAAAAAATTTATACAATTAATTCAATAGCAAAAATTAACCTGATTAAAAAATAGACAAAGGAGTTGGATAGACATCTTTCCAAAGATATACAAATGACCAAAAAGTATATGAAAGGGTGCTTATTATCATTAACCATCAGGGAAATGCAAATCAAAACCATAATGAAATATTATATCACAGTTAGAATTGCTAATATAAAAAAGAAAAAAGATAACATGTTGGCAAGGATGTGGAGAAAATGGAACCCTTGTACATTGGTTGAAATGTAAATTGATACAGCCATTATGGATCACAGTATGAGGTTCCCTCAAAAAAATTTAAAGTAAACCTACTATATGATGTGGCAGTCCCCCTTTTGGGCATGTATCCAATGGAAACAAAAACAGGATCTCTAAGAGATATCTGAAGCCTCATGTCATTGCAGCATTATTCACAGTAGCCAAGACATAGAAACAACCTAAGTGTTGCATGGATGAAGAAAACGTGGATCATGGAGATGAAAAGTATGGCATAAGGAATATAGACAATAATAACGTAATAACGTCGTATAGTGACAGGTGGTTACTACATTTATCATGTAGCATTGAATAGTGTATAGAAATTGTCAAATTAATGTGTTGTACACTTGAAACTAATATAATGTTTTATATTCATTATAAAATAATAAAAAAAAGAGAATATTATTTGGTCATGAAAGAGAAGGAAATTCATTTGTATCAATATGGATGAAATTGGAGGGCATTATACTAAGTAAAAAAAAGCCAGAGAAAGACAAATACTATGTGGTGTCATCTATATGTGGAATATTAAAAAAAAAAAAAGTTAAAGTCACAGAAACAGTTAATAGAATGATGGTTACCAGAGGCTTGGAGGTGGGGCATATGGAGAGATATTGGTCAAAGGGTACATACATTCAGTTATAGGATGAATAACTTCTGAGGATCTAATATACAACATGTAGTATATGTAAAACTATAGTTATAATACCGTATTGTATCCTTGAAACTTGCTAAAAGAATAGATCTTAAGCATTCTCACCGCACACAAAAAAGGTAATTGTGAGGTGATGTGTTAATTCACTTGATTGTGGCAATCATTTTACAATGTATATGGGCATTAAATCATCAAGATGTACACTTTAAATATATGTAATTTTATGTGTCCATTATACCTAATGAAGCTGGGGAAAATAGTTGAGATGATAAATATTATGTTATATGAGTTTTACAATTAAAAATAAATAATAATAACAAAAGTACTTCTAGTTGTATCTCTAGTGGTGGATAAATGAATGTTGATTTTTTTATTATTACTGTACATATTAAAATATGTTGTATGTATGTTATTTCATAACAGTTTTCAGAAGATGATTTATAAAGATGCCAAATTTCCTAATTTACAAATTCAACAATATGCCAAGAAATATGCTTACATGGTTTATTTATTTGATTATTGTTTTGAACTAGAGAACCTGACACCTTAGTTCATATGGAATATACATGTAAAATGATGCAGAAAATCTCTGAAAAAGACAAGCAATTTGAAATAACTCGTTTGTTCAGCGTTTTAAACATAAAAGGGTGTTGAACTTTGTCATACTTTTTCTGCATTGATTTTTCTGTATCAATAGTCATGTGGGTTTTCCCCCTTAATCTCTTAATGTAGGCAATATTAATTTATTTTTGTATGTTGAACCACCTTTGCATTTGAGACATTTCCTCTTGGTCATAGTTATAATAATTTTCTTACAAATTCTCTTTATTGTTATAAATTTGTTCACATATTCTATGTCTTGAGTCAGTATCAGCAGTTTGTGTTTCTAGGAATTTGTCTATTTCATCTAGGTTATCTATTTTGTTAGCATATAGTTGTTCTTAGTGTTCCCTTATAATCCTTTTTATATATAATTAGAAAAAATCCTAACAGAAAGATGTCTTCTTATTTTCCTTTGCGGGGCACCATACTACTTACACCTACACTAAAAGCCCCTGGCTTTCTTCCAGACAATCTGCCACTTACTGAGTACAAATCACGGCATGCTGATCAATCTTAGGTTATTTGTTTAGTGTACAATATTCCACTCATAGCCTACTTTCTCCAAGTCTGTTATGGACTGTGTAAAATCAGGAATGTATAGGCTTTACTATAATGCCCTAAATTTGAATTTTTAAAATATGGTCCCTTAGAAAACCCATAAAGCTAGCTGCAGATTTCTCAACAGAAAGTTGGCAACCCAGAAGGGATTGGCATGATATATTCAAAGTGTTGGATGGGAAAAATTTGCAGCTAAGAATACTCTATTCAGCAAGGCTATCATTCAGAATAGGAGGAGAGATAGAGTTTCCTAGACAAACAAGAGCTAGAGTTCATGACCACTAAAGCAGCCCTGCAAGAAATATTAACGACTACTCTCTGAGCAGAAAGGAAAGACAAAAAAGTAAGGAATAGAGAAAATCTCCAGAAACATTGACAAAACAAGTGATAAAATGGCAATAAATATATATCTATCAATAATTACTCTGAATGTAGGCAACTATGTGGATGGAACTAGAGGGTATTATGCTAAGCAAAATTAGAGAAAGACAAATATCATATGACTTCACTCATATGAGGACTTTAAGATACAAAACAGATGAACATAAGGGAAGGGAAGCAAAACTAATATAAAACAGGGAGAGGGACAAAAACATAAGAGACTCTTAAATATGGGGAACAGAGGTTACTGGAGGGGTTGTGGGAGGGGTATGGGCTATATGGGTAAGAGGCACTAAGGAATATACTCCTGAAATCATTATTGCACTATATGCTAACTAACTTGGATGTAAATTAAAAAAATAAATTAAATAAAAATTAAAAAAGGTAATTCCTCTGAATGTAAATGGACTAAGTGCTCTAATCAAAAGACATAAGGTATCAGAATGGATTTAAAAAAGACCCATGTAGGGGCGCCTGGGTGGCTCAGTCGGTTAAGCAGCCGACTTCGGCTCAGGTCACGATCTTGCACTCTGTGAGTTCGAGCCCCGCGTCGGGCTCTGTGCTGACCGCTCAGAGCCTGGAGCCTGTTTCAGATTCTGTGTCTGCCTCTCTCTGACCCTCCCCCGTTCATGCTCTGTCTCTCCCTGTCTCAAAAATAAATAAACGTTAAAAAAAATTTTTTTAAAGAAAAAAAAAAATAAAAAAGACCCATGTATATGCTGCCTTCAAGAGAATAGTTTTATTTTTATTTATTTATTTATTTTTAAATATATGAAATTTATTGTCAAATTGGTTTCCATACAACACCCAGTGCTCATCCCAACAGGTGCCCTCCTCAATACCCATCATCCACCCTCCCCTCCCTCCCACCCCCCATCAGCCCTCAGTTTGTTCTCAGTTTTTAAGAGTCTCTTATGCTTGGCTCTCTCCTCCTCTAACCTCTTTTTTTTCCATCCCCTCCCCCATGGGTTCCGGTTAAGTTTCTCAGGATCCACATAAGAGTGAACATATATGGTATCTGTCTTTCTCTGTATGGCTTATTTCACTTAGCATGACACTCTCCAGTTCCGTCCACGTTGCTACAAAGGGCCATATTTCATTCTTTCTCATTGCTACGTAGTACTCCATTGTGTATATAAACCACAATTTCTTTGTCCATTCATCAGTTGATGGACATTTGGGCTCTTTCCATAATTTGGCTATTGTTGAGAGTGCTGCTATAAACATTGAGGAACAAGTGCCCCTATGCATAAGTACTCCTGTATCCCTTGGGTAAATTCCTGGCAGTGCTATTGCTGGGTCATAGGGTAGATCTATTTTTAATTTTTTGAGGAACCTCCACACTGTTTTCCAGAGCGGCTACACCAGTTTGCATTCCCACCAACAGTGCAAGAGGGTTCCCGTTTCTCCACATCCACGCCAGCATCTATAGTCTCCTGATTTGTTCATTTTGGCCACTCTGACTGGCATGAGGTGATATCTGAGTGTGGTTTTGATTTGTATTTCCCTGATGAGGAGCGACATTGAGCATCTTTTCATGTGCCTGTTGGCCATCCGGATGTCTTCTTTAGAGAAGTGTTTCTTCATGTTTTCTGCCCATTTCTTCACTGGATTATTTGTTTTTCGGGTGTGGAGTTTGGTGAGCTCTTTATAGATTTTGGATACTAGCCCTTTGTCCAATATGTCATTTGCAAATATCTTTTCCCATTCCGTTGGTTGCCTTTTACTTTTGGTGATTGTTTCCTTTGCTGTGTAGAAGCTTTTTATCTTCATGAGGTCCCAATAGTTCATTTTTGCTTTTAATTCCCTTGTCTTTGGGGATGTGTCAAGTAAGAAATTGCTGCAGCTGAGGTCAGAGAGGTCTTTTCCTGCTTTCTCCTCTAAGGTTTGATGGTTTCCTGTCTCACATTCAGGTCCTTTATCCATTTTGAGTTTATTTTTGTGAATGGTGTGAGAAAGTGGTCTAGTTTCAACCTTCTGCATGTTGCTGTCCAGTTCTCCCAGCACCATTTGTTAAAGAGACTGTCTTTTTTCCATTGGATATTCTTTCCTGCTTTGTCAAAGATGAGTTGGCCATACGTTTGTGGGTCTAGTTCTGGGGTTTCTATTCTATTCCATTGGTCTATGTGTCTGTTTTTGTGCCAATACCATGCTGTCTTGATGATTACAGCTTTGTAGTAGAGGCTAAAGTCTGGGATTGTGATGCCTCCTGCTTTGGTCTTCTTCAAAATTACTTTGGCTATTCGGGGCCTTTTGTGGTTCCATATGAATTTTAGGATTGCTTGTTCTAGTTTTGAGAAGAATGCTGGTGCAATTTTGATTGGGATTGCATTGAATGTGTAGATAGCTTTGGGTAGTATTGACATTTTGACAATATTTATTCTTCCAATCCATGAGCAGGGAATGTCTTTCCATTTCTTTATATCTTCTTCAATTACCTTCATAAGCTTTCTCTATTTTCAGCATACAGATCTTTTACACCTTTCGTTAGATTTATTCCTAGGTATTTCATGCTTCTGGGTGCAATTGTGAAAGAGATCAGTTTCTTTATTTGTCTTTCTGTTGCTTCATTGTTAGTGTATAAGAATGCAACTGATTTCTGTACATTGATTTTGTATCCTGCAACTTTGCTGAATTCATGTATCAGTTCTAGCAGACTTTTGGTGGAGTCTATCGGATTTTCCACCTATAATATCATGTCATCTGCAAAAAGTGACAGCTTAACTTCCTCTCTGCCAATTTTGAAGACTTTGATTTCCTTTTGTTGTCTGATTGCTGATGCTAGAACTTCCAACCCTATGTGAAACAACAGCGGTGAGAGTGGACATCCCTGTCGTGTTCCTGATCTCAGGGGGAAAGCTCTCAGTTTTTCCCCATTGAGGATGATGTTAGCTGTGGGCTTTTCATAAATGGCTTTTATGATGTTTATGTGTGTTCCTTCTATCCGGACTTACTCGAGGGTTTTTATTAAGAAAGGGTGCTGAATTTTGTCAAATGCTTTTTCTGCATCCATTGACAGGATCATATGGTTCTTACCTTTTCTTTTATTAATGTGATGTATCACGTTGATTGATTTGTGAATGTTGAACCAGCCCTGCATCCCAGGAATGAATCCCACTTGATCATGGTGAATAATTCTTTTTATATGCTGTTGAATTCGATTTGCTAGTATCTTATTGAGAATTTTTGCATCCATATTCATCAGGGATATTGGCCTGTAGTTCTCTTTTTTTCACTGGGTCTCTGTCTGGTTTAGGAATCAAAGGAATGCTGGCTTCATATAGTGAGTCTGGAAGTTTTCCTTCCCTTTCTGTTTTTTGGAATAGCTTGAGAAGGATAGGTATTATCTCTGCTTTAAACATCTGGTAGAACTCCCCTGGGAAGCCATCTGGTCCTGGACTCTTATTTGTTGGGAGATTTTTGATGACTGATTCAATTTCTTTGCTGGTTATGGGTCTGTTCAAGGTTTGTCTTTCCTCCTGATTGAGTTTTGGAAGAGTGTGGGTGTTTAGGAATTTGTCCATTTCTTCCAGGTTGTCCAGTTTGTTGGCATATAATTTTTCACAGTATTCCCTGATAACTGCTTGTATTTCTGAGGGATTGGTTGTAATAAGTCCATTTTCATTCATGATTTTATCTATTTGGGTCACCTCACTTTTCTTTTTGAGAAGCCTGGCTAGAGGTTTATCAATTTGTTTATTTTTAAAAAAAAACAACTCTTGGTTTCATTGGTCTGCTCTACAGATTTTTTAGATTCTATATCGTTTATTTCTGCTCTAATCTTTATTGTTTCTCTTCTTCTGCTGGGTTTGGGGTGTCTTTGCTGTTCTGCTTCCATTTCCTTTAGGTGTGCTGTTAGATTTTGTATTTGGGATTTTTCTTGTTTCTTGAGATAGGCCTGGATTGCAATGTATTTTCCTCTCAGGACTGCCTTTGCTGCATCCCAAAGCGTTTGGATTGTTGTATTTTCATTTTCGTTTGTTTCCATATATTTTTTAATTTCTTCTCTAATTGCCTGGTTGACGCATACATTATTTAGTAGGGAGTTCTTTAACCTCCATGCTTTTGGAGGTTTTCCAGACTTTTTCCTGTGGTTGATTTCAAGCTTCATAGCATTGTGGTCTGGAAGTATGCATGGTATGATTTCAATTCTTGTATATTTATGAAGGTCTGTTTTGTGACCCAATATGTGATCTATCTTGAAGAATGTTCCATGTGCACTCGAGAAGAAAGTATATTCTGTTGCTTTGGGATGCAGAGTTCTAAATAGATCTGTCAAGTCCATCTGATCCAATGTATCATTCAGGGCCCTTGTTTCTTTATTGACCATGTGTCTAGATGATCTATCCATTTCTGTAAGTGGGGTGTTAAAGTCCCCTGCAATTACCACATTCTTATCAATAAGGTTGCTTATGTTTGTGAGTAATTGTTTTATACATTTGGGGGCTTCCGTATTTGGTGCATAGACATTTATAATTGTTAGCTCTTCCTGATGGATAGACTCTGTAATTATTACATAATGCCCCTCTTCATCTCTTGTTCCAGCCTTTAATTTAAAGTCTAGTTTGTCTGATATAAGTATGGCTACTCCAGCTTTCTTTTGACTTCCAGTAGCATGATAAATAGTTCTCCATCCCCTCACTTTCAATCTGAATGTGTCCGCAGGTCTGAAATGAGTCTCTTGTAGAGAGCAAATAGATGCGTTCTGTTTTTTTTATCCCTTCTGATACCCTATGTATTTTGGTTGGCGCATTTAGTCCATTTACCTTCAGTGTTATTATTGGAAGATATGGGTTTAGAGTCATTGTGATGTCCGTAGGTTTCATGCTTGTAGCGATGTCCCTGGTACTTTCTCTCACAGGATCCCCCTTAGGATCTCTTGTAGGGCTGGTTTAGTGGTGATGACTTCCTTGAGTTTTTGTTTGTTTGGGAAGACTTTTATCTCTCTTTCTATTCTAAATGACAGACTTGCTGGATAAAGGATTCTCGGCTGCATATTTTTTCTGTTCATCACGTTGAAGATTTCCTACTATTCCTTTCTTGCCTGCCAAGTTTCAGTAGAGAGATCCGTCACGAGTCTTATAGGTCTCCCTTTATATGTTAGAGCACGTTTATCCCTAGCTGCTTTCAGAATTTTCTCTTTATCCTTGTAGTTTGCCAGTTTCACTATGATATGTTGTGCAGATCGATTCAAGTTACATCTGAAGGGAGTTCTCTGTTCCTCTTGGATTTCAATGCCTTTTTCCTTTCCCAGATCCAGGAAGTTCTCAGCTATTATTTCTTCAAGTACCCCTTCAGCACCTTTTCCTCTCTCTTCCTCCTCTGGAATACCAATTTTGCATAAATTATTTCTCTTTAGTGCATCACTTAGTTCTCTAATTTTCCCCTCATACTCCTGGATTTTTTTATCTCTCTTTTTCTCAGCTTCCTCTTTTTCCATAATTTTATCTTCCAGTTCACCTATTCTCTCCTCTGCCTCTTCAATCTGAGCTGTGGTTGTTTCCATTTTTTTTTTTTTGCAGCTCATTTATAGCATTTTTTTAGCTCCTCCTGGCTGTTCCTTAGTTCCTTGAACTCTGTAGCAATAGATTCTCTGATGTTCTTTATACTGTTTTCAAGCCCAGTGATTAATTTTATGACTATTATTCTAGATTCACTTTCTGTTGTATTGTTTAAATCGTTTTTGATCAGTTAGTTAGCTGTCGTTATTTCCTGGAGATTCTTTTTAGGGGAATTCTTCTGGTTCATCATTTTGGATAGTCCCTGGAGTGGTGTGGAACTGTGGGGCACTTCCCCCGTGCTGTCTTGAATAAATTGCATTTTGAGCAGGGCCACAGTCAGACCTGATGTCTTTCCCCAGCCCACGGCTGGGCCCACAGTCAGACTGGTGTGTGCTTTCTCTTCCCCTCTCCTAGGGGTGGGATTCACTGTGGGGTGGCGTGGCCTGTTTGGGCTACCTGCACACTGCCAGGTTTGTGGTGCTGGGGAACTGGCATAATAGCGGGGTGGATCGGCAAGGTGCACAGGGGCAGGAGGGGCGGGCTCAGTTCACTTCTCCATCGGTGATCCACTTCAGGAGGGGCCCTGCAGCACCGGGAGGGAGTCAGACCCACCGCTGGAGGGATGGATCTGCAGAAGCAGTGTTTGCGTGGTTCAAGCAAGTTCCCTGACAGGAACTGGTTCCCTTTCGGACTTTGGCTGGAGGATGGGCGAAGGAGATGTTGCTGGCAAACGCCTTTGTTCCCCACAAAGCTGATCTCTGTCATCCGGGGCTCAACAACTGTCCCTCCAGTTGTCCTCCAGCCTTCCTGCTCTCGGAGCAGAGCTGTTAGCTGATAACCTTCCAGATGTTAAGTCCCAGTTGCTGTCTGAACACACTCTGTCTGGCCCCTCCGCTTTTGCAAGCCAAACTCAGGGGCTCTGCTTTGCTGGTGGGATGCCCCTCCGCCTGGGCTCCCTCCCACCAGTCCGTGTAGCACGCACCGCCTCTCTACCCACAAGAGACTAATTTTAGATGTAGGGACGTGAAGATTGATAGGGAGGGGATGGAGAACCATCTTTCATGCTAATGGACACCAAAAGAAAGCCAGCATGGCCATACTTATAATAGACAAACTAGATTTTAAAACAAAGACTCTAACGAGATGAAGAAGGTCATTATATCATAATTAAGGGGTCTATCCATCAAGAAGATCTAATGACTGCTGGGGCGCCTGGGTGGCTCAGTCGGTTAAGCGTCCGACTTCAACTCAGGTCACGATCTTGCGGTCCTTGAGTTCGAGTCCTGCATCGGGCTCTGGGCTGATGGCTCAGAGCCTGGAACTTGCTTCTGATTCTGTGTCTCCCTCTGTCTCTGCCCCTCCCCCGTTCATGCTCTGTCTCTCTCTGTCTCAAAAATAAATAAACATTTTTAAAAAATTAAAAAAAGAAGGTCTAATGACTATAAATACTTATGCCCCCAACATGAAAACACCCAAATATATAAATCAATTAATCACAAACATAAGCAAACTTATTGACAATAACACCATAATAGTAGTGGACTTCAATGCCCCGCTTACAGCAATGGACAGATCATCTAAACAGAAAATCAACAAGGAAAAATTGGCTTTGACTGACACACTGTATCAGATGGACTTAACAAATATATTCAGAACTTTCCATTCTAAAACATCAGAATACACATTCTTTTCAAGTGCACATGGGACATTCTCATGAACAGATCACATAATAGGTCACAAACCAAACCTCAATAAATACAAAAATATTGAGATCATATCGTGTATTCTTTTATGACCAAATGCTAGTAAACCAGAAGAAAAAATTTGGAAAAACACAAATACATGGAGGTTAATCAACCTGCTACTAAATAATAAATGGGTCAACTGGGAAATCAAAGGAAAAATTAAAAAAAATATGTGAAAACAAATGAAAATGAAAACACATGGTCCAAAACCTTTGTGATGCAGCAAAAGTGGTCCACATAGGGAAGTATATAGCAATAGAGGCATATCTTAAGAAACAAGAAAAATCTCACAAAAAAACCTAGCCTAACCTTACACCTTAAGGAGCTACAAAAAGAACAACAAATGAAGCCTAAAGCCAGCAGAAGGAAGGAAATAATAAAGATGAGAGCAGAAATAAATGATATAGAAGCTTCAAAAAACTAATAGGACAAATTAATTAAACTAGGAGCTAGATCATTGAAAAACTTAGTAAAATTGATAAATCCATAGCCACGCTTATCAAAAAGAAAAGAGAAAGGACCCAAATACATGAAATCACAAATGAGAAAGGAGAAAGAACAACCAACACCACAGAAATACAAACAATTATAAGAGAAATTAAAAAAAAAACCTATATGCTAACAAATTGAACAACCTGGAAGTAATGGATAAATTCCTGGAAACATATAAACTACCAAAACAGAAACAGGAAAAATAGAAAAACTTGAACAGACTGATAACCTTCAAAAAATTGAATCAATAATCAAAAATTACCTAACAAACAAAAGTCCAGGGCCAGATGGCTTCATAGGGGAATTTTACCAAACATTTAAAGAAGAGTTAATAGCCTATTCTTCTCAAACTATTTCAAAAAATAGAAATGAAAAGAAAATTCACAAATTAATTCTATGAGTCCAGCATTACCCTCACACCAAAACCAGATGAAGACTCCACTAAAAAAAGAAAAAAGAACTCCAGGCCAATATCCCTGATGAAGATTGATGCAAAAATTCTCAGTAAAATAAAAAGCAGATCAAATCCAAGAGTACATTAAAAGAATCATTCACCACAATCAAGTGGGATTCATTCCTGGTTTGCAAGGGGATTCAATATTTGCAAATCAGTCAACATGATACACCACATTAATAAAAGAAGAGAACCACATGATCCTTTCAATAGATGCAGAAAAAACATTTGACAAAGTACAACATCCACTCATGATAAAAACCCTCAACAAAGTAGGGTTAGAGGGAACATAACTCAGCATAAGAGCCATCTATAGGGGCGCCTGGGTGGCTCTGTCGGTTAAGCATCCGACTTCGGCTCAGGTCATGATCTCGTGGTCCGTGGATTCGAGCCCCACATCGGGCTCTGTGCTGACAGCTCAGAGCCTGGAGCCTGTTTCAGATTCTGTGTCTCCCTCTTTCTCTGACCCTCCCCTGTTCATGCTCTCTCTCTCTCTCTCTCTCTGTCTCAAAAATAAATAAACGTTAAAAAAAATAAAAAAAAAAAGAGCCATCTATGAAAAACCCACAGGTATCATCCTCAATGGGGAAAAACTGAGAACTTTTCCTCTATGGCCAGGAAGAAGACAGGGATGTCCACTCTCACTACTGTTATTTAACATAGTATTGGAAGTCCTAGTCACAGCAATCAGGCAACAAAAAGAAAAAAAGAATCCAAATCAGCAAGGAAGAAGTCAAACTTTCACTATTTGCAGAAGACACAATATTCTATACAGAAAACGCAAAAGACTTCACAAAAAAAAAATTGCTAGAACTGATACACGAATTCAGTAAAGTTTCAGGATTCAAAATCAATGCACAGAACTCTGTTGCATTTCTATACATCAATAATGAAGCAGCAGAAAGAGAAACCAAGGAATCAATTTCATTTAAAATTGCATCAAAAACCATAAGATACCTAGGAATAAACTTAACCAAAGAGGTGAAATACCTGTACTCTGAAAACTTTAGAACGCTGATGAAAGAAATTGAGGGGGCACAAAGAAATGAAAAGATATTCCATGCTCATGGATTGGAAGAACAAATATTGTTAAAATGTCTATACTATCCAAAGCAATCTACACATTTAATGCAATTCTTATCAAAATACCAACAGCATCTTTCACAGAGCTAGAATAAACAATTATAAAATTTTTATGGAAACACAAAGACCCTGAATAGCCAAAGCAACCTTGAAAAAGAAAAACAAAGCTGAAGGCATCACAATTCCAGACTTCAAGTTATATTACAAAGCTATCTATCACAAAGTAGTAATCAAAACAGTATGGTACTGGTACAAAAATAGGCACATAGATCAATAGAAAAGAATACAAAATCCAGAAATGAGGGGTGCCTGGGTGGCTCAGTCAGTTAAGCGTCCAACTCTTGATTTCTGCTCAGGTCATGATCTCATGGTTTGTGAGATCAAGCCTCTTGTCAGGCTCTGTGCTGACAATGTGGAGACTGCTTGGGATTCTCTCCTTCCCACTCTCTCTGCCCCTCCCCTGCTCACACACTCTCTCTCTCTAAAAAATAAATAAATAAACATTAAAAAAAGAAAATCCAGAAATGAACCCACAATTATATGGTCAAAGCATTATTATGTGCTTTGAAAAGCAGGGAAGTATATCCAATGGTGAAAAAATAGTCTCGTCAACAAATGGTGCTGGGAAAACTGGACAGCAACATACAGAAGAACGAAACTGGATCACTTTCTTACACCACACACAAAAATAGATTAAAAATGGATAAAACACCTAAATGTGAGACAGGAAACCATTAAAATCCTAGAGAACAGCAGCAGTAACCTCTTTGACATTTGCCATAGCAACTTCTTACTAGATATGTCTCCTGAGGCAAGGGAAATAAAAGCAAAATAAACTTTTCGGATTAATATATATACTATTGGGACTAATATTTTATATAGTTATATTTATATTATACTAATATTATACTAATATATATATATATATATATATATATATATACATATTCCAGGAATGAAATTCCAGGAATGAAATCTTGCCATGTGTAACAACGTGGATGGAACTAGAGAGTATTATACTAAGCCAAATAAGTCAGCCAGAGTAAGACAAATACCATATGATTTCACTAATGTGGAATTTAAGAAACAAAATAAAGGAGCATAAGGAAAAGAAGACAGAGAGAGGCATACCAAGAAACTGACTCTAAACTATAGAGAACAAACTGGTAGCAGAGAGGACATAGGTGGGGGAATGGGCTAAATAGGTGATGGAGATTATGTAGTGCACTTGTTGTGATGAGCGGCGGGTGTTGTATGGAAGTGTTGAATCAGTATATGTTATACCTGAAGCTAATATTACACTGTATGCTAACTAACTGGAATTTAAATAAAAACTTTTTAAAAAAGAAAAAAATATGGTCCCTTAAATGACAAGTTCTTCTTGAATGTTCCTGGAAGATCAGGATTATGTAATGCTATTTGATACTGTTCTAAATTCTATTCATGGATGAAGCAAATCTTACTTCTAGCTCATGGCTTACCTGTTAAAATTATTCAAATTTTTGTTGATTTTGAAATGTGTGTTTGATGATAGTATTGTGGTTATGTTTAAAAAGAAGAATCCTTGCTTTTAGAAGTACATATGGTTACATAACAAAATTTTTACAGGTAAAATTATATGTTTGGAATTGTTTCAAAATATTCCAAAGGTTGGAGTGGGGAAGGGATGAGGAGGAGGATGAGTGGAGATATAGAAGAATCAAGATTGTCCATGATTTGATAATTGCTGAAGCTAGGCGATTGGGTTCAATTTGATATTATGTGTTTTATTTGTGTTTTGTGAGTAAACACTGATATCAAAGTTTTCTTTTTTAAAAATTTTATTTAGTTTTATTTTGAGAGAGAGAGAGAGAAAGGGGGAGGGGTAGAGAGAGAGGGAGAGAGAGAGAATCCCAAGAAGGCACCACGCTATCAGCATGATGTCCAATGTGGGGATTGATCCCACAAACCGTGAGATCATGACTTGAGCCCAAATCTAGAGTCTGATGCTTAACCGACTGAACCACCCAGGCACCCCTGATATCAAAATTTTCTAAACACAGTCTCTGTCAGGCTTTCCCCACCTCTTCTTCTAACAGCCTCCTGGTTGGGCAGATTAGAAACTGCCTCATGCTAGCTATGGTATATACTAATTAACTCATGGAAAATGTATGTAAAATGCAACTAAATGTAGCTCTGAAGGTGCTGGTGTCAGTAATGAACCAAAATTTTAAAGAGCTTGAAAATGTCCCTAGCGAATGCAGTACATCCTGCTCAACCCATGGAGCCTGAGCTGCCCACTAGAGAAATGTCTACACTTGTTCTCCCCTCCATAACCCCTTCTAAACTTTAACCCCAAGTTATCTTCATTTATGCCACAACCTCCCAATTTTAGTTGCTCTTGAAGGGGACAAATGTCACCCAGAACAATTGAAAAATGATAGAATCCAGAAATTTTAGTTAGAAATGGTGAACCAGATATTCCAGAAAACTCACAAAAATGACAGTAATAGGATATTATGAAGGTATAAGTGTACCAAGATCTAGGTAAAGGGAGACAAATAAAAGCAACATAATTTTGGGAGAAGGAAACAATGAAATTGACTTTGCACACCTGAGGAAGCTGAACCCCAAGCAATGGAAAAAACTGAAAAATAACCCAATTCACCCTGAGAAACCCTCAAAAGGGTCAGGAATTGGCAATACTGGGTACTTCTGAAAATGGGAATGAAGATGATGATAAAAACTGATGGTTGATTGTCTAAATTTTATCTAAAATCAGTTAGATCCCTGGATCCCCACCCCACTGAACACAGCTAGTCAACTTCCTTTCTTCCATCTTGGCTAAAGATTAGGGATTTATTCTTTAGAAAGGGTAAAACAATTTCTGGAGCAGGGAACCCAGCCACAATTGAAGTGAGAAGTACTACACTTAAAATAGTATAATTCATTTAAATGAACGTTTACATACTTAATATTGATACCTACCTCATCCCAGTCTCTGAGATTACTGCTATTTAGATTTACTCCAGGGGAAAGATTGGATGACTGTGAGGTATCTGATTACCCCGACAGAAAAGATTAAAGATATTGACATGGGGAGTTGCCCCCCAAAAAGGAGCAATCAGAACACCCCACAGAGTTAGTCTCTAAATCCCACCCACATGCACAGCACTTCTAATCAGCTTCCTACTATTCAAATCTTAAGTAGTCAACCAAGAATCACCACACATTTGAGGAAATATGAATATAAATAATATGAAAGACAGAGGACCAAAATCAACAAACAGAGAGAGTACTTTGGAAAAAATAGAGGCCATACACAGAAAGGAAAACTTAAGGAAATCTAAACGTTCCATTTATCTAACAGTTCCTTAGCATTTTTATTCCATGGTTTAGTCTTCCTTGTCTGGAACCTATTTTATTACCTCGGCAAAATCCTGAGCCACTTTCAGATCTGGTGTGTGCTAGGTCTTCCTACCTCTAGTAAATTGCTCATGTTTGTGCCTTACCTCTCTAGAAACAATTGAACTTTCTTTTAAAATTTTGCATCATAATTAAATATTTAGGAATAAAGGGCTTTGACATCTACCATTTATTCTCAAATAGTTTAACAACAACAGCAGCAGCAACAGCAGCAGAAGGTATATGGGAATTCCCTATACTATTATTGCAACTTTTCTACAGAAAACTTTTGCAAGTTTTACATTTACATTATATGAACATTTTCATTTACAAAAACAATTTTTACATTTTTAAAAAGCAAAAGGTAAACAACATTGTGTTAGACAACACATGTATATATACAGCCCTTTGTTGGCCACCTTCCCTTGAGATTTATCAAGGGAAATTTTATTTAGAAACAGCTCAGCAAGCACAGTTCCAATTTTCCATTTTAAATACTGCCTCTTGAAGGTCACTGCATCCAGTGACTCTAAGGTAAAGAATTCAGCTCTCTATCATATCCCTCTCCCTTTAAGAGAATATTTCAAACACGGTTGCATCTCATGAGTTCATCTTAATTTCTTTGCGTGATTTTTGTAACAATCTGAATGCCAGAAATGGACATCTCTTGGCTCAAATTTAAGACATGCTTAGATTTAAGTAGAGTTGAATATGACTCTATAGTTCCATTATCATGGAAAAGTACCCCAAAGATAATCATTATAAATACTGCACCCATGAGGTCCAATTGTTGCAAGGAGTTGTATTCAAGGAAGCACATTCAAAAGATCTTAAATAATTTAAAAATATTTTACATGTTTATCTTATGTTCCTTTCAGAATATGAAATAGAATCCAATTTATACATACCAACAATATTTAAATGTTTTTAAGTTTATTAATTTATTTTGAGAGAGAGTGAGCACGAGTGGGATGGGGCAGAGAGAGAAGGAGAGAGAATTCCAAGCAGAGTCCATGCTGTCAGTGCAGAGCCCAGGGCGGGGCTCAAACTCACCAACACTGAGATCATGACCTAAGCCAAAATCAAGAGTTGGGCGCTTAACTGACTGAACCACCCAGGTATCTCACCTGCAATACTTTTTATATACTCTCTCTTCTTTTCAATTTTATTACATACCCCACCTTAACATGTCTGGCGCCTCTTATCTGCAAAAATGCCTTCAAATACTCTCGTTTTTTTCTCGCCAATATTTTCTCATTCTTTATTATGTAGGTTAATTTAGCTTCTCTCTCTTTACATCCTTTATCTTTTTGTCGACCTTTGAGATATTGTTTTCCTCAGTTTATTTTTCTATTTCTACATTGCAAAACGTTTAAGAACTTACCTGGTAGGGAATTGGTCTCCTGATTGGGGCCTCTACACCTGGAAAGATTCCATCTGTTTGCTTCCTTGAGGGGCAGAGTAGAAATTGAGAAACTTGACATCTTAATAATTTTTTGCCCCTTACGTAGGCAAGAAGAGAAACAATATCCAAGGACCAACTTCTAGGGCAATCCAAATAATTCCATCTGACAATCTCCCCCATGGGGCTGCTTTTAACAGATCAAACTTGTAGAAAAATTTGCCTATATTACTCTTTAAAAAATTATTTGTTAGGTTTTGAAATGCAGAAAAATATTAATAAGAAACAAAAGACCTATAACTCAATGCCCAATAAATTTCCAATGACAGTATTTTTTTTTTTACAGGGAAAATAACTTTGTTTTGTTTTGAGGTGTGGGCAGATGCCTAACCTCAGAACTTCTGGAACTGCTTTTTTGGTGCCAGAAGCCTTGGTGACCTTGAGTGTGTTGAAGCTCACAGTTTCTCTCAAGGGCTGGCACTCACCCACTGTGACAATGTTTTCAATATTGACATTCTTGAAACAGGGGGACAGGTGCACAGACATGTTCTTGTGGCATTTCTCAAAGCAGTTGTACTTTTGGATGTAGTGGAGGTAATCTTGGCAGATTACAATGGTCCTCTGCATCTTCACTCTGGTCACCATGCCAGACAGAATGTGCCGTTGGGTGGAGACATTATGAGGAAAGGAGCATTTCTGGCATCTTGAATCCCAGACCAATGGTTTTGTAGTATTGTGAGAGCCTCTTCTTGCAAGTTTCTCCAAGCAGACCCCCGTCCTTATTCTGACAGGTTATTAGTTGGTTTTGTTGGGCATGATAACTGTGAATGTATGCCATCTTCCTGGCCACCCAAAGATAGTATTTTTAATAATAAAATAAACACATGCATATGGAGAGAAAATTCAAACAAAATAGAAGGATAAAAAGAAATGTTTTCCTTCACTATCTTGCTCCCAAGCTTTTCCCCTCAAAGGTAAAGGAACTGACAATAATTTCTTATTTATTCTTCCAGAAACACGTTAATGCATATGCTACCATGTGTGTACTCCATAGTATTATCTGAAAAGCTCTAGACAATATTACAGTCTGAAAATTATTTTCCTAAATCAAGATGATAGAATAAAATTAGTGACGTATAGCTAAACATATAGCTAAATGTTTAGCTATATCTGAACCTTGTGCTCTTGGCGATCAGAGGTGGTTGAATAATCCCCCTATCCTTTTGTGATCTGAGAAATGGCTAACCAAAAGGGTCATTCTGCCCTCATGTATTCCCCTCCACTCTTCCTCATAACTTAGACAAAGTTTGCTGTCCACCTTTCTTCATAGCTTTCTTGTTTATCTGCCTCTATAAAACCCAGGTCCCTTTCCTTTTCTTTGAGACATTCTTCCACAGAAATGAACACTTTCCCTATTGCAATAGCCTGAATAAACTAATTTCTTTCATTGTCAAATGCCTTTGTCTTTCTCATCGATGTCAAAGAAAAACTATTCTGACACTTGTTAAAAAATGGTAAGGAAGATTTTATTCAAGTGCCTATTGTATTGGGAGTGGGAGTCAGTGTGTAATAAATTACTATAAGGTAGCATCAGAGGTAAAGGAAGATTGTGATTTGACAGGATTCCTGTTGAAGAAAGGCCAGTGTGATCAGATATTAAGGGTGAAATATAAAGAACTTAATCAGATATCAAGAATAATCATATATTGAATATAGGGATCCTTCCTAAACCAATGTAGGAGGGTTTTTGCTAAAATTGGGTAATGCAAAGACAAACATGGAAGTTCAAAGGTTGAGGCCTAGTTGGAAAGAAGTTTGAGAGGAACCGGACTAAAAGTTAGGTCATGGAGAGAGCTTTTGTCACTAATAAGTGAGGAATTTTGCTTTCTTTCCATAAGCAAAGATTAATCCTCAAATTAGGCTAAAATATGTGTGTGACTTTTACTCTTGGATCTTTCTAATTTCCAACTTTATTTATTTATTTATATATAAAATTATATATATATAATATATATATATAATTTATATATATAAAAATATATATATATATAAAATTTTTTTTAACGTTTATTTATTTTTGAGACAGAGAGAGACAGAGCATGAACAGGGGAGGGTCAGAGAGAGAGGGAGACACAGAATCCGAAACAGGCTCCAGGCTCTGAGCGGTCAGCACAGAGCCCGACGCGAGGCTCGAACTCACGGACCGTGAGATCATGACCTGAGCCGAAGTCGGACGCTTAACCGACCAAGCCACCCAGGCGCCCCGTCTAATTTCCAACTTTAAAATACAAGAAGTAAGGTGCCAGGCAATCCTTTGGGTTCCTGACCAGAACTTTCAAATATCTAAAGATGCATTCTTAAAATATTTTAATACTATCATTTATCATAGATAAATGTATTTCCCTATGTAGGGAAATACAAAGAGCACAGGGTTTGGAGCCTAATGCAAGTTTCAGTACTTCCCTAGATGCCAACACAAATGGAGAGGACTGAATTATCCAGAAGTGGAAGTTGCCAAGTTTATCTGTAATGGCAGGGGAACATGAACAAAATGTCTCATGGCAATAACATTCTGAGCTGTCTCATTGCTTCTATCCTTGCCTACAAACAGTCCATTCTTGGCACAGTCACCAGAAAGATCCAGTTCATGACTAGATGATGTAATTTTCCTCCTCTCCCGAAACTGCAATGGCTTTCCACTTCACTAAATAAAAGCCAGCTTCCTTATCATGGCCTACATGGCTGTATATAATCAGACTCACCAATTCTCTGCCATCATCTCCTAATATTTTAAGTACCTCACACTCATTATAGGAACATTAGTCTTCTTGTTGTTCTTCAAACATGTCTCAAGGAAATATAATTGTTCTTCCTACATGAACATCTTCCCCTAGATAATCATATGGCTTGTTCCTTGACTTTCAAGTTCTTTCTCAAATGTCACTTCCTCAAAGAGACAGTAATTAATGGCCAAATATAAAAGATAGATGTCCACACTATGTATCCTGCAACATATTATATATTCCTATTGATTTATTTAGGATTCGCTTTCTTCTATTAGAATGTAAGATCGTTGTGGGCAGAAGATTTCATCTATTTTCTTTTCATTGCTGTATTCTGCATCTGGAATAGTGTCTGCCACATGTCAAGCAAACAATAATAACATGTTGAATGAATAATAATGGAGGATTAGCAGTCTATCTCCAAACACCTAAGCTTACCTTTATAATTCATTAGGAGTTGCTTGTGTCTTCTGAAACAAGGGTAAGAGGCCTGCGTTCTCTGGGTCTCACTTCCTAACTCTGAAAAAGAAGGGACTGGATGCAGAACACCTGTACTTTCTCCCTCAATGATGGTCAGACAGCGGTGGGGTTCAGTATGAGGAAATAAAGGGAGGTGGAATCCTGGGCCCCAAAGGAGTGGAGGCCCACTGCTTTCCATGGGCACAGGCCCCACATCAGGGCCAGTGGCGAAAAGGGAGCCTACAAATGGATGGAGAGTCTGGGGTCGGAAAGGCCCAAGGGACAAGAGGGCCCTTACCTTTTTGATCCAAGAAAACATGCAGCTCCTTGATGGTTCAGCACTTACAAAACAGCCTGGAAGCAAATAGACTCAGAAACCAAACAAATAGGAATGATGAGGCAGCTAAAACAAGACATTTCCTTATATTTTTCCCTGAAAGTGTCACTTAAACTTCTCTACATGTCACTGGGATCAGTAAATATAGAATCCACAGGACACTTTCCATACCTGCCCCCTTGTTTCCTGTGTCACTTCCCGCCACACACATAGGAGAAGAGCAGCAAGGATGGAGAAAAGGGGCAGCCTTGCTCAGTGCCCTTGCTCAGGTGCCCTTTATATTAATTGTCAAGATCAATGGAAGCTAAATCACAAACACAGGTTTGAAGAAGAAAACGACCCTCTGAATGAGTAGGGGAATTTGTTTTTCAGAACAATTTAACTTCTGACACTTTTTGAGTCCCCACAACCCACACTTCACATCACCATAACCAGCAAGAAAAAGGGGCCAAGTTCATATGCAATGTCTGCTCAGAAGAGCCACTGAACACTCAACAGTGATCTTGAGGATCCCAACCAATACTTCAAGAACCCTTGTCTATAGAAGGGGAGCCTCACCTCTCCTCCAGGCCCCAGAAATTTCCCAGTTCTTGTTGAGATAACAAAAAGTTCCTGAGGGTCATCCACATCCTTGACTATGCCTGCCTGACCTGAAGAAGGGAGACCAATTGCTTCCCACAGCTACCTTCCCAACCAACCGAACTGACTCCTCCAGAAATGGGCACAGCCATGGCAGTGCCTGTAGCATAGGACTACACCTGAGCCCCTGAGATAGGCTCCACTGGGTTCCCACAGCTGCTGGCTTCCTTTAGCCTGGGAGTAATTCCCTGGGTTAGAATCTCCTCTTGAGCACTTGCTTGCCTAGCTAGGTTGCAAACTCTGAGAGGGCAGGAACCACATCCCACTTGTTCACAGTTCGGTTCCCAGTAACTTAGTCACTATTTGTTGAATAGAGTACCTGGGAGACTCAGTGGCTCCTGGTGGGGTGGTCAAGTTAGAGCCCCAGCTCAGGCACTTGGTAGTCAGAAATGTTTGTGACCTCTTCTCCTGTGGGGCGTGTGTGTGTGTGTGTGTTCCCCCAGGAGAACCTGGGAGCTCCCTGATGGTGGGTTTTGTAAACTGGTTTTAGTTTAGTTTTGTGACCTTGGACAAGTCCGTGTTTCCTTGTCTGGAAAATGGGGAAGTTGGGCTACATGGAGGGCAAGGAGCTGATCAGTGTCACAATTGTTCATCTCCATGATGTCTGAACACTGCTGCCTCCTGATCACCTCTGGGATTGGGAGCAGGGACTGCAGGGCTTCAGCCCCACTCTCCCACCATTGTGACTTGAGTTGTGCATTCTAGT
This sequence comes from Prionailurus viverrinus, assembly GCF_022837055.1. Classification (NCBI taxonomy): domain Eukaryota; kingdom Metazoa; phylum Chordata; class Mammalia; order Carnivora; family Felidae; genus Prionailurus; species Prionailurus viverrinus. Next base: position 645,901 of record NW_025927617.1, read on the forward strand.
CCATGAAAATGCCTATTTCCCACCCAGGTACTTCTGGGACAATGAACATGCTTATCCAGACGTGGGTCTTGGCAGGAGAAAACAAGCTCAAAGGCAGTAGGAAACAGGCAGCAAGACCCTCCTGACTGTAAAGATAGTTAAGAACAGTAACAATTTACCAAGAAATGTTGTGGGTCTCCCTTAGCTGGAGGTCAGAGAAATGTGGAAGCTAGTGGGCCCCTAGAGATCATCTGGTCCAATCCCTTCATTGTATAGATAAGGAAACTGAGACCCACAGGGAGGAAATTGCCTGCCCAGGGTCACCGAGCAGCATATGAAAGAGCAGAGACCCAGACCTGACATCAGGGCTCTCCAGCCAGAGCACATTTTATTGCTCCAAGCTGAGAGGGCTCCTTCAACCACAAGACAGCCCAGCCGATTCTCTGGAGTGTCTTTGCTGCACAGATGAGGACTCCCTGATGCCTTCACAGGGTAAATGGTCTATAAAAGGGAGGGGTGAGGCCAAAGGCCCCTGTCCTCAGGATGTCTGGCTACTCCCTGGACACTTCCTTGCTTCTTCTGAGGACACGAGAGACTGCTTTCACTCTGCAGTGTCTGATGGTTGCTCCTTCCTGGGGTCCAGGAACTCTCCTCCCGAAGACTCAACTGTCTTTCCAGCACACCCACCCTCCAGAAGGCCCCTGACTCAGGCAGTCAGTGAGTAGGCCCTCCATTTGGAGAGCATCTTCCAAATGCCTCTGGGTGAGCCTCAGGTGGGGCGGGTCACCAACATCCAGAGCCAAGTTCCTTGCACTCAGGGAGCTCTGAGTGAGTGGGAGACTGATGCACATGCATCCAAAGGCAGATACTTGGGAGGAAAGAAATGATCCAGGGCAGTCAGAAGAGGTGGGATTGCATGGGTCTTTCACAGATGTTGGGTAGGACCTGGACTAAGAGGTGGTCAGAAGAGGCCTTCCCTGACTCCTTCTTAAAGCCTTCTTTTACCTATTTGGAGGCAGGACAGGTTGGGGGGGTGGTGTGGGCAGAGTATGGTTGCCAGGACTCACACAGTTAGGAGTTTGGACTCCTGACATGAGTTACTGGCCTGGCCCAGAGCCTCATTAGCTGGGGGACCTTGAGCTGTTCATTTCACCACTTTGAATCTCAGTCTCCTCATCGTAAGATTTGGAACTAATAATACCTCACACAGCTCATAGTAGAGCTCACAGGAAGTCTATGAAGAGCCCAGGGGTCAATGGTGTCTAGGGTAATTTCAATTCCTTGTTATGTCACTATATTATGGGCACCCACTTGGAACCCTAGAGTTGCTATAAAGATTAGTTTAAGCTGAAGACATATGCAATTAAACAGATAACAAGGGGGAAAAAAGCCTTCTTGGAGCTTCCCTTATCTGACTAAAAGCAGCAACTTCTGGGAAATGAGGTGGTTATAAATTCCTTCTCAGGCCATCTACTCCCGGAAGGTAGACCGTGAGTAAAATTTACCTCAAATCTCTTCTCCAGGAGGGTTTTGTGGCCCTGAAAGAGACAGAAAGACCACTCACACCTGTAGAGACAAACATTATCACAAACTTTCCTATCAACTGTTTGTTCTCCTGAAAACCCATTTATCTTTCCAAAAAGGCATTTGTTTTCCAGGAAGTGCCTTTCTCTCCCAGCCCTCACCTATTAAGATGGTATATAAGCCCCAAATGCCAATCACTCCTTTGAGTTATCATCACTGAGTTCTGCCATGTATATGGAGGTTGCACATTTAAGGAAATGCTGGTTTTCCCCTCCTGTTAGTCTGTGTTTTATCAGCTCAATTTACACATCTCAGTTACTGAGCTTAAGAGACTAGAGGAAAAGTTTTCCCTCCCTTACAATATTCAGGAAGTGGAATCCATAAATTAATGTGTAGACTTCATTTAGATCCTGACCCAAATAAACTGTTAAAAAAAAAAAAGACCAACCCTTCATGATACTGATGAGACATTTAAAATTTGAACACCAACTGGGTATTTGATGATATTATGGAATTACTGTTAATTACTTTAAAATAACATTGTAGTTCCATACAAATTTTAGGATTGCTTGTTCTAGCTTCGAGAAGAATGCTGGTGCAATTTTGATTTGGATTGCATTGAATGTGTAGATTGCCTTGGGTAGTATTGACATTTTAACAATATTTATTCTTCCAATCCAGGAGCATGGAATGCTTTTCCATTTCTTTATATCTTCTTCAATTTCCTTCGTAAGCTTTCTATAGTTTTCAGCATACAGATCTTTTATATCTTTGGTTACGTTTATTCCTAGGTACTTTATGATTCTTGGTTGCAATTGTGAATGGGATCAGTTTCTTTATTTGTCTTTCTGTTGCTTCATTATTAGTGTATAAAAATGCAACTGATTTTTGTACATTGATTTTGTATCCTGCAACTTTGCTGAATTCATGTATCAGTTCTAGCAGACTTTTGGTGGAGTCTATCGGATTTTCCATGTAAAATATCATGTCATCTGCAAAAAGTGAAAGCTTGACTTCATCTTTGCCACTTTTGATGCCTTTGATTTCCTTTTGTTGTCTGATTGCTGATGCTAGAACTTCCAGCACTATGTTAAACAGCAGCGGTGAGAGTGGGCATCCTTGTCGTGTTCCTGATCTCAGGGAAAAAGCTCTCAGTTTTTCCCCATTGAGGATGATGTTAGCTGTGGGCTTTTCATAAATGGCTTTTATGATGTTTAAGTATGCTCCTTCTATCCTGGCTTTCTTGAGGGTTTTTATTAAGAAAGGATGCTGAAGCCAAAGTAATATTGAAGAAGAACACCAAAGCGGGAGGCATCACAATCCCAGACCTTAGCCTCTACTACAAAACTGCACTCATCAAGACAGCATGGTATTGGCACAAAAACAGACACATAGACCAATGGAATACAATAGAGAACCCAGAATTGACCGACAAATGTATGGCCAACTAATCTTTGACAAAGCAGGAAAGAGTATCCAATGAAAAAGGACAGTCTCTTTAACAAATGGTGCTGGCAGAAGTGGACAGCAACATGCAGAAGAATGAAACTAAACCACTTTCTGACACCATTCACAAAAGTAAACTCAAAATGGATAAAGGACCTGAATGTGACACAGGAAACCATCAAAAGTCTAGAGGAGACAGCAGGAAAAAAACTTCTCTGACTTCAGTCGCAGCAATTTCTTACTTGACACATCCCCAAAGACAAGGGAATTAAAAGCAAAAATGAACTATTGGGACCTCATGAAGATAAAAAGCTTCTGCACTGCAAAGGAAACAATCAAGAAAACTAAAAGACAACCCACAGAATGGGAAAAGATATTTGCAAATGACATATCAGACAAAGGGCTAGTATCCAAAATCTATAAAGAACTCACCAAACGCCATACTCGAAAAACAAATAATCCAGTGAAGAAATGGGCAGAAAACATGAATAGACACTTCTCTAAAGAAGACATCCAGATGGCCAATAGGCACATGACAAGATGCTCAACGTCACTGCTTATCAGGGAAATACAAATCAAAACCATACTGAGATATCACCTCACACCAGTCAGAGTAGCTAAAATGAACAAATCAGGAGACTATAGATGCTGGCGCGGATGTGGAGAAATGGGAACCCTCTTGCACTGTTGGTGGGAATGCAGACTGGTGCAGCCACTCTGCAAAACAGTGTGGAGGTTCCTCAAAAGATTGGCCCAGCAATAGCACTGCTAGGAATTTACCCAAGGGATACAGGAGTGCTGGTGCATAGGGGCACATGTACCCAATGTTTATAGCAGCACTTTCAACAATAGCCCAAGTATGGAAAGAGCCTACATTTCCATCAACTGATGAATGGATAAAGAAGTTGTGGTTTATATACACAATGGAATACTACTTGGCAATGAGAAAAAATGAAATATGGCCCTTTGTAGCAACATGGATGGAACTGGAGAGTGTTATGCTAAGTGAAATAAGTCGTACAGAGCAAGAGAGATACCATGTGTTTTCACTCTTATGTGGATCCTGAGAAAGTTGACGGAAGACCATGGGGGAGGGGAAGGGAAAAAAAAGTTAGAGAGGGAGGGAGCCAAAACATAAGAGACTTTTAAAAACTGAAAACAAACTGAGGGTTGATGGGGGGTGGGTGATGGGTATTGAGGAGGGCACCTGTTGGGATGAGCACTGGGTGTTGTATGGAAACCAATTTGACAATAAATTTCATAAAAAAATAAAATAAATAAAATAAAAAACTTTTTAGTTATGTTAAAGTGATAATTCTAATGTTCCAGAGCCAGAGCCACATACTGAATACTTGCAGATACAATGATGTGGTATCTGACCTGGAGTTAATAATTGCTGATGCTGGGCGGTGTGCACAGGAGGGCTTATTATGCCATCCTACTTTGTGTGTGGGCTTGAAATTTTCCATAACAAGAGGTTATAAATATGAAATAGAGAAGGGTGGATCAAGGAGGTATTTATCCATATGTGGGTTATTTGTCTGATTTTGAAAGGCTTTTCATCATAGAGCATAGTGATTGAAAGTTTAAGAAAATGTGTAATTTGTGAGCACCAGCAGCATTGCTGGCAGAGGCTTATGACTGGAGACAGAGATTTTGCCCCTCATTTCATCCCCCTCATTAGGCAGCATCTGTGCTGCTCTTCCCAGCCTGTGGCAGTCTTTTGGTTGCCAGGCAATGGAAGCCAGAAGCCCTTGTCTTGGGAAGGAGAAAGGAGGAAAGGGAGGGAGAAGCAAGAAGCTGGGAGTGGGGGGAAGGGTAGAGAGAAGTTGCCCAGGGAAAGGCTTGTCCCTGCCTAGGGGCCTGACTCAGGGTGAGAGATGGGGATGGGGTCGCTTGTTAGATGTCAGTTTCCCGCAGCCCCCACTTTCCATGGTTTATTTCTAGGGGGCAGCCCTGTTGTCAGAGCTCGAGGCCCTACAGAAGAGGTGGAGGAATGCACCCACGTGCACCTCCTGTGAAATCCAGTGAGATCTGAGATTAAGATACCAGCAGCCCCCATTCATAGAGTCAGAATTCTGATCCAGCCTCTCCTGGGGGACACTCCTGGACTCTTATTAAGTTAAAAAAAATATATAGGAAAGCAGCTCATCAAATGTGAAGTCTGCACCAATGATCACCCAGAGCTGGGGCCATGCCAAAACGCAGGAGGGCAGAAGGCTTCTTCTTTGTGGTGCAGAACCCCGTGCTCACTGTCTTTTGGGGAGTGGAAGCAGAAGCCTTTGGAACTGCACAGTGGCCTGGCAGTGTCATGGATGCTGACTGTGTTGGGTTCAGACCCAGCTGTCACTGAAATGTTGTGTGGGTCTGAGCCCATCTGACTCTCAGTTTTTTGACCTGTAGAAGTGGGGATTTATCCCTTGCCTCCCTTCAGGCTCAGGTGGACTGGGATTATAATGCACAGTCCCCTACATCCAGGGCAGGAATTGCTCTCACCCAGAGTTAAAGGAGCCTGGCCCACCCACCAGTCAGACTGGAGGAGCCTATACAGCCAGTGATCTCTGTCACTGGTCACTGGAAGGTGAGGGCACTGCCTAGAGCCACCCTGCTGTGATCATGAGCTCCTGCTGGTCTTGGAGGTAAGATTCAGAGAGGCTCCAGGAAGGAAGAATGGGTGGGGGTTGAAATCAAGGCATCTTCCCCAGAGATCAGGCTTTCAAGACCTGGCATCTGAGAAAGGAAGGGTGTGTGTACTCGATGAGAAAAACATCAGGGAGGCCAGCAGTCAGGAGCTGAGCGAGAGCAGGGCCCAGACAACCCCCTCTTTCTGCAGCATCTTTGTGGCTTCTGGTTGCTAGGAGCAGGCCTTTCTGTTGCTAAGCAACTGGAGCCTGGTGGATTAAAACCAATTTTCTGAGCTCACTGGCAGGGGGAGGGAGAGAAAGTGCAATGCAGATGCCCTGGAGAAGCTCATTCCAGCCTCCAGGCTTTGATGGGGGATGTGGGTAGTGGGTGAAAGAAAGGTGAGGTGCGACTCTTAGCTGATCCCTAGGGAGACAGAGGGTGGGAGGAATAAGGAGAGGAGTCTGCACCAGGTACTCACTGTAAAAACTAAAAGGCAGACAGTGAGACTGGCAATTAAAATGCCGCTTAGAGCACTACTGAATGCTAATGCTGCTCCTTTTTTGAAACTTCAGGAAAGGGCTGCAGTCCCTGGGGTGCTTCTGAACCACCTGACTGGGCCAGACAGGACTGGGCAGGGTTTGTCCTTCAAAGATGGAGCATTTTAGGGTCCATGGACCCTCAAGGGTCCTGGGGTCCAACCCCTTGCTGATTGCCAGAGGCTCCTCTGCATGTGGCCCTCTGCTCTCTGCTTAGATAATAACCTCAGGATGACAGGGAGCTTACTTCTTCCTGGGGAAGCCCTTTCTGTACTTTACCCTTAGAAAGTGCCTTGTCCCTTTGTAGCCCAAGTCAGTCTCACTGTGGCTCTTTCCCTCAAGGGCTAAGGGAGCTAGTCCAATCTGCCTTGCTATAGGGACCTGTAGTGTCTCTCTTTTGTGAGCCTTGCACCCCCACCTCTTGCCACTTCTTGGGAGACAGCGTTGGTGGAAGCCTTACCATGACTGGTGCCCTCTGGTCCTCCCCCTCAGCCTGATCGTTAGCCTCCTTAAAGGGTAGGCCATTAGGGTAGACAAATTTACAGAGGTCCTGGATCCAATTTCTGCCCCAGATTCCAGGCTTTTTGCAGTGCCCTGCTCAGGTGGAGACATCCTGGCCCAGGATCCTGTCAGTGGGCAGATGTTTATCTTTCTGGTGGGATTTGTGTTTTACACGAGACAGATAGGGTCAGTGGAGGAGGCCAATGAGCCCTCTCCCTGCTGGGTATCTGTGTCCTGATCCTGAATGTCTTTAGGCCTCACCTCCTGTTTCCTGCCCAGGAGTGGTCTTTGTGCTTTGGACTGCATGGGCTTTGGCTAGCTCAGTCTGTCTTCTTCATGCCTTTAAGTGATCAATCCGTAAGTGATCAAGGGCATATTTAGCTAGGCTAAACACTTTTTAAAATGTTTATTTATTTATTTTTGAGAGAGAGAGAGAGAGAGAGAGAGAGAGAAATCACTAGTGGCAGGGGTGGCAGAGAAAGAGAGAGAGAGAATCCCAAGCAGGCTCCATGCTGTCAGTGCAGAACCGGCTGTGGGTGCTCGATCCCACGAACTGTGAGATCATGACCTGAGCCGAAACCAAGAGTCAGACACTTAACTGACTGAGCTATGCAGGCGCCCCAGGCTGAACATTCTCTTTTTCTCTATTAACACTTGCCATCATGTAATATATATTTTCAATATTATGTTGTTTTTCTGTTTCTCTGTCCTGTTATATAAATTCATGAGAGTTGAGATTTTTCTGTGTTTATTGCTTTATCTTTGTGTGTAGAGTAGGCCTGACACCAAGTAGTTACTCACCAATTTTATGCTGAATAATGAATATATTCTTACATATACGGATAAGCTATTTACATAATCATGTATCATGATATCCAAGCTAAATCCAGACTGAAAAAAAGCAGGGTACAGAACAGTATGCATAATATGGTACTTTTTGTGTGGGAGGGCAAAAGAAAAATATATAAAAGAGAAATTTACTTTTGTAAATGCTCAGAAAGTCATTGAGAGGATAAAGAAGAAATTTGACTCAGGGCAGAAGACTTTGATGACTGAAAGAACAGGCATAGTCTACATAGTTTTCATGAAGCATCTCTGCACATTTTGAATTTTGCACCGTTAACATGTATTACTTAGGGGCATGTGGGTGGCTCAGTCAGTTAAGCATCTGATGCTTGATTTTGGCTCAGGTCATGATGTCAGAGTTCGTGAGCTCAAGCCCTGCATCAGGCCCCCTGCTTACAGTGCGAAACCTGCTTGGGATTCCCTCTGTCTCTCTCTCTCTTTCTCTGCCTCTCCCACGTATTCTTTCTTTCTTAAAATAAATAAATAAACTTTACACGAAAAAACCCCAGGTATTACTTAAATGTTTTCATTAAGAATTTAAAACTTAGAAGAATTTTACCCTCCCCCCCCAATAAAAGTCAACTCATTGGATCATTTCCAATAATCTCAGGTGCTACTGTTTGTCAGATTGCCAGACCCAATTCACATGGGCCTATGTCATGTGATCCCATAATTGCTGTTCTTTTAGGCAATGTATACTTATTTATAAATTATAACTGATAACATGCCCCTGTCAAATTGTTATGTTTAAACAGCTAGCTCATATTAGAGGTATATGCCAAACACTTTCAGCTTCAGTAGTTGCAATAGGACCTCATGCTTTCCTACCAAAAGCTTACCCGTCTTTTCCTTTTCTGCAACATGAGGATATGGATGTCTTTGGTGAGATGAACCCTCTAATTCATTGCCTTTGGGAGCACAAATTAGTATGGTTTTTCCTGAAGTTGGTGTATCAATATGTACTAAAGCTTAAAAATATTCATCTTCATGAGCATCCACTTGTAGATACCATAAGGAAAATATTAGAAATTTGCATCATATTTTATACATAAGTATATTTGTCATGGTGTTGTCTACAATGGGAAAATATTTTAAATCATATAAATATCCAGCAAGAGGAAAATGGTATTAAAATAAATTTTGGCAAGGCTGTGTGATAGAATATCATGCAGCCATTAAAAACTGTTTTCTGGAAAACTGAATTTAATTTTAATGAAGAATGTTTAAGGACGTGGTTAATTATATGTACCAGATACATGGTCAGGAGCAACTGTAGGAATTATGAAAAACAAAATGTCAGAACAAGCCTGGTAAAGCAGAATGCCAGAGTAAGCCTGAAGAATTATGAAAAATAAGACTTAGAATAAGCTCATTGTAACAAGTTATGTAAACTGAGTATCAGTTCATTATTCGCCAAAAGTAAGATGATGTATAACACCTATGGCTTTAATTCCTTATAAATGCAAATGAAAATCCACTAAACATTGTAGTCACTTGCTTGCTACATGCATGCATTCCAGACATTTGCTTTGTTCCATGACAAAATCTGCTAATTCTATATAAACTGGTGCTTTTCTTTGGGTCTTGCTTCCCCTCCCCCAATAATTCAGCAATGAGGATAGGATTTCTTGAATGAGTCCTTCTTCTAGATGAATTTATCAGAGGATTTGTGGCCACCTTTGATCAGGTGAGACTCTGGCTGTTTGCTAAATAGTCTTCCTTTAATTATTTTAGCTAAGTTTAATTGGGTTCCCGGGGGAAAATTTCAAACCCCTACAGCAAAATTTGAGTTACTATTAAGCAAAATAGGCAATTCAGGTTCTAAGATCCCGTCTGGTTCACCATTAACTCCAATGGTAGAAAAATATGAGAAAACCAAAATGTTGCTGGTAGGTGTCTATATTGAAAGGCTGATTTCGGGGCGCCTGGGTGGCGCAGTAGGTTAAGCGTCCGACTTCAGCCAGGTCACGATCTCGCGGTCTGTGAGTTCGAGCCCCGCGTCGGCCTCTGGGCTGATGGCTCAGAGCCTGGAGCCTGTTTCCGATTCTGTGTCTCCCTCTCTCTCTGCCCCTCCCCCGTTCATGCTCTGTCTCTCTCTGTCCCAAAAATAAATAAACATTGAAAAAAAAGAAAGGCTGATTTCACTCTATCATGTTTGGAATGGGGATACTTATGAATACCCTGTATTTCAACGCCAGAGGAAGGCTTTTTCAAGGTAGATAATTTGCTGTACTTATAAGAATATTTAGAAAAGTTCCACCCAACAAATGTATTATTGAGATGACTACTTCTCAGGAAATAAATGCAAGAATGAATTGGATAGCAATTGGATAAGCAATGAATTAATATACTAGAGGAAAAGATTAAGAGACTGAAAGCTCTTTGTATTTCTCCAGGTTTGCAGTGCTTCCCTACTGTTGCTCCTTCTGCTCCCTCTACTTTTTTTTACTGTTATTTGCTTCAATCGGAGACCTAGGACAAGGAGGGGGTGATGACCTCTTGGATGGATGGTTCCCATTGGTTATGGGACCCAGAGATGACTTCCTTTGGTAAGGGAAGAACTGCCAGTTTTATTCAAATAAATGTCCTGATATGGGCTACCCAAATCTCAATTTCACTTCTGAGATTCTCTGAAAAACAAACATACAAAACATAGGGAAGCAGAAACAATTAAAAGGAAACAACAGGGAGTCATTGAGACTTTGGATAAGAGACTGTGTCTTACAATGAAGGTGGTGGATTGCAAGACAAAGAATTTAAAAAGCAGTCAGGCTACTAAATGGCCAAATGGGAATGGAAACTACAGTGCCTTTCAAATCTCCTTACTTTTCATCTCAACATGAGGAAAATCAATCCTACCCTCTTGGAGCTCCAAAGACTCGAAGGCCTCTTAGAAGTTATCCAGGACTACTGGGAAGACCAGAAATGGTAAGAGTTCATATGTTCTTTTACCAGCTGATATTACTATCTTAAGAGCTCTTTTACAGTGCTCCAGGAAGATGTGCAAAGTTTTGCTGAGGTCCTCTGCAGAATTTTTTTCAGTCTATAGCCTTATTCATGAGGATGTGCCCTGGCTGCTTCATAAACTGTTGCTTCTGGTTGATTTTACTCAACTAATGGAACAAGCACAATGTAGCTGGCTGCATTAGATTCCTAGGGATGTTGTAACAAAGTACCACAAACCAGGTGGCTTCAAACAATAAAAATTTATTCTCTCACATTTCAGGAGGCTAGAAGTATGAAATAAAAGGGTCAGCAGGGTCATGTTCCCCCTGAAACTCTAAGTAAAGTCCTTCCTTGCCTCTTTTTACCTTCTGGTAGTAGCTGTCCTCCCATGGCACTCTTGGCTTGCAGCTGTAGCATTCCAATTTTTGCCTCTGTCCTCACATGTTTTCCCTGTGCGTCTCTGTTTTCGCATGGTGTTTTCCTCTTAAAAGGACGCCAACCAGGGCACCTGGGTGGCTCAGTCTGTTGAGAATCTGACTTCTGGGCTCAGATCATGATACTCAGGGTTCGTGAGTTCCAACCCCATATCAGGCTCACTGCTGTCATCAAAAAGCCTACTTCAGATCCTGTCTCCCACTCTCTCTGCCCCTCCCCTGCTCATGTGTTCTCAAATATAAAAACATTAAAAATAAATAAAATAAACAAATAAATTTAAAAAGAGATACCACTCATATTGAATTAAAGCCTACCCTTCATTTGATGACATCTGAAAAAATTACAATTCCTAAAAGGTCACGTTTTCAAGTGTCATGGATTAGGACTTCAACATATCTTTTTTGGGGACATGATTCAACTCATAACAGACACCAAGTAACTCATCAGAAAGTGCCATGGCTTCAGGAAGTCTACTGTTTACCTCTTCCAAAACTTAGGCTGCTCTTTGAGCCTTAGAAACTCAATGCAAGGGATTGATTATGGTAATCCTTGAAGCTTTTCTGCAGAGAGTGAGCTGGAAGAAAGTACAATGCTGCACCCAGAAGCTGGTGAATCCTCATTGATTTTCACCGTAGTTTACTAAGGCATTATCTAAATTTACAAGGATGGATCCAGGAGTGGATTATTCTCTACTTTTGTGGTAGCTTTTTGCCTGGAACTCAAGCAAAAGTAAGGGAAACGTAGTTATATTGCAAGGACAATTTCTTAGGTATTGGCAATGGCAGCAACTCCGTTTCGGAAAAAAAATGTGGAGACAGATAACAACAAAAAGAAACCCAAGACCTCAGAGTTAACTTCTCAGAATTCTTCATGAAAGGAACAAACCATTATTGAAGCCCTCCACATATACGAGGGAGTCCCCTAATGTAAAGCCTACATGTCACTATTATTAAAAGAATAGGGCATTCGAAAAAGTAATGCTAGAAGAGATTGAGGAAGATGGAAGAGATGGACACTAATTCTGAAGCTCAGAAAGATGGAAGGGATGGACACTAATTCTGACTCAAAAAGAGAAACCAGGAAAAAGAGTCCTGCAGGAAACCACACAGGAAATAAATGCAAATAGTGCAGACTAGTAAGCAAAATTGGCACAATGGGGGAATCTTGGAGCTGAGAATGGTGAAACACTTACATGTCTGTTATTTTTCCCTGCCTTAGTCTTTACCTGACAGTTCTTGTGGATACTGGAGGGATTTTCTGCATTTTATTTTTTATTATCTATCATCTATCTATCTATCATCTATCTTAGTTCCAGTATAGTTAACATACAGTGTTATATTAGTTTCAGGTGTACAGTATAGTGATTAGCAAATAGACTTTATAGAGTGTCCTACTCCATTTGGGTAGGACAGAATATAACAGAATATCACATACTGGGTGTCTAATAAATAACAAAAACATATTTTTCATGGTTCTGGAGTCTAGAAAGTTTAAGATCAAGGTGCTGGCAGATTTAGTTTCAGGCAAAGGTCAAGTTCCTGTTGCATAAATGGCTGTCTTCTTGCCATATCCTTACATGGCAGAAGGGGTGAGAAAGCTCTCTAGGGTCTCTTTTATAAAGGCACTGATCTCATTCATGAGGGCTCTACCTTCATGACCTAATCATCTCCTACAGGCTCTACTTCCAAATACCATAACATTAGTGATTTGGTTTCAACATATCAATTTTTGAGGGAACATATTCAGTCTATAGCATAGAGTTCTCACCTTCAGAAGGTAAGAAGGATTGATTCATATTATTGTATATGATGTCTAGATTGCCAAAAGTGTTCTTAGCAGCTAAAGGAGATATTCAGTGTTTCATGGACTTATTGAATAATATCATCTCAACCTTTGGAATTCCTGAATATCTAGAACCTGATAGGGAAAGTTATTTCATTTCTGTGGTAACTCAGGAGCTCTGTAAAAACCTAAAGATACCAATAATGTACTCTACTCCTTATAATTCTCAGTCTTCTGAACAAGTGAAACAAATTAACCATACTCTAAAGAATTCTTTGGCTAAATAATATCAAGTCACTGGCTTACAATGGCCCAGAGCTTCACCATTGGCTTTATTAAAAAATAAGGTCAACTTTCCTCTAGCAAGCGTGGTTATTTCTCCTTTTTTGTTATTGTTTGGAAGATTTATGAATTTAGAGTTTAAGCCTGCCTGCTTTAAAAATTCATGAAATTACACCCAATATCTTCTAGACATAGATAAAACAATCCTGTAGCTATGAAAGAACTCAAGCTGATGCTGCCCATTGATGCTTTCTGACCAAGAGTTTCCTCATCTTGCTGCTTAGTGACACCACCGGCACACATAAACCCCCTCTTCAATTCCGCTTTCTCTTGGGAGTTCTGTTGCCCTCTTCCCTTTCTGATTGGTGGCCGGGTGTGGCTCTCTGGAAGGTTTCATGCTGTGAAGGACTTTTCTCATGCTACCTGTCCAGCTGCCATCCAAGTTACACTTGTTACATGCTACTGTCAACTCATGGTCATACCTTAAAATCCTTGTGCTCACTATGAGTGGTGATGAGAACAGGGTTTTCATTACAATCAAGGAATTGGCATAGGGTACACCCCACCAGTAGGACAAGCAATTGGCAAATTGATTACAGAAACCCTTAGGTGATTGGGACTCAAAATTTGGAATGCTTCTAAGTCAGTTTGACCATGTAATTAAACTATTGGCCATGGCATGAATATATCAATTTGTGGCATTTGGGCTATGACCTTATGTAACTTACTTGTGCTTTCAGGGTATGCTTGATCACAATATTGTATATACCACTTCTTTTTGATAATGGAGTGCAGCTGAACCTGGCCAAATTTGTGGCTTGGTGGGGCAGTTCATGATGGGCAGTTTAGGTTGCATGATTACTTGGTGACCTGTGGTTAAGTATTCCATCTCTACTAAAGTTCATTGGAAAGCCAAAACCTGTTTATTAAAAGAAAAGTAGTTATTCACGGAGGATGTTAGGGTATTGGTCCAAAATCCTAAGATCCAGCAATGCTATTCAGCTCTAGGGACCTCCTAAAGTCTCCAAACAGCATCTCTACCTGCCACTGACATGTCAAATGCCATCAAATTAGTTGGATTATATGGATCAAGTAACAAAGAAGCATTCATGGAAGCCTGAATCTGTAGTAGAGCCTTCTCTTGTTCTAGATCCCACTCAAAATTAGCAGATTTTCAGGTTACTTAGTAGGAAGTTGCTATGGCCAATGTCAAAGAGGTTACTGTCTATGTTCTCCTCTAGGATTTTAATGGTTTTCTGTCTCACATTTAGGTCTTTCATCCATCTTGAATGTATTTTTGTGTACAATGTACAATGTAAGAAAGTGGTCCAGTTTCATTCTTTCACATGTTGCTGTCCTGTTTTCCCAATACCATTTGTTGAAGAGACTGTTTTTTCCCATTGGATATTCTTTCCTGCTTTGTGGAAGATTAATTGACCATATAGTCATGGGCTCATTTCTGGGCTTTCTATTCTGTTCCATTGATCTATGTGTCTGTTTTTGTACCAGTACCATACTGTTTTGATCACTACAGCTTTGTAATGTAATTTGAAGTCTGGTATTGTGATGCCTCCTTCTTTGTTTTTCTTTTTGCAGGTTGCTTTGACTATTCAAGTTTTTTGTGGTTCCATACAAATTTTAGGATTTCTGGGTGGCTCAGTCAGTTAAGAGTCTGACTTCACTCGGGTCATGATCTTGTGGTCCGTGGGTTCCAGCCCTGCATCGGGCTCTGTGCTGACAGCTCAGAGTCTGAAGTCTGCTTGGGATTCTATGTCTCCCTCTCTATCCTTCCCTCTCTCACGCTTTCTCTCTCTCAAAATCAAATAAACATTAAAAAAATAAAAATAAATTTTAGGATTGCTTGTTCTAGCTGTGTGAAAAATGCTGTTGGTATTTTGATAGGGATTGCATTAAATGTGTAGATTGCTTTGGAGAGTATAGACATTTTAACTACATTTGTTCTTCCAATCCATGAGTATGGAATGTCTTTCCCTTTCTTTGTGTCATCTTCAATTTCTTTCATCAATATTTTATAGTTTTCAGAGTACAGGCCTTTCACCTCTTTTATTAGGTTTATTCCTAGGTATGGCCAAGCAGTTTTATTTCAGAACCTGAGGGCATACATATAGGAACAAGCCTTATAGGGCTCTGTTTCCCTAGTAATTTCTCTCAGTTTTCAGTCCTCTGAAAGTGAAGAAAGAAGACAGATCTAAACACAAGAGGAAGTTAAGTTAGTGAAATACAAAGTAGCCTGTTTAATGTGTTTAGTCAAATCAAAATGTGACTAGGCCTGTCACATAGAAATAATTTTAAAATGTTAGCTATTATTGTGGTAATCAGAAGAAGCTGGATGCAGTGGGGCTCTGAGCAAAAAGAATAGACTAATCTTTGCGGATAGTTCCTTCAAAGCCATGAAGGAGCCGCTCCATAACAGAATATACCTCAATAGGAACCATGATTTAGGTCTGCCACATATAGCACTCTCCTTCTCACTTAGAGCTAATCAACACTGACAAATTCTTGGGTTTGGGCCCTACTTTTAAAAAATTCTATGCAAATTTTCTTTTTGTTATGGAAACACAGCAGTTACCTCATCCCTGTTGATTGTGATGCCTTCCGTTTTGGTTTTCTTCTTCAATATTACTTTGGCTATTTGGGGTCTTTTGTGATTCCATACTAATTTAAGGATTACTTGTTCTAGCTTTGAGAAGAATGCTGGTGCAATTTTGATTGGAATTGCATTAAAAGTGTAGATTGCTTTGGGTAGTATCAACATTTTAACAATATGTATTCTTCCAGTCCATGAGCATGGAATGTTTTTCCATTTCTTTGTGCCTTTTTCAATTTGCCTCATAAGCTTTCTATAGTTTTCAGCTTACAGATCTTTTACATCTTTGGTTAGATTTATTCCTAGGTATTTTACGGTTCTTGGTGCAATTGTGAATGGGATCAGTTTCTTTATTTCTCTTTCTGGTACTTCATTATTGGTGTATAAAAATGCAACCAATTTCTGTACATTGATTTTGTACCCTGAGACTTTGCTGAATTCATGTATCAGTTCTAGTAGGCTTTTGGTGGAGTCTGTCAGGTTTTCCATGTAGAGTATCATGTCGTCTGCAAAAACGAAAGTTTGACTTCTTTGTTGCCAATTTGGATGCCTTTTATTTTATTTTGTTATCTGATTACGGAGGCTAGGACTTCCAATACTATGTTAAACAATAGTGGTGAGAGTGGACATCACTGTGGTGTTCCTGATCTCAGGGGGAAAGCTCTCAGTTTTTCCCCATTGAGGATGATATTAGCTGTGGGCTTTTCATAAATGGCTTTTATGATGTTTAAGTATGTTCCTTCTATCCCGACTTTCTTGAGGGCTATTATTAACAAAGGATGCTGTATTTTGACAAATGCTTTTTCTGCATCTATTGACAGGATCCTATGGTTCTTATCCCTTCTTTTATTAATGTTATTGTATCATATTGATTGATTTGTGAATACCGAACCAACCCTGCAGCCCAGGAATGAGTCTCACTTGATCATGGTAAATAATTCTTTTTATACACTGTTGAATTCAATTTGATAATACCTTGTTGAGAATTTTTGCATCCATATTCGCCAGGGATATTGGCCTGTAGTTCTCTTTATTTGCTGGGTCTCTGTCTGGTTTGGGAATCCAAATAATGCCGGCTTCATAGAATGAGTCTGGAAGTTTTCCTTCCCTTTCTATTTTTTGGAATAGCTTGAGAAGGATAGGTACTATCTCTGCTTTAAATGTCTGGTAGAATTCCCCAGGGAAGCCATTTGGTCTAGGACTCTTATTTGTTGGGAGATTTTTGATAATTGATTCAATTTCTTCACTAGTTATGGGTCTGGCCAAATTTTCTATTTCTTCCCAGTTGAGTTTTGGTAGTGTGTGGGTGTTTAGGAATTTGTCCAGTTCTTCCAGGTTGTCCAGTTTGTTGGCATATAATTTTTCCTAGTATTCCCTGATAATTGCTTGTATTTCTGAGGGATTGGTTGTAATCATTCTATTTTCATTCATGATTTTATCTATTGGGTCATCTCCCTTTTCTTTTTGAGAAGACTGGCTAGAGGTTTATCCATTTGGTTTATTTTTTCAAAAACCCAACTCTTGGTTTCATTGATCTGTTCTACTTTTTTTTTTTTTGGATTCTATATTATTTCTGCTCTGATCTTCTCTTCTCTTCTTCTTCTGGGTTTGGGGTGTCTTTGCTGTTCTGCTTCTATTTCCTTTAGGTGTGCTGTTAGATTTTGTATTTGGGATTTTTCTTGTTTGTTGAGATAGGCCTGGATTGCAATGTATTTTCCTCTCAGGACTGCCTTCACTGCATCCCAAAGCATTGGATTGTTTTATGTTCATTTTAATTTGTTTCCATATGTTTTTAAATTTTTTCTCTAATTGCCTGGTTGACCCATACATTATTTAGTAAGGAATTCTTTAACCTCCATGTTTTTGGAGGTTTTCCAGACTTTTTCCTGTGGTTGGTTTCAAGTTTCATAACATGGTGATCTGAAAGTGTGCATGGTATGATCTCAACTCTTTTATATTTATTGAGGGATGTCTTGTGACCCAGTATGTGATCTGGGAGAATGTTCCATGTGCACTCGAGAAGAAAGTATATTCTGTTGCTTTGGGATGTAGAGTTCTAAATATATCTGTGAAGTCCATCTGATCCAATGTATTGTTCAGGGCCCTTGTTTCTTAATGATTCTCTGTCTAGATGATCTGTCCATTGTTGTAAGTGGAGTATTAAAGTCCTCTGAAATTGCCACATTCTTATCAATAAGGTTGCTTATGTTTGTGATTGTTTTGTATATTTGGGGTATTCTGTGTTTGGAGCATAGACATTTGTAATTGTTAGCTCTTCCTGATGAATAGACCCTATAATTATTATATAATGCCCTTCTTCATCTCTTGTTACAGCCTTTAATTTAAAGTCTAGTTTGTCTGATGTAAGTATGGCTACTCAGGCTTTCTTTTGACTTCCAGTAGTGGGATAGATAATTCTCCATCCCCTCACTTTCAATCCGAAGGTGTCCTCAGGTCTAAAATGAGTGTCTTGTAGACCAGAAAGAGATGGGTCTTGCTTTTTTATCCATTTTGATACCCTATGTCTTTTGATTGGAGCATTTAGTTCATTTACATTCGGTGTTATTATTGAAAGATATAGGTTTAGAGTCATTGTGTTATATGTAGGTTTCATGCTTGTAGTGATGTCTCTAGTACTTTGTGGTCCTTGCAACATTTCACTCACAGAGTCCCCCTTAGTATCTCTTATAGGGCTGGTTTAGTGGTGATGAATTCCTTCAGTTTTTGTTTGGGAAAACCTTTATCTCTCCTTCTATTCTGAATGACAGACTTTCTGGATAAAGGATTCTCGGCTGCATATTTTTTTTCTGTTCAGCACATTGAAGATTTCCTGCCATTCCTTTCTGGACTGCCAAGTTTCAGTAGATAGGTGTGCTACTACCCTTATGTGTCTACCTTTGTATGTTAAGGCCCATTTGTCCCTAATTGCTTTCAGAATTTCCTCTTTATACCTCTATTTTTCCAGTTTCACTATGATATGTTGTGCAGAAGATCGATTCAAGTTATGTCTGAAGGGAGTAGTTTGTGCCTCTTGGATTTCAATGTCTGTTTCCTTCCCCAGATTGGGGAAGTTCTCAGCTATGATTTGTTCAGGTACACCATCAGCCCCTTTCTCCTTGTCTTCTTCTTCTGGAATTCCTATGATACAGATATTGTTCCATTTGATTGAATCACTTAGTTCTCTAAAATGTAAATAAATAAACCTAACTATACATCAAGTAATATTACTACACTGAAAAAATTACTTGGTGTGATATTATAATACTGAAATCTGTATATCCTCTAAGACAAAGAGGGTATATCTTCTAAAACAAATCTTTAACTTGATCCCATAGTTTGTTAGTAATAATAAGTATTATTATTTAAATACCATTTTATGTACATTATAAGATAGAGCAAATAAATAATTATGGTACTATCATCAGGAACTGAGATTTTCAATGTAAGAGAAGGGAGATACAAGTAAAAATACTTTCATTTTACATTTTTCCAGTTCTATTGAGATATAATTAACATATAACATTATGTAAGTTTCAAACATTGTTAACAATAGTCACAGGGCCCCTGGATGGCTGAGTCAGTTAAGTGACTGTTCTCTTTTTTTTTAATTTTTTTAATGTTTATTTTTGAGAGAGAGAGAGAGAGATAGAGTGGGAGTGGAGAAGGACAGAGAGAGAGGGAGACACAGAATCAGAAGCAGGCCCCAGGCTCCGAGCTGTCAGCACAGAGCCTGACGTGGAGCTAGAACACACAGACCACAAGATCATGACCTAAGCCAAGGTTGGACACTTAACCAACTGAGCCACCCAGGAGCCTCTCTTGGTTTTTTAGTGTTTGTTTATTTATTTATTTATTTATTTATTTATTTATTTTTAGGTTTTAAAAAATTAATTAATTAAATTTAATTTACATCCAAGTTAGGTAGCATGTAGTGCAGCAATGATTTCAGGAGTAGATTCTTTAATGCCCCTTACCCATTTAGCACACCCCCCCACCCCTCCAGCAAACATCTGTTTGTTCTCTATATTTGAGTCTCTTATGTTTTGTCCCCCTCCATGTTTTTGTATTATTTTTGTTTCCCTTACCTTACGTTCATCTGTTTTGTATCTTAAATTCCTCATATGAGTAAAGTCATATGATATATGTCTTTCTCTGACTAATTTCGCTTAGGATAATATCCTTCAGTTCCACCCACATAGTTGCAAATGGCAAGATTTCATTAGTTTTGATCACTGATAGTCCGTTGCACATATATACCACATCTTCATTATCCATTCATCCATTTATGGACATTTGGGCTCTTTCTATACTTTGGCTATTGTCAATAGTGCTGCATTGGGGTGCATATGCCCCTTCGAAACAGAACACCTGTGTCCCTTGGATAAATACCTAGTACTGCAATTGCTGGGTTGTAGGGTAGTTCTAGTTTTAATTTTTTGAGGAACCTTCATACTGCTTTACAGAGTGATTGATCCAGTTTGCATTCCCACCAGCAGTGCAAAAGAGATCCTCTTTCTCTGTATCTTTGCCAACATCTGTTGTTGCCTGAGTTGTTAATGTTAGCCATTCTGACAGGTGTGAGGTGGTATCTCATCGTGGTTTTGATTTGTATTTCCCTGATGATGAGTGATGTTGAGCATTTTTTCATGTCTGTTAGCCATCTGGATGTCTTCTTTGGAGAAGTGTGTATTCATGTCTCTTGCTCATTTCTTCACTGGATTGTTTGTTTTTTGAGTGTTGAGTTTGATAAGTTCTTTATAGATTTGGATATTATCTGATATGTTGTTTGCAAATATCTTCTCCCATTCTGTCAGTTGCCTTTTAGGTTTGCTGATTGTTTCCTTTTGAAGCATTTTTATCATCGCTGCTTTAAAAGTTTTGTCAGATAATTTTAACAATTCTGTCATCTAGGTATTGACATCTATTGGTTGTCTTTTTCATTCACTTTGATTTCTATTTATTTTTTTTTAATTTAATGTTTGTTTATTTGATACAGAGAGAGAGAGAGCAAGCCCGAGCAGGGGAGGAGCAGAGGGAAAGAGAGACAGATCTGAAGGAGGGTCCAGGCTCTGAGCTGTCAGCACAGAGCCTGATGTGGAGCTCAAACTCATGAGCCATGAAATCATGAGCTGAGCTGAAGTTGGATGCTTAACTGACTGAGCCACTCAGGCGCCCCAAAATATTTCTATTTCTTAGTTTGGTGACTAATTTTAATTTGAAATCTGGACATTTTCACTTTATGTTATGAGACTCTGGATATTATTTAAAGCTTGCTGTTGTAAATCTGGCTTTCTCTGTCATCACTCTTGCACAGGAAGTAAGGAACTGTCTCATTACTTCCAGATGTATGTAAATAGGAGTCCCACTTCCCCACTTGGCCTCCAATGACAGAGAGTGAGGGATATCCTCATTAGTGATAGGTGGTGTTGATTGTTATCCCTCCTCATATCTTCTCTATAAGCGGGTGTTCTTATTACTTCTGGGTTTTGATGAAAATCCTGACTCTTTCCTAGCTCTTTTCTGATACCACTCAAAAGGGGAAAGGGGGTAAACAAAAGCTAAAATGAATTATTGGGACTTTATCAAGATAAAAACTTCTGCACAGTGAAGGAAACAATTAACAAAACTAAAAGGCAGCCTACAGAATGGGAGAAGATATTTGCAAATGACATATCAGGTAAAGGGTTAGTATCCAAAATCTATAAAGAACTTATCAAACTCAACACCCAAAACACAAATAATCAGGTGGAGAAATGGGAAGTAGACATGAATAGACATTTTGCCAAAGATATCCAGTGTCTAACAGACACATGAAATGATGCTCAATATCACTCATCATCAGGGAAATAGAAATCAAAGCCATGATGAGATCCACTTCACACTTGTCAGAATGGCTGAAATTAACAACTCAGGAAACAACAGATGTTGGTGAGGATGTGGAGGAAGGGGAACAGTCTTACACTATTGGTGGGAGTGCAATCTAGTGTAACCACTCTGGAAAACAGTATGCAGTTTCCTCAAGCAGTTAAAAAAAGAACTACCCTACCACCCAGCAGCTGCACTACTAGGTATTTACCCGAAGGACACAAAAATACAGTTTTGAAGGGGTACACGAACCTGATGTTTATAGCAGCATTGTCAACATTAGCCAAACTATGGAAAAATCCCAAATGCCCATCGACTGATGAATGGATAAAGAATAGGTTGTGTATGTATATATAAATGGAGTATTACCCAGGCTTAAAAAGAATTAAATCTTGCCATTTGCAATGACATGGATGGAGTTAAGTGTATTACGCTAAGCAAAATAAGTCAGAGGAAAACAAATATACCATATGATTTCACTCATATGTGGAATTTAGGAAACAAAACAGATGAACATATGGGAAGGGGAAAAAAGAGAGAGGGAACCAAACCATAAGAGACTATTAACTATAGAGAGCAAACTGAGGGTTGCTGGAGGGGAGGTGGGTGGGGGGTGGGCTAAATCGGTGATGGATACAAGGAGGGCACTTGTGATGAGCACTGGGTGTCATATGAAAGCGATGAATCACTAAATTCTACTCCTGGAAAAAAAACTGCAAAAGCAGGATATAGAACAGTGTGTCTATCTAGAAAACCATACACCAAATGTTATTAGAGGTTATTGCTGGAAGCTGAGACTTGGGGAAATTTTTACTTAATTCTTACACCTTGATATATTGTTTTCAGTTCCTACAATGAGTCTGCAACTTTTTTTTTTTTTACAGATCCATTATCAAAAATTTTAATAGGTTTCTTTTTCCTAGAAAATGGTGTTCTTTCCATATATTTTCATTTTTTTTAATATATGAAATTTATTGACAAATTGTTTTCCATACAACACCCAGTGCTCATCCCAAAAGGTGCCCTCCTCAATACCCATCACCCACCCTTTCCTCCCTCCCACCCCCCATCAACCCTCAGTTTGTTCTCAGTTTTTAA
Source organism: Prionailurus viverrinus (assembly GCF_022837055.1). Classification (NCBI taxonomy): domain Eukaryota; kingdom Metazoa; phylum Chordata; class Mammalia; order Carnivora; family Felidae; genus Prionailurus; species Prionailurus viverrinus. The sequence continues at coordinate 668,374 of NW_025927617.1, forward strand.
CAGTCTCTTATGCTTTGGCTCTCTCCCACTCTAACCTCTTTTTTTTTTTTTCCCTTCCCCTCCCCCATGGGTTCCTGTTAAGTTTCTCAGGATCCACATAAGAGTGAAACCATATGGTATCTGTCTTTCTCTGTATGGCTTATTTCACTTAGCATCACACTCTCCAGTTGCATCCATGTTGCTACAAAAGGCCATATTTCATTTTTTCTCATTGCCACGTAGTATTCCATTGTGTATATAAACCACATTTTCTTTATCCATTCATCAGTTGATGGACATTTAGGCTCTTTCCATAATTTGGCTATTGTTGAGAGTGCTGCTATGAACATTGGGGTACAAGTGGCCCTATGCATCAGTACTCCTGTATCCCTTGGATAAATTCCTAGCAGTGCTATTGCTGGGTCATAGGGTAGGTCTATTTTTAATTTTCTGAGGAACCTCCACACTGTTTTCAAGAGTGGCTGCACCACTTTGCATTCCCACCAACAGTGCAAGAGGGTTCCCGAGTCTGCAACTTTTTAATGTAAAGTCACAATTGTGATCACATATATTCCTTTTCTAATGTGGCTTTTTTTCCTTTCCATTTTTTCTTTCCATTTTTTTCCCTATCTTCCTCCCTTCCATGGCAGCATGACCTCCACCTTACCATATGTAACCTATATTAAAAATTTGCATACTCTTCCATGTTTTTCTCTATATTCCCCAAATCCTATCTAGATATACACACACATATTTGGGGAGTTTTTTGATTATTGATTTACCAAAAAAGCAGAGAGGGGAGGACAGTATCCACATTTTCCCCACATATTTCTGTTTTTACTAAGCAATACTTTATGAAATATATCATTTTTATGATCAAAACTAACAATGAAGCTGTTTTCATTAGGAGAAGAAATAAAGTTCCCATTTGCTAACACTGACTAGTTCTAGGATTGCTCCATTGAGAAGTGTTAAGAGAACCTGAAATAATGTCAGAAATGCTCACCTCTCAAGCCAAGAATCCCCTCAGAATGAATCTAAGCCTTCTATTGGTCAAACTCAGAGAAGTTTGGCCTAGCTCAGAAGGAGGGGTGTCTAGTAAGAGAGGTGGTGCTAGTACTTGTGTTAGTCCTTTAAAATCAGCCAGCTCTCCTGAAGGAAGGGTGCAAGCATCACATCTTACCAATTTTATGTAACTGTCCAGGATTTTTCCCTCTTACTTTTCTGGATAATTTCCCTGGTCTTATGTTAGCATTTCTGCTCTCTGCTTCTGTCCTCTCAGGATAGGTGATCTGTCTGGACTCTCCTCTTTGGATTACTGATCTCCACACTCTCAAATGGCACGTTTTCCAGCTCTAAACGTACCTAACAGATTTGATGAAAATGTCCCTGATCTTTGCAGAGAGAGGATTCTCATACTTCGGTCCTCTAATGGACCTAGTTCCTTGACACCTTTCATCCTAAGTGTCCCAATGTGAACAACCAGGACCCAATGACAGGCTCTGGATTCCAATTTTGCCACAGCAACCTGGAGCGCACAGGCCTCGGCACTAAAATTTGGTCCTCTCTGAAGATACGCTCCCTCCAGGATGAAGGTCGCACTCCCCACTGCTTTATGACTTGCCTCCTCCTGATCAGATCCACCCAGAAGAACTATGCACTCCTCAGTGTCGGTTTCCTGCTGACCCAGAGCTCAGTCAGATAAAATTAGCCCATTGCTCACGTCTAACAAGTGTCAGAGTCCAGCCGTGGGGAGGGGAGGGTAGAGCTGAGCCCAGCAACACTCTTGCCTGGCCAGTAGGACATGTGGACTGACAGCACCTGTCCAGCGAGTGTCCCCAGCCCAGCGCCTACTTGTTCTCCAGGCCTAACTGCTCCAGGAATTGGAGACTAGAGACAGGCAATTGCTACCCTCCTTTTCCCACTGCACACCCACGCTACACTGCCTTCAAAACGACTGGGCCCTGGGATCCGGGAATGGGGGTGCTAACAGGTATCCCTTCCCACCAGGTCTCCATGCCTACCCTACACTCAGGGAGTGCCTGGAGATGGAGATGGGGCTGTGGTCCCGCGGGTCCCGGGCATCGCTTGGTTCTGCCACCGTCCTCTGGCTACACTGGGCGGGAAAGGGCAAGGTTCCTGCCTCCTCCACCCTGTGGCCCTCCATCCACTTCCGCGTCTGGGGAGGGTAAGAACCCGGGAGACGCGCCACAGAGATGTATCTGACCCTGCTATACTCAGATGGGAATCAGGCCCGCCCAGGGGAAGAGGGCGGGAAGAAAGGCGAGAGAACCCAGCGCCAGGTCCTGCCTACTGCTCAGAGAGCCAGATGAATAGACCGCAACCGCCGCGTGTCCCGGGCTGCGCTCCTCCTCCATCCCCCTGCCCCCACTGCCCCGCCCAGACCACCACCACCGGGGACTGCAGTGTCGCTGCCCCCACCTAGCGCTTGGTCCCGAGCCCTGGAGGCGATCCGGGCCGGACCAGCGACAACTCTGTCCTACATGAGACCCTCTTCTCTCTTCCCCTTACCTGATCTGGCCCCAAGGCCCCAAGGTTAGAGTCAGCCTGCAGCTGGTGAAGGATCTAAGCGGTTCTGCGCAAGGGGCTCTCAGAGATGCGGGGACTGGGGGTGGGAATCGCCTCCAGGAAACGCTTGGGTCCAGAGCAGCCATCCCCCTCCGCCTGCCTCTCCAACCTCCAACCCTGGGCAGGGCCTGTGGGGCGCCTCCTCCACGCAAGTCAGCACAATGAGGCTGCTTCTTCCAAAGAATTGACCAACTCCTCAATCCCAAGAGTCCCCCATAATAGCTGTCCCCAGAACTCCTGGGGAGGGGTGGGCAACCACGTGGGTGAGAGCTCCCAGCTCAGGTCTGCTCCCTCACCACATGGTCCCTGGATACCACTCAGGGTGAAGGTGAGCCCCCACCAGCTGCCCTAGGTTCACACAGGTATACTAGTGGGATTTCCTAGGCTTGAGAAACCTCCCCCAAACATGAACGGACCAGATTGACTCTAAGAGCCCCCTCCTCAATTTGCTCCCCATCTGACACTCCTCCACCCTACTCTCCATCAACCTGCTTCCTTCAGCCATTTGCCCAAGTGGAAGTGAAAGAGAGGGAGAGGGTAACCACTCCCACTCCCCTCTCCCACTCAGCCACATACACTCTTCCTCCCCTAGGATGGAGTCTTCTGGGAGGCTCAGCCCTGCAGTTCCATCTACCTCAAAGCCTTGCAAAGGCCAGAGTTTCCTTCTGTCAGTGAGACATCTTTCAACTACTAGCCTCCTCATTCGCCCCACCCCCACCCCTCATGCACAGACACACTTCCTTCTTCCTTTGGCTCCATGAACACACAGAGACTCCCTTCAATGATAACAGGGTGCCCTCACCTTTGGGTGGGCAACTTACAGTTCACAGGTGCTCCAATATCCCTCATCACATTTTATCCACCCCCTGCAACCCTGAGAGGCAGCTGCTCTTATACCTGCTTTACAGATGGGGAAAGGGAGGCCCTGACAGGAACTAAGTGCCAGTTTTCCAGCCCTTCTCCAAGGATCTTTCCACCCTTCCTTACAGAAAGTAGGGAGATAAGTGAATCTCTCATTTCCCCCTGACTTCTCAGAAAGTCTGCTTGCTGCTCCTGGAGTCAGTACCTGCTGCCCCCAGGCCCCCTCTGTCCCCCAAGGAAAACTGGGCAGTAATGGCACCACAGTCCCAAAATGGAGGCATGAAGCCTGCAGAAGCTGAGCCAGAATCCTTGTGCACCCCCCATCCATCCACCCACCCCAGCCTCTCCTATGGAAGGAGAGGAATGAAGAGAGGAGTATGGAAGAATAATTAGGAGTCCCTAATCTGCCTTTCCCTGGGAATACACAACACTGTCTTCTGGGTTACTCTGTGCCTCAAAATGGAGGTAAAACTCCAAAGTGAGTTCTCCTGTGCCTTACTCCCTCAGTCCTCTTATTATTCAATAAAATTATTACCACTGAGGGCTAATTTCCAGGGCTTTGCTTGATGTCCAGAGGCCCTCAAAGTCTCTTTTTCTGGGCTGGTTATTGGAGGGGAAGTCAAAGTTACTCATTTTAAAGTAATTGTTATCACATACCCTCTGTCTGACAGCATGTATTTCCCCAGGTCTCTCATCCTTCCACATCTGGCTTATTGTTAGAACTTACATGACTTGCCCAGTTTCAAAATCATGCCAACTCAGATGTCCCCAAAAGGCTAACCAAACTTCCCAGGATATTTGCATGACTTTCTACTTAGGGGCCTACCTCCACAAAGAAGACCACTATGCATACTCACCTATGAGGGTTTCCTGTTCTCTAACAAGAACATGTGGAATAGATCTTAGACGTCCTAAGCTTATATTCTTTGTCATTTATTTGTTCATAAGTTTAGACAGTTACTCTTTGGGCTTTAGTTTATTTCTACAATTGCGTTAATAATAATTATTCCTCAGTGATAATATAAGACCTCACGCCAGTCAGGGTGGCTAAAATGAACAAATCAGGAGACTATAGATGCTGGAGAGGATGTGGAGATGGGAACCTTCTTGCACTGTTGGTGGGAATGCAAACTGGTGCAGCCACTCTGGGAAACAGTGTGGAGGTTCCTCAAAAAATTAAAAATAGTTCTACCCTATGGCCCAGCAATAGCACTGCTAGGAATTTACCCAAGGGATACAGGAGTGCTGATGCATAGGGGCACTTGTACCCCAATGTTTGTAGCAGCACTTTCAACAATAGCCAAAGGATGGGAAGAGCCTAAGTGTCCATCAACTGATGATTGGATAAAGAAATTGTGGTTTACATACACAATGGAATACTACTTGGCAATGAGAAAGAATGAAATATGGCCTTTTGTAGCAACATGGATGGAACTGGAGAGTGTTATGCTAAGTGAAATAAGCCATACAGAGAAAGACAGATACCATATAGTTTCACTCTTATGTGTTGTTCCTGAGAAACTTGACAGAAGACTATGGAGGAGGGGAAGGGAAAAAAAAGAGAGAGTGAGGGAGGCAAACCATTAGAAACTCTTAAAAACTGAGAACAAAGTGAGGGTTGATGGGGGGTAGGAGGGAGGGGAAAGTGGGTGATGGGCATTGAGGAGGGTACCTGTTGGGATGAGTACTGGTTGTTGTATGGAAACCAATTTGACAATAAATTTCATATTAAAAAAAAAGATCATAAAAGTGAGTCAGTGAATTTATATTGATTGTTCCAAAGTAGATGTGCAATAAATGTTCCTGTAAGGGAGCCCCAAAGCAACCTTTCTACTGTTTGGTTCTAAGACCCTGCCAGGCTTACATTTACTCCTCATGTTAGTTTTCTTTGTTGTAGGCACCAGTACCTTAGCCATTTTCCCTCCTTCTACCTTATGTCATATTCCACTATTTTATGCTCTTCCAGATCACTAGTGCTGGCTAAGTAGCCACACTTTTTTAACCACATGACTCAACCTGTTTTCCCTCCCCCACCACAGTAAATTTTTGTGGTGAGGAAGAAAGAAAGAAAGAAAGAAAGAAAGAAAGAAAGACGTTTCTATGGGTATAAACTGTCCTGTATGGGCTGCCTTGAAAGAACTAGCTCGGCTAATCAGATTCTTCTTTTCTTAACTAAAAAATATGAAATAGAAAACTACAATAACAAAACAAATAGTGAATTATTATAGCTAAAAGATCATAAGGTATAGCTGGGGCTGAAGAAGCTATGATAGGCCTTGTACAGGGAGATTTGTGAGTAATAATGAGTAATTAGAGGCAGTCAAGTGGTGGTGGGGTGGAAAGAAGAGCCACTTGGACACTAGAATGAAGACTCTAAACTCTTACTGAAATCCTCTAGGGCTAAATTAAAGCACAACTATCCCCCCACTCTAATCTTGGTGAGGTCTGTTCCTATTAGTGCTTATTCTTGGATTTATGTACTACTTCTACCCTGTTCTATTCATAGCCTTAGAATAAACTTCACTTTATATGAGTTAACTTAAGTGGGTTTCTTGAAGCCAATTGAGCCTGAGTAAATACTCTGTTCTTTTTTGAATTTCTCATGGATTATAATAGAACATTTTTCCCTGGGATAAAATGACCAAATATAAAAATGGATTTCATTTATATTTAGACGTGTACAAAATAATGATAGATCTTAGTCAAAAGCACAGCTGTGATATATCTATAAATATTTTGCCTGAAAACAGGGATGGAGAGAAATGGAGACCTCTAATAGAATTCAGGATCAGTTGATGTAGGTTGAAGGGCTATTGTGGCAATTACAAAGGAGCTGATCCAAGTCATGTTGATATAAGTATAGTGGTGGGAGTGTAGTCTTGCAAAAATAATCAGGAAAGCCAAATCACTGCCTTGAAAGCTCTTGGCTCTGCTAGCTATATCAACACAACATGGAGCTACCTGTCTAGTTTGGCTAACCTCCAGATGAGTCAACTGGTTCCTGACTTAGTGCTTTTAGAATGCTCCAGTTTATCTGTAGGACTTCCTACCTCATTTTTCTTCAATCCTGTCACCTTGCCCCTTCACCTTCTTACCTCTTATTTCCCTGACTTGGACTCCCTGTCTTATCTGGTTACTTACTCCTTAGCTCTTCTTGTATTTCTGCCCTCCCCACCTCAGAAGCAAACCTATGGCCCATAAAGCCATTTGTCTATCATGACAACTTGATGTTGGAAGAATTGACCCAGAGTTCTCTGCTCTGTCCTGAGGTCCCTGGCTGAGATCCTACAGACTGTCTAATAAATGTGTTTCATTCCTCTACTAATCTGGTGTCTATATTCACTCTGGAAGTCTCCATCCTTCCATTTTTCCTGCAACAGTCTCCTAACCCACTCTAAATGTGTATATAAATTATCTACTGCTACAGACTGGAAATAAATGCAGCTACTTTGCTGGTGCGGGCTTGCGACTTGGCTCTGACTCAATCCCTCACCAACAGTAACTAGCTTATCTACAGCATGTCAGCCAGTGCAAAGAAAGGGCCTAGAGAATAGACTGAAGCATGGAAGATAGACGGTGTTCTTAGACGTTGTTCCAGACACAGTGCTAAAAGACAAATTTAAAAAAATTGGTCCAGAGACTTAGGCATGACAACCTGACTAAAATTTCTATACCAAGATTCTTCAGTTACAGGTAACAGAAACCACTGTATGCTACTTCCAGCAAAATAGGGAAATTTATTATAAGGAATTAGAGGTGTCTAACTAAACCCAAGGTCAAGAATGTTATTGAATTTCAGGAATGGACCAGAACAGGCAACTGAAAAGTCTTTAGAAACTTAGATGTAGACAATATCATTGATCATTCTTTTTAGATGTAGATAATATCATTTATCGTTCTCTTTATAATTTTTCTTTTTGCTTCACTCTCTCTGATGAGCAGTTTTCTTAGCTCCACAGAAAGTATGGAGAAATACAATTTCCTTACAGAGCCATGGCGTCATTATTTACTTTCTTTTTTTTAATGTTTACTTATTTTTGAGAGAGAGAGTGTGATCAGCAGACAAGCATAGATGGGGGGGGTTGGGAGACAGAGCATCCAAAGCGGGCTCCACGCTGACAGCACCAAGCCCAATGTGGGGCTCGAACTCACGAACTGTGAAATCATGACCTGAGTCAAAGTCGGAGGCTCAACCAACTGAACCACCCAGGTGCCCCTATTGTTTACTTTCTAAGGTTCAACCACAGGGGGAAAACAATCTCTCTCTCTCTCTCTCTCTCCTCTCTTTCTCTTTCAACTTCAAATTTTTGGGAAGGGCTTCTAAATAGTCAGGTGCTCATCCTTAGGCCAATCAACTTAGGCCTAGGATTGGAACAACATTTATATATCACATTCACTGACAGGATCCCACCCCTATAAGAAAGAAACTGGGAAATGGGGGCAATTTAAGGAGCCATATGAACTGCACAGATACTCCAAAAGGGATTCACCATAATGACCAAGCAGGTTTTTCTTTGAGTTTTTATTTAAATCCCAGTTAGTTATAATGCAGTGTAATATTAGCTTCAGGTGTACAATATAGTGATTCAACACTTCCATACAACACCCAGTGCTTACCATAACAAGTGCACTCCTTAACCCCTATTTAACCCATCCCCACACCCACCTCCCTCCTGGTAACCATCGGTTTGTTCTCTATAGTTAAGATTTTGTTTCTTGGTTTGCCTCTCTCTCTCTTTCCCACCCCCCTTTGCTAGTTTGTTTTGTTTCTTTCTTAAGTCCACATGTTAATGAAATCACATGGACAACATGGCTAAGATGTGAGGTTATCCTCTAGAAGCTGAGAGTCACCTACAACCAACAGCCAGCAATAAAATAAAGCCTCAGTCTTACAGCTGCAAATAAATTCTGCCAACAACTAGTGAGCCTGGAAGAGGACCTCAAGCTCCAGATGACATCACAGTGAATGAGCTTTATTTGTGTCCTTCAAGGAGTTTATCTATTTCATCTAAATTGTTGAATCCATTGTCATAAAGTTGTTCATAATGTTCCTTTTTCATCCTTTTTGCAGAATCTTTAGTGACATCATCACTCTCATTCTTGATAGTAGTGATTTGTGTCTTTTCCCAGTTTTCCTGATCAGTCTGGCCAAAATTGTATCAATTGTATTCATGTTCTCAAAAAGAACCAACTTTTGCTTTCACTGATTTTCTCCATTATTTTACTGTTTTCTGTTTCATTTATTTTTACACTTAATCCTTACTATATCGTTCATTCACTTACTTTTGGTTTAGTTTGCTCTCTTTCTAGTTTCTTTTTTTATGTTTATTTGTTTATTTTTAGAGACACAGAGACAGCATGAGCACAGGAGGGACAGAGAGAGCGAGAGCGAGAGCGAGAGAGAGAGAGAGAGAGAATTCCAAGCAGGTTCCACACAGTCAGTGCAGAGTCCAACACAGGGCTTGAATCTATGAACCATGAGATCATGACCTGAGCTGAAACCAAGAGTCAGATGATTGACTGAGTCACCCAGGTGCCCCTCTTTCTTTGTAGTTTCTTAAGATGGAAACTGATGTTGAATGGAAATTACTCCTTTTCTAAGAAGAATGCACCTTTTCTAAGAATGCACTTCTTTCTGAAGAAGAAGCACCTTTAGTGCTCTAAAATTTCCCCAATACTGCTTTAGTGGCATCCCACAAATTTTGTTATGTTGTATTTTTGTTTTCATTTAGCATATAATACATTCTAATTTCCCTTTTGACTTCTTCTTTGATCTTTGAGTTACTTAGAAGTGTGTTATTTAGTTGCCAAATATTTGTTGATTTTCCAGAAATCTTTGGTTATTGATTTCTAATTTAATTCCATTTGGTCAGAGAATATACTTTGTATGACTTTAATCTTTTAAAATTTATTGAGACTAATTTTTCTCATTCTGAGATGTGTGTAGTGATATTTCATTGTAGTCTTAATTTGCATTTTTTGGTTGCTAGTAATGTTGAATATATTTCATGTGTTTATTTGCTATCTATATATCTTCTTTGATAAAGTGTCTCTTCATGTCTTTTGTGCATCTTCTAATTGGGCGATTTGCTTTATTACTGTTGACTTTTGAGTATTCTTTATACATTCTAGGTACTAGTCCTTTGTTGGATTTGTTGTTTGCAAATATATTCTTACAATCTGCAGCTTGTCTTTTCAACTTTTCAGCAGAATTTTGAACCGAGCAAAAGTTTTTAATTTGGATGAAGGTAGTATAATTTATCAAGTTTTTTCTTATATAGATTATTTTTTTGTGTGTACAGTCTATGAAGTTTAGTTTTCTCAACTTTATGGAGATATAATTGACATATAACAATGTGTAAGTTTAAGGTATACAATGTGACAATTTGACACAAATGTATATTGTGAAATTATTACCACAATAAGGTTAGTTAATGCCTCCATCACCTCACGTAATTACCATTTCTTTTTGTGGTGAGAACATTTAAGATTTCTCTGAAATTATTAACATATTAAAATAATATGAAAATATGTAGTTTTTAATTAAAACATCACTCATCATACAGTGTCTTCAATAAATGGTGCTGGGAAAACTAAATATCCACATGGAAAAGAATGAAATTGGAACCTTACCTAACAACACATGCAAAAATGAACTCAAGATCCTGCTCTTAATTTTTGTTGGATATATATCCAGAAGTAGGATAATGGGATTATATAATTATTTTTTTTTTTAATTTTTTTTCAACGTTTATTTATTTTTGGGACAGAGAGAGACAGAGCATGAACGGGGGAGGGGCAGAGAGAGAGGGAGACACAGAATCGGAAACAGGCTCCAGGCTCTGAGCCATCAGCCCAGAGCCCGACGCGGGGCTCGAACTCACGGACCGCGAGATTGTGACCTGGCTGAAGTCGGACGCCTAACCGACTGCGCCACCCAGGCGCCCCATATAATTATTTTTTTTTAATTCTAAATCATCTACACCATTTTACATTCCCACCAACAACACACAAAGGTTACAATTTCTCTGATTCCTCACCAACACTTGTTATTTTCTGTGTTTTCTTTTTTCTTAGTAACAATCTTAATGGATATGAGGTGGTATCTCAATGTAGTTTTATTTTGTATTAATGATTATTGATGTTGAGCACTTTTTCATGTTCTTACTGGCCATTTGTATATCAAATGTAAAAATTTCTGAACATCAAAAAAAGTAATCAGAGTGAAAAGGCAATCTATGGAATGAATAGGAGGAAATATTTATGAATCATACATCTGATAAGGGGTTAATATCCAGGATATATAAAGAATACCTACAACTCAACAACAAAAACCACCCGAACAACCCAATTTAAAAATGGGCAAGGGACTTGAATAGACATTTCTCCAAAGAAGATATACAAATGGCCCCAAAGTGTATGTGCATCCTTGTGCATAGTTGGAGGGAACATGCAGCCATTATAGAAAACACTATGGAAGTTCCCGTAAAAAACTAAAAATAGAATTACTATATAATTCAGCAATTCCAATTCTGAATATATATCCAAAGGAATTGAAAACACGATCTCAAAGGGATATTGACACACCCATGTTCATAGTCAAGAAGTGGAAGCAACCCAAATATCCATCAATGAATGAATAAACAAAATGTGATATATACATAAAATAGGGTATTACTCAACCTTAAAAAGAATGAAATCTTGTCACATGCTATAATATGGATGAATCTTGAGGACATTAAAAAAGACAAATACTGTATGAGTACACTTATATGAGCTATCTAAAGTGGTCAAACTCATGTAAACAAAAACTAGAATGGTAGTTTCTGGGAGCTGGGAGAACAAGAAATAGGGAGTTGTAGTTCTATGGGTATGGAGTTTCAGTTTTTCAAGATGATGTTGTACAGCAATATGAATACAGTTAACACTACTGAATTGTACACATTTAAATGGTTAAGATGGCAAATTTTATGTTATTTTTTTTTACCACTATTTAAAACATTCTAATACTTTCAAGTATTACAGGTTAGTTACATTCTTTGTCTCACATAATTACCATTCTGTTGTCGTTGTATGGTTAAAACATTAAAATTGTACTCAATAGCAACTTTCAAATATACAATATACAATAAAGTATTGTCAGCTATAATCACTATGCTGTACACGAGATCCTGAGAACTTATCATCTTATAACTGATGGTTTGTAATCTTTGTCCAATATCTCCCCATTTCTCCCACCCCTTAGCTCTTGTAAATTGCTGTTCTAACATCTTTTGCTATGAATCCATTGATTTTAGATTCCACATGAGTGACATCACAGAAATTGTCTTTCTCTGACTTATTTCACTTAGAATAATGGCTTCAAGGTCCACCCATGTTATCACAAATGCCATGATTTTCTTATTTCCATGGCCTAATAATATTCTATTATGTGGAATTCAATACATCACATCTTCTTTATTCATCTGTAGACAATTAGGTTGTTTCCATAGTTTGGCTGTTGTCAACAGCGCTGTAATGAACATGGGAGTGCAGATATCTCCTTAAGATCCTAATTTCATTTCCTTTAAATATATACCCAGAAGTGAGATTGCTAGATCATATATATGATAGTTCTATTTTTTTTAATTTATTTATTTATTTATTTATTTATTTTGAGGAACCTCCATGCTGTTTTTTATTGTGGCTGCACTGATTTACATTCCCATCAATGGTGTACAAGGGTTCCCTTTTCTCTACATACTTGACAGCAATTCTTATCCCTTGTGTTTTTTTTTTATTATGAAATTTATTGTCAAATTGGTTTCCATACAACACCCAGTGCTCATCCCAACAGGTGCCCTCCTCAATGCCCATCACCCACTTTCCCCTCCTTCCCACCCCCCATCAACCCTCAGTTTATTCTCAGTTTTTAAGAGTCCCTTGTGTTTTTTTTTAAATTTTTTTTCAACTTTGGTTGTGATCTCTTCTCTTTCATTCTTGATTTTATTTATTTGGGTCCTTTCCTTTTTCTTTTTGATCATACTGGTTAGTGGTTTATCAAATTGTTAATTCTTTCAAAGAAACAGTTTCTGGTTTCATTGATCTGTTTTGTTTTGGTTTCAATAGCATTGATATGTGTTCTAATCTTTTTTTTTTTTTTAATTTTTTTTTTTGAACGTTTATTTATTTTTGGGACAGAGAGAGACAGAGCATGAACGGGGGAGGGGCAGAGAGAGAGGGAGACACAGAATCGGAAACAGGCTCCAGGCTCTGAGCCATCAGCCCAGAGCCTGACGCGGGGCTCGAACTCACGGACCGCGAGATCATGACCTGGCTGAAGTCAGACACTTAACCGACTGCGCCACCCAGGCGCCCCAAGAGTCCCTTGTGTTTTTAATAACCATTCTAACAGATGTAAGATAATATCTCATAGTGGTTTTGATTTACATTTTCCTGATGATTAATGATGTTGAACACATTTTCATGTATATGTTGACCATTTGTACGTTTTCTTTGGAAAAATGTCTATTAAGCTCCTCTCTCTATTTTGTAATCAGGATTTTTTCTATTTCTGTGAAAAATGACATTGGGATTTTGATACGGATTTTATTGAATGTATAGACACCCAAAGCTTTGGGTAGTATGGACATTTTAATAATATGAATCATTCTGATCCATAAACATGGGCTATCTTTTCATTTGTTTGTGTTTTCTTCTGTTTCTTTCATTAGTTTTCAGTGTACAGATTTTTCACCTCCTTGAAAAATGTATTCCTACATATCTTATTTTTTTGGATCTTATTGTGAATGGGATTGTTTTCACTATTTCTTTTTCAGATGTTTTCTTAGTGTACAAAAGCAATAGATTTCTGTATGCTGATTTTGTATCCTTACAACTTCACTAAATTAATTAATTTGTTCTATCAGTTTTTTGGGGGGCTCTTTAGGGTTTTCTATATATAAAATCATATCATCTGTAAACAAAGACAATTTTACTTCTACCTTTCTTAACTGGGTGGCTTTTAGGTTTTTTTTCTTGCCTAATTGTTCTGTTTAAGACTTCCAATATGATATTAAATAAGGATGGTGAGTGTAGGCATGCTTATCTTGTTCCTGATCTTAAAGAAAAAGCTTTCAACATTTCACCATTGAGTATGATGTTGGGTGTGGGTTTATCATACATGGCCTTTATTGTGTTGAGACCTGTATTTTCTATAATCAACTTGTTGAGGGTCTTTATCATAAAGAGATGTTTAATTTTGTGATTTTTTGCATATATTGAGATGCTCATATGATTTTTATTTTTCATTTTATTTATGTGGTGTATCACATTTATTGATTTGCATATGTTGAACCATCTTGCATCACAGCTATAAATCCAACTTCATCATGGTGTATGAACCTTTTAATGTGCTGTTGAATTCAGATTGCTAGTATTTTTTTTGAACATTTTTGCATCCATGTTAATCAGGGATATTGGTCTGTAATTTTCTTTTCTAGTGATATCCTTGTCTGGCTTTGATGTTGTAATAATGGAAAAACCTAATGTTTCTACCTCTGTATAAGGAAAAACCCAGCTCTTCCCAACAGTATTTCTTTCCTCTGAGTCACCTTTACTACTAACACAAAACACTTCATTTCTGGTCACCAAATGTGTGGAAGTATTTCCCTATACCACCAAGAAATTCTTAGACACCAGCAAAGTGTCCAAGAATTCAACTAAATTCTGACACTATTTGATTGGAGATAGCATCATATTCCACTGGTTATAAGTTCAGTCCTACAAGACTCCCTCCTTCACCAATTCAAATGCCATTTGCAAGCCCAGGTTATCACCTTTGCTTCTGATCAACATACTATATATAGATTCGAGGCTCCAGTGATCTTTTCCTTGTGTTTTACTAATTTGCTAGTGTGGCTCACAAAACTCATAGAATTTTACTTAATAGATCATCAGTTTATTGTAAAATTATATAACCCAGGAACAGCCAAATAGAAGAGATATATAGGGCAAAGTATGGAAAAAGTGTATGCCACTCTCCCAGCACTACCACATGTGCACCAAACTGGAAGATGTCAGAACCCTGTACTTTTGGGATTTTATGGAGGCTCCATTGTGTAAGCATGATTGATCATGAACTCTATTTTCAGCCCTTCTCTCTTCTCAAGAGAATGAGGTAGGAATGAAAATTCTTAGCTTCTATTCATGGCTTGGTCTTTCCAGTGACCAGCCCTCACCTAGAAGCCATCCAGCAGCCTGCCCAGAGCTGCCTCATTAGAACAAAAAAAACCACTCCTATTACCCTGGAAATTATAAGAGTTTCAGGAGCTCTGTGAGAGGAACTGGGGTCAAAGACCAAATATTAGAACAAATGATGTTCCTTGTGCTCTTATCACTTAGGAAATTACAAGCGTTTCAGGAGCTCTGCATCAGGAACCAGAGGCAGAGACCAATATATGTTTCTATTATCTCATAGATGTGAAGATAATGATGGACTTGTAACATACTTTGGGAGTTTTCCTTCTTCTTTTTTCTTCATTTTTTTGGGGAAGAGTTTGAGAAGGATTGACATTAATTCTGCTTTAAATGTTTGCTAGAATACACCAGTGAAACCATATAGTCCTGGGATTTTCTGTGTTGGGAGGTGTTTGATTACTAATTCAATTGCCTCATTTTTTATTGTTCATTCAGACTTTCCATCTCTTAGTGTTTCAGTCTTGGTAGGATTTTTCCTTTTGATTTGTTTCTGTTTTTATTTAAATTCCAGTTAGTTAACATACAGTGTAATATTACTTTCAGGTGTACAAAACAGTGATTCAACATTTTCATGCAACACGTGGTGCTCATCACTGTAAGTACACTCTTTAATCCCCATCACCTATTTAACCCATCCCCACATCTGCTTCCCATCTGGTAACTATCAGTTTGTTCTCTATAGTTAAGAGTCAGTTTCTTGATTTGTTTCTCTCTCTCTCTTTGTTACCCTTTGCTCATTTGTTGTTTCTTAAATTGCATGTATGAATGAAATCATATGCTGTCTTTCTCTAATTTCACTTAGCAGAATACTCTCAGGCTTCGAACACATCATTACAAATGACAAGAATTCATTCTTCCTTATGACTAATATTCGATTTTATACACACACACACACACACACACACACACATATATATATACCATATCTTCTTTATCCATTCATCAACTGATGGACATGTGGGTTGCTTCATTATGTTCGCTATTATAGATAATGCTGCTATAAATACTGGAGTGCGTGTAATCCTTTGAAATAGTATTTTTGTATTCTTTGGGTAAATACCTAGTAGTGCAATTGCTGGATTGTAGGGTAGTTCTGCTTTTAACATTTTGAGGAGCCTCCATACTGTTTTCAAGTTGCTGCACTAGTTTGCATTCACACCAAGACTGGAAGAGGGTTCCCCTTTTTCTGCATACTCACCAATACCTGTTGTTTCTTTTATTATTGATTTTAGCCATTCTGACAGGTGTGAGGTGATATCTCATTGGAGTTTTGATTTGTGTTTCCCTGATGATGAGTGAGGTTGAGCAAATTTTCATATGTCTGTTGGCCATCATATGTCTTTTTTAGAAAAATGTCTATTCAGATCTTTGCTGATTTTTTAAATTGTATTGTTTTTTGAGTGTTGATTTGTATAAGTTGTTTATATATCTTGGATACTAGCCCTTTATCAGATATTTCATTAGTGAATATTTTCTCCCATTCCATAAGTTGCTTTATACTTTTGTTGATTGTTTCCTTCGCTGTGCAGAAAGCTTTTTATTTTAAAACAGTCTGAATTATTTATTTTTGCTTTTGTTTTCATTGCCTTGGGAATTTAGAAAGAATTTCCATGAATAATATAGCTGATGTCTAAGAGGTTACCGTCTGTGTTCTCTTCTAGGATTGTTATGGTTTCAGGTCTCATGTATAAGACTTTAATCAATTTTGAATTTATTTTTGTGTATAGGGTCAGAAAGTGGTCCATTTTCATTTTTCTGCATGTTTCTATTCAGTTTTCCCAACTCCATTTGTTGAAGAGACTGTCTTTTTACCATTGGATATTCTTTCCTGCTTTGTTGAAGATTAATTGACTGTATTGTCATGAGTACATTTCTGAGTTTTCTAATCTGTTCCATTGATGTAAGTGTCTATTTTTGTGCCAGCACCATACCGTTTTGCTCACTACAGCTTTATTTTTTTGAAGTAGATATTCGGGTTTATTTTACTTTATTTTATTTTTGATGTACATCCAAATTAGTTAGCATAAGGTGCAACATTGATTTCAGGAGTAGATTCCTTAGTTCCCCTTACCCATTTATCCCATCCCCCTCCAACACCCCCCTCCAGTAACCCTCTGTTTGTTCTCCATATTTATGAGCCTCTTATGTTTTGCTCTCCTCCCTGTTTTTATATTATTTTTGTTTCCCTTCCCTTATGTTCATCCGTCTTGTCTCTTAAAGTCCTCATATGAGTGAAGTCATATGGTACTTGTCTTTCACTGACTAATTTCACTTAGCATAATACCCTCCAGTTCCATCCACATAGTTGCAAATGGCAAGATTTCATTCCTTTTGATTGCCGAGTAATAATCCATTGTATATATATACCACATCTTCTTTATCCATTCATCCATCGATGGACATTTGTGCTCTTTCCATACTTGGGCTATTGTTGATAGCACTGCTATAAACATTGGGGTGCATGTGTCCCTTCAGAACAGCACACCTGTATCCCTTGGGTAAATACCTAGTAGTGCAATTGCTGGGTCATAGGGCAATTCTATTTTTAGCTCTTTGAAGAACCTCCATACTGTTTTCCAGACTTGCTTTCCCACCAACAATGCAAAAGATATCCTCTTTCTACACATCCTTGCCAACATCTGGTTTGGCCTGAGTTGTTAATGTTAGCCATTCTGACAGGTGTAAGGTTTAAGGTGGTATCTCATTGCGGTTTTGATTTGTATTTCACTGATGATGAGTGATGTTGAGCATTTTTTCATGTGTCGGTTGGCCATCTGGATGTCTTCTTGGAGAAGTGTCTATTCATGTCTTTTTGCCCATTTCTTCACTGTATTATTTGGTTTTTGGGTGTTGAGTTTGATACGTTATTACTAGATTTTGGATAATAATTCTTTCTCTGCTATGTCGTTTGCAAACCTCTTCTCCCATTCTGTCAGTTGCCTTTTAGTTTTGCTGATTGTTTCCTTTGCTGTGCAGAAGCTTTTTATTTTGATGAGGTCCCAATAATTCATTTTTGCTTTTGTTTCCCTTGCCTCTGGAGACGTGTTGAGTAAGAAGCTGCCGTGGCCAAGATCAAAGAGGTTTTTGCTTGCTTTCTCCTCGAGGATTTTGATGGCTTCCTGTCTTTCATTGAGGTCTTCCCTCCATTTTGAGTTTATTTTTGTGTATGGTGTAAGAAAGTGGTCCAGGTTCATTCTTCTGCATGTCGCTGTCCAGTTTTCCCAGCACCACTTGCTGAAGAGACTGTCTTTATTCCATTGGCTATTCTTTCCTGCTTTGTCAAAGATTAGTTGGCCATACGTTTGTGAGTTCATTTCTTGGTTCTCTATTCTATTCCATTGATCTGAGCATCTGTTCTTGTGCCAGTACCATACTATCTTGTTGATTACAGCTTTGTAGTATAGCTTGAAGGCTGGGATTGTGATGCGTCCTGCTTTGGTTTTCTTCTTCAAAATCACTCTGGCTATTCGGGGTCTTTTCTGGTTCCATACAAATTTTAGGATTGTTTTTTCTAGCTCTGTGAGGAATGCTGGTGTTACTTTGATAGGGGTTGCACTGAATATGTAGATTGCTTTGGGTAGTATCGACATTTTAACAATATTTGTTCTTCCTATTCAGGAGCGTGGAATCTTTTTCCATTTTTTGGTGTCTTCTTCAATTTCTTTGATAAGCTTTCTATAGTTTTCAGTGTATAGATTTTTCACCTCTTTGGTTAGATTCATTCCTAGGTATTTTGTGTTTTTTTGTGCAACTGTAAATGGGATCGATTCCTTGATGTCTCTTTCTGTCGCTTCATTGTTGGTGTATAGGAATGCAACCGATTTCTGTGCATTGATTTTATATGCTGCAACTTTGCTGAATTCATGAATCAATTCTAGCAGTTTTTTGGTGGAACCTTTTGGGTTTTCCATATAGAGTATCAGGTTATCTGCGAAGAGTGAAAGTTTGACCTCCTCCTGGCCAATTTGGATGCCTTTTATTTCTTTGTGTTGTCTGATTGCCGAGGCTAAGACTTCCAATACTATGTTGAATAACAGTGGTGAGAGTGGACATCCCTGTCTTGTTCCTGACCTTAGGGGGAAAGCTCTGTTTTTCCCCATTGAGGATGATAGTAGCGTTGGGTCATTCATATATGGCTTTTATGATCTCGAGGTATGCTCCTTCTATCCCTACTTTCTTGAGGGTTTTTATCAAGAAAGGATGCGGTATTTTGTTGAATGCTTTCTCTGCATCTATTGAGAGGATCATATGGTTCTTGTCCTTTCTTTTATTGATGTGATGAATCACATTAATTGTTTTGCGGATATTGAACCAGCCATGCATCCCAGGCATAAATCCCACTTGGTTGTGGTGAATAATTTTTTTAATGTGTTGCTGGATCCGGTTAGCTAATATCTTGTTGAGGATTTTTGCGTCCATGTTCATCAGGGAAATTGGTCTATAGTTCTCCTTTTTAGTGGGGCCTTTGTCTGGTTTTGGAATCAAAGTAACACTGGCTTCATAGAAAGAGTTTGGAAGTTTTCCTTCTATTTCTATTTTTTTGGAACAGTTTCAATAGAATAGGTGTTAACTCTTCCTTAAATGTTTGGTAGAATTCCCCTGGAAAGCCATCTGGTCCTGGACTCTCGTGTTTTGGGGGATTTTTATTACTAATTCTATTTCCTGACTGGTTATGGATCTTTTCAAATTTTCTATTTCTTCCTGTTTCAGTTTTGGTAGTGTATATGTTTCTAGGAATTTGTCCATTTCTTCCAGATTGCCCATTTGATTGGTGTATAATTGCTCATAATATTCTCTTATTATTGTTTTTATTTCTGCTGTGTTGGTTGTGATCTCTTCTCTTTCATTCTTGATTTTATTTATTTGGGTCCTTTCCTTTTTCTTTTTGATCATACTGGTTAGTGGTTTATCAAATTGTTAATTCTTTCAAAGAAACAGTTTCTGGTTTCATTGATCTGTTTTGTTTTGGTTTCAATAGCATTGATATGTGTTCTAATCTTTTTTTTTTTTTTTAATTTTTTTTTTTGAACGTTTATTTATTTTTGGGACAGAGAGAGACAGAGCATGAACGGGGGAGGGGCAGAGAGAGAGGGAGACACAGAATCGGAAACAGGCTCCAGGCTCTGAGCCATCAGCCCAGAGCCCGACGCGGGGCTCGAACTCACGGACCGCGAGATCGTGACCTGGCTGAAGTCGGACACTTAACCGACTGCGCCACCCAGGCGCCCCAATATGTGTTCTAATCTTTATTATTTCCTGACTTCTGCTGATTTGGGGGTTTATTTGTTGTTCTTTTTCCAGATCTTTAAAGCATAAGGTTAGGTTTTGTATCTGAGATCTTTCTTCCTTCTTTAGGAAGGCCTGGATTGCTACATACTTGCCTCTTATGACCGCCTTTTCTGCGTCCCAGAGGTTTTGGGTTGTGGTGTTATCATTTTCTTTGACTTCATATACTTTTTAATTTCTTCTTTAACTGCTTGGTTAGCCCATTCATTCTTTAGTAGGATGTTCTTCAGTCTCCAAGTTTTTGTTACCTTTCCAAATTTTTTCTTGTGGTTGATTTCGAGTTTCATAACATTGTGGTCTGAAAATACACATGTTATGATCGCGATCTTTTTGTACTTACTTAGGGCTGATTTATGTCCCAGTATGTGGTCTATTCTGGAGAACATTCCATGTGCACTGGAGAAGAATGTATATTCTGCTGCTCTAGGATGAAATGTTCTGAATATATTTGTTAAGTCCATCTGGTCTAGTGTGTCATTCAAAGCCATTGTTTCCTTGTTGATTTTCTGATTATATGATCTGTCCATTGCTGTAAGTGGGATGTTGAAATCCCTTACTATTATGGTATTATTACCAATGAGTTTCTTTATGTTTGTGATTGATTTATATATTTGGGTGTTGCCACATTTGGCACATAAGTGTTTACAGTTGTTAGGTCTTCTTGGTGGATAGACTCAATCACGATATAATGCCCTTCTTCATCTCTTGTTACATCTTTATTTTAAAGTCTACATTGTCAGATATAAGTATGGCTACTCTGGCTTTCTTTTGTTGACCATTAGCATGATAGATTGTTCTCTGTCCCCTCAATTTCAATCTGAATGTGTCTGTAGGTCTAAAGTGTGTCTCTTGGAGCCAAAGCATAAGAGAGTCTTAAAAACTGAGAACAAACTGAGGGTTGATGGGGGGTGGGAGGGAGGGGAGGGTGGGTGATGGGTATTGAGGAGGGCACCTTTTGGGATGAGCACTGGGTGTTGTATGGAAACCAATTTGACAATAAATGTCATATATCGAAAAAAAATAAAGTGTGTCTCTTGTATGGCTTATTTCACTTAGCATCACACTCTCCAGTTCCATCCACGTTGCTACAAAAGGCCATATTTCATTCTTTTCATTGCCACGTAGTACTCCATTGTGTATATAACCACAATTTCTTTATCCATTCATCAGTTGATGGACATTTAGGCTTTTTCCACAATTTGGCTATTGTTGAGAGTGCTGCTATAAACATTGGGGTACAAGTGCCCCTATGCATCAGTACTCCTGTATCCCTTGGGTAAATTCCCAGCAGTGCTACTGCTGGGTCATAGGGTAGGTCTATTTTTAATTTTTTGAGGAACCTCTTGTAAACAGCATATAGATGGATCTTGTTTTCTTATCCATTCTGTTAACCTATGTCTTTTGATTGGAGCATTGAGTCCTTTGACGTTTAGAGTGAGTACTGAAAGATATGAATTTATTGTCATTATGTTACTTGTAGAGTTGGAGTTTCTGATGTTCTCTGGTCCTTTCTAGTCTTTGTTGCTTTTGGTATGTATGTATGTATGTATGTAGTCTTTTCTCCCCTCCCCTTAAAATTTCTTGTAGGGCTGGTTTAGTGGTCACAAATTCCTTTAATTTTTATTTGTCTAGGAAACTTTTAATCTCTCCTTCTATTTTGAATGAAAGCCTTGCTGGATAAAGAATTCTTGGCTGCACATTTTTCTGATTCAGCACATTGAATATATCTTGCTACTCCTTTCCGGCCTGCCAAGTTTTCGTGGATAGGTCTGCTGCAAACCTGATCTGTCTTCCCTTGTAGGTTAAGGACTTTTTTCCCTTGCTACTTTCATGATTGTTTCCTTGCCTGAGTATTTTGTGAATTTGACTATGATATGCATTGTTGATGGTCGGTTTAGGAGTTTAATTTCAGTCATATATAAAAAAACCCTAATCTTTTACTCCCCCTTTAATGTTTTTGATGTCTCTATATCATTTTGTATTGTGTATCCATTAACACATTGTTTAGCTACAGGTAATTTTAATACCTTTTTATATTAACCTTTATACTAGAGTTAAGTTAACACACTGCCATATTACAGTATTAGAGTATTCTAATCTGACTAATCTGACTATATGCTTACCTTTACCAGTATGTTGTATATTTTCAAAAGTGTTCATGTTACCAATGAACATCCTTTTATTTCAGCTTGAAGAACTCTTTCCACCTTTTCTACTTTAATTTCTTAAGGACAACTTTGTGTGTAAAGTGTTCTTGGTTGGCAGTTTCTTTCATCACTTTAAATATATCATCCCATTTTGTCCTGGTCTGCAAGTTCTCCACTGAGAAATCTACTGATAGCATTATGATGATTCCATCACAGGAGAAAAAAATTTTTTTGTCATTGATTTTAAAATTCTGGATTTTATTTTAGTTTTATTATTATGTGTCTTGGAGAAGATCATTTTGGGTTGAAAATTTGAGGCGACCCATTATATTGATAAATGTGGTTATCCAAATCTCTCTCCAGGTTTGAGGAGTTCTCAGCCATTGTTTTTTTAAATAACATTTATACACCCTTTTCCTTCTACTCTTCTCTTTCTGGTACTCCAGTGTTGCATACATTATTTCTCTTGATGATGTCCTATAAGTCCCATAGGCTTTCTTCATTTATTTTCATTATTTTTTTCTTTTTGTTCCTACAATTGGATAATTTCAATTGATTTGTCTTGTAACTCACCAATTCTTTGTTCTGTTTGGTCTAGACTGGTGTTGAACCTTTCTATTAAATTATTTAGCTCACTCATTGTATTCTTCAGCTCCAAAATTTCTGGTTAGGTATTTAAAAAATTTTTTAATGTTTGTTTATTATTGAGAGAGAGAGAGAGAGACAGAGCATGAACATGGGAGGGGCAAAGGAGCGACGGAGACACAGAATCTGAAGCAAGCTCCAGGCTCTGAGCTCTCAGCACAGAGCCTTATGTGGGGCTCAAACTCACAAACCATGAGATCGTGATAAATTCCTATTGCTCGGTAATAGTGTAATTTTTTGAGGAACTTCCACATTATTTTCCAAAATGGCTGCACCAGTTTGCATTACCACCAACAGTGCAAGTGGGTTCCCACTTCTCCATATCCTTGCCAATATCTGTTCTGTCCTGAGTTGTTAATTTTAGCCACTCTGACTGGTGTGAGGTAGTATCTCAGTGTGGTTTTGATTTGTATTTCCCTGATCATGAGTGATGTTGAGCATTTTTTGATGTGTCTGTGGCCATCCGGATGTCTTCTTTGGAAAAGAGTATTCTTCTGCCCATTTCTTCACTGGATTGTTTTTCAGATGTTGAGTTTGGTAATTTCTTTATAGAGTTTGGATTCTAACCCTTTATGAGATATGTCATTTGCAAATACCTTCTCCCATTCCATCTGTTGCCTTTTAGTTTTCTTGATTGTTTCCTTTGCATTGTACAAACTTTTTATCTTGGTGAGATCCCAATAGTTCATTTTTGCTTTTTTTTCCCCCTTGCCTTCAGAGCCGTGTCAAATAAGAAGATGCTGCAGCTGAGATCAAAGAGGTTGTGGCCTGTTTTCTCCTCTAGGGTTTTGATGGCTTCCTGTCTTATATTTAGGTATTTCATCCATTTTGAGTTTGTTTTTGTGTATGGTGTAAAAAAATGGTCTAGGTTCATTCTTTTGCATGTTGCTGTCCAGTTTTCCCAGCACCATTTGTTAAAGAGAATTTTTTTTCCATTGGATACTCTTTCTTGCTTTGTCAAAGATATGTTGGCCATACTTTTGTGGGTCCAATTCTGAGCTCTCTATTCTATTCCATTGGTCTATGTGTCTGTTTTGTGCCAATGCCATGCTGTCTTGATGATTACAACTTTGTAGTAGAGGCTCAAGTCTGGGATTGTGATGCCTCCCAATTTGGTTTTCTTTTTCAACACTATTTTGGCTATTCGGGGCCTTTGGGGTTCCATACAAATTTTAGGATTGTTTGTTCTAGCATTGAGAAGAATGCTGGTGTAATTTTGATTGGGATTGCATTGACCGTATAGATTGCTTTCGGTAGTATTGATATTTTAACAATATTTATTATTACAATCCATGAGCATGGAATGTTTTTCCATTTCTTTGTGTCTTCTTCAATATCTTTCATAAGTTTTCTATAGTTTCTGCATACAGATCTTTTACATCTTTGGTTAGGTTTATTCCAAGCTATTTTATGTTTCTTGGTTCAATCAAAAAGGGGATTGATTTCTTGATTTCTCTTTCTGTTGCTTAATTATTGGTGTATAGAAATGAAACTGATTTCTGTAAATTTATTTTGTATCCTGAAACTTTGCTAAATTCATGTATCCTTTCTAGCAGCTTTTTAGTGGAATCTTTCGAGTTTTCCATGTAGAGTATCATGTTATCTGTAAAAAGTGGAAGTTTGACTTCTTTGCCAATTTGGATTCCTTTTATTTCATTTTGATGTCTAATTGCTGAGACTAGGACTTCCAACACTATGTTAGACAACAGTGGTGACAGTGGACATCCCTACTGTGTTCCTGATCTCAGGGGGAAAGCTCTCAGTTTTTCCCCATTGAGGATGATATTAGCTGTGGGATTTTCATATATGGATTATGACGTTAAGATATGTTCCCTCTATCCAGACTTTTTGAGGGTTTTTATTAAGAAGTTTGCTGTATTTTGTCAAATTCTTTTTCTGCATCTGTTGACAGGTTCATATGGTTCTTATCCTTTCTGTTATTAATGTGATTGTATCACTTTGATTGATTTGGTACTATTGAATCAGCCCAGTGGGAATGAATCCCACTTGATCATGGTGAATAATTCTTTTTATACACTGTTGAATTTTATTGGCCAGTATCTTGCTGAGAAGTTTTGCATGTAGTTTCCTCAGGAATATGGGACTGTGATTCTCCTTTTTATTGGGATTATTGTCTGGTTTTGTAACCAGGGTAATGCTGGATTTGTAGAATGAGTCTGGACGTTTTCGTTCCATTTCTATTTTTTGGAACAGCTTGAGAAGGCTAGGTATTAACTCTGATTTAAATGTCTGGTAGAGGTTGGAGAGGAGGAAGATGGACGTGTAGGAGGATGCTGGGCTCACCACGTCCTGCTGATCAGCTAGATTCCACCCACACCTGCCTAAATAACCCAGAAAACCACCAGAAGACTAGCGGAACGGATTCTCTGGAGCCAAGCATAGATGAGAGGCTCACAGAAGAGAGTAGGAAGGGCGGGGAGGAGGTGTGCGCTACACGGACTGGTGAGAGGGAGCTGGGGCGGAGAGGCAGCCCGCCAGCAAAGCAGAGCCCCTGAGTCTGGCTTGCAAAAATGGAGGGGCAAGCCTGAGTGTGTTCAGAGAGCAAGCGGGACTTAAGACCTGGAAGGTTATAAGTTAACAGCTCTGCTTGCAGAGCAGGAGGGCTGGAGGACAATGGGAGGGAGAGTTGTTGAGCCCCGGATGAGAGAGCTCAGCTTGGTGGGGAACAAAGGCACTTGCCAGCGCCATCTCTCTCACCCATCCCCCAGCCAAAATCCCAAAGGGAACCAGTTCCTGTCAGGAAACTTGCTTGCACCACGCAAACACCAAAGGCTGTGCTTCTGTGGATCCATCCCTCTGGCAGCGGGTCTGACTCTCAGTGCTGAAGGGCCCCTCTGAAGTGGATCACCAAAAGAAAAGTGAGCTGAGCCTGCCCCTCCCGCCCCTGTGCACCTTGCTGATCCACCACAGCTAATACACCAGATCCCCAGCACCACAAGCCTGGCAGTGTGCAAGTAGCCCAGACAGGCCACGCCACCCAACATTGAATCCCGCCCCCAGGAGAGGGGAAGAGAAGGTACACACCAGTCTGACTGTGGCCCCAGCCGTGGGCTGGGGAAAGATATCAGGTCTGACTGCGGCCCTGACCACCAACACAAGTTATTCAAGACAGCACAGGGGAAGTGCCCTGCAGTTCCACACCACTCCAGGGACCATCCAAAATGACGAAACGGAAGAATTCCCCTCAAAAGAATCTCCAGGAAATAACGACAGCTAACGAACTGATCAAAAAGGATTTAAATAATATAACAGAAAGTGATTTTAGAATAATAGTCATAAAATTAATCGCTGGGCTTGAAAACAGTATAAAGGACAGCAGAGACTCTCTTGCTACAGAGATCCAGGGACTAAGGAACAGCCAAGAGGAGCTAAAAAATGCTATAATTGAGCTGCAAAATAAAATGGAGAGGACCACGGCTCGGATTGAAGAGGAAGAGGAGAGAATAAGTGAACTGGAAGATACAATTATGGAAAAAGAGGAAGCTGAGAAAGAGACATAAAAAATCCAGGAGTATGAGGGGGAAAATTAGAGAACTAAGTGATGCACTAAAGAGAAATAATCTATGCATAATTGGTATTCCAGAGAAGGAAGAGAGAGGGAAAGGTGCTGAAGGTGTACTTGAAGAAATAATAGCTGAGAACTTTCCCGATCTGGGGAAGGAAAAAGGCATTGAAATCCAAGAGGCACAGAGAACTCCCTTCAGACGTAACTTGAATCGATCTTCTGCATGACATATCATAGTGAAACTGGCAAATACAAGGATGAAGAGAAAATTCTGAAAGCAGCAAGGGATAAACGTGCCCTCACATATAAAGGGAGACTGATAAGACTCATGATGGATCTCTCTACTGAAACGTGGCAGGCCAGAAAGGAATGGCAGGAAATCTTCAATGTGATGAACAGAAAAAATATGCAGCCGAGAATCCTTTATCCAGCAAATCTGTTATTTAGAATACAAGGAGAGATAAAGGTCTTCCCAAACAAACAAAAACTCAAGGAAGTCATCACCACTAAACCAGCCCTACAAGAGATCCTAAGGGGTATCCTGTGAGACAAAGTACCAGGGACATCGCTACAAGCATGAAACCTACAGACATCACAGTGACTCTAAACTCATATCTTTCTATAATAACACTGAATGCAAATGGACTAAATGCACCAACGAAGATACATAGGGTATCAGAATGGATAAAAAAACAAGGCCCATCTATTTGCTGTCTACAAGAGACTCATTTTAGACCTGAGGACACTTTCAGATTGAAAGTGAGGGGATGGAGAACTATTTATCATGCTACTGGAAGTCAAAAGAAAGCTGGAGTAGCCATACTTATATCAGACAAACTAGACTTTAAATTAAAGGCTGTAACAAGAGATGAAGAAGGGCATTATATAATACTCACAGGGTCTATCCATCAGGAAGAGCTAACAAATATAAATGTCTATGCGCTGAATACAGGAGCCCCCAAATATATAAAACAATTAGTAACAAACATAGGCAACCTTATTGATAAGAATGTGGTAATTGCAGGGGACTTTAACACTCCACTTACAGAAATGGATAGATTATCTAGACACATGGTCAATAAAGAAACAAGGGCCCTGAATGATACATTGGATCAGATGGACTTGACAGATATATTTAGAACTCTGCATCCCAAAGCAACAGAATATACTTTCTCCTCGAGTGCACATGGAACATTCTCCAAGATAGATCACATAGTGGGTCACAAAACAGCCCTTCATAAGTATACAAGAATTGAGGTCATACCATGCACACTTTCAGACGACAATGCTATGAAGCTTGAAATCAACCACAGGAAAAAGTCTGGAAAACCTCCAAAAGCATGGAGGTTAAAGAACAGCCTACTAAAGAATGAATGGGTCAACCAGGCAATTAGAGAAGAAATTAAAAAATATAAGGAAACAAACGAAAATGAAAATACAACAATCCAAACACTTTGGGATGCAGCGAAGGCAGTCCTAAGAAGAAAATACATGGCAGTCCAGGCCTATATCAAGAAACAAGAAAAATCTCAAATACAAAATCTAACAGCACACCTAAAGGAAATGGAAGCAGAACAGCAAAGACACCCCAAACCTATCAGAAGAAGAGAAATAATAAAGATCAGAGCAGAAATAAACAATATAGAATCTAAAAAAACCTGTAGAGCAGATCAATGAAACCAAGAGTTGGTTTTTTGAAAAAATAAACACAATTGATAAACCTCTAGCCAGCCTTCTCAAAAAGAAAAGGGAGATGACCCAAATAGATAAAAATCATGAATGAAAACGGAATTACAACCAATCCCTCAGAAATAGAAGCAACTATCAGGGAAGCCTATGAAAAATTATATGCCAACAAACTGGACAACCTGGAAGAAATGGACAAATTCGTAACACCCACACAGTTCCAAAACTCAATCAGGAGGAAATAGAAAGGTTGAACAGACCCATAACCAGTGAAGAAATTGAATCAGTTATCAAAAATCTCCCAACAAATAAGAGTCCAGGACCATATGGCTTCCCAGGGGAGGTCTACCAGACGTTTAAAGCAGAGATAATACCTATTCTTCTCAAGCTATTCCAAAATAGAAAGGAAGGAAAACCTCCAGACTCATACTATGAAGCCACCATTACTTTGATTATTAAACCAGACAGAGACCCAGTAAAAAAAGAGAACTACAGGCCAATATCCCTGGTGAATACGGATGCAAAAATTCTCAACAAGATACTAGCAAATCGAATTCAACAGCATATAAAAAGAATTATTCACCATGATCAAGTGGGAATCATTCCTGGGTTGCAGGCTGGGTTCAACATTCTCAAATCAATCAACCTGATACCTCACATTAATAAAAGAAAAGAACCATATGATCCTGTCAATGGATGCAGAAAAATCATTTGACAAAATTCAGAATCCTTTCTTAATAAAAACCCTCGAGTAAGTCGGGATAGAAGGAACATACTTAAACATCATCAAAGCCATTTATGAAAAGCCCACAGCTAACATCATCCTCAACGGGGAAAAACTGAGAGCTTTTTCCCTGAGATCAGGAACACGACAAGGATGCCCACTCTCACCACTGTTGTTTAACATAGTGCTGGAAGTTCTAGCATCAGCAATCACACAACAAAAGGAAATCAAAGGCATCAAACTTGACAACAATGAAGTTAAGCTGTCACTTTTTGCAGATGACATGGTATTATACATGGAAAATCCGTTAGACTCCACCAAAAGTCTGCTAGAACTGATACATGAATTCAGCAAAGTTGCAGGATACAAAATCAATGTACAGAAATCAGTTGCATTCTTATACACTAACAATGAAGCAACAGAAAGACAAATAAAGAAACGGATCCCATTCACAATTGCACCAAGAAGCATAAAATACCTAAGAATCAATATAACCAAAGATGGAAAAGATCTGTATGCTGAAAAGTATAGAAAGCTTATGAAGGAAATTGAAGAAGATATAAAGAAATGGAAAAACATTCCGTGCTCATGGGTTGGAAGAATAGATGTTGTTAAAATGTCGATACTACCCAAAGCTATCTACACATTCAATGCAATCCCAATCAAAATTGCACGAGCATTCTCAAAGCTAGAACAAGGATCCTAAAATTCATATGGAACCACAAAAGGCCCTGAATAGCCAAAGTAATATTGAAGAGGAAGACCACAGCGGGAGGTATCACAATCCCAGACTTTAGCCTCTACTGCCAAGCTGTCATCATGAAGACAGCATGGTAATGGCACAAAAACAGACACATAGACAAAAGGAATAGAATAGAAACCCCAGAACTAGACCCACAAAAGTATGGCCAACTAATCTTTGACAAAGCAGGAAAGAATATCCAATGGAAAAAAGACAGTCTCTTTAACAAATGGTGCTGGGAGAACTGGACAGCAATATGCAGAAGGTTGAAACTAGACCACTTTCTCACACCATTCACAAAAATAAACTCAAAATGGATAAAGGACCTGAATGTGAGGCAGGAAACCATCAAAACCCTAGAGGAGAAAGCAGGAAAAGACCTCTCTGTCTTCAGCCATAGCAATTTCTTACTTGACACATCCCCAAAGGCAAGGGAATTAAAAGCAAAAATGAACTATTGGGACCTCATGAAGATAAAAAGCTTCTGCACAGCAAAGGAAATCAACAAAACTAAACAAAGGGCTAGTATCCAAAATCTATAAAGAACTGACCAAACTCCACACCCGAAAAACAAATAATCCAGTGAAGAAATGGGCAGAAAACATGAATAGACACTTCTCTAAAGAAGACATCCAGATGGCCAACAGACACATGAAAAGATGTTCAACGTCGCTCCTTATCAGGGAAATACAAATCAAAACCACACTCAGATATCGCCTCACGCCAGAGTGGCCAAAATGAACAAATCAGGAGACTATAGATGCTGGCGAGGATGTGGAGAAATGGGAACCCTCTTGCACTGTTGGTGGGCATGCAAACTGGTGCAGCCACTCTGGAAAACAGTGTGGAGGTTCCTCAAAAAATTAAAAAGAGACCTACCCTATGACTCAGCAGTAGCACTGCTAGGAATTTGCCCAATGGATACAGGAGTGCTGATGGATCAGGGCACTTGTACCCCAATGTTTATAGCAGCACTCTCAACAATAGCCAAATTATGGAAAGAGCCTTAATGTCCATCAACTGATGAATGAATAAATTGTGGTTTATATACACAATGGAATACTACGTGGCAATGAAAAAGAATGAAATATGGCCCTTTGTAGCAACGTGCATGGAACTGGAGAGTGTGATGCTAAGTGAAATAAGCCATACAGAGAAAGACAGATACCATATGTGTTCACTGTTTTGTGGATCCTGAGAAACTTAACAGGAACCCATGGGGGAGAGGAAGTAAAAAAAAATGGTTAGAATGGGAGAGAGCCAAAGCATAAATGACTCTTAAAAACTGAGAACAAACTGAGGGCTGATGGGGGGTGGGAGGGAGGGGAGGGTGTGTGATGGGTATTGAGGAGGACACCTGTTGTGGTGAGCACTGGGTGTTGTATGGAAACCAATTTGACAATAAATTTCATATATTAAAAAAATAAATAAATGTCTGGTAGAATTCCCCTGGAAAGCCATCTTGCCCAGGACTCAGTTTTGGGAAAATTTTTGATAACTGATTCAAATTCTTTTCTGGTTATGTGTCTGTTCAAGTCTTCTATTTCTTCCCATTTGAGTTTTTGTAGTGTGTGGGTATCTAGGAATTTGTCCATTTCTTCCAGGTTGTCCAGTTCGTTGGCATATAATTTTTCATAGTATTCTCTAAATAATTATGTGTATTTCATTGGTGTTGGTTGTAATCTCTCCTCTTTCATTTGTGATTTTATCTGTTGGGGTTGTCTCTTCTTTTTGAAAAGTCTGTCTAGGCGTTTAGCAATTTTGTTTATTTTTTCAACAAAAACCAGCTCTTAGAGTTATTTATTGTGTTCTACTTTTAAAAAAAATTATATATTGTTTATTTCTTCTCTAATCTTTATTTCTCTTCTTCTTCCTGCTTTAGGGTTTCTTTGCTGTTCTGCTTCTAGTTACTTTAGGTGTGTGGTTGGTTTTGTGTTCAGGATTTTTCTTTCTTTCTTTTTTTTTTTTTTTTTTTTTTTTTTTTTTAGAGAGGATTGGATTGCAATGTATTTTCCTCTTAGGGCTGCCTTTGCTGCATCCCAAAGTGTTTGGTCTGTCGTGTTTTCATTTTCATTTGCTTCCATATATTTTTAAATTTCTTCTTGAATTGCCTGGTTGACCTGTTCAATCTTTAGTAGGATGTTCTTTAACGTCCATGCATTTGGAGGCTTTCTAAATTTTTCTTGTGGTTGATTTCAAGTTTCATAGCATTGTGATCTGAAAATATCATGGTATGATCTCAATTCTTTTATATTTATTGAGGGCCTTTTTGTGACCCAGTATGTGACCTAACTTGGGGAATATTCAATGTGAACTCGAGAATAATGTGTATACTGCTGCTTTTGGATAAAACGTTCTGAATATATGTGTCAAATCCATCTGGTCCAGTGTATCATTCAAGGTAATTGTTTCTTTATTGATTATCTGCCTAGATGTTGTGTACATTGCTCTAAGTAGAGTATTAAAGTCCCCTGCATTTTCTGTATTCTTATCAATAATATTGCTTATGTTTCTGATTAATTGACTCATATATTTGGGTGTTTCAAGTTGAAAACAAAAATTTACAATTGTTAGCTCTTCTCAAAGTCTAGACCCCATAATTATGATATAATGCCCTTCTTCATCTCTTGTTACAGCTTTTAATTTAAAGTCTACTTTGTCTAATATAAGTATGGCTACTGCAGCTTTCTTTTGACTTCCCATAGCATGATGGATGGTTTTCCATCCCCTCACTTTCAATCTGAATATGTCCTCAGGTCCAAAATGAGTCTCTTGTAGACAGCATATAGATGGATCTTGTTCTTTTATGCATTCTAATACCCTATGTGTTTTGATTGGAGCATTTAGTCCATTTATTCAGAGTTATTATTGAAAGATATTGATTTAGTGTCATTGTTTTATCTGTAGGTTTCATATTTGTGGTGATGTCTCTGGTCCTTTGCAGACTTTGTAGCATTGCACTCACAGAATCCCCCTTAGGGTCTCTTGCACGGCTGGTTTAGTGGTCATGAACTCCTTCAGTTTTTGTTTGTTTGGGAAAGGCTTATCTGGCTATTCTGAATGATAGACTTGCTGGGTAAAGGATTGGTGGCTGCATATTTTTCCTATTCAGCACATTGAATATTTCCTGCCACTCCATTCTGGCCTGCCAAGTTTCAGTGGACAGGTCTGTTACTACCCTTGTGTGTCTACCCTGGTAAGTTAAAGCCCATTTATCCCTGTTTTCAGAATTCTCTCTTTATATTGCTATTTTGCCAATTTCACTATGATGTGTCATGGTGAAGACCTATTTTTGTTAAATCTGATGGGAGTTGTCTGTGTCTTCTGGATTTGGATGTCTGCTTCCTTCCCCAGATTAGGGAAGTTCTCAGCTATAATTTGTTCAAGTAAACCTTCTGCCTCTTTCTCTCTTTTCTTCTTCTTCTTCTGGAACTCCTATGATACAGATATTATTATGTTTAATTGAATCACTTACTTCTCTAATTCTCCCCTTGTTGTATAGTATTTTCTTAACACTCTTTTTTCTGGGAATAATCATTTTCCATAATTTTATCTTCTATTTCACTTATTCTCCCCTCTGCTTCCTGCATCTTTTCTGCCACTGCATCCAGTTTATTTTGCATCCCATTTACAATATTTCTTTTTAAAAAAATTTTTTTTTCAACGTTTGGGACGGAGAGAGATAGAGCATGAACGGGGGAGGGGCAGAGAGAGAGGGAGACACAGAATCGGAAACAGGCTCCAGGCTCAGAGCCATCAGCCCAGAGCCTGACGCGGGGCTCGAACTCACGGACTGCGAGATCGTGACCTGGCTGAAGTCGGACGCTTAACCGACTGCGCCACCCAGGTGCCCCATCACATTTCTTAATTCATTGTGACTATTTCTTAGTTCTTTGATCTCTGCAGCAATAGATTCTCTGCTGTCTTCTATGCTTTTTTCAAACCCAGCTATTAATCTTAACACTATTATTCTAAATTCTAGATCAAGTATATTGTTTATATCTGTTTGAGCAATTCTCTAGCTGTTATTTCTTCCTGTAATTTCTTTTGGGAATTCTTCCGTTTTGTTATTTTTGCTAGTTTTCTGTCCCTTATGTGTTTTAATACCTTTTATGAGTCCTGAACCTGCGAGCACTACTATATTAAAAACGGTCCCATTCTGTCCATGGCCTGGCCTTTCCACAGGTGTTTTGGCATATGCTTCATGCTCTTTGTTGTCACTCTGGTTGCTTTAACTCCCTATTCATAAGTGGTGGGTTGGACATCCCACCACAGATGCTTTGTTTTGTTCATTGAAGTAACCCTGGAAAAAAATTTTTAAAAGGGTTGGTGGTAGAAGACTTAACCAATACAAAAAGAAAAATGACAAGTGTGGGGAAAAAGAAAAGAAAATATATTGACCAAGTAGAGAATCAGAGAAACTATATGGCTTAATGCAGAAAGAGAGAGAGAGACAGGAAAATAAAGAACAAGGAGATACATAAGAGGTATAAAAACAATAGATCAAAAATGTCTCCTTAAACAAACCAACAACCGGAATAACCAGAATAGAGAAGGGAAGAAATAAGAGGAAGAAAAGTAAGAGAAAGAATAATAATAATAATATATATACATGAATTGACCAGGGAGGAGCCAAGATGGCAGAACAGCATGGAAGTTTTTTGTGTGTCTTACGTCCATGAAATACAGCCAGACCAACACCAAACCATTCTACACACCTAGAAAACTGATTGGATGATTAACAAAACAATCTGCATAACCTGAACCACAGAATTCAGCAGGTACGTGGCTTGGAGAGGTGAATCTGGGGAGCGAGAAGCTGCGGAGGGTAGGGAAACGCTTTTGAGGGCAGAGAGAGGATGGAGACTGGGGAGGGGGGGAGAATACAGGAAAAGCACCCGTCCCCAAAAGCAGCTGGAGAGAAAGTGGAAAATTGGAAACAGCCACAGGGGCTAAACTAAAAAGGGAGAAAGGATAAAGGAGAGGGTTTAAATTCCATTAAGACTGTAAACAAGGGGGGAACAAAGTCTGCAACTCTGCAGCTCGATACCTGGCAGTGCTCTGGTGGGAAGGGAGAATCCCCAGGAACAGAGTGGGGTCTGGGAGGTTCTCAGGCCACACAGGGAAAAGCGGTTCCACTGCTAGAAGGACATTTGGTAGAGGCTGTTGAAGCCCCCTGGTCCCAGCAGACCCCGGAAGGCAGCCACATTCACTGGTGCTGGGGCAAGGTTGTTAAGAGTGAAGCCTGGTGCCAGATGTATGTTGTGATTTTCCATAATCCCTGAAACGCTGCTGCTACACTGTCTTGCAAACTTTTTCTGGGATGTGCTGGCACCTGGCCACAGTCTCGGGGTACCGGCAGCAGCAGGGTCCAGTGGGTCTTCCTGGGTGCAGCTGATATTTGGCCATTGCTCATTCAGCCATTGCTTGGTGAGATGCTCCCACAGAAGGGCAGAATGGGTCAAAGCTGTGGTCCTTTGTAAGTAAGGGGCAGGGAAAACAGCCGCATCTGAGACAAAACTTGGGAGAGAGGTACGGCCTGGGGCCTGGTCATGGAGAGTGAAAAAACAGGGAGTGGATGAGAGCTGAAGAAAGAGGATGGGTGCATGATTGCTGATCCAGGAGAACATACTGGGTAGCTGGATGGTGCCATTCTCACCGCTCCCGCACATTCGCATATGCACCTACGAGCGCCACAACAATCCACCCCAATAGGTTAGCAGCGCCATCTAGTGGAGAGCGGAGCCGTTATACTGAGCCCTGCTCAACTGGGCCAACATCACTCTTCAAGACCACAAGTCTCATCACCGGCTTAGTTTATAGACTATAAAGTGCTACATAGACTGAATTCTAGGGGAAAACGAAGTAATTGCAGTCCTACTTCAATCTGTTAGCAGGT
The DNA here is from genome assembly GCF_022837055.1 of Prionailurus viverrinus. Classification (NCBI taxonomy): domain Eukaryota; kingdom Metazoa; phylum Chordata; class Mammalia; order Carnivora; family Felidae; genus Prionailurus; species Prionailurus viverrinus. The sequence goes on from NW_025927617.1 coordinate 703,696, forward strand.
CCATCTATTCAATTTTCTTTCTTTTTTTTCTTTTTTACACTTCTTTTCTTTTTCTTGAATATAGAAAGAGAAAGAATTCATTTTCATTTTCAATGTTTATTTAAAATATTTTCTTAATTTTTATTACTATATTTTTTACTTTTGTGTAATTTTTTTCAAATTCTATTTTACTTCCATCATTTTATTTTTGTCTACCTCAGTGTATTCACCTTTTCAAATATTCAAACAATTTCCTTCTTTTTTTCTTCTTTCCTTTTCTTTTCTCTCTTTTTTGTTTCTTTTCTTTTTCTTGAATGTAGAAAGAAAAAATTCATTTTTACCTTCAATTTCTATTAAACATATTTTAATTTAATTTTCATTACTATATTTTTTGCTTTTATGTAATTTTGTTCAAATTCCATTTTACTTCCATCATTTCATTTAGTCCACTACAGTGTATTCACTTTTTCAAATTTTCAAACAATTTTTTTTCGTTTTTTATCTTTTTCCTTTTTTTCACTTCTTTTCTTTTTTCTTGACTACAGAAAAAGAAAAAACATATTTATTTTTTATTTTTATTAAAAATATTTTTCTTTATTTTTTGTACTATATTCTTTACTTTTGTGTATACTTTTCCAAATTCTAATTACTCCCATCATCTCATTTTAGTCTACTTCAGTGTATTCATTTTTTCAAATTCTCAAATGATTTCCCTTTTTCTTTTCTCCCCCGCCTCCTTTTTTTCTCAAATCTATCAAACCACTTTCAACACCAGACCAGAACACACCTAAGATCTAGCATCATTTATTCGATTTGTGTGTGTGTGTGTGTGTTTAATGACAAAACGAAGGAATTCACCCCAAAAGAAAGAGCACAGAGAAACAACAGCCAGGGATTTAACCAACACAAATACAAGCAAGATGTCTGAACCAGAATTTAGAATCACAATAATAAGAATACTAGCTGGAGTCAAAAATAGATTAGAATCCCTTTCTGCAGAGATAAAACAACTAAAAATAGTCAGAATGAAATTAAAAATGCTATAACTGAGCTGCAATCATGGATGGATGTAGTGGCAGCAAGGATGGATGAGGCAGAACATAGAATCAGTGATATAGAGGACAAACTTACAGAGAAAAATGAAGCAGAAAAAAAGAGGGTGATTAAGGCAAAAGAGCACAATTTAAGAATTAGAGAAATCAGTGACTCATTAAAAAGGAACAACATCACAATCATAGGGTTCCCAGAAAAGGAAGAGAGAGAACAGGGATAGAAGGGTATGTGAACAAATCATAGCAGAAAACTTTCCTAACCTGGAGAAAGACACAGACATCAAAATCCAGGAAGCACAGAGGACCCCCATTAGATTCAACAAAAACCGACCATCAACAATGCATATCATAGTCAAATTCACAAACTACCCAGGTAAAGAGAGAATCATGAAAGCAGCAAGGGAAAAAAAAGTCCCTAACCTACAAGGGGAGACAGATCAGGTTTGCTGCAGACCTATCCACAGAAACTTGGCAGGCCAAAAAAGGAGTGGCAGAATATATTCAGTGTGCTGAATCAGAAAAATATGCAGCCAAGAATTCTTTTTCCAGTAAGGCTGTCATTCAAAACAGAAGGAGAGATAAAATATTTCCCAGACAAACAAAACTTGAAGGATTTTGTGACCACTAAACCAGCCCTGCAAGAAATTTTAAGGTTTAAGGGGGACTCTCTGAGGGGAGGAAAGATGAATATATATATATATATATATATATATGAATATATATATATATATATCAAACATATATGAATACCAAAAGCTACAAAAATTAGAAAGGACCAGAGAACACCACCAGAAACTCCAACACTACAAGCATCATAATGGCAATAAATTCATATCTTTCACTACTCTCTCTAAACGTCAATGGACTCAATGCTCCAATTAAAAGACGTAGGGTAACAGAATGGATAAGAAAACAATATCCATCTATATGCTGTTTACAAGAGACACACGTTAGACCTAAAGACACCTTCAGACTGAAAATAAGGGGACGCAGAACCATCTATCATGCTAATGGTCAACCAAGAAAGCTGGAGTAGCCATACTTATATCAGATAATCTACACTTTAAAATAAAGACTGTATCAAGAGATGCAGAAGAGCATTATATCATAATCAAGGTGTCTATTCACCAAGAAGACCTAACAATCATAAACATTTATGCGCCAAATGTGGCAGCACCCAAATACATAAATCAATTAATCACAAACATAAAGAAACTCATCGATAGTAATACCATAATAGTAGGAGACTTCAACACCCCACTCACAGCAATAGACAGATCATGTAATAAAAAAAATCAACAAGGAAACAACAGTTTTGAATGACACACTGGACCAGATGGACTTAACAAATATATTCAGAACATTTCATCCTAGAGCAGCAGAATATACATTCTTCTCCAGTGCACATGGAACGTTCTCCAGAATAGACCACATACTGGGACACAAATCATCCCTAAGTAAGTACAAAAAGATCGAGATCATAACGTGTATATTTTCAGACCACAATGCTATGAAACTCGAAATCAACCACAAGAAAAAATTTGGAAAGGTAACAAAAACTTGGAGACTGAAGAACATCCTACTAAAGAATGAATGGGCTAACCAAGCAGTTAAAGAAGAAATTAAAAAGTATATGGAAGTCAAAGAAAATGATAACACCACAACCCAAAACCTCTGGGGCACATCAAAGGTGGTCATAAGAGGAAAGTATATAACAATCCAGGCCTTCCTAAAGAAGGAAGAAAGATCTCAGATACACAACCTAACCTTACGCCTTAAAGAGCTGGAAAAAGAACAGCAAATAAAACCCCAAACCAGCAAAAGACAGGAAATAACAAAGATTAGACCAGAAATTAATGCTATGAAAACCAAAACCAAACCAAACAAAAACAAACAAAAAAACAGTAGAACAGATCAATGAAACTACAAGCTTGTTCTTTGAAAGAATTAACAAAATTGATAAACCACTAACCAGTATGATCAAAAAGAAAAAGGAAAGGACCCAAATAAATAAAATCAAGAATGAAAGAGGAGAGATCACAACCAACACAGCAGAAATAAAAACAATAATAAGAGAATATTATGAGCAATTATATGCCAATAAAATGGGCAATCTGGAAGAAATGGACAAATTCCTAGAAACATATACACTACCAAAACTGAAACAGGAAGAAATAGAAAATTTGAAAAGACCCATAACCAGTCAGGAAATCGAATTAGTAATAACAAATCTGCCAAAACATGAGAGTCCAGGGCCAGATGGCTTTCCAGGGGAATTCTACCAAACATTTAAGGAAGAGTTAACACCTATTCTCTTGAAGCTGTTCCAAAAAACAGAAATGGAAGGAAAACTTCCAAACTCTTTCTATGAACCCAACGTTACCTTGATTCCAAAACCAAAGATCCCACTAAAAAGGAGAACTATAGACCAATTTACCTGATGAACACGGATGCAAAAATCCTCAACAAGGTATTAGCCAACTGGGTCCAATAATACATTAAAAAAATTATTCACCAGCACCAAGCAGGATTTATACCTGGGATGCAGGGCTGGCTCAATATCCACAAAACAATTAACATGATTCATCACATCAATAAAAGAAAGGACAAGAACCCTATGATCCTCTCAATAGATGCAGAGAAAGCATTTGACAAATACAGCATCCTTTCTTGATAAAAACCCTCAAGAAAGTAGGGATAGAAGGAGCATACCTCGAGATCATAAAAGCTTATATGAACGACCCAACGCTACTATCATCCTCAATGGGGAAAAACAGAGCTTTCCCCCTAAGGTCAGGAACAAGACAGGGATGTCCACTCTCACCACTGTTATTCAACATAGTATTGGAAGTCTTAGCCTCGGCAATCAGACAACACAAAGAAATAAAAGGCATCCAAATTGGCCAGGAGGAGGTCAAACTTTCACTCTTCGCAGATAACCTGATACTCTATATGGAAAACCCAAAAGGTTCCACCAAAAAACTGCTAGAATTGATTCATGAATTCAGCAAAGTTGCAGCATATAAAATCAATGCACAGAAATCGGTTGCATTCCTATACACCAACAATGAAGCGACAGAAAGAGACATCAAGGAATCGATCCCATTTACAGTTGCACAAAAAAACACAAAATACCTAGGAATGAATCTAACCAAAGAGGTGAAAAATCTATACACTGAAAACTATAGAAAGCTTATCAAAGAAATTGAAGAAGACACCAAAAAATGGAAAAAGATTCCACGCTCCTGAATAGGAAGAACAAATATTGTTAAAATGTCGATACTACCCAAAGCAATCTACATATTCAGTGCAACCCCTATCAAAGTAACACCAGCATTCCTCACAGAGCTAGAAAAAACAATCCTAAAATTTGTATGGAACCAGAAAAGACCCCGAATAGCCAGAGTGATTTTGAAGAAGAAAACCAAAGCAGGACGCATCACAATCCCAGCCTTCAAGCTATACTACAAAGCTGTAATCAACAAGATAGTATGGTACTGGCACAAGAACAGATGCTCAGATCAATGGAATAGAATAGAGAACCAAGAAATGAACTCACAAACGTATGGCCAACTAATCTTTGACAAAGCAGGAAAGAATAGCCAATGGAATAAAGACAGTCTCTTCAGCAAGTGGTGCTGGGAAAACTGGACAGCGACATGCAGAAGAATGAACCTGGACCACTTTCTTACACCATACACAAAAATAAACTCAAAATGGAGGGAAGACCTCAATGTAATAAGGGAAGCCATCAAAATCCTCGAGGAAGAAGCAGGCAAAAACCTCTTTGATCTTGGCCACAGCAGCTTCTTACACAACACGTCTCCAGAGACAAGGGAAACAAAAGCAAAAATGAATGACTGGGACCTCATCAAAAAAAAAAGCTTCTGCACAGCGAAGGAAACAATCAGCAAAACTAAAAGGCAACTGACAGAATGGGAGAAGATATTTGCAAATGACATATCAGATAAAGGGTTAGTATCCAAAATCTATAAAGAACTTATCAAACTCAACACCCAAAATACAAATAATCCAGTGAAGAAGTGGGCAAAAGACATGAATAGATACTTCTCCAAGGAAGACATCCAGATGGTCAACCGACACATGAAAAAATGCTCAACATCACTCATCATCAGGGAAATACAAGTCAAGACCACAATGAGATACCACCTTACACCTGTCAGAATGGCTAACATTAACAACTCAGGCAACAAGAGATGTTGGCGAGGATGTGGAGAAAGAGGATCTCTTTTGTATTGTTGGTGGGAATGCAAGCTGGTGCAGCCATTCTGGAAAACAGTATGGAGGTTCCTGAAAAACTAAAAATAGAACTACCCTACGACCCAGCATTTGCACTACTAGGCATTTATCCAAGGGATACAGGTGTGCTGTTTCCAAGGGACACATGCACCCCCATGTCTATAGCAGCACTATCAAAATAGCCAAAGTATGGGAAGAGCCCAAATGTCCATCAATGGATGAATGGGTAAAGAAGATATGGTATATATATACAGTGGAGTATTACTCTGCAATCAAAAAGAATGAAATCTTGCCATTTGCACCTACGTGGATGGAACTGGAGTGAAAGTAGTCTAAGTGAATTAGGCTAAGTGAAATTAGTCTGAGAAAGACAAAAATCATATGACTTCACTCATGTGAGGACATTAAGAGACAAAACAGATAAACATAAGGGAAGGGAAACAAAAATAATATAAAAAGAGGGAGGGGGACAAAACAGAAGAGACTCATAAATATGGAGAGCAGACTGAGGGTTACTGGAGGGGTTGTGGGAGGGGGGATGGGCTAAATGTGTAACTGGCACTAAGGAATCTACTCCTGAAATCATTGTTGCACTATATGCTGACTAATTTGGATGTAAATTAAAAAAAATAAAATGTAAAATTAAAAAACAAATTATAAAAAGATTTGACCAAGAATCAAATCAGAAAATGCAAAACCACTGGACCGATATCTGACAGTTCCTTGGAACCCGTGGCATTGCTGGTCTAGAGGATGGGCTGTCTGCTTCAATCAGTGTCAATATTGCTCTGTTAGATACGCAGTTACCAGGCACGGAGGGGCGTGGTTTGATGTAGGCAGGTCCTGCCTCCACTGTGGGCCCTTTTCCATTACTTGAATCTCCACTTTGTTGGTGATGGGGAGAAAAATGTTGACACCCCAGTCCCCCCTCCCTGGACCAGGTGACCCAATACACTGGGTTCTGGCCATCCTCCCAGTGCCTTGAAGGCATTAGTGGACCAGTCCGTCCAGCTCCACAGTCTCCCACACCTCCCAGGCACTTGGCTGGGAATCAAACCCCAATGTCATAAAGGATCCTGTTCTGGGAGCCCTGATTCCAGAGTAGTGCCACTCTGCCCAGGCAGCCAACAAAGGGCCCTGGCTGGTGGGATCTTGCAGGGTCTTTTGTTCTTGGAGGAGGTATATGTCTTCTTCCCACAGCATTCTAAGGAGGGGATTGCTCTCTCTGACTGCACCTCTGAGCTTGCTACCCAGCCGGGGGCTGGCTCCCTCTTCCCCAGATGCATGAACAGGGTGGCCGATCCCAGTCCAGAGAATGCCTTGCAACCCTGGAGCAAGTTAGAAATTGGTTCTTTGCCCTTCTTTTTTTTTTTTTATTCCCCATTCTGTGGTTTTTCTCTTGTCCAAATACAATCCTAAAGTTCCACAGCCTCTCTTTCTCTTCCTTTTCTCTCTCCACAGAAGGGGATCCCTCCCCTCTCTGCCTATGCCGCCCATTTTATCTCTCCCAATTCATAATCTCACACCTATGGCTCACCAAGTTGTCCCTGTGGTCCCCTAGAGATGTTTCTGTCACTCTGTAGCCCAGATTCCTGGAATTCCAAGTCTTCTGGCTTCAATACTGCTGTATTTGACGGATGAGGGAACTTCAGGTCCCCCTACTTCTCCGTCATGTTAACTCACCTCCCTCTGAGGTGTTTGTGTTAATCTCACCTCTTTCATTCATGATTTTATTTATTAGGGTCCTTTCTCTTTTCTGTTTGATAAGTGTGGCTAGGAGGTTATCAATTTTAGTAATTCTCTCGAAGGACCAGCTCCTGGTTTCTTCTATTGGTGTGTGTGTGTGTGTGTGTGTGTGTGTGTATGTCTATATCATTTATTTCTTCTGTAATCTTTATTATTTCCCTTCTGCTGGATTTACACGCTATTTGCCACTCCTTTTCTAGCTCCTTTAGGTATAAAATTAGGTTGTTAATTTCAGATTTCTCTTGCTTCTTGAAGTAGGCCTGTATTTCCAAATACTTACCTCTTATGACTGCTTTTGCTGCATCCCAAAGGTGTTGGATTATCATGTTTTCATTTTCATTTTCTTCCATGCATTTTTTAACTTATTCTTTAATTTCCTGGTTAATCCACTCATTCTTTAGTAAGATGCTCTTTAACATGTATTTGTGGTCTTTCCAAATTTTTCTTGTGGTTGACTTCAATTTTCATAGCATTGTGGTCGGAAAATATGCATGATATGATTTCAATCTTATTGTACTTGTTGAGGCCTGATTTGTGACTCAGTATATGATCTATTCTAGAGAATGTTCCGTGTGAACTTAAAAAGAATGTGTATTTGGGGCACCTGGGTGGCTCAGTTGGCTAAGTGTCTGACTCTTGATCTTGACTCAGGTCACGATCTCATGGTTTGTGAGACTGAGCCCCATGTCAAGCCCTGCACTGATAGTGTGGAGCCTGCTTGGGATTCTGTCTGTCTGTCTGTCTGTCTTTCTGCCCCTCCCCTTTTCATGCTGTCTCTCAAAAATAAGTAAACATTAAAAGAAAGAATATGTATTCTGCTGCTTTAGGATGAAATATTCTGAATATATCTACTAAGTCCATCTGATCCAGTGTGTTATTCAAAGCCATTATTTCCTTGTTTTTTTTAATATATGAAATTTATTGTCAAATTGGTTTCCATACAACACCCAGTGCTCATCCCAAAAGGTGCCCTCCTCAATACCCATCACCCACCCTCCCCTCCCTCCCACCCCCCATCAACCCTCAGTTGGTTCTCAGTTTTTACCAGTCTCTTATGTTTTGGCTCTCTCCCACTCTAACCTCTTTTATTTTTTTCCTTCCCTTCCCCCATGGGTTTCTGTTAAGTTTCTTAGGATCCACATAAGAGTGAAACCATATGGTATCTGTCTTTCTCTGTATGGCTTATTTCACTTAGCATCACACTCTCCAGTTCCATCCGCGTTGCTACAAAAGGCCATATTTCATTTTTTTCTCATTGCCACGTAGTATTCCATTGTGTATATAAGCCACAATTTCTTTATCTATTCATCAGTTGATGGACATTTAGGCTCTTTCCATAATTTTGCTATTGTTGAGAGTGCAGCTATAAACCTTGGGGAACAAGTGCCCCTATGCATCAGTACTCCTGGATCCCTTGGATAAATTCCTAGCAGTGCTATTTCTGGGTCATAGGGTAGGTCTATTTTTAATTTTCTGAGGAACCTCCACACTGCTTTCCAGAGAGGCTGCACCAATTTGCATTCCCATCAACAGTGCAAGAGGGTTCCTGTTTCTCACATCCTCTCCAGCATCTATAGTCTCCTGATTTGTTCATTTTGGCCACTCTGACTGGCGTGAGGTGGTATCTGAGTGTGGTTTTGATTTGTATTTCCCTGATAAGGAGCGACGTTGAACATCTTTTCATGTGCCTGTTGGCCATCCGGATGTCTTCTTTAGAGAAGTGTCTTTTCATGTTTTCTGCCCATTTCTTCATTGGGTTATTTGTTTTTCGTGTGTGGAGTTTGGTGAGCTCTTTATATATTTTGGATACTAGCCCTTTGTCTGATATGTCATTTGCAAATATCTTTTCCCATTCCGTTGGTTGTCTTTTAGTTTTGTTGGTTGTTTCCTTTGCTGTGCAGAAGCTTTTTATCTTCATAAGGTCCCAGTAATTCACTTTTGCTTTTAATTCCCTTGCCTTTGGGGATGTGTCAAGTAAGAGATTGCTACGGCTGAGGTCAGAGAGGTCTTTTCCTGCTTTCTCCTCTAAGGTTTTGATGGTTTCCTGTCTCACATTCAGGTCCTTTAACCATTTTGAGTTTATTTTTGTGAATGGTGTGAGAAAGTGGTCTAGTTTCAACCTTCTGCATGTTGATGTCCAGTTCTCCCAGCACCATTTGTTAAAGAGACTGTATTTTTTCCATTGGATGTTCTTTCCTGCTTTGTCAAAGATGAGTTGGCCATACGTTTGTGGGTCTAGTTATGGGGTTTCTATTCTATCCCATTGGTCTATGTGTCTGTTTTTGTGCCAATACCATGCTGTCTTGATGATGACAGCTTTGTAGTAGAGGCTAAAGTCTGGGATTGTGATGCCTCCTGCTTTGCTCTTCTTCTTCAAAATTACTTTGGCTATTTGGGGACTTTTGTGGTTCCATATGAATTTTAGGATTGCTTGTTCTAGTTTTGAGAAGAATGCTGGTGCAATTTTGATTGGGATTGCATTGAATGTGTAGATAGCTTTGGGTAGTATCGACATTTTAACAATATCTATTCTTCCAACCCATGAGCACGGAATGTTTTTCCATTTCTTTATATCTTCTTCAATTTCCTTCATAAGCTTTCTATACTTTTCAGCATACAGATCTTTTCCATCTTTGGTTAGATTTATTCCTAGGTATTTTATGCTTCTTGGTGCAATTGTGAATGGGATCAGTTTCTTTATTTGTCTTTCTGTTGCTTCATTATTAGTGGATAAGAATGCAATTGATTTCTGTACCTTGATTTTGTATCCTGCGACTTTGCTGAATTCATGTATCAGTTCTAGCAGACTTTTGGTGGAGTCTATCGGATTTTCCATGTATAATATCATGTCATCTGCAAAAAGCGAAAGCTTGACTTCATCTTTGCCAATTTGGATGCCTTTGATTTCCTTTTGTTGTCTGATTGCTGATGCTAGAACTTCCAGCACTATGTTAAACAACAGTGGTGAGAGTGGGCATCCCTGTCGTGTTCCTGATCTCAGGGAAAAAGCTCTCAGTTTTTCCCCGTTGAGGATGATGTTAGCTGTGGGCTCTTCATAAATGGCTTTTATGATGTTTAAGTATGTTCCTTCTATCCCGACTTTCTCAAGGGTTTTTATTAAGAAAGGGTGCTGGATTTTGTCAAAGGCCTTTTCTGCATCAATTGACAGGATCATATGGTTCTCCTCTTTTTTTTTATTAATGTGACGTATCACGTTGATTGATTTGAGAATGTTGAACCAGCCCTGCATCCCAGGAATGAATCCCACTTGGTCATGGTGAATCATTCTTTTCATATGCCGTTGAATTCGATTTGCTATTATCTTATTGAGAATTTTTGCATCCATATTCATCAGGGATATTGGCCTGTAGTTCTCTTTTTTTTACTGGGTCTCTGTCTGGTTTAGGAATCTGGTTTAGTAATACTGGCTTCATATAATGAGTCTGGAAGTTTTCCTTCCCTTTCTATTTCTTGGAATAGCTGGAGAAGGATAGGTATTATCTCTGCTTTAAACGTCTGGTAGAACTCCCCTGGGAAGCCACCTGGTCCTGGACTCTTATTTGTTGAGAGATTTTTGATGACTGATTCAATTTCTTTGCTGGTTATGGGTCTGTTCAAGCTTTCTATTTCCTCCTGATTGAGTTTTGGAAGAGTGTGGGTGTTTAGGAATTTGTCCATTTCTTCCAGGTTGTCCAATTTGTTGGCATATAATTTTTCATAGTATTCCCTGATAATTGTTTGTATCTCTGAGAGATTGGTTGTAATAATTCCATTTTCATTCATGATTTTATCTATTTAGGTCCTCTCCCTTTTCTTTTTGAGAAGCCTGGCTAGAGGTTTGTCAATTTTGTTTATTTTTTCACAAAACCAACTCTTGGTTTCGTTGATCTGCTCTACAGTTGTTTTAGATTCTATATTGTTTATTTCTGCTCTGATCTTTATTATTTCTCTTCTTCTGCTGGGTTTAGGCTGCCTTTGATGTTTTGCTTCTATTTCCTTTAGGTGTGCCGTTAGATTTTGTATTAGGGATTTTTCTTGTTTCTTGAGATAGGCCTGGATTGCAATGTATTTTCCTCTGAGGAATGCCTTTGCTGGGTCCCAAAGTGTTTGGATTGTTGTATTTTCATTTTCGTTTGTTTCCATATATTTTTAAATTTCTTCTCTAATTGCCTGGTTGACCCACTCATTCGTTAGTAGGGTGTTCTTTAACCTCCATGCTTTTGGAGGTTTTCCAGACTTTTTCCTGTGGTTGATTTCAAGCTTCATAGCATTGTGATCTGAAAGTATGCATGGTATAATTTCAATTCTTGTAAACTTATGAAGGGCTGTTTTGTGACCCAGTATATGATCTATCTTGGAGAATGTTTCATGTGCACTCGAGAAGAAAGTATATTCTGTTGCTTTGGGATGCAGAGTTCTAAATATATCTGTCAAGTCCATCTGATCCAATGTATCATTCAGGGCCCTTGTTTCTTTATTGACCGTGTGTCTAGATGATCTATCCATTTCTGTAAGTGGGGTGTTAAAGTCCCCTGCAATTACCACATTCTTATCAATAAGGTTGCTTATGTTTATGAGTAATTGTTTTATATATTTGGGGGCTCCGGTATTCGGCGTATAGACATTTATAATTGTTAGCTCTTCCTGATGGATAGACCCTGTAATTATTATATAATGCCCTTCTTCATCTCTTGTTACAGCCTTTAATTTAAAGTCTAGTTTGTCTGATATAAGTATGGCTACTCCAGCTTTCTTTTGGCTTCCAGTAGCATGATAAATAGTTCTCCATCCCCTCACTCTCAATCTAAAGGTGTCCTCAGATCTAAAATGAGTCTCTTGTAGACAGCAAATAGATGGGTCTTGTTTTTTTATCCATTCTGATACCCTATGTCTTTTGGTTGGCACATTTAATCCATTTACATTCAGTGTTATTATAGAAAGATACGGGTTTAGAGTCATTGTGATGTCTGTATGTTTTATGCTTGTAGTGATGTCTCTGGGACTTTGTCTCACAGGATCCCCCTTAGGATCTCTTGTAGGGCTGGTTTAGTGGTGACAAATTCCTTCAGTTTTTGTTTCTTTGGGAAGACCTTTATCTCTCCTTCTATTGTAAATGACAGACTTGCTGGATAAAGGATTCTCGGCTGCATATTTTTCCTGTTTAGCACACTGAAAATATCGTGCCAATCCTTTCTGGCCTGCCAAGTTTCAAAAGAGAGATCAGTCACGAGTCTTATAGGTTTCCCTTTATATGTGAGGGCACGTTTACCCCTTGCCGCTTTCAGAATTTTCTCTTTATCCTTGTATTTTGCCAGTTTCACCATGATATGTCATGCAGAAGATCGATTCAAGTTACGTCTGAAGGGAGTTCTCTGTGCCTCTTGGATTTCAATGCCTTTTTCCTTCTCCAGTTCAGGGAAGTTCTCAGCTATAATTTCTTCAAGTACCCCTTCAGCACCTTTCCCTCTGTCTTCCTCCTCTGGGATACCAATTATGCGTATATTATTTCTTTTTAGTGTATCACTTAGGTCTCTAATTTTCCCCTCATACTCCTGGATTTTTTTTATCTCTCTTTCTCTCAGCTTCCTCTTTTTCCATAACTTTATCTTCTAGTTCACCTATTCTCTCCTCTGCCTCTTCAATCCGAGCTGTCGTCGTTTCCATTTTGTTTTGCATTTCATTTAAAGCGCTTTTCAGCTCCTCGTGACTGTTCCTTAGTCCCTTGATCTCTGTAGCAAGAGATTCTCTGCTGTCCTGTATACTGTTTTCAAGCCCAGTGATTAATTTTATGGCTATTATTCTAAATTCACTTTCTGTTATATTATTTAAATCCTTTTTGATCAGTTCATTAGCTGTTGTTATTTCCTGGAGATTCTTTTGAGGGGAATTCTTCCGTTTGGTCATTTTGGATAGTCCCTGGAGTGGTGAGGACCTTCAGGGCACTTCCCCTGTGCTGTGGTGTATAACTGGAGTTGGTGGGCGGGGCCGCAGTCAGTCCCGATGTCTGCCCCCAGCCCACCGCTGGGGCCACAGTCAGACTGGTGTGTGCCTTTTCTTCCCCTCTCCTAGGGGCGGGATTCACTGTGGGGTGGCGTGGCTCGTCTGGGCTACTTGCACACTGCCAGGCTTGTGGTGCTGGGGATCTGGCGTCTTAGCTGGGGTGGGTAGGCAAGGTGCAAGGGGGGCAGGAGGGGCAGGCTTAGCTCGCTTCTCCTTAGGTGATCCACTTCAGGAGGGGCCCTGTGGCAGCGGGAGGGAGTCAGATCTGCTGCCAGAGGTTTGGCTCCGCAGAAGCACAGAGTTGGGTGTTTGCGCAGAGCGAGCAAGTTCCCTGGCAGGAACTGGTTCCCTTTGGGATTTTGGCTGGGGGATGGGCGAGGGAGATGGCGCAGGCGAGTGCCTTTGTTCCCCACCAAACTGAGCCCTGTCATCCGGGGGCTCAGCAACTCTCCCTCCGTTTGTCCTCCAGCCTTCCCGCTTTCTGAGCAGAGCTGTTAACTTATGACCTCCCAGACGCTAAGTTGCACTTGCTGTGGAACACACTCCGTCTGACCGGCCCCTCCGCTTTTGCAAGCCAGACTCAGGGGCTCTGCTTGGCCGGCAAGCCACCCCTCCGCCCCGGCTCCCTCCCGCCAGTCTGTGGAGCGCGCACCGCCTTGCCGCCCTTCCTACCCTCTTCCGTGGGCCTCTCGTCTGCGCTTGGCTCCGGAGACTCCGTTCTGCTAATCCTCTGGCAGTTTTCTGGGTTATTTAGGCAGGTTAGGTGGAATCTAAGTGATCAGCAGGACACGCGGTGAGCCCAGCATCCTCCTACGCTGCCATCGCCTTCCCATTGTTTCCTTGTTAATTTTCTGCTTGGACGATCCGTCCTTTGCTGTAAGTGGGGTGTTAAAATTCCCTACCATAATTGTATAATTGTCAATGAATTTCTTTGTTATTAATTTCTTTATATATTTGATAACTCCAATTTGGGGTCATAAATATTTACAATTGTTAGATCTTCCTTTTTGATAGACCCCTTTATTATTGTATAGTGCCCTTCTTCATTGTTGTAGTCTTTGGTTGAAAATCTATTTTTTCTGATATAAGTATGGGTACTTTAGCTTTCTTTTGATGTCCATTAGCATGATAAATCCTCCATCTTTTCACTTTCAACCTTCAGGTGTTTTTAGGTGTAAAATGTGACTCTTGTAGGCAGTATACAGATGGGTCTTGTTTTTTTTTTTCCCCCCATCCTGATACCCTATGTCTTTTGATTGGAGCATTTAGACCATTTAAATTGAGAGTGATGATTGATACAAATTTAGTGCCTGTTATAGATTTATAACCTGTTAATTTGGTGTTTCTGGAGGTTTTCTCTGTTCATTTCTATTCTTTGTTGGTTTTAGTCTTACTTTCCCACTCAAAGAGTCCCCTTTAATATTTCTTTCAGGGCTGGTTTAGTGGTCACAAACTCCTTTAGTTTTTGTTTGTCTGGGAAACTCTTTATCTCTCTTTGTATTCTGAATGACAGCCTTGCTGGATAAAGTATTCTTGGCTGCATATTTTTCCCATTCAGGATGTTGAATATCATGCCACTCCCTTCCCCCCTGCCAACTTTCTGTGAGACATCTGATAACCTTATTTGTTTCCCTGGTAGTTTAGGGATTTCTTTTCCCCTATTGCTTTCAGGATGTTTTCCTTATCTGTATATTTTGCAAATTTTACCATGATATATTATTTTTGTGTTGGCCTGCTTTTGTTAATTTTGATGGCCGTTCTCTGTGCCTCCTGGATTTGGATGTCTGTTTCCATCCCCTAATTAGGGAAGTTTTCAGCTATAATTTGTTCAAATATACATTCTGCCCTTTTTTTGTCTCTCTTCTTCTTCTGGTACTACTATGATATGAATGTTATTTTGTTTTATGGGGTCATTGAGTTGCCTAAGTCTACACTATGATCCAATATTTTTCTTTCTGTCTTCTTTTCAGATTCATTGTTTTCAAATAATTTTATCTTCTATACCACTTATTCATTTCACTGCTTCTTCCATCCTTGTGGCAATTACATATAGTTGGTATTGCACCTTGGTTATAGCATTTTTTTTTTGCCTGACTAGATTTTTGTTCTTTTATCTCTGCAGTAAGGACTCCCTGGTGTCTTCTATGCTTTTATCAAGCCCAACTAGTATTCTTATGATCATTATTTTAATTTTTTAACATTTATTTATTTTTGAGAGACAGAGCATGAGCAGGAGAGGTGCAGAGAAAGAGGGAGACACAGAGACTGAAGCAGGCTCCAGGTTCTGAACTGTCAGCACAGAGCCTGACATGGGGCTCAAACTCATGAACCATGAGATAATGACCTAAGCCAAAGTCAGATGCTTAACCAACCGAGACACCCAGGCACCTCCATTGTTTTAAGTTCTTGTTTAGGCATATTACTTATATTTGTTTTGATTATATCCCTGCTCATGACCTCTTCTCATTCTTTCTTTTGGGATGAATTCTTCCATCTTGTCATTTTGACTAGGTCTCTGTCTTCTGCATGTTAGGAAAGCTGTTGTTTTCCCTGTTCCTGGGAGTAATGGCTATATTAAGAAGAGGTCACATAGTGTCCAGGGCCTGACATTTCAGGAAGTGTTTCTGGTGTATGCTGTGTGCATTCTGATTTTGTGTTTTGATTTCTCTTTCACTCAGGTAAGTTCTCTGCAGAGTTTCTCCTTGTCTTTCATAGGCATAAGTTTGGATTTTGTCCACTGTGTGGCATGTTTTTTTTAATGTTTATATGTTTACTTTGAAAGAGAGAGAGAGAGGCCATGAGCTGGGGAATCACACACACACACACACACACACACACGGGGAGGAATAACAAGCAGACCCCATACTGTCAGTGCAGAGTTTGACACGGGTCGAGCCCACAAACCATAAGATCATGACCTGAGCTAAAATCAAGTTGAACGCTCAACCAACTGAGCCACCCAGGCACCCCCACTTTGTGGCACGTTTTAACTAGGTGTGTTTTGATCTGTTTGTTATAAGAGGCTAGATACTATTTCCCTTAGAGCTAAAGCTTTGCAGTACTCTATAGTCAGTAGACTTGGTGGGTGCAGGGGGTTTGTGCTGGTCTTCTGGGGGGAGGGGCCTACTGCTGTTCTGACTCTCAAGCACACTTGCCCTAGCAAAAATGCACCTGCAGATGCTTTTTGCAGGGGTATGGGGCTAGATGAAAGCAGCTCCAGCCTCCACTGTGGGTGCTGTGCTGCTCTGTGAAGTCCATCCATGCTGATGGGTGGGAGTAAAAATGTGTCAGCCAGCTCTCTTAGCTCAGGAGAGGGGAGTTTGTGCCTGACGCTGTTCAGAAAGTCCTCACAGGAGAGTAAACAATCTCCTTTGGTTTATCCCAGGCTTCCCTCAGATCCCTGCCTTTACCTTGTCTGTGTCAGGGTTGTCTGCCTGCCTAGCATTGCAGTGCACCTATGTTTTACCTCAGGCATAATGGCTGAGTTTTGAAACTCCAAACTTTAGGCACCTGGCATGGTGCTGACCCTCACTGGTCCTCTGGGAGAAGGTCTCACTGTACTGTGACTGGTGCTGTTTTGTCCCAGAAAGGCAGTCGCATGAATGTGCAGGGCATTGGAGTTTATGGTAAAGTGCAGCAAAACCCCTGTGTCCAGGTTAGCTGTCTTCAGCAGGTGTCTCTGCCCTTATGCTAAGGAATGGTGCAGCTCAATGGGGCTTGCTTATTCTTTTGCACTCCAAAAGGGGAATTGTCTCTCCCAGTGTGACCCAGGGGATCTTTAGATGTTGCTGCTCCTGGGCCTCTGCCCTCATTCTCCACAGGAACACCTCTAAGCCCACCAGACTCCATCCTGGCAATGGTGCTGAATTCTCCAACTTCAGACTTTGAACTCCACTGCTTGTGAAAATTTGGAATTATCAGTCCCTCTCATTCTCCCTGCCAGTAGTTTTGGGGAAGTGTTTTTCTTGTGCAGTGCCCTGTGCCCTGTTCACTCTCTCTCTGTATCTTTTTTTCTCTTTCTCCTCTCTCCCTGATGAAGGCTCCCTCCCCTCCGCCGCACCATTGATTCATTTCCCCCCCAAATCATGTCTCTGCATCTCCTACCTTCCATGATGTAGCCTAATTTACCCCTCTAGTTGTGCAGTTTGTTCTCTCAGTACTCAGATTGATTTCCTGCATGTTCAGAATGATTTGATATTTATCTAGCTGTGTTTGAGGGACAAGGCAAGCACAAGGTCTTCCTCCTACTCTGCCATCTTAACTCCTCCCTTTCTATCAAAGTTTCTTTATCCATTTGTCTACGAACATTCAGGTTGTTTTTTCAAATGCATACTTCATTCCTCTTAGTGTTTTTTTATTTCTAGCATTTCTTTTGATTCTTTCTTAGATTCTTTTCATTGCTTACATTACCCATCTGTTCTTTCATGCTGCTTACCTTATCTATTAGAGCCCTTAACATAATAATCATAGCTATTTAAATTCCTGGTCCAAAAATTCCAAAATCCCTGCCATATCAGAGTCTGGTTCTGATGCTTCTTATGTCTGGCTTCTCTTGAAATTGTTTTTTTTTTTCTTTTAGAATGCCTTGCAATTTTTTTGAAAACAGGACATAATGTACGGGGTAAAAGAAGTGGGGTAAATTGGTCTTTATTGATGTCATAATAAGTATGGGGAGAGGGGATATATTCTGTGGACCTGTGATTAGCTCTCAGGCTCTTAGTAAGTCTGTGTTCCTGGGTTGTGACCTTCACAAGTACTTCTCAGTTTATTTTTTCCCCTTATGTAGGTCAGAAGGATCACTATGCTTGAGTTGGGTATTTCCCTTCCTTTAGGTTGGATGGGCTTTAATAAAACCCCAGTAGGGTACACTGTGCTAAAATAGGTTGGAACACAGTCCTCATTGTAAAGAACAGAATACTCTGGGCATATTTCAAAATGATTCCCTTTTCCATTCCCCTGCTAGAAATACAAGGAGATTTTTCTCCTTGTCTTCATTGTGAGAATCTGGCAAGGCTCCTGAAAGTAAAAATTACAAAAGTGTTGGGAAACCTCTATTACTAAGCCCCTTGGAGTTTTTACTCTCAAACTTTGTCCACGTTGAACCACCAGCAATTTATCAATTTCAGTTTAGGTTTTCCTATGCCAGCACTGCTTTCCATGAAAGTTTCTGCTCTGGGTTTCTATTGTGGTAAATGTAATTCTCTATCTGCCAGTTTGTGTCTCCAATATTGGGGGCATCACTTTGCCCTGCATCTTCAATTCTTTGATGGATCTACAAAGAGTTGTTGATTTTTTAATTTGTTTGGTTTTTTTTTCCTTGTTGCTAGGATGAAGTGATCATTTCCAAGTTCTTTACATGCTGTACTAGAAAGTGCAAGTCTTTCCTTCATTTTTGAAGGTTAGTTTTGCTAGATACAGAATTCTTGCTTAATGTTTTTTTTTTTTTTTTTTCTAGCACCTTAAATGTCATCTCACTGCCTTCTGGTCTCCATGGTATCTGGCATCTGGCTGTTAACCTTATTGAGAATCCCTTGTACATGTTCAGTCACTTCTCTTTTGCTGACTTTTTTTTTTCCTTTTGGCTTGGGACACTTTGAATAAAATGTGTCTCAGTGTAGATCTCTTTAAGTATATCCTTCTTGAAGTTGGCTGAGCTTCTTGGATGTATAGATTTGTGTCTTTTCTCAAATTTGGGGAGTTTATGGTCATTAATTTTTAAAATATTATTTCTGCCTTCCATCTCTCTCCTTTCCTTATGTGAATCCCATTATGCGCATATTAGCACTTTTGATGTTATCCCACAAGTTTCTTAGCCTTTATTCATTTTTCTTCATATTTTTCTCTTTCTACTCTCCAGACTAGATAATCTCAATTGACCTATCATCATGTTCACTGATTCTTTCTTCTGCCTGCTTAAATTGTTGTTAAATCTCCTAATAAATTTTTAATCTCAATGATTGTACTTTTCAGTTCTAGAATTTCTATTTGGTATCATATATATATATATATATATATATATATATATATATAATTTCTCTATTTGTTTAAATATCATTCTCCTGGCTTCCTTTTTCTGTTAATGGTTTTCTATATATCTTTGAGCATATTAAGATCATAGATTTAAAGTCTTTGTCTAATTTTTCTAAAGAAGACATTCAGATGGCTAACAGACACAGAAAAAGATGCTCAGCATCATTCATCATCAGGGAAATACAAATCAAAACCACAATGAGATACTACCTCACACCTGTAAGAATGGCTATAATTAACAACACAAGAAACAACAGGTGTTGGTAAGGATGTGGAGAATAGGGGAACCTTCTTACACTGTTGGTGGGAATGCAAACTGCTGTAGCTACCCTGGAAAATAGTATGGAGATCCTTCAAAAAGTCAAAAATAGAACCACCCTATGACCCAGCAATTGCACTACTAAGTATTTATCCAAAAGACACAATAATACAGCTTTGAAGGGGTACATGCACCCTGATGTTTATAACAGTATTATCAATAATAGCCAAGCTATAGAGAGACCCAAATGTCCATTGACTGATAAATGGATAAGGAAGAGGTGGTATATATCTACAATGGAATATTACTTAGCCATAACAAAGAATGATATCTTGCCTTTTGCAATTACATGGATGGAGCTAGAGTGTATTATACTAAATGAAATAAGTCAGAGAAAGACAAATACCATATTATTTCACTCATATGTGGAATTTAAGAAATAAAACATATTAACATATTAGAAGTAGGAGAAAAGAAAGAGGGAAACAAATCATAAAAGAGTCTTAAAGATAGAGAACAAGCTGAGGGTTGATGGAGGGAGGTGGGTGGGCTAAATAGGTGATGGGTATTAAGAAGGGCACTTGTGTTGAGCACTAGGTGTTATATGTAAGTGATGAATCACTAAATTCTACTCCTGAAAACAATATTACACTATAGGTTAACCAACTAGAATTTAAATAAAAATTTGAAAAACATAGTATTTGTCTAGTAAGTCAAATTCCTGGGCTTCTTTATAGATAGTTTCTATTTTCTAACCTGTAAATGGACCATATTTTCTTATTTCTTTGCATGCCTCATATTTTTTTATTGAAAACTGTACATTTTGAGTATTCTAATGTGACAACTCTGGAGACCAGATTCTCCCTCCACCCTAAGACTTTTTCCCCCTGCTGCCTATTATGGGTTGTTGTTTGCTTATTTAGTGTCTTTTCTAAACTATTTTTATGAAGTTTGTATTCTTTGTTGTGTATGGCCATTGAAGTCTGTTAACTATTGTTTTGACAGAGTTACTTTAAATGCTTGGAGCCAACAAATGAAAAAGAAAAAAAAGGAAAGGGAAAAGAAAGAAATGCAAAAAAAATGCTCTTCTAATCTCTGTCTATTGGTTCTGTGTTTGCGCACCTTTTCAATGTTTAGCTAGGTCATTTATAACCCTGCCTTAGCTTTCACTTCCTACATGTGTCAAGCCTAAAAAACAGCCAGAGGTGAAAGATAAGGGTCTCCTCAAGCCTTTTCAAGCATGTGTCTTGCCCTGGTTATTATACACACGGGTTTCTTGATTACCCAGTATACAGAATAACATTTTAAATAACTTATTCCCACATATATTTCCTGTCCAGCCTATTCCTTTCCAGGCTTCTAAATCTGTCTACTGCTTTTATCAAGTGTTGTCCTTTGCCCCAAGCTGCTACAGCCAATACCTATGTCTTTAAATGCTTGTTACAATATCTTGCCTGGAAGCCACCTGAGCGAACTTTGATTCAAAAATAACAAAGAGAAACCTTTATGCCAGTTCTTGAGGGAGCCTCTAGGCAGGTTGAGACCCATAACACAATTCTTTAAGAGTACGGTCCATATTGCTCCCTCTGGCACTAGCAACCTATACCAGTTGAGCCAGCTACTGTCCTCGTAGCTGCTGCTAATCTGAGGTGTGGAGGATGGTAAGTGAATAATTTAAAACAGCACAGCAATCTCTTACTACAAAGCAACACCTTCTTCCTTTGCCAAATCTTGGTGTTGTTGTAAGTGCACTTTTGTTGTAAGTTTTTGACCTGATTCCAGAGTTTTTCCGAATCTGATTCTGATAGTTTTTTTCTAGATCATTAGTTCCTTTTGGGGAAGGTTGTGTACCTGGATTTCCCTACTCCATCATTTTCAGTGACTCATATACCCTAATTTTTAAAACACTATGCTTGCCAATATAAACATTTATGACTGCTATGTGACCCCAAGGGCTGAAGTGGCTCCAGAATTTCCAAATAGGCACTTTTTAAGGATGGTAGAGGGTACTGGTTGGAGGAGGGGACTAGGGAACTTTTCTTCAAGTTGTGTTTGCAAAGCACATTAATAAATTTGAGAAAACACCAGGTGTCAATATCATAGATATGTAAGGACTGATGAGAATTATGGAATGAGGTGTTGAATCCTTCCCAGACCCCTCCTGATGCTGCTGAAGTAGCAGATGGTTCTGTTATTGGGAACTTGATTCTGAGACTACATGTAAGGATGGGAAGATGAGCCTGCTCAACCACTAATAGTCACTTCTTGAGAGGAACTTAGGAGTCAAGCAAACTCATCTGAATTTTGGGTTAGGCCCAGAATTTATTGAGCCCTTTTCTATCATTCTGTTCTTGGGCTGGAGGAATTATATAGCCTGATCAGGTGTAAAGGCCAGAGCTGTAAATACTTCTCAGGTTCATCCCCATTACAACACATTCCCCTCAAATCCACAGTCTGGGAGGCTGTTGAGAACCACTGTGCTCTGGACCTGGATGCTCTGAATGGATGCTTATCCAGGTCAAAAGGAACTCTCTGACCATACATTGATGCCTATGGCCAGTAGGGGGCAGCTGGACTTTAGAGACTATTAACCATCACCTCCCACCCCTTCCTGCCCAAGGCTAATTTTGAATGGAAGCTTCCAATTTTTTTGCCCCCATAACTTCTCCTTGGAGCCTTAAGTACACTGCAGAAAAGTGGGCAGCTTTTTAAATCACCTGACTTAGACATAGTCATCAAATTACCCCTTGGGCCAGGACAACACTCAAGTCTGGCTATTGTGATTTACAGTCTTTGAATGTCATCACTGGGGGACCCTTGGGGATTACTTGGGCCAGGGCTTAGGTTTTATTTTTGTTTTCTTGGTTTTTTTTCTTCAAATTAAAGGTGCAAGTCTTTTGGTTAAAGGGTGGTGATGATGGTTGCTAGTAGGAGGCCTTGGGTTCAACTCTGGCATGAAGAGATGACTCAGAATTCTAGGGCAGTGTTATGCAGCTTTCAGTTCTATCCAGAGCACCTATATTATTTTCGCCATATCTTCCAGCCAGTGCAATAATATTTATTTAATATGTTTCTTTAAATTGACTCACTTTTTTTCTTAAATAAATTCAGTCTTATTCTATGTAATATTATAGCTTTTAATGTTTTAGCCATATTTTTTTTCTAATTCATATTAAAATACATACACAGCTGTTGAAATTTAAGATTTGTTTCTGGTAACACCTAAAATTGTCTCATGTCCTTGTATTACACTCTAGGAAATGACACTCTATGGCACTAAAAAGCACAGTTGGGAAAGTACTCATTTTGCTTCATTCTATTGTCAGGTAAGGACAGAAAAAAAACCAGAATGGGTAAGGAACTCACCCGAAGTCACTCAGTGACAGAGATAGGACTTAAATCGAAGTCTACTGATTCCCAGTCCTTTGTTACTTTCACTGTACCAGATTCCAAGGGCATTAGGAAGCATCTCCACCATCCAGACTCTCCTATAGGAAGGAAGGAAAGAAAGAAAGAAGGGTGGAAGAAGAAAAAAACTATTGGAGTACTGAATCAGGCTTGGTACAGAAACTGCAGCTCAGTAGGGCCAAGACAAATGTGGGGTACAATGATTTCTCTTGTCCCACTGAGCCAAGTACTTTTGAGGGCCCATCTTCCAAAGTCTGGTCTCATTTGCTCATATGCACAATGTGAAATTATAGAGCTCTTATCATGTGCCTGAGGACACAAGAAAGGAGCTAACATTCCAGTGGGTGAAACAGCTCAGTAAACAGCTGATTAGAGGGCTGGAATGGCTTTTCTGTCCTCTCAACCATGGGGACTGAGAGGTGTTAAATACCCTTCAAATTCTAGGGCTGGCAACCTATTGCCAGACAAATGCCATGGCCATGGAGTTCTTTGATTTTTTTTTTTTTACTACTGGCATTTGTCACCAGTTTCTCCTCCTTTCCCCTGCTCTTTCATCTCATGTGCAAACACAGAACCCACCATCCAAATAGGAATGAACATATTGAATGTGGCCAGAAACTCAACTCCAAGAATACTGAGCTCTGGGCTATGTCTCTTACCAACCTCCTCCCCTGCCCAGACTTGTTCATAAGGCACTTAAAAAAGGAAGTGTTGGAAATGGGTTTCTAACTGATTATTATCGTCTGATTCAGGTAGCTCTATTTGGCTTTCCCTAGTTGAATGAGAAGTTGGGGCTCACTCCCACCTCCTTCATACATGTAATGCCTCCCCAGAAATCTGAACATAGGGATTTTGTTGTTAATTGGCTGGCAGGGCTCTGAGGCTACTTTTACTACCATCTCTACACCTCAAAATTTCCAAGCCCCTAAAACGAAATCTCCTAATAGGAAGAAGACTTGAAATATTGTTTCCTTCACAAGTATTCCATGGATTGGATACCTCCCAGACAGAAGAGTGTTCACTTTGAGGGAGCTCCACTGTTGTAGGTAATAGGCTTGGCCTTCCTGCTAAAACTGGGGTTCCTGAGGCAATGAGTAGGGAGAGGGGAAGATATCACCAGACTCATTTTTAGCTCTTTCCCTACCTCTCCTTTCAGTATTCTTCTCCCTGTTTGTAGTTTTCTCTCTGGTTCTTTCTCACTCCATTCACATTCCCAGGGCTCTCAAGTACCCCCACACTTACCAATCTGATAAATTCATTTTCAGTGGAAAAATTTCGGGATGGATATGAGAAAACCTGGGTTCAAACCTTCGCTTTTTCATTTACCAGTTGAGTAACTTGGAGTAAAATAATTTCACTTCTCTGGGCCTCAATTTTCCCTTTGCAAAATGAGCATGATAATCCCTGACCTGGCCACCTCAGAAAATTGCTGCATAGATCAAAGGGAATACTGGACATGAAGTTGCTCTGTGACGAGCCAATCATAATGCACATGTGAAAGGTTGAGTGAGTCACCTCTCTTTGGGGGCTGGTATTTTGAAAGAACATAACTTGAAGGAAGCAGCCATTGTACAGCATTTAAACATCAGGGAAGTATAAGCTAAAGGGGGGAGGCTCAGGCCACTTTGTTGACCTCCTTATTATCCACAACAACCAATTATTAAACATCAGCTATGTGTTAGACACTCTTCTAGATACTGGAGATATAAATTCATCCCTCCGTTAAACTGACATTCTATTAGTATCCAAAATATATAAATAACTTATAAAACTCAACACCCGGAAAACAAATAATCCAATTAAAAATGGGCAGAAAACATGAATAGACATTTTTACAAAGAAGACATACAGATGGCCAACAGACATATGAAAATATGTTCATCATTGCTTACCATCAGGGAAATACAAATCAAAACTACAATGAGATATCACTTTGCACCTGTCAGGATGGCTAAAATCAACCACACAAGAAACAACAGGTGTTGGCAAGGATGTGGGGAAAAGAGCCCTCTTCACTATTGTTGGGAATGCAAACTGGTGCAGCCACTCTGGAAAACAGTACGGAGATTCCTCAGAAAGTTAAAAATAGAACTACCCTATGATGCAGCAGTTGCACTACTGGGTATTTACCCAAGTAATGCAAAAATACTAATTCAAAGGGTTACATGCACCCCAATGGTTATAGCAGCATTATCTGCAATAGCCAAATTATGGAAACAGCCCATGCTGTCCACTGACTGATAAATGGATAAAGAAGATGTGGTATATATATATATATACAATGGAATATATTACTCATCAATAAAGAAGAATGAAATCTTGCCATTTGTAATGATGTAGATGGATCTAGAGAGTATTATACTGAACTAAATAAGTCAGAGAAAAAAAATACCATATGATTTCACTCATATGTGGAATTTAAGAGACAAAACAAATGAGCATAGGGTAAAAAAAAGAGATAGAAGCAAAGCAAGAAATGGACTCTTAACTACAGAGAACAAACTGTTACCAGACAGGAGGTGGGTGTGGGATGGGTTAAACAGATGATGGAGATTAAGGAGTGCACTTACAGTGATGAGCACTGGGTGTTGTATGAAAGTGTTGAATCATTATATTGTACACCTGAAACTAATATACTGTATAATAGCTAACTAGAATTTAAATAAAAACTAAAAAAAATAAACTTATATTCCAGGATCATAGCAGGAATCTAAGAAGAAGAGCTCCTATCCCTCCAGCCTAGGAAACTGAATCCAAGGTCTAGTTCTGAGCCTTAGGGCTATGGAAGAGCCTTCAGTAACTTGATTTGGTTCTTCCCATACAAAATCTGTTTCAGCAGTAATTCAGCAATATAAATCATTTGCTGAGGCCCCGGGTAGATCCAAAGTAATGTATATCATGTATTCAACAACAGGCATTTAATTTTAAAAATGTTATTAAGTGCCTACTATGTGCTTGTCATGCTGTAAGTGTGTGGATAATGAATGGAAGAGAGTGAAACAAGGTGGAGTTTCTGCCCCTGGAGAGCCCCCAGCCTAGTGAGGGAGAGAATTAAGAAGTAGGCCACATGACACAAAGCTGGGGTTGCTCTAACAGTTTAACCCAGTAATGGGTGAAAATAGATGCCCAGTAAAAGTGAAATATTATACTTGAGTTAAATGTGCTATGGGAATACTGAGGGAAGCATTTATATGGCCTAGGATATGGAGGTAGCTTCATCAAAAAGGTGACATTAGAGCTGGACCTTGAAGGTAGAATAGATTTTTAGTAAGTAAAAAGGGAAGTAAATCACCCACCAGAACTGTCACAGGTAAAAATATGACAGTTCCGAGAGAATAAACAAATATTTGGTAAACATATGAAAAGTACTTTTAATTAAGGAAATGAAATTAAAATCACAACACCATTTGTACCAGAATAAGTAAAATGAAAAACATAAATAATACCAAGTATTGTCAAAGATGTGGAGCAACTACTAGTGAGGGTATATATTGAAATAATCACTGTTTTACAAGATCTACTAAAATGTGAAGCAATGCATGTCTTCTGACCTAGTGTTTCCATTTCCTAAGTATATATCTAACAGAAATATATACGTATGTGCAACACAAGACATGTTCATAGCAGCACCATTCATTATAGTCAAACACTGGAAACTACCCAAATGTCCATGTCCATGTAGTATATTCATTCAACAAAATAATATGCAGCAATGAAAATGAATAAACTATTGCTATACACATGATTACTCTCATAACCATAATATTGAAAGAAGCCAGACACAAAAGAGTACATGATGTATAATTCCATTTATATAAAATGTCAAAATAGGCAAAATTAATCTATGCTTTTAGACATCAGGATACTTGTTACCATTGCAGCAGAAGGAGAGGTTGTAACTGTAAGTAGGCTTCTAGGATGCTGGTAATGATATGGTTGCTATGATAGGGGTTCTGGTTAAATGAGAGTGTTCCATTTGTGAAAATTCAGTGAGTTTTACATATCCACTTTTCTAAATAAAAGAGCTAACAATGAAAATCAAATTACTTTGGTTCCTTACCAAAGTAATCCAGTGGAGGAAATGGAAATCTTTTCAACAAATGGTACAAGAATAATTAGATATCCATATGAAAAAAAATAACCTTAGCCCTTACCTTATACCATATACAAATATTAATGTAAGATGGATGTGTCTAAACATAAAACCTGAAATCATAAAGCTTTTAGAGGAAAACACGAGACTATAATTAGGGGGTGGGCAAATATTTTTAAAACAGGTCACAGAAAACAGTACTCAAACAAGAAAAGAAAGACTAAATTAGACTTCATCAAAATTAAAATGTCTGCCCATCGAAAGACATTGTCAAGAAAATCAATAGGCAAACCATAAAGTGGGAGAAAATTTTGTAAAACATATATCTGACAAAGGACTGGTATCCAAGATGTGTAAAAAAATAAAACTCTTACAACTCAATAACAAAAAATAAATAGCCCAATTAAAAACTGTAGAAAATAGGAGCGCCTGGATGGCTCAGTCAGTTAAGCGTCCGACTTCAGCTCAGGTCATGATCTCATGGTTTGTGGGTTACAGCCCCATGTCAGGTTCTGTGCCAACAGCTCAGAGCCTGGAGCCTGCTTTGGATTCTGTGTCTCCCTCTCTCTCTGCCCCTTCCCTGCTCTCTCTCTCTCTCTCTCTAAAAAAAAAATAAACATTAAAAAATTTCAAAAAAATGTACAAAATATTTGAACAAACACTACACAAAATAAGATGTATGATTGGCTAATAGGGACATGAAAAAAATACTCGCCATCATTAGTCATCAGGTAATTGTAAATTAAAACCACTTGTACAGTCACAAGAATGGTTAAAATAATTTTTTAAAATGAAAATACCAAGTATTGGTGAGGACATTGAATAAATAGAACTGTTATATACTGTTGACTGGAGTATGAAATGGAACAACTTCTTTTGAAAGAGTTCTGGCAGTTTTTTATGTAGTAGTTAAATATACACCTTACCCCATGATCTAACAGTTGCACTTCTAGGTATCTGCCTAAAAGAAATGAAAATATGTTCATGAAAAGACTTGTATACAAATGTTCATAAAAACTTTATTCATAGTAGCTCCAAACTAGGAACAACCCAAATGTCCATCAACTGGTGAATACAATACAAATACAATAGAATACTACCCAGCACAACATGACTAAATCTCAAAAGCACTATGTTGTGAAAGACACCATGCTCAAAAGGCTACATACTGTATGATTCCATTTATATGAATCTTTAGAAAAGACACAACTAATCCATGGTGGTTCTCTTAAAAATGAGGTGGGGGTTTGACTGGGAAGGAACATGAGGGAAGTTTCTGGGGTGATGGTAATGCTCTATATCTTGATAAAGGTTTGGGTTATAGAGGTATATGCGTTTGTCAAAATACAGCAAATATTACATTAAGATTTACATATTCCACTGTATATAAATTTTATCTCAAAAGAAAAAAAATAAAAAATTGAACTCTAGTAATACACATGCTTCTGCATATATATACAAATATTTTCTGTATTTGGGGAAAATATGTATTGATGTCTTCAATTTACTTTGAAGTGCATTAAAAAGATGGATTGATGGATCAATGGAGAGTTAGATGGACAAATATGTGTTAAAGCAAATATAGTAAAACTGTTAATTGTAGAATCCAGGGGTGGGTATGTAAGTGTTAATGGTAAAATTATTTCAATTTGGATAAGAAAGGTTGCAAAAAGGGAGACAAGGGCATTTGGGGTCAGTGAGGTAGGAAAGAGCTCTATTCTGCTTGGGTTTAAATCTCATTGTGGGAAGTGGCTCAGGAACTAATGGAGAGTTGAACAAGGTCTGAAAAATGAGGGGCCCAATGTGGCAGCTCAGGAGTTTGGACTTTATTCTTTAGACAGTAGGGAATCATCTGAGATTTTTAAGCAGTTGAATGACATAATAGGAAGTAGTATGGCATGGAGAAATGTCCTGCGGTTAAGGACCTAAGAGACAGGGGTCCTGGTCCCACTCACAGCATTTCTTTAGACAAATAGGTTAAAATCTCCAGGTCTCAGAAAGTTTTAACAAAATACATTCCTCCTCCTTGTTCCTTCCCTCATCCAAAAAGAAGCCCTGGAAAAACTGAGTTTAATCAAGCACAGAAGGAACTCCGTAAATATGTACTGGAGGAAAATAAACTGCCTCTTCTTTGTCCTTACCCTCAACTCCCTTGCCCCTACCCCTGCCCCTTGCATCCTTGCCCCTGATCCATTTGAATAATGTTTTCCTGCCCTTTAACTGGCTTTCTTTATCTGCAGGGTCAGCAAGTTGGACTTGAAACTTGGCCCCTGGGCCAGAGCATACCAGTCACTCTCTTCTAATTCAGTTGCTGATACCTGGTTCTGGCCTCAAGGCACACCACGGTTTATTTTTTCTGTCTCTTACTCTCCAGAAACTTTCTATACAAGGGTTTTAGGGTCCCTAAAGGCTCTAGGTCTGTGGCTATCTTGGAGTCTGAGAAGTCACCCCCAAAAGAGGTGGACCAGGCAATATCTGGGAGTGCAGAAACACATTGTCTACTCCTAGTTTCCCTCTGCTACACTGAAACACACCCTGCTCCACCCCTCAAGTTTCCCTCACCTTGTTGTCCTATGATCTTTTCAGCAGTTAGTGTTTCCACCACTGACTTGGTGCTTGGGAAGTTATCTTACCATATATATATATATATATATATGACTTACTTCTCTAGCTAGATTGTGAATTCTTAGAGGTCCAAATGGGAGGAGGCAAGCAAAAGATATTGTAAGACCAGAGCACTTCCTAAATTGAACAAAACAAAATACCTACCAAATGTAATTCCCCAAAGTCTTTATTGAAAGAACCTTCTCCATGTGGTGGGAAACTCCTAGTTCTTATCATGCTTCTGATATTGCACTTTCCTCCTGAAGTTTCTCACTAATTATTCTCCTTTAACAACCTAACCCAAGCATGGGCACAGAACTGTTTGCTCCATAGGACAGAGAGACTAAGCTGAAATGTTCAAAAAGACAATAGTAAAGGGAAGGATATTATAGCAAAAGGGAAATGAATATCAACAGTACCGCAGAGCTAGATAACCCAGCTTTAAAGATACAGCCTGGGGGCGCCTGGGTGGCGCAGTTGGTTAAGCGTCCGACTTCAGCCAGGTCACGATCTCGCGGTCCGTGAGTTCGAGCCCCGCATCAGGCTCTGGGCTGATGGCTCGGAGCCTGGAGCCTGTTTCCGATTCTGTGTCTCCCTCTCTCTCTGCCCCTCCCCCGTTCATGCTCTGTCTCTCTCTGTCCCCAAAATAAATAAATGTTGAAAAAAAAATTAAAAAAAAAAAAAGATACAGCCTGTTCTTTAGGGCTAGCAAGTCCTAGTGTATAATAGTTGCTCAATAAATATTTGTTAAATGAATGAATATCTATACACAGCAGAAATAAAACAGTGTCACTCCCTCAAAGAGCTTAGACTCTAGTGGGAAGACATGTTAAATGGGTAGTTTCAATATAATTTTATAAGTTCTGTGATAGAAAATTGTAGTGGTTAAAATAACAGACTCTGGAGCCAGACAGCCACAGTGTGAATCATAAGTCCTTGGACAAATGATGTAATGTTATTCTCTGTCAATTGTAAAATGATGCCCCTACCTTATATGTATACTTATATATCATATTGCCTTCCACCAGGATTTGAGGTAATTGGAAGAAAAATCTTAGATAATTTAGATGGCACCTTAAGTCTTTTTCCTTCTACAGGCTTCAGTTTTCTCATCTGTAAAATGAGGAGTTTGGACTTTGTGGAAGGTCCCTTCCAGCTCTGACAGTCTATGTTTTTTCTACATTTTGGAACTGAACCAATGCCAAATAACATAGTAAATTGTTTTCTTCTTTTTTTTTCAGTGAAGGCAATCTTCAAACCATCTTGCTGTTAACATTAATTGACCACAAACTACATGTTAACATTTATTGAGTGCCTACTACATGCCAGGTACTATGCTAGGTGCTTCCCGCATTTTATTGCTAATCCTCATGACAAGCCTGAAAGATGAGCCTCATCCTTATTGTGTATGGATTTTGTTAGTTGAAGTAACTAAATTGATTGATTGGTTGATTGCACCTTTTTTGTATCAGGCATCATGTTAAACGCTAAGGATACAAAAATAAATAATGTTGACCCTGTGTTCAGGGAGTTACAATCTATGAAAGGACACTGAGATGCAACACAGGCAAGGTCCATTCTTTTTTTTTTTTTAAATATAATTTATTGTTAAGTTGGCTAACATACAGTGGATACAGTGTGCTCTTGGTTTTGAGAGTAGATTCCCGTAATTCATTGCTTACATACAACACCCAGTGCTCATCCCAACAAGTGCCCTCCTCAATGCCAGAAGATGTGGTTTATATATACAATGGAACACTACTTGACAATGAGAAAGAATGGAATCCTGCCATTTTCAGCAATGCGGATGGAACTGAAGGGTATTATGCTAAGTGAAATAAGTCAGTCAGAGAAAGACAGATATCATATGTTTCCACTCATATGTGGAACTTGAGAAACTTAACAGAAGACCATGGGGGAAGGGAGGGGGAAAAATAGTTACAAACAGAGAGAGAAGGAGGGAGGCAAACCATAAAAGACTCTTAAATACAGAGGACAAACTGAGGGTTGATGATGGGGGGTGGGGGAGAGGGGAAAATGAGTGAAGGCCGACTCTTTACACTGCATTGCAACCATACACCTGAGACACCTCTGTTCCAGCCATACAAGGGTTCCACTTCTCAGGATAGGAAACTTAAAAATTTTTTTAAAAAATTATTTAATGTTTATTTATTTTTGAGAGAGGGACAGAGCACAAGCGGAAGAGGGGCAGCGACAGAGGGAGACACAGAATCCAAAGCAGGTTCCAGGTTCCAAGCTGTCAGCACAGAGCCCGATGTGTGGCTCAAACCCACGAATCGTGAGATCATGACCTGAGCTGAAGTCAGAAGCTTAACCTACTGAGCCACATAGGCGCCCCTTAAAAATTTTTTTTTAATGTTTATTTATTGTTGACAGAGAGAGAGAGAGAGAGAGAGAGAGAAAACATGAATGGGGGAGGGGTAAAGAGAGAGAGAGAGAGAGGGAGACACAGAATTTGAAGCAGGCTCCAGGCTCTGAGCTGTTAGCACAGAGCTTCAACTCACCAACCGCTAGATCATGACCTGAGCCAAAGTCAGACGCTTAACAGACTGACCAATCAGGTGCCACAGAACAGGAAACTTTTAAACTAGGGTTTAGCACAATGTTTAGCATCTAGTAGCCTCTCAATAAATATCTCTTGAATGAATAAAAATGAATAAATTAATAAAAGGATTAAAAACCCCATTCCATTTCTCCCTTGGATATAATCAAGAAACTAATCCATTTAATCTTTTCTCTCACTTCAAGCTTTGCTATTCCGTGCTGGCCCTCAAAAGGTTAAGTATTTCCTATCTCATTCTTTCCTGTAATGCTCTGCTGCTACTGCCGTCTTTTCCCCTCTAAGCTTGTTCTAATAATACACCAACCATTGAGCAGAATTGTTTCCTTGGCATTCAGGAAGCAGGATCCATGCATATGGCCAATTGATTTGTTTTTAATGTACCTATTATTATGAATAACCATTGGCTCAAGCTGAAATCAGGATACATCCAATATCTTTTCCTTTCCAAGCCTCCACTTTGCCCATCAGAATGTGTCAATATTCAAATTCATTTCCCAGTAATATGAGTTCCTATTAGTGGTATAACCTGATTATGGAGAATAAAACCTAAGTCGTCTCTGTTTTTGGATGTCTTTGGCCACTACTAGAGCACCTTGTCTCCTTTTCACAATCAATCTCACTTGGCTCTTGGATTCAAGGTGGTGCTGTGTCATCACAACTCTTAAGCTACCCTCATATGAATGAAGGTATGAGGAGATGAATAAAGGAAAGTGAGTAAAGGAGGAAAAAAATATGTACTCACTTTCTCGAGAAAGCTCTCAAGACATCATCCATTCCCAAGTAGTTAGGATGAGTTAAGCACAGAGGAGGGGGATAATGAGAATGACCTACTGAATTCTGCTCTAGCCAGAAAAATTCTATTTGAGAATAGAAGAGGCCCAAAACAAGGAAATACCTTTGGCCTAAAATAGAGAATGTCAGGGATCAAAGGGCTTTCAAAGGTCATATAGTGTAGTGAATCCCAAGCACTAATCTGCAGATCCATGATAGTCTGACATTTTCATCAGTAGACACATGAGAAAAATTGTTGCCTACTGACATTTCCTGAGATAGTCTTCTTAGTAAAAGACTATGGCCCTTCTAAATTTTCATTATTTCATTATTAAAATATTATTTCCTACTGATGATACATGTCCTCACATGGCAACATTGAAAACTGACATCTTTATGTTGGTCCCAAAAGCTTTATGAGACATTTTACAGAAATTATCCTAGTCTTTGAGATGTAAATTTTGGGTTGCTATTGTTTTGGTCTAGTGGTTTCAAAACCTGTCAGTGCATCTATATTACTGGGAGACTTGTTAAAACCATGAATTCTTGGCTACCACCACCAGATATTCTGATTGAGCAAATGTGGAGTGGGACTGAAGAGTCATTACTGTTATAAAAGTCTCTAGGTGATTCTGATGTGTGACCAAGTCAGAGAACTACTGTTCTGCTTCACCCACTAGTATGAGTAATCAAGGGCATAAGCAATGGGAATCATTCCATATCGGCTTATCTCTGTTAGGGAAAGAAAGAAAGCACATTCTTTCACTTGTATAAACCAGAGAATTTTATTAATATTTCCACTAGAATGTAAGCTCCACAAGGGCAAAGACCATTGTATGTTTCCAGCACCTGACATAGTAAATGGCACACAATTGTTGCTCAATAACTATTTGTGAAATGAATGACTGAATGGCATAATAAAAGCAATAGACATGCCTCATTAATTCAAGACTAATCCTCCTATCTGCTTTGATGAACTGAGTCTGGAGATTCAGAAAAGACATAGAATTTCAACTGGAGAACGGTGAGAGGAATGGGTGGTGAGGTTTGAGAGATCAGCAGACAGGTGTCCAGAAGTCACAGAATGGTGGGTAATCCAGTGTGTTTGGCTCCTGAATGGAAGAAAAGAGGGGGGAACAAAGTGACAGAGAATGGTGCTAGACAGGTTGAATATGAGATCTTCAGAAAGAGGTTTTTTGTGTGTGTCCTTGGTATTTAGTACAGATCCTGGCAGATAGAGTCTCTTAGTAAATATTTGCTAAGTGAATAAGGCTGGTCACAAACCATAAAGGACCTTTTATGCCTGGCTGAGGAATTTAAACTTGATTCAAATGGAGAATCATTGAAAGTTTTTAGAGGGGCGCCTGGGTGGCTCACTCAGGTAAGCATCTGACTTCAGCTCAGGTCATGATCTCACCTTAAAAAAAAATTAAAAACAGAAAGTTTTTAGAGCAGAGAAATAGCATGATTGAAATTGTATTTTAGAGCTGTAATTGACAGGATTATTTAGAAAGAGAAGTGACCAGAAGTCACAGGCATCTCAGACCTGTGACTCCTAATTCCCAAGCTCCGTTAACACTGTTACCACTCTTTACTAGAAACCAGATCCAAAAATAAATTAAAAGAATTATTCACCATGATCAGGTTGGATTTATTCCTGGGATGCAGGGCTGGTTAAACATCCACAAATCAATCAATGTGATACATCACATTAATGAAAGAAAGGATAAGAACCATATGATCCTCACAATACATTTGACAAAATACAGCGTCCTTTCATACACATAATTTATTGTCAAATTGGTTTCCATACAACACCCAGTGCTCATCCCAACAGGTGCCCTCCTCAATGCCCATCACCCACTTTCCCCTCTCCCCCAAACCCCATCAACCCTCAGTTTGCTCTCAGTGTTTAAGAGTCTGTTATGGTGTGCCTCCTTCCCTCTCTGTAACTTTTTTCCCCCTTCCCTTCCCCGCTGGTCTTCTATTAAGTTTCTCAGGATCCACATATGAGTGAAAACATATGGTATCTGTCTTTCTCTGACTGACAATTTTCACTAAGCATACTACTCTCCAGTTCCATCCACGTTGCTGCAAATGGCCAGATTTCATTCCTTCTCATTGCCTTGTAGTATTCCATTGTATATATAAATAATATATTTATCCATTTCTCAGTTGATGGACATTTAGGCTCTTTCCATCATTTGGCTATTGTTGAAAGTGCTGCTATAAACATTGGGGTACAAGTGTCCCTATGCATCAGCACTCCTGGATCCCTTGGGTAGATTCCTAGCAGTGCTATTGCTGAGTCATAGGGTAGCTCTATTACTAATTTTTTGAGGAAACTCCACACTGTTTCCCAGAGCGGCTGCACCAGTTTGCATTCCCACCAAAGTGCAAGAGAGTTCCCATTTCTCCACATCCTTTCCATCATTTATAGTTTCCTTATTTGTTCATTTTAGCCGCTGTGACTGGCATGAGGTGGTATCTCAGGAGTGGTTTTGATTTGTATTTCCCTGATGAGGAGTGACTTGAGCATCTTTTCATGTGCCTGTTGGCCATCTGGATGACTTCTTTAGAAAAGTGTCTATTCATGTCTTCTGCCCATTTCTTCACTGGGTTATTTGTTTTTTTGGGTGTGGATTTGGTGAGCTCTTCATAGATTTTAGATACTAGCCCTTTATCCGATATGTCATTTGCAAAAATCTTTTCCCATTCCATTCGATGCCATTTAGTTTTGATTGTTTCCTTTTCAGTGCAGAAGCTTTTTATCTTAAGGAGATCCCAATAGTTCATTTATGCTTTTAATTCTCTTGCCTTTGAAGATGTGTCGAGCAAGAAATTGCTGCAGCTGAGGTCAGAGAAGTATTTTCCTGCTTTCTTCTCTAGGGTTTTGATGGTTTCCTGTCTCACATTCAGGTCCTTTATCCATTTTGAGTTTATTTTTGTGAATGGTGTCAGAAAGTGGTCTAGTTTCAACCTTCTGCATGTTGCTGTCCAGTTCTCCCAGCAGCATTTGTTAAAGAGACTGTCTTTTTTCCATAGGATACTCTTTCCTGCTTTGTCAAAGATTAGTTGGCCATACATTTGTGGGTCAATTCTGGGTTCTCTATTCTATTCCATTGGTCTATGTGTCTGTTTTTGTGCCATTACCATACTCTCTTGATGATTGCAGCTTTGCAGTAGAGGCTAAAGTCTGGGATTATGATGCCTTCCATTTGGTTTTTCCTCTTCTACATTGGCTATTCAGGATCTTTTATGGTTTCATACAAACTTTGGGATTGTTTGTTCTAGCTTTGAGAATAATGCTGGTGCAATTTTGATTGGGAATCCATTGAATGTGTAGATAGCTTTGGGTAGTATTGACATTTTAACAATATTTATTCGTCCAATCCAGGAGCACAGAATGTTTTTTCCATTTCTTAGTATCTTCAATTTCCTTCATAAGCTTTCTATAGGTTTCAGCATACACATCTTTTACATCCTTGGTTGGGTTTATTCCTAGGTATTTTATGATTTTTGGTGCAATTGAAAATGGGATCAGTTTCTTTATTTGTCTTTCTGTTGCTTCATTATTGGTGTATAAAAATGCAACTGATTTCTGTACATTAATTATGTATCCTGCTACTTTCCTGAATTCATGTATCAGTTCTAGCAAACTTTTGGTGGAGTCTATCGGGTTTTCCATGTATAGTATCATGTCATCTGCAAAAGCGAAAGCTTAACTTCATCTTTGCCAATTTTGATGTCTTTGATTTCCTTTTGTTGTCTGATTGCTGATGCTAGAACTTCCAACACTGTGTGAAACAACAGCAGTGAGAGTGGACATCCCTGTCATGTTCCTGATCTCAGGGGGAAAGCTCATTTTTTTCCCCATTGAGGATATTAGCTGTGGGCTTTTCATAAATGGCTTTTATGAGTTTAAGTACGTTCCTTCTATCTCGACTTTCTCGAGGGTTTTTATTAAGAAAGATGCTGAATTTTGTCAAATGCTTGTTCTGCATCGATTGACAGGATCATATGGTTCTTTTCTTTTATTAATGTGATGTATCACATTGATTGATTTGTGAATGTTGAACCAGCCCTGCATCCCAGGAATGAATCCCACTTGATCAAGGTGTATAATTCTTTTTATATGCTATTGAATTTGATTTGCTAGTGTCTTGTTGATAATTTTTGCATCCATATTAGTCAGGGATATTGGCCTGTAGTTCTTTTTTTTTTTTTTTCTTTTTCTGGGTCTCTGTCTGGTTTGGGAGTCCAAGTAATGCTGGCTTCATAGAATGAGTCTGGAAGTTTCCCTTCTCTTTCTATTTGTTGGAACAGCTTGAGAAGGATAGGTATCATGTGTGCTTTAATTGTCTGGTAGAATTCCCCAGGGAAGGCATGTGGTCCAGGACTCTTATTGGTTGGGAGATTTTTTGATAAGTGATTCAATTTCTTCACTAGTTATGGATATGTTCCAATTTTCTATTTCTTCCCATTTGAGTTTTGGAAGTGTGTGGGTGTTTAGGAATTTGTCCATTTCTTTCAGGTTGTCCAGTTTTTTGGCACATAATTTTTCATAGTATTCCATGATAATTTCTTGTATTTCTGAGGGATTGGTTGTAATTATTCCATTTTCATTTATGATTTAATCTATTTGCATCATCTACCTTTTCTTTTTGAGAAGCCTGGCTAGAGGTTTATCAATTTTGTTTATTTTTTCAAAAAACCAACTCTTGGTTTCATTGATCTGCTCTACAGTCTTTTTTAGATTCTATATTGTTTATTGCTGCTTTGATCTTTATTATTTCTCTTCTTCTGATGGGTTTCAGGTGTCTTTGCTGTTCTGCTTCTATTTCTTTTAGTGTTCTGTTAGATTTTGTCTTTGGGGTTTTTGTTGTTTCTTGAGATAGGCCTGGATTGCAATGTATTTTCCTCTCAGGACTGCCTTCGCTGTATCCCAACGTGTTTGGATGGTTGTATTTTCATTTTCATTTGCTTCCATGTATTTTTAAATTTCTTCTCTAATTGCCTGGTTGACCCATTTGTTCTTTAGTAGGATATTCTTTAACCTCCATGCTTTTGGAGGTTTTCCAGACTTTTTCCTGTGGTTGATTTCAAGTTTCATAGCATTGTGATCTGAAAGTGTGCATGGTATGATATAAATTATTTTATACTTATTAAAGGCTGTTTTGTGACCCAGTATGTGATCTATCTTGGAGAATGTTCCATGTGCACTCGAGAAGAAAATATATTCTGTTGCTTTGGGATGCAGAATTCTAAATATATCTGTCAAGTCCATCTGATCCAGTGTATCATTCTGGGCCCTTGTTGCTGTATTGATTCTCTGTCTAGATGATCTATCCATTGTTGTAAGTGGAGTATTAAAGTCTCCTGTAATTACCACATTCTTATCAATAAGATTGCTTATGTTTGTGATTAACTGTTTTATATATTTTGCTGCTTTCAAATTTGATGCATAGACATTTATTATTGTTAGCTCTTCCTGATGGATAGACCCTGTAATTATTATATAATGCCCTTCTTCATCTTTTGTTCCAGCCTTTAATTTAAAGTCTAGTTTGTCTGATATAAGTATGGCTACTCCAGCTTTCTTTTGACTTCCAGTAGCTTGATAGTTAGTTCCCCATCCCCTCACTTTCAATCTGAAGGTGTCCTCAGGTCTGAAATGAGTCTCTTGTAGACACCAAATTGATGGGTCTTGCTTGTTTATCCATTCTGATACCCTATGTCTTTTGATTGGAGCATTTAGTTCGTTTACATTCGGTGTTATTATTGAAAGATATGGCTTTAGAGTCATTGTGTTATATGTAGGTTCATGCTTGTAGTGATGTCTCTGGTACCCTTTGGTCCTTGCAACATTTCACTCACAGAGTCCCCCTTAGGATCTCTTGTAGGGCTGGCTTAGTGGTGATGAATTCCTTCAGTTTTTGTTTGTTTGGGAAAACCTTTATCTCTCCTTCTATTCTGAATGACAGACTTGCTGGATAAAGGATTCTCAGCTGCATATATTTTTCTGTTCATCACATTGAAGATTTTCTGCCATTCCTCTCTGGACTGCCAAGTTCAGTAGATAGGTCTGCTACTACTCTTATGTGTCTACCTTTGTATGTTAAGGCCTGTTTATCCCTACCCTCTTTCAGAATTCTCTCTTTATCCTTGTATTTTGCCAGTTTCCTTAGGATATGTCATGCAGAAGATTGATTCAAGTTACATCTGCAGGGAGTTCTCTGTGCCTCTTGGATTTCAATGCCTGTTTCCTTCCCCAGCTCGGGGAAGTTCTCAGCTATGATTTGTTCAAGTACACCTTACGCCCCTTTCTCTCTCTCTTCTCCTTCTGGAATTTCTATGATATGGATATTGTTCCATTTGATTGCATCACTTAGTTCTCTAATTCTCCCCTCATACTATTGGATTTTTTTTTATCTCTCTTTATCTCAGCTTCCTTTTTTCCCATAATTTTATCTTCTAATTCACCTATTCTCCCCTCTGCCTCTTCAATCCGCACTGTGGCTGCCTCCATTTTATTTTGCACCTTATTTATAGCATTTTTAAATTAATCATGACTATTTTTTTAATTCCTTTATCTCTGTAGCAGTAGATTCTCTGCTGTCCTCCATGCTTTTTTTCAAGCCCAGCAATTAATTTTATGACTATTATTCTAAATTCTTGTTCAGTTATATTGCTTAAATTGGTTTTGATCAATTCTTTAGCTATCACTACTTTCTGGAATTTCTTTTGAGGAGAATTCTTCCGTTTCATCATTTTGGCTAGTTTTCTGTCCCTTATGTGTTTTAAAAGCTTGTTGCATGCTCTGCACCTGAGAGCGCTGCTATATTAAAGGAGGGTCATACACTGTCTGGGACCTGGCCCTTGAGGAGGTGTTTTTCCGGAGATTGTTACTTGCTCTGTGTTGTTGTGACTTTGGTTATTTTATTACCTTATTCATAGTGATATTTTGCACCCTCCACCAGGTGTGCAATGATGTCTTCCTTGGAGTAGCCCTATCTTTTTTCCAGCTTTCCCATTTTCTTCCTAGTAGAATCAGTCTCTTTTCCTCCCAGCCTTTGGTGTTCAAAATCCTTTGGCTTCTATACTTCTTTGTTTGAGAGATGCGGGAAGTATGGATCTCCCTACTTCTCTGCCATGTTGGCCAGTCTACAGCATCCTTTCTTGATAATACCCCTTAACAAAGTAGAGATAGAAGGGACATAACTCAAGATCATAAAGGCCATATGTGAAAGACCCGCAGCTAGTATCCTCAGTGGGGAAAACCTAAGAGCTGTCCCCTAAGGTCAGGAACACACAAGGATGTTCACTCTCACCACTGCTATTCAACATAGTGTTGTAAGTCCTACCTTCAGCAATCAGACAACATAAAGAAATAAAAGTCTTCCAAAT
Organism: Prionailurus viverrinus; assembly: GCF_022837055.1. Lineage (NCBI taxonomy): Eukaryota > Metazoa > Chordata > Mammalia > Carnivora > Felidae > Prionailurus > Prionailurus viverrinus. The sequence goes on from NW_025927617.1 coordinate 743,889, forward strand.
TGGCAAGGAAGAAGTCAAATGTTCACTCTACACAGATGACATGGAAAACCCAAAAGACTCAATCAAAAAACTGCTAGAATTGATACATGAATTCAGCAAAGTTTCAGGATATAAAATCAATGTACAGAAAATTTTTGCCTTTATATACACCAATAATGAAGCAGTGGAAAGAGAAATCAAGGAATAGATCCCATTTACGATTGCACCAAAACCAATAAAATATGTAGGAATAAACCTAATGAAAGAGGTAAAATATCTATACACTGAAAGCTATAGAAATCTTATGAAAGAAATAGAAAAAGACACAACAAAATTGAAAAACATTCCATACTCATGGATTGGAAGAACAAATATTGTTAAAATGTCAATACTACCCTAAGCCATCTACATATTTAATGCAATCCCTATCAAAATAACACCAGCATTCTTCACAGAGCTAGAACAAACAATTCTAAAATATGTATGAAACCAGAAAAGACCCTGAATAGACAAAGCAATGTTGAAAAAGAAAAGCAAAGCTGGAGGCATCACAATTCTGTACTTAAAGCTATATTACAAAGCTATAATCATCAAAGCAGTATGCTACTGGCACAAAAAGAGACACATAGATTAATGGAACAGAATAGAGAACCCAGAAGTGGACACACAAATGTATGGCCAACTAATATTTGACAAAGCAGGAAAGAATATCCAATGGAGAAAAGAGAGTCTCTTCAGCAAGCGGTGCTGGGAAAACTGGACAGCAACATGCATAAGAATGAAACTAGACCACTTTCTTACACCATACACAAAAAGAAACTCAAAATGGATAAAAGACCTAAATGTAGGACAGGAAGCCATCAAAACCCTAGAGGAGAAAACAGGCAACAACCTCTTTGACCTCGGTTGTATCAACTTCTTACTTGACATGTCTCCGGAGGCAAGGGAAACAAAAGCAAAAATGAACTATTGGAGTCTCATAAATATAAAAAAAATCTCTGCACAATGAAGGAAACAATCAACAAAACTAAAAGGCAACAGATGGAATGGGAGAAGATATTTGCAAATGACATATCTCATAAAGAGTTAGTATCCAAAATCTATAAAGAACTTTGAAAACTCAATGCCCCAAAAATAAATAATCCAGTGAAGAAATGGACAGAAAATGTGAATAGACACTTTTCCAAAGAAGACATCCAGATGGCTAACAGACATGAAAATATGCTCAACATCACTCATCATCAGGGAAATACAAATCAAACCACAATGAGATACCACCTCACACCTGCCAGAATGATTAAAATTAACAACTCAGGAAACAACAGATGTTGGTGAGGATGCAGAAAAAGGGGAATCTTTTTGCACTGTTGGTGGGAATGCAAACTGGTGCAACCACTCTGGAAAACAGTATGTAGGTTCCTCAAAAAATTAAAAATAGAGCTACCCTGTGACCCGGCAATTGCACTAATAGGTATTGATCCAAAGGATACAAAAATCTGACTCAAAGGGGCACATGCACCCCAATGTTTATAGCAGCACTATCAACAATAGCCAAAGTATGGAAAGAGCCCAAATTTCCATTGACTGATAAATGGATAAAGAAGATGTGGCATATATATATATATATATATATGCATATATGTATGTGTTTATATATATATGTGTATATATATATATATATATATATGAATATTACTCGGCAATCAAAAAGAGTGAAATCTTGCCATTTGCAACAATGTGGATGGAACCAGAGTATATTATGCAAACAAAATAAGTCAGCCAGAGAAAGACAAATATCATGATTTCACTCATATCTGGAATTTAAGAAATACAATAAATGCACATAATTAACATAGTGGAAGGGAAGCAAAATATGATAAAAAACAGAGAGAGAGGCAAACCATAATAGACTCTTAAATAGAACAAACTCAGGGTTACTGGAGGTGTGGGTGGGTGGGGGAGTGGGTTAAAGAGGTGATGGATACTAAGGAGGGCACTTGTTGGGATGAGCACTGGGTGTTATATGTAAGTGATGAATCACTAGATGCTACTCCTGAAATCATTATTACACTATATATTAACTAACTTGGATTTAAAATAAATAATAGTTTAAAAAAAGCCACTGTTACCACTCTTTCCTTCACTCAAGCAAAAAATGTCAGCATCATTTTTGCTTCTTCTTTCCCCTCAGTACCCAAATCTGTCAACTCTATTATAATAGTGGTTCATAGTGTCATCTCTTAGTGTTCATCCTCAGTCAGTGCCCTATTTCATACTATCAAAAATTTTTTAACCTTGTTGGTTTCCTTACCTTTTATCTTTTCAAGCCACAGTATCTTTACACACAGTTACCACAATTTTCTTTATAAAATGTAGATTTGAGGGGTGGCTGGGTGGCTCAGTTGGTTAAGCATCCTACTCTCGATTTTGGCTCAGGTCACCATCTCAGGGTCATGGGATCGAGCCCCAAGTCTGGCTCTGTGCTGGGCATGGAGCCTGCTTAAAATTCTCTTTATTTCTCTCTCCACCACTCCCCCACTTGTGTGCTCTCTCTCTCTCCCTCTCTCTCTCTCTCTCAAAATAAATAATAAGCATTTAAAAAATAAGATGTAGATTTGATGTTTTCTGCTCAAAAATCTTCAGTGGCTCCCTTGTATATCCAAAATAGTCTACACTTCTCAGCATGCCATTTAATAACTGTGAAGTAGATATTAGCTCCATTCTGCAATAAAGAAAAGGGAAAACAACTTGCTGAGAACCACACAGGTATGCAAAGGTAGAATCAAGATTGGAATCCAGGTCTTTTTGTGCCAGTACTCTAGCCATTATAAAATACCTTCTAAAGAGGGGAGAAAATCGTAGGTATTACATATGTTGTTACAAGGATGGGATGATGGTTACATGATCCTGTCTTCTAAGAGGGACACATACCTTGGAGCTCACACAAATGAGCAAAGATCCCTGTGCTACCTCTTACTGGCTTTGTAGACTTAAACAACTGACTTAACCTCTTAGAGCCTCTGTGTCCTCAGTTATAACACAGGAGACTCCATCCCAATCTTATAAGGTTGTTAGGATTATATGAGACAGTGTATGTAGAGGGCTAGCATAGTGCTAGGTTCACAGGAGATTCTCAATGAGTGTTATTACCCACCCTCACCCCCCATTCCAGGGATCTAAAAACCCATTTAAGCAATGAAGAAATTGAATTTAGACAGTAGGGTATGAGATGAGCTGCAAGAATCCAGATCTATTCCTAGATGTGAGGTTGAAAATAACCTTTTTCAGGGTTTTATTCAGGTTCCTGGAAATGGACACCAAGGCTAGTGCCCCTTCGGGCAATACTTGGTCTTGTTTATGGTGAGACCCCTGACAAAAAAACCCCAAAAAACCCAAAAAACAAAACAACCATATCTTAAGCACTAGTGCCCCTTATGTGCATGATTTGTCACTCATGGCTAAAGCACTGTGAATTTTTATTAAAACGCAAATGTTTCCTGGAAAAGGTAACATACATATTAACTTTTTAACCCTGATTAACTTTCACTTACCTCTTTCTTTTTTTTTTTTTTTCATCACATATCCGGCTAGCTTTATTTCTAGAGATTTTAATCATTTTTATTTTTATCAGCTTTATTTACTCTGAAAATGATTGCATTCAAATAATGTATTTAAATTCTGAAGACCAGACGGTAGCTATCTTGTTGACTTTATGTTTTTTTTTATATGAAATTTATTGACAAATTGGTTTCCATACAACACCCAGTGCTCATCCCAAAAGGTGCCCTCCTCAATACCCATCACCCACCCTCTCCTCCCTCCCACCCTCCATCAACCCTCACTTTGTTCTCAGTTTTTAACAGTCTCTTATGCTTTGGCTCTCTTCCACTCTAACCTCTTTTTTTTTTCCTTCCCCTCCCCCATGGGTTCCTGTTAAGTTTCTCAGGATCCACATAAGAGTGAAACCATATGGTATCTGTCTTTCTCTGTATGGCTTATTTCACTTAGCATCACACTCTCCAGTTCCATCCACGTTGCTACAAAAGGCCATATTTCATTTTTTCTCATTGCTTCGTAGAATTCCATTGTGTATATAAACCACAATTTCTTTATCCATTCATCAGTTGATGGACATTTAGGCTCTTTCCATAATTTGGCTATTGTTGAGAGTGCTGCTATGAACATTGGGGTACAAGTGGCCCTATGCATCACTTACCTCTTTCTATGAGTAGAAGCCTTCTATGCCTTTATGCTTTCTCTCTTTTAGGCAGGGACACCCGACCCCTAGCCCCAGACTGTTAAAATCCTTCTCAATATTCAAGGTCCATCTAGGCCACAACCTCTTCCAGAAACCTACTGAGATTGCTCAGTCAAATCCTGCCTTCCCGCCTCTGCCCCTCTCCCAAAAAGGCAAGCCCTAGACTCCTGTGGCGAAGCTTAGGAAGTGAGGCTTTGATGTATGGAGACCTGCCTTGAATTCCAGCTTGTACTTGATTTATTTCATGACCTTAGGCTAAAAAAATGCCTTGACCTCCTTGAGCCTCAGGTTTTGTTCTTGACTAAAGAGATGGCAGTGAAGGCGCTTTATTCGCTCAAGCAATGCCTGCTCTGCTCACCAGTATGGCTCTCGCGATTCGTGAATTTGGACAGATTACTTTCATGACAGGCAAGCTCCTTGAAACCCCTCTATTCTTCCGCCCAGTTCGATCTGCTTTTACGTGCTTAATAATTCTACGTTCGTCTGCATCTGCCAGAGCCATGAGCTGAATTTTCACCCAGCATATAGTCTTTTCACCCAGCAAGAAGGTTAATGAGATGCTGAGTAGAAACCGCTTGGCACTCGCCGGCCTGCTAGTGGAGACCGGAGTAGCTTAGTAACCACACTACAACCTGATGATCAGTGCATAAGACGCGTGGGCCCTCAGCTGACGCAGAACTTCCCGGGATCGCGGGACGGGTCCCCAGGACTGAGGCTGGACACAGCAGCGCACTTTGGCAGGGGGCCAGGCGGTCCACAGGGCAAATCACCCATCCTTGCCTCCTGGGATCCATGCGCTCTCTGGGTACCCAAATCCCCCTTACCCTCGCAGGGCTGGGGCCTTAGTCTGGGACATTCAGTGGGATTCCTACGTCTCTAAGCCTCAGGTAGGCGGACAGGGGCTGTCGGTGCTGGAAAGACACCCTTGGCCCGTGGCTCCGCAGAATCCTGAGGGCCGGAAGATCCGCGCTTGTCCAAACTGGCGTCTTGACCCGGCCCCGACTCTTCGATCCCCACTGAGGGACGGAGAGCCAGGAGGAGCCTGAGCTGAGCTTAGGCTCCCGCCCTGCCCGGGCCCGGCCCCCTCCGGTGCCAGTGCACCTCCCTCCCTTCCTGGCCCAGCCCCCGAACCAGACCCGGCCCTCTATGGCTCCTCTGGGCTCCAGGTTGGCGCAAACAAAACCCTGATTGACTGCCCAGAGGGGCGGGTTTCGCTGCCGGGCTGTCTCCTCCCATTCGCGTCCCGCCGGGGATTTGCCGGGAAGGGCGGGGGCGAACAGGGAGAGACTGGTGGGGTGGGAAGGGTTGTGCAGGACCGTGGGAGGCTGAGACCCCGGGCTCTAGAAGATTGTGCCCACCATCTGTCCGAAGCCTGGGCTTTCCCCCTCTAGGTCGCTTTTCTCAAGCTCAAGTGGGGGACAAAGGGACTCCCGAGGACAGGGTGGAGTCTCTCAAAGTCCAGGTCTCATCCTGGGGTCCTCAGGACCACTCCAGTTCCAGGATGCGTGTGAGGAAGAAGGGAGTGAGACCAAAAGACAGTGGGGCTTCCCTGGAAATTTTGGGTTGATCAATGTCTGTTTGGAGCCTGTGTGGAGAAGGCACGGGAAACAGGGCAGTTTGTGGAAAAACCATTTTAACTCTCCCTCTATTGGGCATATGGACAAAGAAGACAGGATTCAGTAGTTTTGAAAGGAAGTTGAGGTAGGGAGTAGGGCTGAAGTACGCGGGCGAGTATGGGGAGCAGGAAGGGCTAGGGAGAAAAGCAAGGTTCTAGCGGCTGCCTGTTGAGGGAGGAAGAGGTGGGGGGGAAAAGAGGAGGGGGAGGAGAGAGATGACATGGGGAGAGCAGAAGGGGGGTTGGACGTGGGAGGAGGAGGAGAGGACTCGAGGGACCGTCTGTCGCGGGACAGGCTGGCCAGCTGGGGCGCGGAGCCGGGAGGAGGAGGCAGCGGCAGCAGCAGTGCTCTGAGGAGCAGCAGCAGCAGCGGCGGCGGCAGAAACAAGTACCAGCCACACAGCGGCTCCTCTCGCCTGAGCAGCCACAGTCCCCCTGCCGAGATGGCGCTGCAAAGCCTGGCGAGCAAGGAAGCCAAGGGGCCCTGGCGGGAGGCAGACCAAAAACAGCAGGAGTGGGTGGGAAGCGCCGAGCCAGAGCCAGAGCCTGAGCCGGTGCCAGTGCCCCCACCAGAACCGCAGCCAGAGCCACAGCCGGAGCCACAGCCGGAGCCACAACCCCTACCGGACCCTGCTCCCCTGCCGGAGTTGGAATTTGAGCCCGAGCCAGTGCATGAACCCAAGTCCACGCCTGCCGTGGAGACCCGCGGCACCGCTCGAGGCTTCCAGCCCCCCGAAGGTGGCTTCGGCTGGATGGTGGTCTTCGCTGCCACCTGGTGCAACGGATCCATCTTTGGCATCCAGAACTCTTTTGGGATCCTCTACTCCATGCTGCTGCAGGAGGAAAGAGAGAAAAATCGCCAAGTAGAGTTCCAAGCAGGTGAGTGGCCCCGCGCACCCCTCCTGGCATTTGGACAAGGGTGTCCTCTGCTCCCACTGCTGCTGACCCCTGACCTCACAGTCGTAGGCGCCCCTTCAGCTTTCCTCTTCTACTCCTCCCCCTTGTCCCTTGCCCACGGCCCTGCTAAGGCTCAAGTTGCGGGGCTCTGGGCACCCTAAGCTGTTGGAGACTAGGCACAAGACGTCCCTTGGGTGGGACCTGGGATATTCATTGGTCACATGCAAGGAATGAACTTTTTTGCCCTGAGACAAATCCAGACGCACTTTTTTTTTTCTTTTAATATGCTGACCATGTGTAGTGAGAGAAAATATTTGCAGATTTTTTTGGAGGGGGAAGTCACGGAGACAGGAGAGAGTTGGGAGGCAGGGAGGGCTTTGAGAGAAATACTGTACTGCAGATCTTCGCAGCAGCCCCTGTTCCCGTACCGGGAGCCGAGGTGTTTTCTGTCAAAAACACTTTAGGAATACTGGTGACTGAGCGGAGTCAAACACAACCAGGCGTGTGTGTCTGCTGGAGACAGAAAGGGAGGGGGGGAGTGCGGGTGGGGTGTGCGCTCACGTCTCTTTGCCAGTGGTGGTTATGGCCCAGCCAGGTCAGGCCATCCTCTGTCACTCTGAGGAATCCAGCATATCTCCGTGCCCTCTGAGCTGAACCCCAAAGCAAGCAGAGAGGCGGTCTCCAAAGTCTCCTGCCAGAGAATTGTAAGGCGACTGGCAGGCTGGGCCCTGAGACTCACTCCACGCCTCCCCCAACCTGAGCCTTGCTCTCCCTGGCACTCTTAGTCTCTCCACTCTCCGAGGGATGCCTGTTTCGGCCTTAGCGGAAATGCTGGCCTTCACCTCTCCGGATTTCACTTGGGGCTGACATGGTCTTCTTCCCTAACAGAAGCAGGGCCAGGGAGCATAGCCTTAGCTTTCTAGGCCCAGCGACCGCAAGACTGCAAGTTTGCATTCTCCTCGCATTGAATCTGCCTGTGGGCTGGTGAAGTCAGAGGAGCCATCCTGTTTTCTCAGAAAGCCAACGACGTTGCCCTCTCAGCAGTTCTGATGAGGAGTCTAGGGAAGGAGTGAAGGATTTGGGATGCCCTCTCCCTCAAGGCTCGCTCCTTCTTGTGTCTCCTAGGGACAGCTCCACTAGTCTTGCCCAAAGTTTGCCACTCAGAATAGGTGGTTTTTCATAGTGTTGCCCTGGGGCTGAAGGGTTCCCTCTTCTCGCCACCATAACATGTACTTCTGCTGCCCTCTGGGGGGGCCTCGGGATTATTTATTGAACAGAGAAACCTTGAATTCTAGGGCATTCACTGGTGGATTCCCTGGGCGTTTGGACAGCTTCTCCTACCACTCTGAACCAAGGACCCATCTTTTTTTGTTGTTGTTGTTTGTTTTGTCATTGTTTTGTTTGTTTGTTTGTTTGTTTGTTTGCAGCTTCATTGGGCTGCCTTTGAAGAAGAGGTTTGGAGCTATTGGTACCTCTTGTGACCTATTGGCACCGCACAGTGTGGGCCCCACTTGAAAGTTAGACTGTGTATCAATGGCTGTCCAGGGTGGAGACTACCAGGCCACATTGATTCCTGAAAGTAGGGGGTCCCTGGACTGTGTGGAACAACTGGAAAGAAGGTCACTGCCACATTTACCCCTGGGAATACCTTTTCCTTGCTTTGATTCAGTTCAGGGGCTCCTGGGAAGGCAGCCAGGGTAGGGCCTTTTGCTGTTGTCTAGGTTACCTAGGAGGGCACCTGCTGAGCATTGCCCTGTGGTTAAAGGCAGGCTGTTGGCCTTCAGAGTCAGTGGCAAAGTCTGGGTGAAACTTCATGGGAGGTAGTGGGGGATGGGCTGAAGCTAGACCCTGGCATTCATGTCCTGTGAGCAGGCTTGGAGCTGGGCCCTTTGGAGTGTGTAATAAAACTTGGGAAAATCACTACTTTACCAGGAAGAGGTTTACTGCTGGGGAACAAACTTCAAAGTAGGTGATCATAGGGGACTCAGGGGGAGGGCTGGCTGGGACTTTCCGGTCAAGACCTCACAGTGCAGCTGGGAAGGGGGGGGGTGCACTGGGCTGTGCAGAGCTGTGGCTGGTGTGTACTGTGACACAGACTAGGTCCATTGAAGGGGTAGGTTTACTGGTTTAAATTATGGTGAGTACAGGTCAAGAAGGGACAGAAAGGAATTTGGTATGTCCCCAGGGTCTCAGAATACTTTGGCTTAGGTCTTTGCTGTGGTGCATCTTGAATTCATGAAAGTTGTTTTTGATACTGAATACTCTTGGGAACACCTCAGTTTTTATTTTGAAGAGGTCAAGAACACCCCACCACATTCTTGAGCTCCTAGAAAATCTCATCCTTAGCACTAACTTTCTTTGGCCCCTCAGCTTTCCCAAGCAACCACTCAGATCCTGAGATTACAAATGTGTCTCTGCCTCCACACGCTTTCTGCAGTTTACTCAACATTTCCCAGCAACCTAGGTCACAGCACTAGTGTCTCAAGGGATAGAAAAAGCCAGTAGAAGCTTGCTAAAATGTTTACCAGCCAGTATTTGCCTAATAGCCATTCTGGGGAACTTGGAACATATACTCCTATAGTCAAGGAGGTTGGTGCACTCTCTATTTCCATTAATGTCTGACATGCCTTTCATCTCTAAAAATCTATGAATTTATGGAGGCACCACACAGCCCAGATTCTCTTTGGCTAGGCCTAATATCTTCACAGTCCTAAATCTGCTGCTGATTGGCTTTATGAGTCTGAGGTTCTGCAGATAATTGTGACTGTTATGAGGGAGCCCCAGAGGAAGGTAGTTTGATCTGTGGGAGCTAACTACACATCAGAGAGGTCTCTGGGCATGGGAAAAAAAACCATGGACAGTAGAAGGAAAGTGGAATTCAGGCCATTCTAGAGCATGCAATGTACACTTTTTGTGGACTCTGTGATGTGTACAGTTCTGTGGTGACACTAGCAGTTTATCTTATGCCTTCACCTGTTTTTAAAGGGAAACCAACTTACCCTGGGTCTTATGCCTGGGAAGAATGGCAGGCAATAGGTTCCTGTGATGGAGGCAAGTGACCAAGGTCTGATTTAGGGGAAAAGGAAAAGATCAGGAGAGAAATGAGTCTATACTTTTTGCAGAGCTGGTGGGAAATTTGGGAGTCCTCCTGCCCAGACCAAGCAGCAGACAAGACAGGGAAGCCAGGCAATTTGGTGGAAAGTATAGCATGGCTTCCTGGGTTTAGAGGAGAGACTTTTGGAAGGAAGAGGGTAAAGAGGAACAAGGTAACATTGGTTGCAAGCCCCAAGTCATTATTGGAACTCCAAGTGGGTTAGAGCTGAGGCAGGCTTAGGATTGGGGATCCAGGGGACAAGGTAGACCAAGCCAGAGTTGTTAACAGTGGCTCAAAGCTTAGGTCTTTTTAAATGTGTTTCAGAGTAAACCCATTAGTCTGCACTTTGCACCTTTACTGCCAGTCTACCACTGAGCCATAAAATATGATGGGAGGTATCTTTTATTGGGCAGTTCATAAGCATGTCCCTTGTAGGCTCCTAGGTTGGAGGATTGGGGCTAGGGCTCTCACCATCCATGGAAAGGGACAAGGGTCAGGAGAATTTACTACTGGGCTCAAGATTGTTCAGACTTATGGATCACTCTAATGGAGACAGAATTTTCTAGGCATGGGGAAAATGGGTACACTATGCATTTGGGCAGAGAGTCCCAACGATGGGTGGGGTCAAAGGTAAGTTAAGCTATCTTTCTCTCATTGCTTCGTTCAGTGTCTCATTGGGCTGACCAGTAAATTGCTTAATTTAGGAAGCAGGTATTTTTTGAGCAAGTCTGCCAGGATCTTGTCTTTGGCTGAAGGTTTTGCCTACTGTCCAGATAATCTTGACCAGGTTGGCTTAGAGCCTGCAAAGGAGCTTTGGGCCACAGGGTCATTGGCCAGGCATCCTTCAAGTGACTCTTCTGTCTTCTTTCCAATAAACTGGGTCCAAACCTAGGACCTTGACTCATACTGGAAGGGATGAGGAGAAGAGGTTGGGATATTTGGAAGACAACCGGGGGGATGCTTGTTTTAGCTGGAGTAGCTGGTTGAGGCTGGATCCCTGGCTCACTGTTCAGTGGCCTCAAAGGCTCATTCTAAATATAAATCTGGACACTAAAGGGCTGGTGATCTCAGTAATACCAGCTAGACAGTGACTAAGAGTTAGACAACTTGTGCCCCTGACTTGCTCTGTGACTTTGAGCAGGTACTTTACCTCTCTGTACTTCAATTTACCTATCTGTAAGATGAGAAGGTTTGAGTAGATGAACTTTATAGCTCTGCCGTTCTATCCTTCTAGAATTATGTTATATTTTATTCTTTACTATTCACTTGACATACATTTTGACTCATTCAGACAAAATGGAAATTTGTTAATCTATCTGCCTGAATGAAGATGCAGACAAGATTAAGAGGCAATTAGGAAAACAATGAAAAACCATGTAGATATTATTTTCCCATGTCATATGAATTAAAAGATTATAGGACTGCTTATATATACACCATTGTGGTTGAAAAGATCCACTACTTTTTATCCGTGTGTAAAGGCAACTCTGGATGTACAACTGCTTCTCCCAGAATGCCCTGCTTAGCATGGAACTGGAGCCCCAAGAGAATTCCCTCAACTTGGCTTGCTGCAGGCTAGTAGGCTAGTAGTAGTAGGTCTGTATGCTGCTGTTTCCAGTATTTGAGCCTGTTCCTAAAAAACATTAAACTATAAGCATTTACTTAAGCTTCAGCTTGGACCCTTCTCCAGAAACTTAATTTCCCACAGCTCACTCTTATTTCTCAGAAATAATGGTTAGTACGACCTTGATTTGCTGTTACTTCAGGGTAGAAGAGTAAACCAAGATTTTAAATGTGACATAGTGGTTTCCTTCAGGGGGCTTCAGACAGAGAATCTTTATAGCTGGCTTAGGGCTACTGCCTGGGTCCCACTGTGGTTGGGTATGGGTATGGGGTTGGGTATGAGGACTGCTGTTTCAATCCTAGAGGAGGCCCTATTGGGTATCCCTGGTCAACTTCACTTTCATTCAGGGCTTAGCTGAGAGTGTGGCTACTGAAGTAGCATGCAGAGAGCTCTCTCTCATTTTCCCCTAAATTTATACTTACTTGTCACTGGAAACATTTCCTCCAGTGCCACAAAGAGTAAACAAGCAGCTGGACTGTCAACATTTGCAGAAATATGTAAAGGATGCCATCTCAACTTTTTGAACAGATCAGTTTCCCAAGACGGTGTGCTGCTTTTACCACCAGCATATTTTTGTTTTGTCTTTTTAAAAGAAAGAATCATTTACTCTTTTCAGATTGTGTAAAAGATGGAGTGGACTTTCTTTCCTTGGAACTGTCTCACTTGGGAGTCAACGAGTAAACCTTAGAGAAAAGGCTTTATTTTTATTTGTAATACACACACACACACACACACACACACACCATATGCCTCACCTGAAGCCATGGATGATGAAAAAAATTATTTTCCCATCTGTTTATGGAATCAGGTTTAACATAACAGAGGCTTCTGTAGGGGTTATGGGAGATTAGCACAAAGGGCCCAGACTGAACAACTTGTTAGGTGAGAGTGATGGAGAGAATATGGCTAGCCTGGGATGTATCTCTTGTCCTGTACCCCTTTGTAACTCCCCAACACTGGAACTTGGAAACATTTATTATAAGTTCCTTTCTGTTTCCATCCCTCCCCTTATCCTGCATCACTCTCCGTACTCAAAGGTTACTGGGAAGCGGGTTTAGAACACTCCAGCCCTCTCTCATTTTAGGGATGATAGAGGACAAAGCCCAAGAACATTTAATTACCTACCTTGAAGGAGGGTGCTGTGGTTAGTAATATGAAATCATCTGGCACCTATTTGTGGTGGGGAATGTGGCCTGTGTGGGTGGCTTGAGGAAGTACATGTGTCTTCACCCTGGTAGTCTTGCCTATCTCTATCTTCTACTTTGCTCCAGTTTCTGGGGTTGACAGGAGAAGAGTGGATGAAATTGGCTGTCCCAACCATATTTTCTAGGATCCTCCTATTTTCATGGTGCATTTGTAGCACCTTTGTTAGATATGCCATCCCCTTTCCTCCCAGTATTGTTATCTCTATTCTCTTTCTTTCTCTTGCTCAATTAATGGAACAACTGGAGTTCAAGATGTGATAGAGGCCCAACTCCAGCATGGATCTTGGCCCATTTCTACATACTCCACAGAGGCATCTCTTCCTTTTTCCCTTTTCTTCCCTCTCTTACTCTTCACTTTCTGGGGGAAAGGTGACTTTCTATGTAGCAGTCAAGAGTGTGGAAGCCATTAGCTCTGGATTTTTGTAATAAGATAGCTACCATGAACTCTCTTTTGTCATTTCCACACTCCTTTTCATAGCCCCAGGACCCCAAACAAGGAGATAGTATTGTAGCAAGTCTTACCCAAGTATATTCAACAAATGTCCTGGTCAGTTGTACCCCTTTGTCTTCAAATCCTTACTTTCCTTGTTCTGGGGCAACTGAACCTTCAGAGATTTCAGATTGGTTTTCAGCAGCTTCGGTGGTTCTTGAAGAACAGAAGTCTTCATTCCATTTTGAGTCTCATCATCTCTCTTCTTGCTAAAAAATACTACAGAATTGGTTGTAGAGGAGTCAGAGAAGGGAGGAGACAGACACTAGGTCCTAACTAGAGTTAAAAGTGCCTTCAGTGATGGTAGAAAGAGAGGAAGTAAAACTTCCAGGTTAGTTGCTTCCCTGCTTCTATGTAGCTGAAGGGAAAAGAGGAAGGAAAATGTCGCTAAACAAGCAGTCCCTACACAATCTTTTTGCTCAATTTACCTTGTGGATCTACCCACCCACAGAGATTAGCCTCTTATCCAGGCTGAAAGGGTATGTGCATGAACTCATATATCCAGACATATGTGTATGTGTGTATATCTTGGCATGTGATGTCTGTCTGGGCCAATTAGCACAGTTTCTTAGAACATACACCTATGAGGCTGAGATCACAGGTTCAGTCATTTGTTCAGGTCACTGAGCTTCTCACAAAGAAAAAGAGCTCGTTGTCTATTTACCATTCATACTCTTCATGTGGGATTGCCACTAATCCCAAGGTGACTGGGTAAAAGTATGGAGATGACTCTCTATAAGCCCACCCTGCTACTTACTATTATTATTATTAACATTTATTTAGTATTTAGCAAGTAAATTTGTGCCAGGCATTATATTAAGCTCTTTACATGTACCAGCTCATTTTAATTCTCAACAACACTAGGAAATAGGTACCATTATTTTCTCCATTTTGTAGATAAAAAGACACAGGCACAAAAGTTAACTAACTTGCTTAAGCTCATATGTCAAGAAATGGCAGAGCCAGGATTTGAACACAGAGAATCTGAGTCCAGAATTCCTGCTTTTATTTATTTTTTTTTATTTTTATTTTTTTCAACGTTTATTTATTTTTGGGACAGAGAGAGACAGAGCATGAATGGGGGAGGGGCAGAGAGAGAGGGAGACACAGAATCGAAAACAGGCTCCAGGCTCTGAGCCATCAGCCCAGAGCCTGACGCCGGGCTCGAACTCACGGACCGCGAGATCGTGACCTGGCTGAAGTCGGACGCTTAACCGACTGTGCCAACCAGGCGCCCCAAGAATTCTTGCTTTTAAATATCACCTAATACATAGTAAGGATGGGAATAGGCAGCTACCAAGGGGACTGCTGCCAAGTTTTCCATTCCTGTAGCCTCAGGGCATCCTTTTGACTAATGGATAAAAAAGATGACCAAGAAAAGGTTTAATAGACAAAAGTTTGACAGTCTTCTGATATATGGCATACTCCTCTAACTACCCATCTCACTCTACCCAGAGTCATGATCCTTGGGTACAAAAAGGGCTAGAGAAATGGTCTCTTCTTAATTGGTTAGACTTGAACAAGTCATATAAACTTCCACGTCTTCAGTGTTCTCATCTGCACAATGGAACCAACAGTATTTTATAGGTCTATGAAGGATCCAATGGAATTATGTATATGAAAGGTCTTTGTAAATTGTGAAGGAATTGGTGCTATTTTTATTCTTATTATCCAGTGACCTGTTCTAGCCCTTAGAAATTGAGTTGCTATACCTTTCTTTAAATGTTTCTGTAAGGAGAATCAGCCTCTTCCCCACCTTCCACCTCCCCATTCAATCTCTTTCTCATATCCCCTCTGTATTATTCTGCAACTTGATCTGGGTGTCCTGTAGCTAAGGACTGGCTGTGTTTTCTTTGTTCCTCAGTTCTCTAAGAGCCCTGAGAAAGGAGGGGCCATATCCCAGGTCATATACATTCAAGGAAACAAGACATGTTACAATATTTACAGCTCTTGGCAGGAGCTCACAAACCTCCCTACAAGTCAAGGACTGAGTTTTTTAGGAGGAGTTGCTAGGGATTGGGGGATGGGTGGGTTGAGTGGTGGGTGAAGTTAAGGCGTCACTTCCTCCCGAGGGTCTCTTACAGAGCCTCTGTTCTCCTGCAGGTAGTAAGGAAGAAGGAAAGGGATATTTAGGGTCAGAAGGTCTGGGCCAGGGGATATTAAGCGTAGAAGGGGCCTTGCTCTTTTGTATTCAGTTTTGGAGTGGGCCAATTTCCTTGTGTTTAAACAGGATAGCCCTGGAGAACAGAGGACGCAGAAGGCCAGAGGCTTGGAGACTGCAATAGTAGTTTTGAACAAGCATTTTAGTGACCCTTAGGGAGCTTCCATTAAGACCATTTAGTAGGCAAATCAGAATGGAAATGTTTCTATTTTTTGTTACAAACAACAAAACAAAATCTCCAAGTCTTTCTTTGAGACTAAGATTTCAATACAGTAGGATTCATCATCTTGATTTGTGGTTATTTTTTTTAATGTTTATTTATTTTTGAGAGGGAGAGGGAGAGAGACAGAGTGCGAGTGGTCGAGGGGGCAGAGAGAGAGAGGGAGACACAGAATCCAAAGCAGGCTCCAGGCTCTGAGCTGTCAGCACAGAGCCGGATGCGGGGCTCCAACTTACAAACCGTGAGATCATGACCTAAGCTGAAGTCAGACATCTAACTGACTGAGCTACCCAGGCGCCCCGATTTTTGGTTATTTAAATGTCTGAGCTAGAAGGCATTTTACAGACCACCTCATCTTACCCCATCTGGTGCCTATTTTATAAGTAGAGAATGGAGTTCTGGAAAGATGTGACCTCAATCAACATTATAGTCAGATGATTATAGTGGAGATTGGTTTGTAAGAGGGTTTGGGAAATAGGTGCAAAGGATGGGGTTTTTGTCACCTTAGGGGGTCCTCAATCCAATTCACTGTCGTACTGCCCCTTCTTCTCTCCCTGAATTTTTCCAAAGTCAATCCCCAGGCATTACTTTGTGTAGATTGTATTGTGTTTTAACAAATGTGATTTATTTATTTAATATGAAACAAAATCCAAGAGGTACAACACTGTAAAGTCTCTCTCCAACCCCTGTCTCCCAGTTACCTTGTCCCCTCCCTAGAGGCCACCAGTGTTGTCTAGTGTGTCCTTCCAGAGATATTCTGTTTATGTACAAGCAATTGTGTGTTGTGTGTGTGTGTGTTGTGTGTGTGTGTGCCTACACATTCTATTTCTAAAGCACAAATGGTAGCCCATATTTCATATTATCTTCCACCTTGCATTTTATACTTTAAAATATATCTTGGATATTATTATGCATTAAATACATAAGCTCACACTCTTTTTTTATAACTGCACCGTATTCCATTATATGGGTATATCATAATTTACTTAATCAACACTTTGCTAATAGGCATTAAAGCTGTTACTAATCTTTGAATATGGGCTTTTGAATCAAACAGCACTATATTCAATTAGTTACCACATGGCTGGCTGTGACAAAGGTTTTAACTTGTTGAAATCTGAGTTTTCTCATGCATAAAATAAGGATAATAATAACATCTTTCATTATTGGTATGGAGATT
This sequence comes from Prionailurus viverrinus, assembly GCF_022837055.1. Lineage (NCBI taxonomy): Eukaryota > Metazoa > Chordata > Mammalia > Carnivora > Felidae > Prionailurus > Prionailurus viverrinus. The sequence goes on from NW_025927617.1 coordinate 760,612, forward strand.
AAATGAGATGAGGCATACAAAATATGTAGCATATAGTCAGCACATATTTTGTTCAATAAGTGTTATTTTTTTTCATGCTCACAAGCCCTCCCCATACCCTTTACCTCCAATTCAATTAACGTTGGTTCAATTCAAGTCAATAAGTGTTTATTATGTGCAAGGCTAGACATTGGATAAGCCAGAGAAGGAAAAGTGTCCCTCAAGAAGTTTATAATTTCTTTGCAAAGACATAACATACCAAACAATTGCAGATTGTTTTTAAGTAGTAAAAACATGTGTATATATAAAATTGAGTGCAATTTTTGTGTGGTGATGTGGAAAAGGAGAGATGAGTGTGAGGATTCAAGAGGAATCAAGGAAGGTTTGCTGGAAGAGTTGTAACTCAAAATGGGATTTAGCTAAGTGAAGAGGTACCTATGAATTGGGTAGTTGCAGGATGAGTGTTGAGAATTAGACACTTTGGTTGTTGCTCAGAGTCTGGGTCTTTGCCCTCTGAGAGTCCAGTGAGTCACTTTTCCCCATTAGGCCCTGACCCAGAAGACAGGGTGGAGTAGAGGGGTAGGAGGAGAGGAAGATACTGAGGACATTTGGAGAAGAGCATGGGGTGGGAGGATGTCTGGGCATTGGGCCACGGAATGAGGCGCCTGCAACTGGCTTGTAGCATAGCCTGCCCAACCTACACCACCCGCTTTTCCATGTCAGCAGCCCAGGCACTTTTTCTGAGGTCCGAGGGGAGGAATAAAGGGCAGGAGAGAAGAGATGGCAACAGCTCTCAGCTCCTTACCCTTATACTGTGAACCCTAGGAAAAGGGAAGACTACTGAGTGGTGACAATCCCTTCTGTATGTGGCACATTGTAATTTATATCTTAGTTGATGTCTATCCTTGCAACAGAGACAGTTATGAAATAAAATAGTTGAATCTCATCATGTGCCACCATCTCTGATCACAAGTGCCATGTTGAGGGGTTCTGGAAAATGGAAAGTCAGTGTGGTTCATATTTAGTTGGGGAAAATTTCACAACAGGGAAGGGTTGTGTAGAGACTTATATTCCCATTTTATAGTTGCAGAAAATGGAAAACACACTGAGAGTAAGTGAGTGGCCTAAGGTCATACACTTAATATTTAGCAGAGGTGAGGCTAGAATCCAAGTATTCCAGTTCCATGGTCAATGGGAATGGATACTAGGAGCTCCCTGAAAGCTAGAATAGAGCTTTCCCTAAATTTGATAGCAGCCTGAAGTTTAAGTGTGTGGATAAGAAGAAGTGTGGTATGATGAAAAACAAACAAACAATTGGGAAGTGAAAAGTTAAGGGAGATGGAAATTAATGTCATGGAAGGAAGGATCTGGGCCTCACTAACTTGCTGGTTGGGATCAAGAAAGGTATTGGATTGGGAATCAGGAGACATGGGTTCTGCTTTTAGCTCTGTTTACTGTCTTTGTGACCCTGATAAGTCCCTTTCTTTTTTCTTGGCCCCAAGTTCTTCACTAATGCAATGAGAAGGCTGGACCTCCCAGAGACTTAGTGCTTATAACTAGTGACTTATATAAACCAAAGAGGCCTTGGGGTGCTTCCTGGCAAGGTGATGGGGAATGGTAAGGTAGTAAGAAAACAACTTCTCTGATGAAAATGGAAAACAATTCCTCACAGATTTAAGAAACGATGAATTTTGGAAAGGATAGCTATCCTGTGTTGTCCATCCTGTCTCCTCGGAGAATTCCATCCAAGAGGGGCAAAGAGAGCACGCATGCACAAGTGAACAAGTACCTCAATGCAAAGCAGAAATTTGGTGGGACTGATTATGATATGCTGAGTCAAGATGCCTAGAAATATTTCCTGAATATTCTCCACTTTAAGACCCCTTTCCTAAGATCTTGGCTTTATCTTTAAAAACGTGGTTGTGTCTTAAGGGTGAAATACAACTGAGAATTCTCCTTTCATGGAGGCTTCTTGAGTGAGCACTAAAGTGGAGCCAAACTGCTTGAGTAAATCCTGGCTTCACCACTTATCCAGGTCCTTAGTCAGGCCACTTAACCTCTCTGTGCTGCTATGTCCTCATTTGTAAGAGGCGGATAGTAAGAATACTTACTGTATAGGGTTGTTAAATGAGTTATATATAGCTTGGAAGAGCGTCTGGCACGTGGTAAGTGCTGTATAACCATTTGATATTCTTATTATCTCACTAGTAGGCTAGTGTAACCCCAGGTGAGCCCAAGGGAGCTTAGCATTACTCAGTCAGGAATTCTGGGGGGTAAACTTACCTTATCAAGGTACCATCTGGGCTACTCTGCTGTGGGCCATCCTCAAGACCAGATTAAGATCTTTAAAGGCCTTAAAAACTATTTTTCCAAATGCCAACTTCTGAAACAATTCATTAAATCTATACTTTTCTCATTTGGGGGTGGCCCTGCTTCACTGGTGCCCTAAACTCATAACTTTGTCCACATGTTGGGTAATCCTGCACTTGTTACATCTATAAGCTCCTCCCTGAGTTCTTAGGAGACCAATGCCTGTGCGTGGTCTACACATCCACATGCAACAGTTTTGAAACCTGGATAACTCCATCTACAACAGGGTGCTCTGTGTCCCACCTTCTAAGAGCTTGCCAAGATCCTCAAGCCCTGTGACCTCTTGCCAGTTGGGACCTCCCATCCTGTTACTTGGAAGGAGGGCTTATCTTTTGGAGCTAGCAGGAGAGGAGGATAAATGCCTGGAAGTCCCAGTGGGGGCCCCTGCAAGAATCTCTGAATGTTGTCAAGTTAAAATTCTCGTGCCCAGGTGGAATGACTGAGCATAATCATAGTACAGCAGAAGAATGATGAAGACCTCCTGCCTTGAGATGACTAGGAGACCATCCCTCTTCCCCTGAACCCTGACTTCTCCAAGGTCCTCAAATCAGTGATCCTGAAACCTTGGAGACATTATCATTATCTCCATTGCCTTGACCAGGTTCTAAGTAGCGAAATGGTAAACAACAGAACACTGTGTGTTCCAAGAGTCACAGTGTTTTTTTGCCTTGACCTAGATTTTGCCTACTAGTCAAAAGCAAGTTTTCCTTAGATCTATAGTCCAACAAGCTAGAGGGACCTAGTGGCCAGAGTAAGGGAGGCTAGCAGAACCCCAGATGGATTTATTTTCTGTTTTGCCCTGGGATGGCACCATTCACATTCAAGCCTAGCCAGACTGGTGCTACCTGCCCTCCTCATAGGATGTTTCAAACATGAAAGGCTCAGGTAGAATGAATCATATCAGATGTTGGGAGCCTGTGGTTTTTAGGAAGAGGAAGACAGATAGCTAGAGCAGAGAATAGAGAGGGAACAAACCTATTTTCCCAGCTCCTAACTCCAGAAAGTACTCCTAATGGGCTCCAGAGTATCACCAGTGAACATCTGCTCAACAAGACCATGGCTCATCTGTGTCCCATGAGTGAACTTGGCTAATATCTCTAGCCAGGACCAGCAACCTGCATACTACTCTCCAGACCATGGCTCAACAGAGAATAACACTTGCCCTGAGGCCCTCTTTATTTTTCATGGAATTTGTTTTAGCACTAATAGAAAATCTGGCCTTGGAATGGGCGATCATAAAGTAGACCCTGGAGTTCAAATCTCCCTTGCCTCATTTCTTTCTGGGCTGTGTGGTAGGCTCAGGCATGGGATCTAACATAAGATAGACCAGAATTAGAATCTTGGATTTGCTGTTTACCTAATCTGAAACCTTGGCCAAATCACTTGGCCTTTCTGAGCCTCACTTTCTTTATCTGTAAAATGTGGGGAAAGAGTAATAATCTCTATCTCACAGTCTTATAATAAGGCTCAAATGAAAGGATGGATGTGACAACATTTATTTTATTTTTTTTTAAATTTATATCCAAGTTAGTTAGCATATAGTGTAACAATGATTTCAGGAGTAGATTCCTTAATGTCCCTTACCGATTTAGCCCATCCTTCCTCCCACAACCCCTTCAGTAACCCTCTGTTTGTTCTCCATATTTAAGAGTCTCTTATGTTTTCCCCCTCCCTGTTTTTATATTATTTTTGTTTCCCTTCCCTTATGTTCATCTGTTTTGTCTCTTAAAGTACTCATGTGAGTGAAGTCACATAATATTTGTATTTCTCTGACTGACTAATATGTGACAATATTTTGAAAACTGGTTTGAGCCTTATATATAAATTATCATCATGTCTACCAGGTATATAAGTTTATCTGTAGATTTGAACATGTTCTCATGCATGTATAGCTGGATTGAGGCATCACCAATGATACACATATGTATAAGTAACCACTTATGTGCACAAAATTATACACATAATCTGACCTAAAGCTTGAACTCATGATGTAGACAATAAAAAGGACACACATTCATAGGCATACACATACACATTTATCTACATGGATAGCCCCTTTTTATTTGTATCACACACATACCCACACACAGGCAGATGTATATGTATTTATGTGTATGTGTACATATATGTACAGCTCCATAGCTTCACAGGTGAGCATACCATATGCCCCAGCTTCTCCCCAGACTATTCAGTTTTCTCAGGATCTAAGAAAGGCCATGTACATAAATCTCCCCACTTCATACTAATAATGTCCTTTTTGCTCTTGTTGGGGCCTCTTCCCTGCTTCCCCTTATTTGCAGATTAACACAGCTGCTGCCAAAATTCAAGCTGCAGTATGCGTTATCCACATGTCTGGAGAGCATGGATCCTTGTCCAGTTGCTCTGTGAATAGCATTATGAATCGGTTCTGCACAATATATTTATAGCCATGTTTGCAAAGAGCTGACAGAGTTTTCAGATTTTTTCAAAACACAGTTAATCCAGCCACAAAAATAGTCACTAGCTCCCATTCCCTTAGGCTAAAAGAAATTGTGTATAAGACCTAATGAAAATTAGTCATGGAGTCTAAATGAGGTTGAATTTATCTCTCTCTTTCCCTCCCTCCCTCCCTTTCTTTTCCTCTACCTCTCCTCTCTCACTTTCCTTTTGCCATTTCTTTTTATTCCAAGGATCTCTAAATCTAATGTAGGGTGGGTGGTGGTGGCATGGGGTGTAATTTGCTCCAGAGAGAGTCTGAAGTCATTAGAGCCTAATGTTTTGGGAAGCACAAACAGAAGGAAAAGGAGAAAAATAAAGTTAGGGTGTCCAGGATTATAAGCAGAAAGAACATATCAGGGCAATTAAAGGGGGTAAGAACAAAAGCAGGAAGGTTAATGTCTACCATGAGGCCAACTAGAATGGCAAAGTACCCCAGCCTCCCCTTAATCACTGGGACACGGGCTAGTAAACTGTTTTGCTTAAATGCAAGGTTAGAACACTAAAAAGAATCTCCAGTGATAAAATTGTAAAGTTAAGCATGGTTAAAGAACAAGCTATTTTCCCAGGAAGACACTAGGCCCAGGCCTGAAGTGATGGGTCCCATCCCTGGTGGCTCAGCCAGGGCCCAGGGTGAAAAAAGGTTTAGGTAGGGCTATCAGATAATTTATTATCCAAACTGGGATACTTTTGGGAATGAAAGGAGACACTACTACTATTATGCTGGGACAACAGGCATAAATTAGGTTTGTCCCAGGCAAACCAAGATGTGTTTTCATTCTAGATTTAGGCCATACTTCTCCAGCTTGCCAGGAAAAGACAAACTGTAAGGGCTCCTCAAAAGATGACCTAAAAATGTGTGTGTGAGGAGGCACCTGGGTGGCTCAGTCAGTTAAGCGACCAACTTTGGCTCAGGTCATGATTTCACGGTTCATGAGTTCAAGACCCCCTGTCAGGCTCTGTGCTAACAGCTCAGAGCCTGGAGCCTGCTTTGGATTCTGTGTCTTCCTCTCTCTCTGCACCACCCCTGCTTGCACTCTGTCTCTCTGACTTTTAAAAATGAATAAACATTAAAAAAAAGAAAAAAAATGTGTGTGTGGGATTGAGTAGTAGGGATCAAGGCAGGGAGATTAAATCTTTCTCTTGTTGTCCATAAATATATAATGGAACTTCCTTCCAAGTGTTTTTATTTCCTGGTAAGCTTCATAAGAGGAGGAGCTATGTGTGTATGTGTGCTTGTGTATATGCAGTTTTGTGCATTGCATGTATATGTTTGTGTTGAGGGTAAACTAGCAATTGTCACAATAATCCTGATTGGGAGTTGACTGTCAATCCATGCATTGGAATAAAAAGCCAAGCTATTTCCTTAAAGTTTCTGATAAAAACAGATACCATATGTTTTCACTCATATGTGGATCCAGAGAAACTTAACAGAAGACCAGGAGAGAGGGGAGGGGGGGAAAAGTTACAGAGAGGGAAGGAGGCAAACCATGAGACTCTTAAATACCGAGAACAAACTGAGGGTTGATGTAGTAGTGGGGGAGAGGGTAAAGTGGGTGATGGGCATTGAGGAGGGCACCTCTTGGAATGAGCACTGGGTGTTGTATGGAAACCAATTTGACAATAAATTGTTTTATATATATATATATATATATATATATAAAACTACAATATGATCCAACAATTAAAAAAATAGTTTATGAAAACCAGTGCTTGACAAGTGTGGGAAGAAGCTGCTTAAGAGTAAGCTTGAGGTTTCTGTAAAGCCTAGATTTGAGCTCAAGGGGGAAGATTTGACAGCTGGCCAGTTCTCTTAGGCCTGCCCCTCTGAAGCACCCTGCCAGATAGTGGAAAATTTCTGTGCTTTAAACATAATTTAACCCCCTTCCGACCACCACCACTACACACATACACATACACAACCTACAAATGAGGTTTGCCTTGTAGACAATCCTGGATAGTAAAGATCCACTAAAAGGCTTTTATATGATGCAGGCCAGATGTAAGCTGAAAGTATTTCCAGGCTTATCAATAAAAGACAGGAATAAGACAGCAATAAAAGCAGTAAGACACCAGTCCTTGACCTTTCTGCTTCTGCCCTCATCACTTTGGGCTTTGGGCAAGGGAAATGGCTAGAGAGGCCCCAGGAGTGTTAGGGTTGGCTGTTGGAATGGGAATTTATGCCTCCAGGAGAAGAATGGGGAAATACCTCATGAACCTTGGCCTGTTATATCGGTGGCTGAGGAGTTAGCTGTGCAAATGAGCAAGTGCTTAGCTGTGCAAATGAGCAAGTGCAAGCCATGTGTTAACCCAGCACAAATGAAGTCAAAATCCCATACCGTGGTTTAGTACTCATCTGAACAAATTCAGCTTACTTGAGGCTCTGTTTAGGCTGTATCTATTTGCCTGACCAGTCACATAAAGGATGAGGCAAAAGAGTATGGGGTGCTATAGCACAACTCTGAGAAAATAGTACAGCTTTCATCTCCTGGTTATATGCCCATTCAAATTCAGCCAATATTTATTGAGAATTTTACTGTGTGAGCACCATGCTCACTTTTACATGTATTAATTACCTCATTGAACCCTCACAACAGCCCTGTAAAGTAAGATTAATCTCATTAATATACACCAAGATGTAAAATGGCCTTTCAAAGTAAAACAGCTAGAAAAGGGGGAATCAGAATTTAACCACAACTCTGCTTGATTAATGGTATTAAAGCCATTTACGTGTCAAAGAAATTATTGACAGCCCACTGCATGCCAGACACTATGCTAAGATTTTTTTCCATGATACAAATCAAAACCACATTGAGATACCATCTCACACCAGTCAGAGTGGCTAAAATTAACACTCAGGAAACAACAGATGTTGGCGAGGTTGTGGAGAAATGGGAACCCTCTTGCACTGTTGGTGGGAAAGCAGCCACTCTGGAAAACAGTGTGGAGGTTCCTCAAAAAATTAAAAATAGAATTACCCTAAGACTCAGCAATAGCACTGTTAGGAATTTATCCAAAGGATACAGGAGTGCTGATTCACAAGAGCACTTGTGCCCCAATGTTTATAACAGTGCTATCAACAATAGCCAAATTATGGAAAGAGCCCAAATGTCCATCAACTGATGAATGGAAAAGAAGATGTGGTATATATATACACAATGGAATACTACTCAGTGATCAAAATGAATGAAATCTTGCCATTTGCAACATGGATGGAAATAGAAAGTATTATGCTAAGTGAAATAAATTGGTCAGAGAAAGGTAAATATCATGTGATTTCACTCATATTTGGAATTTAAGAACCACAAGAGATGAACATAGGGGAAGGGAAGGAAAAATAAGAGGAAAATACAGAGAGAGAAAAACCAGAAGAGACTCTTAAATACAGAGAACAAACTGAGGGTTGATGGGGGCAGTGGGGGGAGGGGAAAAAGGGTGATGGGCATTGAGGAGGGCATTTGTTGGGATGAGCACTGGGTGTTGTATATGAGCAATGAATGATGGAAATCTACCCTTGAAGGCAAGAGCACACTGTATATATTATATGTTAGCTAACTTGACAATAAATTATATTTAAAAATTTTTTTAAATAAAAAAAAATGTTTCCATGGATTATGTCACTTAATCCTCAAAATAGCCCTATGGCTATATTCATACCCCCTCCTTTTTTTTTTTTTTCAGATAAATGCATTGAGGAACAGAAATGTTAGGTAACTTATCCAAGGTCAAATGCTAGTATAGCACTAGTATAGCCTGTTGATTCCTAGAGTGTCTTTCCTTTGCTCCTCCATGGATATCAGATTCCCTGTCCAGATGATTCCTAAAGCCCCTTCTAGCTTTGACACTCTAAAGATCAGCAACTCTATGGTAACCCTTCCCCATTAACTCAGGCAGCCTTGAGTCACTTGACTGTGGAAACTATCATACTTCTCTTCTTACTAGGCTCTCTGTATGTGTGGTACAGGGCAGTAGGCAAGTGCTTCCGCAATAAGCTCAGTCTGAGTTCACTGGGACTCTGACTCAGCTCCCCACTTCTGGCTGGCCCCAGGTACTAGGTGAGGTGGGTTTGCAATAACTTCTAGAAGCTGCTCTGAGCTCTAGGCCTGGGCCATGTAACTGTTTTCGTTCTGTAAAAACAAAAACAAAAAACAAAAAAAACCCACAAAAAAACACTAGGAAATATCTCCTTAAATTGGCAAATGAGAAAATTCTACAGAAAGGGCCCAGGGAAGCTGCCTCCAAGCCTGGAGTGTTTGTACCTGTGTCTGTATGTGTGTTTCTCTGGGTTCATGGTACAGCCAGGAGTTGCAGACAGAGGTCAACCTTGATTCTGCATTGTCCACAGCCCTCCTTGGGCTAAGACGAATATTTCCTTCCCTACCTACTCCATCAGGCCTTTTCCCCTTAGAAGCTGCTGATGAATTTTTACATCTCTTTCTGAACCTTAAGCAGAAGAAGACTGGCTCACTAAGGGATTAGTCAGGGTCTGGTACCTGGTAGAGGTGGTATTGGTCTACCCCATCAAAGGACTACCCAGATTTGCCTAGTGCCTAGTGTCTGGGTTGAGCCAAGTTGCTTGTGGAGCCAACATCTAGGGAAGGGAGTTTCACTAGGAGAGCTCTGAGCAGCACTTGGGAAATTACTATGGGGGAGAGGCTATGGTTCAGATACCTCCTCATTCTCCTTCACCTTCCCTAATCTTGATGCTTTCTGAATTCCTTTTCTGTAATGCCTCCCTCCTCAAACCTTGCTGTTCTTGCACTATATCCTGCCCCTCACTCCTCTACCCTTGTTATTTGGTACAGAGTGAAGGAGCACACCACAAGGAATGAAAAAATGTGGATTCTACCACTATCTGCAATTTTTAAAATTTTATTATTTATTTATTTACTTACAGAGCATGCATGGGGAGGGGGGGAGAGGGAGAGAGAGAAAGAAAGAGAGAGAGAGAGAGAGAGAGAGAGAGAGAGAATCCTAAGCAGGCTCTGCACCATCAGTGCAGAACCCGATGCAGGGCTTGATCTCACAAACTGTGAGATCATGACCTGAGCTGAAACCAAGAGTCAAATGCTTAACTGACTGGGCCACCCAGATGCCCCATGCAAATTTTACCACTATTACCCTGTGTGACTTTGAGGAAGGTACTTTACTGCCCTGAACTTCAGTTCCCTCATTTGTAAAACAGGCAAAGAATAGACTATTTTTAAGATTTGACTCATAATTTAATTGAAAAAAAAACATATGCAAAAACATCTAGGACAATTCTGTTGCTTGTTTTGAAGATCAAATGACAGAATAATCTGGAAATACTTAGTGAGCTCTAAAGTGCTGCTCATACAGGAGAAGTTGCTATTGTTTATACTCCCTGTTCCCTGACTGCCTTTCCATACAAGTAATAATTCAAATTTACCCAGCTTGGCTAATGTCCTGTTCACCTCCAGTGTTTGTCCCGAAGCCTAGGTAGTCATCTGTTTCTGGAATCTCTATGTCTATGGTGGAAAATCACAAGGTTCCCACAGGGTCCTCTTTCTTCTCCCAGGGACAAACTTAGCTGGGCTTTTGTGTACATAAAAGCTTCGTCATTTCACCCACAGAAGCAGTGGCAATCTTGTCAATACAATGAGTAGGAAAGATCTATATGGAAAGATGAGGCTTGACTTAGGATATTATTATCAGCCCATTCTTGCAGATGAGAAAACTGAAGCTCAGAGAAGTGAAGGGCACGTAGATAACAAGTGGCAGGTTCTAAGTTGTGTGTGCGTGTGTGTGCATGTATGTGTGTGTCTGTGTTGATGTGGGTAGGAAGCTAATCTTGAAGCATATGAAAGGTGAGAAGTCTGCATTAGCTATTAAGATAACCACAGGTCTCCAGGAATTAAATAAAACCAGGCAGCACTCCTAATAAAAATTAGGTAGTGAACCAAAAAGATACTGACTGTGTACAAGCTTTCCATCTCCTTCTCTATTTGGCTTGAATTCCTGAAAGAAGACTCCTTTTATTTCACTACATATATCAAATTTTGCTAGTGTCTATGATTGAAGCGTCAAGGGGAGATAGAGAACTAAGTCTTATGTCTTATGTCAGTACGAACAGATATACAATTAAGTACAGTGTTTTATAAGGAGAGGCATAGTGTTCCAAGTCCTAACACAATGCACTATATATAACAAGTGTTTAATAAATGTGTACCAAAAGAAATGAAGGCCAAAGGTAAGAGAACAGGGGCATGTTTGGGGAAAAGTTAATGCATTGTGGGCAAAAAAGCCCAAGTGTTTCATGCCTCTCACTCTAGGCATCCTAGCCAAAGCCAGAATCCACTGCTGATTTCTGAGGCCTTATTTGCAAGGCTGTTTTATTTTTTAATTGTTATTTTTAATGTTTATTTATTTGAGAAAGAGACAGAGTATGAATGGGGGAGGTGCAGAGAGAGAGGGAGACACAGAATCTGAAGCAGGCTCCAGACTCTGAGCTATCAGCACAGATCTTGACGTGGGGCTTAAACTCATGAACCACAAAATCACGACCTGCTTCGAAGTTGGATGCCCAGCCGACTGAGCCACCCAGGTGCCCCATGCAAGGCTGCTTTAAAGTTGTGATGTGTTCGGATTTGTTTTCCAGATCATTCTTTTTAACCAACAAGGTTAGAGTTTTAGGCTTTTCCTTTGACTGCTGACCTAAGAAATCCATAAGAATCTTCAAGCTTCACTTTGCTCCTGACAAATGACTCTCCCATTTCTTTGCCCTGTGTATGGACTCTGATTTTTTAAGTTTATTTATTTATTGAGAGAGAAAGAGAGAGAGAGAGAGAGAGAGAGAGAGAGAGAGAACATGAGCGGGGGAGGGGCAGAGTGGGAAAGAGAGAGAATCCCAAACAGGCTCCACACTCTATGCTGAGCCTGACACAGGGCTTGATCTCACAACCATGAGATCATGACCTGAGCAGAAATCAAGAGTCAGACACTTAACCAACTGAGTCACCCAGTCAAACCTGGACTCTGATTTTTCATTGTGTGGATGAAAATTCCCTCCCTCTTTACCCTGGAACCAATCAGGTTTCCGAATTCCAGAGTAGAGCCACACTCTCACCCATCCTATGGCTGAATCTGGAATTCTCAAATCATGCCTTGTCTGCATTCCAGGTGCAGCTGGACAGGGTAAATATCCTGGACATCTGCCTTTTTCTTCCCTGGGCAGCCTGGCATCCCTAACCCCAGTTTCCAGACTCAACCTAAGTCAATTCTCTGATTACTTCCCCCTTTATGAGAAAATCTGGCAGGGAAAACAGGATCCTTCTCTGTCACCAGCTCAGTGATAACCTTTGGATGGAGCAAGATTGCATCCCAGGTTTGAGTGGATTCTGGCACATAATTATCCAGGGATTGATAACTTAAGCTTGCTTACCTCTAATACAAAGACCAGAGTATTGGTGAAGTAAACTTGCAGCAGAAGCAAATCAATCTAGAATAAAGAACTTGTCAACTTTGAGAATTTTAAGACACTGTTACAGATACAGTTCTCCCTAAGCCCTCGGATTCAGACTCTTGCTTCCAGTAATGCCAGAATGATGAAGATCTCTGTCGTTTTCTTACTGTCGGAAGTTCAGATTTTGGCTTAGGGCCTGGGTGAAGATGAGGATGACAGAATGACAGAGTTACCTAACTGCAACAGAGAATGCATTCGTCCCCACCTGGTCCTGCCCCAACATGTAATTGAATAACACTCCCTTTGCCACCCCTCAATAGGCTTTTGCCCTTCTCTTCCTAAATAAGGTTTTTAACTTACTGACTTACTTATTCAAATAAAAGATCCAATGTTCAAATGACAATAGGTATGTCCTCTGAGTATGAACATATGGTCAATTTCAATCTTTGTGAGTTTTCAGAGAGGTACACAAACTCCCTGTGTGAAGTGCCTAAATCTGAGTCATGTGAAGGTAGTTGCATGATAATGGCTTTCTGGATGGTGACATTGATAATTGTGATAAAACACTTCATCCAAACTTGACTTAGATTCATAGAAGTTTGGAGCTAGAAAGTCCTCAGTGGTCATCTAGTCCAGTGGTTCCTCACCAAGGCTGACCACCAAAATCATCTAGGGAGTGCGTTAAAAATATAGCTTCTTTATGTGACACACACACACACACACACACACACAGGAATATTACTCAGCCATAAAAAGGACAAAATCTTGCCATTTGCAACAACATAGATAGAGCTAGAGAGTATTATGCTAAGAAAAATAAATCAGTCATAGAAAGACAAATACAATATGATTTCATTCATACATAGAATTTAAGAAACAAGACAAATGAGCAAAGGGAAAAGAGAGAGAGAGAGAGAGAGAGAGAGAGAGAGGAAAACCAAGAAACAGACTCTTAGCTACAGAGAACTGATGGTTACCAGAGGGGAGGTGGGTGGGAGGATGGGTTAAGCAGGTGATATGGATTAAACAGTGCACTTGTTGTGATGAGCATTGGGTGTTGTATGGAAGTGTTGAATCACTGTATTGTGCACCTGAAGCTAACATTACACTGTATGTTAAGTAATTGGAGTTTAAATAAAAGCTAAAAAAATACAGCTTCTTTGTGGCCCATGATAAACCATCTAGATCAGTTTCTGAGGTGGAGCTTCAAAATCTGTATTTTAAGTAATCTCATCAGGTAATTCTGATTAATAGGCCTGTTTTGAGACCTGCTTGGTTGAATTCTTTGATTTTTTTTTAGATGAGGAACTGAGGCTCAGAGGGGCAGTGGCAGCAATGTGGACAGATAAGAAAATAAGGACAGAGCCTTTCTGCCTTTATCACCATCCTGTCTTTGCATAGAACACGTTACTTTCCCTCATTCTGCCATTACTTATCTTTCCATGCCTCCAGGGCTGTGAGTACCTTAATGGTGGAGTCATGTCAGATCCATCTCTGAGGGCTTTATGTCCTTGAGCTTAATCCTTGAATCCAGGCTGCCAACTTGGTGGGCGGACGCACATTCTTATCTCCTGTACTTCCATTTTTTCTGGAGATAGAGGGCTGGGGCTGGAGTATAGTACTCCCTTCCTTTAAAAAGCAGGGTTGTCTTCAAAATTTCAATATTTTGTGCCGCCAGAGATCTGTCCAGAGCTGTGTAGGACCCAGGAACCCAATTCTTGTGCTGAGGGAGCCAGAATGTCTAGTGGCAGCAGGTTACCTGAAGCTCAGTCTGGGGCTGAGTGTCTATTTGTTTATCTTGGGGAATTTTGGCTTTATTCCCATCACACTATTGCCAACAGTAACCTTAAGTGCAAGGATAATAACATACTTTGAAAAATGCTTAAAACGTCACTTACCCAGCATTGAGAAAACCTCTGGGAGTTGTTCCTTCATGTCCACATCTTAAGCTGTGCTTATCATTCTCATAGCACTGTGTTTCACCCTGCATAAATCTGGAGGACTGCCCACAGCTTTGCCTTGCTGTTTTTCAGGGCCAAGGTAGGAAGTAGAATGGAAAGATGGCTGGAGAGAGGCAAGGCAGGGCTGGTCTGTAGTCTGCATTTTGGTGCATTGAGAAGAGCTCAGAGCCAAGCTGGGTAGGGGAGTATGGTAGAAGGAGTACTGTCATTAGACCTTGGTTTTAGCCTAATGACTGTTGTGTTCACTCACTGTGTGACTGTGAAGTAGGCCTTCACCCCTCTAAGCCTCAGTTTCCCTGCCAGCACAATGAAGAGGTTGAACTCAGAGCCTTTCAGTTCTGATTGAATGGAAATAATTCAAGAGCAAAGCTGTAGGGTCAGGGAGGGGTCACCTAATGGATGATTCTTATTCCCTAACCTCATGGTGCCCTATTCATCTTAGATCTTGAGTTAACACTTGGAAAATATGTGTTATTACCCCAGTTTCAAAATGTGACCTCAAAAGCAACTTGCATTTGTTCATCCCCCACTGTGCTATCTTCAGTGGGCCTCAACTGGGTAATATCTTAGTGCAGCCTGGCTCCACTGCACTCTGGATATTTCAGCTTCTTGAAGGCAGCTAGGAGCAACAGAAAACTGCTTTTCCCACTGGATATGGGTGCCTGAAGATATAGTTAACTCTACTTTTTAAGATCCCCTCTTCATTCTCTGTTGCCTGCTTGCAACATCTGTGGGGCTTTTTAGCACATTGACTCCCTCAAGCCACACACCCCTCTAACTAGGTCACCTGCTGGCACTGACTCAGTACCAGCAGCCTGTGGTTTCTCTGTCTGGAAAGGCCTTGCTTCATCCTGTTGTGAGGAACTCTTCTATTTGGAAGTTTTGCTCTGGGGATTTCTCCTCTGCTTAACCCTTCTCCTAACAATTCTCCCTCCTTCCCCCTTCTCCTCATCCCCTGCCCCAATCAATCTCTTAGGGATAATTGGATGGTCTTTGTCCTGGAACAGAAAGCTATGGTATACCAGGAATGTCCACCTTTTATCTACCACCAGTGATAGCAACAAAGGCTAGCTTGGGTGAAACTTTAGCATGCCCCAAAGCCGTGACTAATAAACCAATAATCTAAGCAAAACTCATGTGCTTGCTATGCAAGTAAGCATTGCGACAAGTCCTCCAGTCACCTCCTTCCAACAAATTGCTTTCTTTATGCCCTTCCTTTTGAGAAATTATGCCCCCCACCTTGCACCAAGAAATAGACTCTTAATTGTAGAGAACAAATTAATGGTTACCAGAGGGGAGGGGAGAGGGTGATGGATTAAATAGGTGATGGAGATTAAGGAGTGCACTTGTTGTGATGAGCACTGGGTGATGTATGGAATTGTTGAATCACTATATTGTACACCTGAAACTAATATAATGCTGTATGTTAACTATACTGGAATTGAAAATAAATTTAAAAATTCCACATAAGAAAAGTGTAGGGTGGGGCACCTGGGTGGCTCAGCCTGTTAAGTGTCTGACTTTGGCTCAGGTCACAGTCTCATGGTTTGTGGGCTTGAGCCCCACATTGGGCTCTGTGCTGACAGCTCAGAGCCTGGAGCCTGCTTTGGATTCTGTCTCCTCTCTCTCTCTGCCCCTTCCCCCCGACTCATGCTCTCTCTTGCTCTCTCAAAAATAAATACATAATTAAAAAACATTAAAAATTGTGGGCTCCTCAACCACAACAGCCCTCCAGGTATAGTCTGCCTAGGGCAAAGGAAAGCATAACTGTCTCTTCCTTTGTTCTGATCAGTACATTTTGGACAATTCAGCTCAAAATTTCCAATAAGGCAGCACATTATACCTTTGAGACTTATTGAACTTATAATTATGTAAAACCCCTAGATTCATACATGTCTCTACTAAATCATAGCTCCTTTATTATACAGTTGTTTAGGGTGCTTTTTATTTTATTGAAGGATAACTGACATATAATGCTATATTAGTTTTAGGTGTACAAAACAGTGATTTGACATTTATATGCACTATGAAAGCATCACCATGAGTCTAGTTATCATCTGTCAACATACAAAATTAATACAATATTATTGTCTATATTGACCATGTTGTACATTACATTTTCATCCCTCATTTATTTTATTACTGGAAGTTTGTATCTCTTGATTCCCTTCAGCCATTTTACCCAACTTCCAAATCTCCCTCTCTGCTGACTGTCCATCTGTTCTCTGTATCTATGAATCTGGTTTTGCCTTGGTTTTTTTTTTGTTTGTTTTCACATATAAGTGAAATCACATGGTATTTGTCTTTTTCTGTCTGAATTGTATTACTTACCGTAATATACTTCAGATCCATTCATGTTGCAAATGGCAACATTTCATTCATTTTAATGGCTAAGTAATAATTCCACTGTGTGTATCCATTGTGTGTATCTTTATCCATTCATGTATTGATGCACAGTTGGGTTGCCTCCATATCTTGTCTGTTGTAAATACTGGTGTAATGAACTTAGGGAGTGCATATATCTTTTTCAGTTAGTGTTTTCATTTTCTTTGGGTAAATACCCAGAAGTGGAAAAGCTGGACCAAACCTCCACACTGTTTTCCATAGTGACTGCACCAATTTACATTCCCACCAATGGTGTATGAGAGTTCCCTTTTCTACATATCTTTGCCAACATTTGTTATTTCTTTTTATTTTTTGAAAATATCTATACTGACAGATGTGAAGTGATATCTCATTGTTGTTTTCATTTGCAATTCCCTGATGATGAGTGATGTTGAGCATCTTTTCATGTACCTATTGGCCATCTGTATTTCTTCTTTGGAGAATATTTATTCAGATCTTTGGCTGATTTTTAAATTGGATTGTTTTAAACTGTTGACTTGTGGAGAAGATGGCAGCATAGGAAGACACTGGGCTCACCTCGTCCTGCTGATTGCTTGGATCCCACCCACATCTGCCTATACAACCCAGAAAACTGCCAGAAGGTTAGCAGAACAGACTCTCCAGAGCCAAGCATAGACAAGAGGCCCACAGAAGAGGGTAGGAAGGGTAGGAAGGGCGGAGAGGCAGTTTGTGCTACGTGGACTGGTGGGAGTGAGCCGGGGCAGTGGAGGGGCAGCCCACCAGGCAAAGACGAGCCCCAAAAGTCTGGCTTGCAAAAGTGGAGACACCAGATTCTGAGTTCTGACAGCCAGTGGGACTTAACATCTGGAATGTTAAAAGTCAACAGCTCTGCTCTCGGAGAGTGGGGATGGCGAGAGGACACCAGGGGGAAAGCTGTTGAGTCCCAGAAGGACAGAGTTCAGTGGGGGAACAAAAGCCTTGGCAAGGGCCATCTCTCTCTCCCATCCCCCAGCCAAAATTCCAAAGGGAACCAGTTCCGGTCACCGAACTTGCTTGCACCGCTCAAACTCCCAACACTGTGCTTCTGTGGATCCATCCCTCCTATAGACCTGCCTCCCTCCCAGTGCTGCAGGGGACCACTGATGGCAAAGCTACCTAAGCCTGCCCCTCTTGCCCCTGTGCACCTTGCAGATCCACCCCATCTAATACGCCCTTGGCCAGATCACATCAAAGCAGCACCACAAGCCTGGCAGTGTGCAAGCAGCCCAGATAGGAGCCATACCACTCCACAGTGAGTCCTGCCTCTGGGAGAAGGGAAGACAAGATACACACCAGTCTGACTGGCCCCATAGGTGGGCTGGTGGCAGACATCTGGTCTGACTGTGGCCCCGCCCACCAACAAGTTTCTCCAGATGGCCACAGGGGAAGTGACCTGCAGTTTGGAGCTACTGCAAGGACTACCAAAAGTGACAAAATGGAAGAATTCTCCGCAACAGAAATTCCAGAAAGTAGTGACAGCTAACGAATTGATCAAAACCAATTTAAGCAATATAACAGAACACGAATTTAGAATAATAGTCATAAAATTAATTACTGGGCTTGAAAAAAGCATAAAGTACAGCAAAGAATCTATTGCTAGAGATCAAGGGACTAAAAAATAGTCATGAGGAACTAAAAAATGCTATAAATGAGGTGTAAAATAAAATGGAGGCGGCCATAGCATGGATTGAAGAGGCAGAGGAGAGAATAGGTGAACTGGAAGATAAAATTATGGAAAAAGAGGAAGCTGAGATAAAGAGAGATAAAAAAAATCCAATAGTATGAGGAGAGAATTAGAGAACTAAGTGATGCAATCAAATGGAACAATATCCATATCGTAGAAATTCCAGAAGAAGAAGAAGAAAGAGAAAGGGGCGGAAGGTGTACTTGAACAAATCATAGCTGAGAACTTCCCCGAGCTGGGGAAGGAAACAGGCATTGAAATCTAAGAGGCACAGAGAACTCCCTGCAGATGTAACTTGAATCAATCTTCTGCATGACATATCATAAAGAAACTGGCAAAATACAAGGATAAAGAGAGAATTCTGAAAGAGGCTAGGGATAAACAGGCCTTAACATATAAAGGTAGACACATAAGAGTAGTAGCAGACCTATCTACTGAAACTTGGCAGTCCAGAAAGGAATGGCAGGAAATCTTCAATGTGATGAACAGAAAAATATATGCAGCTGAGAATCCTTTATCCAGCAAGTCTGTCATTCAGAATAGAAGGAGAGATAAAGGTTTTCCCAAACAAACAAAAACTGAAGGAATTCATCACCACTAAGCCAGCCCTACAAGAGATCCTAAGGGGGACTCTGTGAGTGAAATGTTGCAAGGACCAAAGGGTACCAGAGACATCACTACAAGCATGAAACCTACATATAACACAATGACTCTAAAGCCATATCTTTCAATACTAACACTGAAGGTAAATGGACTAAATGCTCCAATCAAAAGACATAGGGTATCAGAATGGATAAACAAGCAAGACCCATCAATTTGGTGTCTACAAGAGACTCATTTTAGACCTGAGAACAACTTCATATTGAAAGTGAGGGGATAGGGAACTATCTATCATGCTACTGGAAGTCAAAAGAAAGCCTGAGTAGCCATACTTATATCAGACAAACTAGACTTTAAATTAAAGGTGGGGGGGAGGGGAGGGTGAGTTCAGTATTGAGGAAGGCAATTTTTGGGATGAGCACTGGGTGTTGAATGGAAACCAATTTGACAATAAATTTTACATAAAAAATAATAAAATTACCCTTTATCTGTAAAAAAAATAAATTTATTATTGGAAGAAACAAAAAAATAAAGGCTTGAACAAGAGATGAAGAAGGGAATTATATAATAATTACAGGTTCTATCCATCAGGAAGAGCTAACAATTACAAATGTGTATGTGCTGAATACAGGAGCCCCCAAATATATAAAACAATAAATCACAAACATAAGCAACTTTATAAGAATGTGGCAATTGCAGGGGACTTTAATACCCCACTTACAACAATGGACAGATCTAGACAGAGAATCAGTAAGAAACAAGAGCCCTGAACAATACATTGGACCAGATGGACTTGACAGATACATTTAGAACTCTACATCACAAAGCAGTAGAATATACTTTCTTATCGAGTGCAAATGGAACATTCTCCCAGATCACATACTGGGTCACAAAACAGCTCTCAATAAGTATAAAAGAATTGAGATCATACCATGCGCACTTTCACACCACAATGCTATGAAGCTTGAAATCAACCACAGGAAAAGTCTGGAAAACCTCCAAAAGCATGGAGGTTAAAGAACATCCTACTAAAGAACAAATGGGTCAACCAGGCAATTAGAGAAGAAATTTAAAAATACATGGAATCAAATAAAAATAAAATACAACAATCCAAACCCTTTGGGATGCAGCGAAGGCAGGCCTGAGAGTACAGGACATTGCAATCCAGGCCTACCTCAAGAAACAAGAAAAATCCCAAATACAAAATCTAACAGCATACCTAAAGGATCTAGAAGCAGAACAGCAAAGGCACCCCAAACCCAGCAGCAGAAGATAAATAATAAAGATTAGAGAAGAAATAGACAATATAGAATCTAAAATAACAGTAGAGCAGATCAATGAAACCAAGAGTTGGTTTTTTGAAAAAATAAACAAAATTGATAAACCTCTAGCCAGGCTTCTCAAAAAGAAAAGGGAGATGACCCAAATAGATAAAATTACGAATGAAATTGGAATTATTACAACCAATCCCTCAGAAATACAATCAGGGAATACTATGAAAAATTATATGCCAACAAGCTGGACAACCTGGAGGAAATGGACAAATTCCTAAACACCCACAAACTTCCAAAACACAAACGGGAAGAAATAGAAAATTTGAATAGATCCATAACTAGTGAAGAAATTGAATCAGTTATCAAAGAATCTCCCAACAAATAAGTCCTGGACCACATGGCTTCCCAGGGGAATTCTACCAGGAATTTAAAGCAAACATAATACCTACCCTTCTCAAGTTGTTCCAAAAAAGAGAAAGGGAAGGAAAACTTCCAGACTCATTCTATGAAGCCAGCATTACTTGGATTCCCAAACCAGACAGAGACCCAGCAAAAATAGAGAACTACAGGCCAACATCCCTGACGAATATGGATGCAAAAATTCTCACCAAGGCACTAGCAAATGGAATTCAACAGCATATAAAAAGAATTATACACCTTGATCAAGTGGGATTCATTCCTGGACTGCAGGGCTGGTTCAATATTTGCAAATCAAACAGTGTGATATGTCACATTAATAAAAGAAAAGATAAGAACCATATGATCCTGGGGCGCCTGGGTGGCGCAGTCGGTTAAGCGGCCGACTTCAGCCAGGTCACGATCTCGCGGTCCGTGAGTTCGAGCCCCGCGTCGGGCTCTGGGCTGATGGCTCAGAGCCTGGAGCCTGTTTCCGATTCTGTGTCTCCCTCTCTCTCTGCCCCTCCCCTGTTCATGCTCTGTCTCTCTCTGTCCCCAAAATAAATAAACGTTGAAAAAAAACATTTAAAAAAAAGAACCATATGATCCTGTCAATGGATGCAGAAAAAGCATTTGACAAAATTCAGCATCCTTTCTTAATAAAGACGCTTGAGAAAGTCAGAATAGAAGGAACATACTTAAACATCATCAAAGCCATTTATGAGAAGCCCACAGCTAGTATCCTCAATGGGGGAAAACTGAGAGCTTTCCCCCTGAGATCAGGAGCACGACAGGGATGTCCACTCTCACCGCTGTTTTTTAGCATAGTGTTGGAAGTGCTAGTATCAGCAATCAGACAACAAAAGAAAATCAAAGACATCAAAATTGGCAAGGATGAAGTCAAGCTTTCAATTTTTGCAGATGACATGATACTATACATGGAAAACCCTATAGACTCCACCAAAAGTCTGCTAGAACTGATACATGAATTCAGCAAAGTCACAGGATACAAAATCAATGTACAGAAATCAGTTGCATTTTTATACACCAATAATGAAGCAACAGAAAGACAAATAAAGAAACTGATCCCATTCACAATTGCACCAAGAATTATAAAATACCTAGGACTAAACCTAACCAAGGATGTAAAAGATGTGTATGCTGAAACCTATAGAAAGCTTATGAAGGAAATTGAAGAAGATACAAAGAAATGGAAAAACATCCCGTGCTCAGGGAGTGGAAGAAAAAATATTGTTAAAATGTCAATAATACCCAAAGCAATATACACATTCAATGCATTCCCAATCAAAATTGCACCAGCATTCTTCTCGAAGCTAGAACAAGCAATCCTAAAATTTGTAAGGAAACACAAAAGATCCCGAGTAGCCAAAGTAATATTGAAGAGGAAGACCACAGCGGGAGGTATCACAATCCCAGACTTTAGTCTCTATTACAAAGCTGTAATCATCAAGACAGCATGGTATTGGCAGAAAAACAGACACACAGACCAATGGAATAGAATAGAAACCCCAGAACTAGACCTACAAAAGTATGGCCAACTAATCTTTGACAAAACAGGAAAGAATATCCAATGCAAAAAAAAAAAAAAAAAAAAGACAGTGTCTTTAACAAATGGTGCTGGGAGAACTGGACAGCAACATGCAGGGGGATGAAACTAGACCACTTTCTGACACCATTCACAAAAATAAATTCAAAATGGATGCAGGACCTGAATGTGACACAGGAAACCATCAAAACCCTAGAGGAGAAAGCAGGAACAAAACCTCTCTGACCTCAGCCGCAGCAATTTCTTACTTGACACATCTCCAAAGGCAAGGGAATTGAAAGCAATAATGAACTATTGGGACCTCATGAAGATAAAAAGCTTCTGCACTGCAAAGGAAACAATCAACAAAAGTAAAATGCAACTGACAGAATGGGAAAAGAAAGATATTTGCAATTGACATATCGGACAAAGGGCTAGTACCTAAAATCTATAAAGAACTCACCAAATTCCACACATGAAAAACAAATAATCCAGTAAAGAAGTGGGCAGAAAACATGAATAGACACTTCTCTAAAGAAGACATCCAGATGGCCAACAGGCTCATGAAAAGATGCTCAACGTCACTGCTTATCAGGGAAATACAAATCAAAACCAAACTGAGATATCACCTCACACCAGTCAGAGTGGCCAAAATGAACAAATCAGGAGACTATAGATGCTGGAGAGGATGTGGAGAAACGGGAACCCTCTTGTACTGTTGGTGGGAAGGCAAACTGGTGCAGCTACTCTGGATAACAGTGTGGAGGTTCCTCAAAAAATTAAAAATAGATCTACCCTATGACCTAGCAATAGCTCTGCTAGGAATTTACCCAAGCAATACAGGGGTGCTGATACATAGGGACATGTGTACCCCAATATTTATAGCAGCACTTTCAACAATAGCCCAAGTATGGAAAGAGCCCAAATGTCCATCAACTGATGAATGGATAAAGAAATTGTGGTTTATATACACAGTGGAATACTACTTGGCAATGAGAAAGAATGAAATATGGCCTTTTGTAGCAACGTGGATGGAACTGGAGAGTGTTATGCTAAGTGAAATAAGTCATACAAATACAGATACCATATGTTTTCACTCTTATGTGTATCCTGAGAAACTTAACAGAAGACCATGAGGAGGGAAAAGGGAAAAAAACAAGTTAGAGAGGGAGGGAAGCAAACCATAAGAGACTCTTAAAAACTGAGAATAAACTGAGGGTTGATGGGGAGTGAGAAGGAGGGGAAAGTGGGTAATGGTCATTGAGGAGGGCACCTGTTGGGATGAGCACTGGGTGTTGTATGGAAACCAATTTGACAATAAATTTCATATTTAAATAAGTAAATAAATAAATAACTGTTGACTTCTATGCATTCTTTACATATTTTGGTTATAAGCCTCCTTATCAGATATTTGATTTGCAAATATTTTCTCATTGCCGTTTTGTGGATAGCTTCCTTCACTGTGCAAAAGCTTTTTATTTTTTAATTATTTTTTTATTTAAAAAAATTTTAGTGTTTATTTTTGAGAGAGAGAGAGAGAGAGAGAGATCAGGGGAGGGGCAGAGAGAGAAGGAGACACAGAATCCAAAGCAGGCTCTAGGTTCTAAGTCGTCAGCACAAAACCCAATGAGGGCTCAATCTCAGGAGCTGTGAAATCAAGATCTGCGCTGAAGTCAGAGGCTTTTAACTGACTGAGCCACCCAGGTACCCCTGTGCAGAAGCTTTTCAGATTGATGTAGTTTCATTTGTTTATTTTTGTTTTACTTGCTAGTGGTATCAGATCCCCAAAATATCATTAAGATTGATGTCAAGGAGCTTACTTTCTAATTTTCTTCTAGGAATTTCATGGTTTCAGGTCTTACATTCAAGTCATCAATCCATTATGAGTTAATTTTTACGTATGGTGTAAGATATTGGTCCAGTTTCTTTCTTTCTTTCTTTCTTTCTTTCTTTCTTTCTTTCTTTCTTTCTCTTTTTTTCTTCTTTCTTTCTTTTCTTTCTTTCTTTCCTTCTTTTTTTTTGCATCTAGCTGTAACGTCATTTATTGAAGAGAGCATCTTTTTCCCATTGTATATTCTTACCTCCTTCGTCATAGATTATTTGACCATTTAGGGGTGGGTATATTTTTGGGCTATCCTGTTCCTTTGATCTATGTGTTACCATGTGCTAGTAACATACCATTTTGGTTACTATAGCTTTGTAGTATGGTGAGATCTGAGAGTGTGATACCTCCAGGTTTGTTCTTTCTCAAGATTGTTTTGGCTTTTTGGGGTCTTTCGGTGTTCTATACAAATTTCAGGATTAATTGTCCCAGTCCTATGAAGAACGCTATTGGTGTTTTGATAAGGATCGCATTGAATCTGTAGATTGCTTTGGGTAGTATGGACATTTTAAAAATATTAATTCTACAATCCATGAGAATGGTATATATTTCCATTTATTTGCATCTTGTTCAATTTCCTTCATCAATGTCTTACAGTTTTCAGAGTATGGGTCTTAAACTTTCTTGGTTAAATTTATTCCTTGGCATTTTATTCTTTTTGATGCAATTGCAAATGGGATTGTTTTATTAATTTATCTTCTTGATAGTTTGTTATTAGTGTACAGATATGCAGCAGATTTATGAATATTAATTTTATATCCTTCACCTTCACTGAATTCATTTATTAGTTCTAAAGCTTTTTGGTAGAGTCTGCAGCATTTTCCACATATAGTACTATGTCATCTGCAAATAGTGACAGTTTTATTTCTTTCTTTTGAGTTTAGATGCCTTTTAAATCTCTTTTTTCTTGCATATTGCTGTGGCTGGAACTTCCAATACAGTGTTGAATAAAAGTGGTGAGAGTGGTCATCCTTATCTTCTTCCTGATCTTAGAGGAAAACCTTTCAGCTTTTCACCACTATGATGTTAGCTGAGAGTTTTTCATATATGACCTTTATTAGGTTGAAGTGCATTCCCTCTATACCTACTTTGTTGAGAGCTTTCATCATAAAAGGTTGTTGAATTTTGTCAAATTCTTTTTCTGCATTTAAAATCCCATTTGATCATAGTGAATGATCCTTTTAATGTATTGTTGAATTTGGTTTGCTAATATTGTTTTAAGGATTTTTGCATTTGTTCATCAGATATATTGATCTATAATTTTCTTTTTTTTGTGGCAGCTTTGCTTGCTTTTGGTATCAGGGTAATGCTGGCTTCATAAAATGAATTTGTGAGGGTTTCTCTTCTTGAATTGTTCAGAATAGTTTGAGAAGAATAGATATGAAACATTTGAATGTTGAGTACAATTCACCAATAGAGTTATTTGGTCCTGGACTTTCATTGGAAGGTTTTGATTGCTGATTCAGTATCATTACTAGTAATTGGTCTACACAGATTTTCTATTTCTTCATGATTTAGTGTTGCAAGATTGTGTGCTTCTGTAATTCTTTCATTTCTTCTAAGTTGTCCAATTCATTGGTATATAATTGCTCATGGTGATCCTTATAATCCTGTGTATTTTTGTGGTATTGGTTGTAACTTCTGTTTTATCTCTGATTTTATTTGGGCACTCTTTCTTTTTCTTGATGAGTCTACCTAAAGGGTTGTCAATTTTATTTATCTTTTCAAGGACCCAGCTCTTTTATTAATTTTTTAAAATTGTTTTTTAGTCTTTATTTTCTTTCTTTCCACTATTATCTTTATTATTTCCTTTCTTCTCTTAACATTAGGATTTGTTCTTCTTTTTCTAGTTCCTTTAGGTGCAAAATTGGATTCTTTGAGATTTTTTTTGTTTCTTTTTTTGATGACTATCATAGTGTTTATTTTCTCTTTTTTTAAAATAACTTCTTTTTTTAGTTTTTGAAAAAATTTTTAATGTTTATTTATTTTTGAGAGAGAGAGACAGATTGCAAGTGGGTGAGGGGCAGAGAGAGAGAGAGGGAGACACAGAATTTGAAGCAGGCTCCAGGATCTGAGCTATTAGCACAGAGCCTGACATGGGGCTTGAACTCACAAACTGCAAGATCATGACCTGAACTGAAGTCGAATGCTTAACCAACTGAGCCACCCAGGTGCCCCTAGGTTTTTATTTTAATTCCAGTTACTTAACATACAGTGTTATATTAGCTTTAGGATACAATATAGTGGTTCAATAATTCCACACATCACCCAGTGCTCATCACAAGAAGTGAAATCCTCAGTGCTCATCACTAATTTAACCCAACCACCCTCCCTTCCCATCCAGTAATGGTCAGTTTGTTCTCTTTAATTAAGAGTCCATTTCCTGGTTTGTCCTTTTCTTTCCCTTTTTTCCCCTTTGCTCATTAGTTTCTTAAATTCTACATATGAGTGAAATCATATGGTATTTGTCTTTCTCTGACTGACTTATTTTGCTTAGCATAATACTCTCTAGCTCCATCCGTGTTGTTGTAAATAGCAAGATTTCATTCATTTTTATAGATGAATAATATTCCATTCTATATATATACACACCACATTTTATTCCTTTATTCATCAATCAGTGGACACTTGAGCTGCTTCCATACTATGGCTATTGTAAATAATGGTACTACAAACATAAGGGTGCATGTATCCCTTTGAATTAATGTTCTTGTATTCTTTGGGTAAATATTCAGTAGTGTCATTGCTGGATCATAGGGTAGTTCTATTTTTAACTTTTTGGGGAAACTCCATACTGTTTCCCCCACTGGCTGCACAATTTTGCATTCCCAACAGCAGTGCACAAGTGTTCCTTTTCTACACCTTCCTCACCAACACCTGTTGTTTCTTGTGTTGATTTTAGCCATTCTGACAGCTGTGAGTTGATATCTCATTGTAGTTTTGATTTACATTGCCCTGATGGTAAGTGATGATGAATCTCTTTTCATGTGTCTGTTGGCCATCTCGATTTTTTTTTTTTTTGGAGAAGTGTCTGTTCATGTATTTGGCCCATTTTTAATTGGATCATTTGTTCTATGGGTGTTGAGTTAAGTTGTTTATGTATTTTAGATACTAACCCTTTATTAGATATGTCATTTGCAAATATCTTCTCCCATTCCATAGGTTGCCTTTCAGTTCTGTTGATTGTTTCCTTCACTGTGCAGAAGCTTTTTATTTTGATGAAGTCCCAATAGTTTACTTTTGCTTTTTTTCCCTTGACTCAGGAGACATATCTAGAAAAAAGTTGCTGGGTCAGATGTTGGATTCAGTTTGCTAGTGTTTTATTGAGGATTTTTGCATCCGTTCATCAGGGATTTGGCCTGTAGTTCTCTTTTGTAATAATGTCTTTATCTGGTTTTGCTATTAGAGTAATGCTGGCTTCATGAATGAAATTAGAAGTTTTCCTTTATTTTCTATTTTTTTTGGAATAGTTTGAGAAGAATAGGTATTGCCTTTTCTTTAAATGTTTGTAGAATTTACCCATGAAGCCGTCTGGTCCTGGACTTTTGTTTGTTGGGAGTGTTTTGATTACTGATTCAATTTCTTTGCAGGTTATTGGTCTGTGCAAATTTTCTATTTGTTCCTATTTCAGTTTTGGTATTTTATATGTTTATCATTTCTTCCATGTTGTCTAATTTGATAGCATATATCTTTCATAATATTATTTTATAATTGTATTTCTGTGATGATGGTTATTATTTCTCCTCTCTCATTTGTGAATTAATTAATTTATGAGTTCTTTCTCTTTTTTCTTGATAAATCTGACTAGGCATTTATCAATTTTATTCATTTTTTTCAAAGAACAAACTCCTTGTTTCATTGATCTATGCTATTGGGTGTTTTTTTAGGTCCTATATCATTTATTTCTGCTCTAAGCCTTATTATTTCTTTCTCTTTGCTAGTTTTGGGTTTTGTTTGTTGTTATTTTTCTAGATCCTTTAGTTGTAAGGTTAGGTTTTTTATTTGAGATTTTTCTTGCTTCTTGAGGTAGTCCTGTATCGCTATAAACTTCTGTTTTAGAACCAATTTTGCTGCATCAGTTTTGGACCAATTTGTTTCATTTTCATTTGTTTCCATGTACCTTTTTATTTCTTCTTTTATTTTCTGGTTGAGCCATTCATAGTTTAGTAGCATGTTATTTAACCTCCATATATTTATGGTCTTTCCATTTTTTTTCATAGCATTGTGATCAGAAAAGTTGCATGATGGGGCTCCTGGGTGGCTCAGTCAGTTGAGTGTCTGATTTCTGTCCAGGGCATGATCTCACAGTTCATAAGTTTGAGACCCGCATTGGTCTCACTGCTGTCAGCACAGAGCCCACTTCAGATCCTCTGTCCCCCTCTCTCTGCCCCTCCACCTCCTGTTCTCTCTCTCAAAAATAAATAAACATTAAAAAAAAATAAAAGTTGCATGGTATGACTTTGATCTTCTTGAATCTGTTTAGGCTGGCTTTGTGGGCTAATATATGGTCTATTCTGGAGAATTTTCCATGTCCACTTGAAAAGAATGTGTATTCTTCTAAGATGGAATGTCCTGGATATAGCTATTAAATCCATTTGTTCTAGTGTGTCATTTAAAGCCATTTTTTTGGTTGACTTTTTGTTTAGATGATCTTTCCATTGATGTAAGTAGCGTGTTAAAGACCCCGAGTATTGTTGTATTATTATTGATTATTCATTTATGATTGTTATTAACTGTTTTATGTATTTGAGCACTCCTATGTTGGATGCCTAAACATTTACAATTGTTAGATATTATTTTTGGATTGTCCCCTTTATGATTATATAGTGTCTTAGTCTCTTGTTACAGTCTTTGTTTCAAATCTATTTTGTCTGATATAAATATTGCTACTCTGGCTTTCTTTGAATATTCATTTGCATGATAGATGTTTCTCTCTCCCCTCACTTTCAATCTGCAAGTGTCTTTCAGTCTAAAATGATTCTCTTGTAGGCAGTATATACATGGGTCTTGTTTATTCTTTTTATCCATTCTGTCACCTTATTTTTTTTATTGGAGCATTTAGTTCATTTGCATTCAAAGTAACTATGCGTAGATATGTATTTATTGCTATTTTGTTACCTGTTTTGTGGTTATTTCTGAAGTTTTCTGTGATCCTTTCTTTTCTTTCTCTCTTTTATGGTTTGTTTATTTTCTTTAGTGATATATTTGGATTTCTTCCTCTTTATTCTTTGCATGTTTGTTAGTGGTTTTTGATATGTGGTTACCATTAGGTTTATATATAACCTTTTCTGCATATAGCAGTCTATATTAAATTGATGGTCATTTAAGTTTGAACTCATTCTTTTCTCCTCTCCTTCCTACATTTTAGGCATATGTTGTCATATTTTATATCCTTTTATTTTGTGAGTTCCTCGACTGATTTTTTAAAAAAATTTTAAAATGTTTGTTTATTTTTAAGAGAGAGATTAAAAGTGCAAGCAGGGGAGGGGCAGAGAGATAGGGAGACACAGAATCTGAAGCAAACTCCAGGCTCCGATCTGTCAGCATAGAGTCCGATGTGGGGCTCGAACTCACGAAACGTGAGATCATGACCTAAGCCGAAGTCGGAAGCTTAACTGACTGAACAACCTAGGCGCCCCCCCCACCCTTGACTGATTTTTTTACTGAAATATTCATTTTCACTGCTTTGGTGTTTCCTACCTTTGTACTGTCACTTTTGGTCTCTCCTTTGCATGCAAAGAGTCCCCCTTAATATATCTTGAAGGGCTGGTTTAATGGTCACAAACTCCTTTTGTTTATGTTTATCTATGAAACCTTTTTATCTCTTCTTTTATTATGAATGATAGTCTTGTTGGAGACAGTATTCTTGGCTGCAGATTTTTCTCATTTAGCACTTTGAATATATCATATTACTCCCTTCTGGCTTGCCAAGTTTCTGTTGAAAAGTCTCCTGCTAGCCTTATGGGTATTCCCATAGGGAACAGTAAGTTACTGATTTCTTTTGTCTTGCTGCTTTTGACTTTTTTCTTTATCACTGTATTTTACAAATTTAATTACAATATGTCTTGGTGTGAGTATGCTTGTGTTGATTTTGATGGGAGTTCTCTATGCCTCTTGAATCTGGTTCTCTGTTTCTTTCCCCAGGTTAGGGGGGTTTTCAGCTATTTCTTCAAATAAATTGTCTGCCCTCTTTTCTCTCTCCCTTCTTCTGGGACTCCTATTATACAAATGTTAATACATTTGATGGAATCACCGAGTTCCCTAAGTCTATTCTCATATTGTGTAATTCTTTTTTCTTTTGTTCAGCTTGATTACTTTCCATTACTCTATCTTCTAGGTCACTGTTTCATCCCTCTTATTCTTTCATCCTACTACTCATTCCATCAACCATGTTTCTGATTTCATTTATCAAGCCCTTTATCTCTGCTTTGTTATTTCTTATCTTTGTTTTAACAGTCTCACTCATGTCTTCCACTTTTTTCTCAAATCCAGTGAGTATCCTTATGATCGTTGCTTTAAATTTTCTATTAGTAATGTTACTTAAATCTGTTTTATTTAGATCTCTGGCCATGACCTTGTCCTTTTCTTTAATTTGGGATAAATTTCTCTATCTTCTCATTTTGTCTGCCTCTGTGAGTCTGTTTCTTTGTGTTAGAAAAGTCAGCTATGTCTTCTGTTCTTGAAAGTAGTGAATTTATGAAGGGGAAGTCCTGGAGTGCCCTGCAGTGCAGTGTCCCATGTGCTACCACAATGTGGCACTTCAGGAGAGTATCCTATGTGTGTTGCTTATGCCCTGTTGTTGTGTCTGTGTCATTTTTCCTTTCAGTGAAGTTGTCTGCACTGACTCTCTGCCTACTGTGGTTGCTCTCTATGGTGTTATTGGGGCCGAGACAGGACAGCTCTGAGGGGCCTTGCCTATTGGGGAACTTGGGAGCAGGGCATCAGTATAAGAAAACAATGCACTGGGCCACTAGTCCTATGCTGGATCTCCTAAAGTGCTGTGGTGTCTGAGGGCTTTGTGGTGCAATAATGGCTGGGTTTGGCTGCACCCAGCTTCTGACAGTTGCTTGGGGGGCATACAGTGCAGTGGCTGGTTGCAATGTGTGGTGGTAACTGTGCACTTGGCATCTGGGTGTGGTGTGCAATGGTGGCTGGGTGTGCATGTCTGAGTACACTGTGGCTGGGTGGGGCACATATACGGCTTTAACAAAATTTCCCCTGAGCCCTTGGCCAGGCTACCACTGACAGTGCAGCCATACCTCCCACAGGTGGCTCTACGTTTATGCTCTGGGTTGGGGGAAGAAAATGGTGCCTGCCAGGTTCCACATTTTCAACAGTCTCCCAACATTCTCTAAAATCAGCATGAACAGATCTGTCTCCCATTTGACCCTGGCGCTGTGTAAACTGATGTTTTTATGTTGTTTTGCTTTGTAGGCTGCTGTCTCTTTACGGGCATTGACCTAGCTCTCATTGGCCTTCCCGGCTCGCCCAGTGCTAAGTTAGCTGACTTTTAAAACTCTAGGCTCCAAGTCCCACTAGTTTTATAAACAGGGAATTTAGCTTTTCTGATTTTTCAAACCCAAACATTATGGGAATTAGTCTTCCCTGTGTGAGCTCCCTGGTGTGAGGGCCCACTTCTCTGCCCTCTCTGCATGCAGCTTCCTCCCTCCTGTGGGTAGCCTCGCTTCACCTTTCTGACTTTCCTAACCTTTCAGATGCAGCTTATTCTTTATATTTAGTTGTGGAGTTTGTTCTGTCAGTCTTCAGATCACTCTCTAGTTTATTGACTTGGATGTGGAGGATATCTAGTTGTAAACGTGGGATAGGGTGAGCTCAGGGTCCTCCCACTCCGCCATCTTCCCCCTACACCTTGTCTCTTGTTTCTTGAGGTAGGCCTGTATTGCCATGAACTTCCCTCCTTGATTGCCTTTGTTGCATCCCATAGATGTGGGATGTTGTATTTTTATTTTCATTTGTGTCAAGTTATTTTTTTGTGTTTCCCTTTTGGCCCACTTATTGTTTAGTAGCATATTGTTTAGCCTCCAAGTGTTTGTGTTTTTTTCCCCAATTTTCTTCTTGTAATTGATTTATAGTTTCATACCATTGTGGTTGCAAAAAAACCTCATTTTCTTAGGAGAAAGTTACATAAAGGGCTTTAGAGATATTAGCAATCTATTCTTTTTTATTAAAGTATAGCTGACACACAATGTTATATTAGTTTCAAGTGTACAACATAGTGATTTGACAACTCTATATGTTATGCTATACTTACCACAAGTGTAGCTACCAGCTGTCACCATATAATGCTATTACAATACCATTGACTATATTCTCTTTGCTATACCTTTTATCCCTGTGACTTATACTTTCCATAACTGGAAACCTGTATTCCCACCCCCCTTCACCCATTTTGCCAATTCCTCCACATGGAAAAGATTCTTGATATAATGTTCATTTTCTTAAATTTATTGAGACTTGTTTTGTGGTCTAACATAAGATCTATCCTGGAGAATGTTCCATGTGCACTTGAAAAGAATGTGTAGTCTGCTGTTTTATGATGGAATGTTCTGAAAATATCTATTAAGTCCATCTGGTCTAATGTGTCCTTTAAGGTTGGTATTTTCTTATTTATTTTCTGTCTGAATGAGCTATACACTGATATAAGTAGGGTATTAAAGGTCTCTACTATTATTGTATTTTTGTCAATTCTTTTATGTCTATTGATATTTACTTTATATATTTAAGTGTTTCTATGTTGGGTGCATAAATATTTACAAACATCCTATTGTTGAATTGACCCCTTTGCCATTATATAATGCCTTTATTTGTCTTGTGTTCTATTCGAAAATGTTATTTTCTCTGATACAAGTATTGCTACCTCAGCTTTCTTTTTGTTTCAATTTGCGTGGAATATCTTTTCCCACTCATTCACTTTCAATTTGTGTGTGTCTTTAGATCTGAAGTGAGTCTCTTGTAGGCATGATATAGGTGGGTCTTTTTAAAAAATCTTTTAAAACTTTTTAATTGTAAAATTTAGTCCATTTACATTTAAGGTAATTATTGGTAAGTTTGCACTTATTACATTTTGTTAGTTGTTTTCTGGTTGTTTTTATTGTTCTCTGTTCGTTTCTTCTCATGCTTTCTTCTCTTGTGGTTTGATGACTTTCTTTAGTTTAAATGTTAAATGTTTAAATTACTTTCTCATTGTATTTTGTTTATCTAGTATAGGTTTTTGGCTCATGGTTATCAGGAGGTTCATATATAATAACCTTTATACATAACAGTTTATTTTAACTTGATAGTCACTTAAGTGTGACTATATTCTAAAAACATTATATCCCCTGAGCCTGCATCTTATGTTTTGGATGTCATATTTTACATCTTTTAATTTTATCTCTTACCTAATTATTGTAGTTATAGTTGATTTCACTACTTTTGTCTATTAATATTCATAGTAGCCTTAAAAGTGGTTGAATCACTACCTTTACTGTATATTTGCTTTTATTTTTTTAAATTTTTTAAATGTTTATTTATTTTTGAGATGGGAGAGAGAGAGACACAGAGTGTGAGCAGGGGAGGGACAGAGAGAGAGGAAGACACAGAATCTGAAGCAGGCTCCAGGCTCTGAGCTGTCAGCACAGAGCCTGATGCGGGGCTCAAACCCACGAACCGCGAGATCATGACCTGAGCCAAAGTCAGACACTTAACCGACTGAGCCACCTAGGTGCCTCTATATTTGCTTTTATTGATGAAATTTTTCTTGGGGCACCTGGGTGGCTCAGTAGGTTGAGCCACTGACTCAGCTCAGGTCACGATCTCATGGTTCATGAGTTCAAGCCCCGCATTGGGCTCTCTGCTATTAGCGCAGAGCCTGCTTTGGATACTCTGTACCCCCCACCCCCTCTCTGCACCTCCCTTCTCACAAAAATAAACATTTAAAAAAAAGAAATTTTTCTTTTCATGTATTTTCTTGTTTCTATTTATGACCTTTTAAGCTTAAAGGAGTCACATTAACAATTATTGTAAAGCCAGTTTAGTGGTGATAAATTCCCTCAGGTTTTGCTTGTCTGAGAAAATCTTTATTTTTCCTTCAATTCTGATCGATAACTTTGCGAGGTAGACTATTCTTGATTTGAAATGTTTCCTTTCAGAATTTTGGATATAGTAAGTCACTCCTTTCTGACCTGCAAAGTTTCTGCTAAAAAATTAGTTTATGGTCTTATGGTGTTTTCCATGTATACAACTAGTTGTTTTTCTCTTGCTGCTGTTAAGATTCTCTTATCTTTTAAACTTTTGGCATTTCAATTATAATGTGCCTTGGTGTGGATAGCTTGGGGTTCATCTTGTTTGGGAATCCCTGTGCTTCTCAGACCTTGTTTTCTCTTTCCTTCACCAGGTTAAGAAATTTTTCCACCATTATTTCTTCAAATAAACATTCTGTCCCTTTCTCTCTCTCTCTTCTCCTTCTGGGACCCCTGAAAAGCCAGTGTTAGTATACTTCATATTGTCCCACAGATCCCTTAAGCTATCCTCATTTAAAAAAAATCTTTTTTCTTTTGCTGTTCTGTTTGGGAGAATTCTACTATTCTGTCTTCCATGTCACCAATCTGTTCTGTATCATCTAGTCTGCTGTTGATTACCTCTGTGTATTATTCACCTCAATTATTATATTCTCAAACTCCATGAGTTCAGTTTGGTGCTTTCTAACACTTTCTGTCTCTTCGTTGAAGTTCTTGATGTATTCATCCATTCTTCTGAGTTCAGAGAGCATCTTTATGACTGCTACTTAGAACTCCTTATCAGGTAAATTATGTATCTTCATTTCATTAAGGTTTTTTTCTGAAGTTTTATCTTGTTCTTAATTGGAACACGTTCCTCTGTGTCCTCACTTTGGTTGGCTCTCTGTGTTTCTGTGTATTATGTAAAACAGCTATCTCTCCCTGTTTTGAAGGAGTTGCAATGTCTTAGTGTGCTTCTTCTATTCTTTGTTGTGGAGCAGGTGTTCAGCTAGTTCTCAGGTTCTTTTCAGAGGAAATTATTCCATATATAGCTGCATATTTGTTGTTGTTGTGGGAGGTAGTGAATTCAGGTCTTCCTATGCCTCCATCTTGAGCTACCTCTGTACAAGTTGCTTTTTAGTTCAAGTGCAATAACTGTCATTTATCTCTGTTACAGTTTACCTTTCACCTTGACTCACGTTTTTAAATCTACTTACTTATCCCATCCCTGACCATCTTCATGCATATTTAAATTTGGTTTAGTGGTGTCTGGCTGGCTCAGCTGGTAGAGCATGTGACTCTTGATCTCAGGGTTGTGAGTTTGAGCCTCATGGTGGGTGTAGAGATTAATTTTAAAAATCTTTTAAAAAATAAAATAAATTTTGTTTAATTGGATCAGAGAGAGCTATATTTATACTCACAAGCTCTTGCTCAGCATGTCATTTTTTCCAAAGACCCTCCCTTTTACTGCTAATCTATTTTTTTCTGTCTAACTACCATGATGTTCCCACTCAATCCAAGCCAGAATCCTCATTGTTTACCTCCCTACACCCCAGACATACTTCTGTCTCTGGGCTTTTGACTACACTAAGCCCTCATATTATGATGCCTCTCTTGTTCTAACCCTTCTTTCATGACGCAACTTAAGTCATTACATCTTCCAAGATGCTTTACTCAGCAGCTTTAAATCACATTTATCTCTCTCTGAATTTTTACATCTGTTTTGCATTTCCTGTATATTGCTTCACACAATATTATATAAGAATATGCATATTATATCATATATATATATATATATATATATAATTGCCTGCATTGGTGGTGTATGACTGAGTCATAGAAGTGGGAACTCCAATACCAGACTGCCTCAGTTCCAACCCAGTTCTACAGCTTACTAGTTGTGTGTCCTTGTGTACATTACTTAATGTCTCTGTGTGTCTCAGTGTCCTCAAAATCAGGTTAATAATTGTATGCATTACATATGGTTGCTTGGTTAAGTGAATTGATATATATGAACTAGTTAGAATGGTTTTTGGTCCATATAAAGTACCTATTAAATATTAAATATTATATACATATGCTTTCACATATTTTCTCATTTGATTTGGGAAGAGGTCAAAACATGGATTGTCATCTCCATTTTACAGATGAGTAACTAAAGTTTGAGAGGTTAAGTGACTTGTTGAAAGTCACACAACAAGTAAGCTGTCTTAGGGTTATGGGAGATTAACTATGAAGTAGAGTAGAAAATGCTAAGGTCCATGAGAGAGGGAAGTAAAAGACCCCTGAAAATTTAAAAGTTCTTCTGGCTGGAGGAGAAAGGAAGCCTTGCTGATGGTGATAAGTAAGCAATGAGGAAGGAGTAGGATAGGATTGGTCTTGATAAGAGTCTATTGAGCTATTCCAGACAGAGGGGGCCCAAATGGGGTGGGGGTAGATGAGGTGGGGTGTTGTTCCTTATACACTTATACTTGTGATATAGGGGACTTGGGTGGGAGGAGAATGGACTTGAAGAGGAGACACCAGGGCATGACAGTCATGTGGGGATCAGGCAGTAGTTCTGTGGTATAGGGAGGGTTATACTGTGTGGGAGAGGGAGGATGAGAGTCTGCACTGGCAAGTCAAAGCTTTGGACCTATTTTCCAAAATACCTACTTTAAAAATCTATTAATATTTGGCTACTTCATTGAGTTCTTACAACCCTTGATTGATCAGACCTGGCAACTTTATCAGATGAACCAACTGGCCTCTTGTGAAAGGTATGCAGTGTGTGCTCAGTTCTGTTTTAAGCTGTAGGGGACTAAGGAGAAAGAGGAATCAAAATATCTTTCCTAAGGAACTTCCAGTCTAAGTAATTGACTTACATGTAATTTGTGGCTGTTGCATGGTGAAATTGTTATTTAATTGATTGTGTTCTATAACTCATGATTGGGGCTATGGGGGAGAGGTAAGAAGTGGATGAAGAAACTGCCAAGGGGCATCGGGGCACTGGCTGGGAAAGGTGGTTCAGAAAAAAAGAGGTTAGGATTTTGATTGGTCTGGGGGAGAGCCAGTACATCAGTATTTTTTAAAGCTTCCCAGGGCATTTTTATGGGCTATAAACCCTTCCCAACTGAAAACCCATCCATAGTTAGAGTCCTATGTATGTGCTGAGAATATTGGCTAGACTTTAACTTGGAAAACAGTGACTTGAAGTATGAATTACCATGTACACTTCTACCTCAGCTTCCTGGGCCTTTGTCTCCCCAGTGGGGAGATAATAGGAATGAAGAAGAGAGTTCAGCTGAAGTAGTTTCAGCTCCTTGGGATGCTGCCGTGGACACATTTGAGCTGTCATTATGAAATGGTAAAGCTGGATGTCAAATTAAGATCACTACTATTACCACTACTAATACAACAAATAAGAATATTAATAAACGTGTATGATGCCACCAGGGGAAGTCTGAACTTGGGCACTGTCCTTGCCTTGTGGGCTCACAATTGAAGAGGATCTAAGGACAGTTTCCATGCCTTTCAATATGGGCTCTGGATAGGCAGTTTCCTGGGACTAACCCTTCTCAGTGGGCTGGGTTAGCAGTGCTCTTTTGCACCCCCTTGCACACCATGCAGCATCAGCAAATATCTGCCTCTCCCAGCCAACCCCACTCCCTTCTCCTGCCTGGTAAATTTCTAGAATGTTGAAGAAGTCAGAAGGATCCTTAGAAGCCACAAAGTCCAACTCCTTTGTTGTATTGAGGGAAATGGGGGCCTCAGAGAGAGATGGGTACTTCACCAGGGTCACACTGGTATAGTCAGGCAAAAACAGGCTGGCTCATATAGGCCAGTGTGTGTTCTTTCCATTGCATCTGCCTCTTACTACTTTCTATCTCTCTATCTCCACCAACTCCTGTTACCTAAGAGAGCATCTGACTGAGACTATGCGTTTCCTCCAGAGCAGTGATTCTCAGTATCAGCAGACCATCAAAATCCCCTGGGGACCTTAAAAAATACTGATGTACTGGATCTACCTCAGACCAATTGAATCAGCATCTCTGGGGGGTGGGGCAGTATTTTAAAAGGCTCCCTAGGTGATTCTAATGTGAAGTCAAGATAAAATAAAACAAGCAAACACTGTTCTAGAGAAAACAAGCCTCATATATGTGAGATCTAAAGGACAGATGCCCAACAAAGCAGGCTTCCCAACCACTGCTCCCTTGATTCTGGGCCATTGTGCCCTTCAGCAAACCCCTAAACCCTGGTATGTGGAGGGCCTAGAAGTTTGGGAATCTGAGTTTCAGAGCTACCCATTCTGCCTTGAGCTCCATTGACCCTCTTGTCATCACCTTTCCCCCTCATCCTAGGCCAGAGGTATTTTATTTCCAGCCTTCTTATTCTTTCTTTACCTATCACAAAAACCTCTGAAGAGACTGCCTGCCTCCAATGGGAAGTCCACTAACAATCTGCCTATTTCTGACTTTTTTTGGAAGACCTTCACACATAAGGCATATATCTTCTCTGGCTCCCTCCAAGGTGCTTGTGTTATCTAGAGCCATCCTCCTGGCTACCACCCCATCTGCTTACAGTTCTCACACATAAGCCTACTTCTTAAACACTAGACTTTTAGGGACAGTCAGTACAGAATAAAGAAATAAGAGACACTGAGCACTGGGACCCCTGATGTCTGTTCAGCTTTTTGCCTATTATCTTGCTGGCTCTGGACTAGTAGTTATGTGTAAGTTTGACTTGCCTGGGGATGAGAAGATAGAGATGTATATCTTTTCACACACCACGAAGCAGTTTTTCTTTCTTCAGAAAAGTAAGATTTTGAAATAGTCCAGTAGTAAAGCTAAACATTAGTAAAACGAAATTGACAAAACATCATCTTGCACATACCACATACACCTATTTTCAAATAATCAGGTTGGAAGGGATTATCAATAATTGTTTGGCAACATAGGCATTTTGCTATGTTGTGGTCTTTAAATGCCCTCCCTTAGTCAGATTTCTGCTCCCTCCTCTACCTCCTCCCACCTATGACTCAGTGTCCAGGAATGTGCTTGTTAAACCTCCTGGACTGTTGTTTTGTGAGATTTTTAAATGTAAAATCAAAGCTAGAGAGCAATAAAGAAATCCCTTTGGGCCATTGTTGTGGGAGGATAGCATATTCTGTTTACTGCAGTGGGTGGTGGGTGGACTGGGGTACTCAGAAAGCCCAGCTAGGCTCCAATACCTGCCATACCAGAGCCTTTCCTGGATTGCTTCAAGCCAGTTACAGACCTCTGGTCTGGCCTTTGTCTATAACTGAGCCTGACTCTGGTCTTAATCCAGAGTTTCCCCCGACTCCTATCAAGGTCAGAAGCTGAGAGGTATTCTGGGAAGAAGACACTGAGACAGTGGCCTCTGAGTGGCTGGAGCTGAGTTGAATGCATGGCAATCAGCAGACAGAAATGCAGATTAGTGATGGCCTCCAGTAGAAGCATTTTGCAGAGAGGGATGTGCCCCTGTCAGTTCCTAGTGTTCTAGAAGAGGAAAAACTCACTGAACGTAAAGTCTGTGTCCCCTTCTTACTGGGATTCAGGTTCATTGTGAATTTAGGGGTTCTGCTACTTAGAGCTGTGTGACCATAGGCAAGTGGCTTATATGTATCTTCAGTTTTTTCATCCATCTAACAGGTACACTAATACCTATCAGTGCAGGTATGTGGAATAATGCAGGTTAGGCAAAATGGTGTGGGGAGGTCAACAAAATGTTAGTTTCCTAGTCTTTCCCTATCCTGATTCCAGTAGTCACATCCACTGTTAGAAGAAAACAATTGCTTGTGACACTGTCCAACTCTCACCCCATCTCCTTGGCCATTCTGTTTTTCTCTGTGTTCTCTAGACTTGGGTGATTAGGAGGCTAGAGAAAGCAAAGATAGGGGGTGTCTGAAACAATAAGAGGTTTGTATATTCAGGGCACTTAGAAGGGTGGTTTTGGTTGACAGCTAGCATGGATGGTATGAACATGTTAGCTCATGACAGGGTCATGGAAGGAAAGAGCCACACCTCAAGTAGGTGTGACTTTAGTGCTTCAGGCAGAGGGTGTCTGGTCTGTCACTTCCTATTTTTCCTCTCTAGAGATTCAAGGCCCTAGCTGGGCGTATGGGTATGGGAAAGCACCTGCAGCTGGGCAAAGAAGGGATATAGTAGAAGCTAAAGGTGCAGTTCTGTAGCACCCAAGAGAATGTGCCTTGCAGACCTCCAACTACAAAGAGCACAACTGACCAATTGAGCATAATTGAGCCTTGGCTGCTATGCTCTGAAATTCATCCCAGAATTTGCACTGAGGCATCTACTACAAGAGACACTAAGGTAGGCCCATTCCTGGGAGACAAAGAAATCCCCTGACAACTGCTTTTGGCATCATCAATCCCTGTTGGCCTTACCAAACGTTCCTTAGAGTGCAAGGCAGACTAGGACACTTTCACCCAGCCTTCCCTCCCTCTCTCTTTTGTTCAGAGTCAAACTGATATAGTCTCACAGCTTTCCTAATCTTCCCAGACTCCTTCTCCATTTACTTTCATTTTCCTTAATAAATCCTTGCATATTTAATCCCATTTTATTGTCTAATACTTGGAGGACCCAGACTAACACAAGTTCTGAGCAATGTGAAATCTAATACATTGTCCTGGAGTCTGGACCTATCCATACCCAGGGTCCTGTGTAATGAGAAGCCATGGGCTATCCTTAGATATGTTTCTAAACAGCATGTTTCTAAACATTGGAGAAAAATTCCTAGGGTTGAGAGATACTTTGTGAGTGATTGAAATTTATTACCTTGCTTTAATCCAGTATTTCAGATAATTTTCTCTCTTTGTTTTCAGTGTTCTCTGTGTCTTATATGTCTTCATATGGAAGAGGATCTTTCTTTTTTATTGAGGTTTAATTGACATAACATTATATTAGTTTCAGGTGCACATGTAATGATTTAATACATTGCAAAATAATCACCATAATAAGTCCAGTTAGCATCCATTACAATACATAGTTACAACTTTTTTTCTTATTGTGAGAATTCAAGATCTACTCTTCTAGCTCCTTTCAAATATTCAATGCAGTATTATTAACTATAGTCACCATGCTGTATAGTACATCCCCATAGCTTATTTATTTTATAATTGGAAATTTGTACCTTGTGATCCTATTCACCCATTTTGCCCACCTCCAAATCAGGCAACCACCAGTCTGTTCTCTATATTCATGAGCTTGGGGGGTTTGTTCATTTTTTTGAGATTCCACATATAAATTAGGTCATATGGTATTTATCTTTTTCTGTGTGACTTATTTCACTTGCATAATACCCTCAAGGTCCATCCATTTTGTCACAAATGGCAAGATTTTGCAGAAAGATTTTCTTTAGTATAGGTATTGTGTTGCCTAAGAGGCATTCATTTCATCTTGATCTCCACTGCCACTGACAAATTGTATTACCTTGGACAAGTCCCTACACTCTCTATGATCTTCCCTTTCTGGGCCTCAGTTCTTATTTTTTGTGACTTCTACTTTTTTTTTTCTGTTTACTCAGACTTTTCTTATCCAAATTGTGGTGTTCAGGTTCTAAAGAACAACAATGTGTTGGAAAAGGAGTGTGTGTGTGTGTGTGTGTGTGTGTGACAGAGGTGGGAGAAGACATCTCCTTCTTGCAGCTTGTTTCCAGCTTTTCTTGGCAATTCCTTTGAATGCAGTGCTAAGCAACACACATGGTGACCTACTTTTGTAAGAAGCCTGTTTTTGGAGTTACAATCTTCTTTACCTTGCTGCTTGGCCTGGGTTGGGTCTGCAATAAATGTCAGGTACAGATGTATGGAACATAGGATGTGTGGCTCTGGTATCATCAACAAATTAAAGAAATTATAAGATTGAAAGGCATCTGGCTTTCCGCTATATGTTGCTAGAAACCACCCCAGAAATTTGAAACTTAATCACCTCTACCTCCTTCTATGAGAGATTCAGCCTTAATCTCATCTCCGGCTTTTTCTGGAGAGGCTATGATGGTTTGTTCCAAGCTCCTGATTTCTCTAAATCTTACCTTGTCCCTTACAGTGGCCTTTCTTCTCTCCTACCCTCAGTAGAGTGTCTCTTCCTGAGCCCTTCAGCCCAGTCCAGGCCAGCTCCTTTTATAGCTACTGCTTCCCCTTGAATTCCCTCTTCCTGTCTCCTCTTCCCCCTAGTGGAAGAAACCCCACCTCTGTTGACCCAGTATCTTTGAGAGGGTCTGGAGCTGCCCCTCTGAGTTTGGGTGGAGCCCCTTGTTGGCATCCAGAGAACGAATGGGAATCAAGATTGTGCTTTCTAGTTCCCAGGCTCTTTGGGGGCTTGAAGTTCTCTTCATCGGTGGTGGTACTTGTACTGAGGTACTGGTTTCCTGTGTTGCCTCCTTACTGCTAGTGTTTCACCAAGAGCTTTTGATTCAAATTTGGTGTCCTTATCCCAGCATGTCACAACTTCACCACTGAGTGAGGCTGCTGCTGATCTGTTGAGAATGAACTGCTTCAGGAGGCAGAGGGAAGGTTCACAGGCTTGGAAGATGCTGGCCAAAGAGAAATAGGACTAAACAGGGGACAGGGAAGCTGTTGTGCTTGGGAATAGTGTAGCAGGGATTCATTAAGGGTTCAAGACACTTGAAAGATACTGAAGAGAAAATCCCATCAAAATAAAAGCCATTCAGAAACACCACCCACAGGCACAATACAAGGACCTATCTTAGTATTCCCCAAATACTTGGAACACCAACTTCTGCTTCTGTGAGACCATGTGCAGTTCTCTTCACCTCTTCATGACTCAATTTCCCCACCTATCAAATGAAAGGATTGTGCTCTATCATCTTTTAGGACAGATAGTAAGAAAGTAGCTAACCTGGGAAAGAGGACATCTGTACAACTCCAGAGATTATTTAGTACCCTTTAGGGACTATAGCAGAAAGAGAAGATAAATGAAAAATATCAGTGGAGGTTCCAGTATCATGGCAAGCACCCACATAATATCAGTGCATCCCTGCTTTGATATGATTTATATAATGTGTTCCAGTGTAAGATTGCAATTGGAAAGGAAAAGTGGTTCCATGAATTTAGAAACACTTTAAACTTTCTAACTTCTAGCTCTGAGTCTGGAAAAGCAAGCATTTAGTGTTTGTAGCTTCTGTAATGGTGACAGAATAGAGAAGAGAATTGGATATTGAGTTAGCCCAACAGCATTTGGTATAATTAATTTTTGCTCTAAATCTAATTAATTTTTTTACAGCTTATAAAGGTGTAATTGATGTACGATTAACTACACATATTTAAAGTGTATAATTTGGTAAATTCTGACACATGTACATATTCATGAAGTCATTGCAATAATTTAGGTAACGAACCTATCACTCTCAAAAGGTTCTTCATGCCCTTGTGCAGTATGTCTCTTTCCACCACTATCTCCAAGCAACCACCAATCTATGCTCTGTTACTATAGATTAGTTGGCAATTTTTAGAGTTTTACATAAGTTGAATTATACACCAGTCGTTGCCAAAAGGAAGGGGGATGGAAAGATAGGTAAAATGGTGAAGGGAATTAAGCAGTATAAACTTCCAGTTATAAAATAAATGAGTTATGGGGACAAAAAGTACAGCATAAGGAATATAGTCGATAATATTGGAATATACTTATTGTGGTGAACATTCTGTAATGTATATAATTGTTGAATTCCTATATTGTATACCTGAAACTAATTTAATATGTCAACTATATTTTAATTAAAATTTTTAAAATAAATAAATAACAGTCATGCAGTATGTGTTCTTTTTGTCTAGAGATTCTTCCACTCATCATAATTATTTCAAGATTCAAAATAGGGGTGCCTGGGTGGCTGAGTTTGTTGAGTGTCTGACTCTTGATTTCTGCTCAGATCATGATCTCACGTTCATGGGATCAAGCCCTACCTCGGGCTCTGTGCTGACAGCATGGAGCCTGCTTGGGATTCTTTCTCTCCCTCTGCCCCTTCCCTGCTCGCTCTCTCTCTCTCTCTCTCTCTCTCAAAATAAATAAATAAACATTAAAAAAATAAAGTGTGTGTAAATATATTGTTACTTTTTACTGCCAAGTAGTATTCCATTGTATGGATATAATAACACAGTTTGCTTATTCTTTCACTTGTTAATGGATATTTTGGTTGTTTTCAATTTTAGATTTATAAATAAAGCTGTTATGAACAGTTATGTATAAGTCATTTACAAGTACTTTTTTTTTTAAATTTTT
Organism: Prionailurus viverrinus; assembly: GCF_022837055.1. Classification (NCBI taxonomy): domain Eukaryota; kingdom Metazoa; phylum Chordata; class Mammalia; order Carnivora; family Felidae; genus Prionailurus; species Prionailurus viverrinus. Next base: position 804,835 of record NW_025927617.1, read on the forward strand.
TTTCAACGTTTTTATTTTATTTTTGGGACAGAGAGAGACAGAGCATGAACAGGGGAGGGGCAGAGAGAGAGGGGGACACAGAATCGGAAACAGGCTCCAGGCTCCGAGCCATCAGCCCAGAGCCTGACGCGGGGCTCGAACTCACAGACCGCGAGATCGTGACCTGGCTGAAGTCGGACGCTTAACCGACTGCGCCACCCAGGCGCCCCATTACTTTTTAATTTAATTGATGACTTTCATTTTCAGAATATTTTTTTAAGAAACTGACTTGGCAAATGTTGCATTTGTGTTTCTCTTTTGTACTCAAGGTTATTTTTGGCATTTTTGTTGTTGTTGATGTTTTACATCCTTTTGATATTATTACACATTGTTGACCCTACAGTAACACTTCCCCAAGCATAGGGAATGGGTGTCTGAAAACCCACACAGGGAGAATTTCAGTTGAAAACTTAAGACTCTTGTATAAAAAGGTTTCTTGGGGAAAATGAGAGGCAAATCCCTTGTAAATATTTTATATTTAGTAAAACAAACCAATAAATATAACACCAAATAAAGACAGTACTAATTCCTTTTTAAACCCACTGGCCTAGACAAAGCTTAGGGTCTTCACTCATATAGGAAAGACTGGATATCCATGAATGGAACAGGGCACAGGATCCTAAAATAGTGTCAGACCTATTGCTCTGCCATTGAGCCAGAAAATATGGCAACACAGACGACACTGGCCTTCAGGGCTTGGCTGGCACATGGCCAGCAAGCAGCTGTTGTTCAGGAAAGGGGTTTGGAGATGAATTACATGATGTGCATCTGTTAACAAGACAGGATATGAGGTCTATCTCATGTCTTCCTTCCAGGCCTCCCCAAAGAAATGGCCACACTTTTATTTCATCCCTATTTTATTTTAGTTTATATTTCCTTAATAAAATTTAAAATGCACACATGGAACTATTTGGAAACCAACAGTGACTCTCAGGCCCAGAAATAGTGTGACTTAAGGAGATTTCGCCACAGTGTGGGCAGTCTGGAGTGGGGAATCCAAGCACAAAATCTTTGCCCTAGAGTCTGGAGTCCCTTCATATGTCCTTGAGAATGAATTACTGCAAAGAAAGACAAGAGCAAAACCCTTCAGAAAGCATTGACTCATCAGCTGCTGCAACTCCACAGGTTCTTGCTGCCCTTGCCACCCTTCAGATTCTTCCCCTGGGCCTTGATACCACTCAGGTCAGCTTGAACAGTATTTCACTATGCTGGGCTGCCAAGAAGGCTGGGGGTGGAACTCAGCCCATCCTGTAGGTTGGAGTTAGTGTTTCAGCACCAGGGCAGTCCCCACTACCAGACAGGAAAGGGCTGGAGAAAGACCTAGTGAAGAACACACTGCAGTTTTCTTCCTCAGCCAACCCCTATCTTTTAGTGACAATTCCACAGAGACGGGATGCATTGTTCTTGGCTTGCTGCAAGATTCTGGGCAATGAACAAAGCAATCAGGAGGCAGGATAAAGATGAGGAGGGGACTGAAGGGAAGGTAGTGAAAGATATCTGGACCAGGAGCCCCAGAGCTGCCCAGGCGACTGACTGATCTGCTTACAAACATTAGAACTTCCCCTCTCCGGCCCTCCCAGACCCCAGGGAATGTGGACTGCTTTGCTTTCCCAGATCAAGAAGAACATTATGTCCTTATCTTGTGGGAGAGGGCTGGTCAATACCACCTCCAAGGAAAGATGAGAAAGGAACGAAGAGAACCGCAAACTCAGCAAGCAATGCCCTTGAGGGAAACCTAGGAAGAAGAGTACAGGCTCCATCCAGAGCCCCAGGGTTCCAGGAGTCCGGATGGGTGGTGGATGTCGACTCCATACTCTCTCATCAATGTTCATAGCCCTGGTGTTTAGGGCTAGTGTGAACTTTAACTTTCATTATCTTTATGATCTTTCTCTAGACCTGGCTCCTCAAAAGCTATGAAAAAGCTGCTCAGGTGACAGAATTCTTCACCCCTTTCCCTGACTCCCCACTTGTCATTCCTCTCACCTGAATGTGTTTTGTCTGTAGACCCATGCTTATTCTAGGGCTCTCATGCTTTGTGCCTCTTTTTGCCACAAAGAAATTGATCTATTATGCCTATTGAAAACAAAGTTGCCCTTCCCTGAATTACTTTACCAAGCTCCATCCCATCCATAGTTGCTCTTATTGCCAGTTCAATGACTTTAGGGGTACAATAAAACTCTCACCTGGTTAAAGGCATCTTGGAGTTTTGACACTTGTGGTTTGGGTTGAGACCGTGATGTCCCAATCTAAGTTACAGTTGCCATAAGTTTAACATGGTCCAGAAACCCATGGCTTTGTCATAATACTCAGTAATTAGTGATGTGGCCTTAGAGAGGTTTTAGACTTTTTAGCCCTGGTTCTAGTTTTTTGTTTTGTTTTTGTTTTTTTTTTTTTTTTTTGGCCCAATTCTGTCAACCCAGATCACTTTAAGTCCACATAACAAATCAAGCCAGACACTTTCCTGGCAAAACGGATGGATTTCTTTCAATTCAACAAATCTTTCCTAAGTACTTTATTGTGGGGGAACAGGCAATCCTGGAGAGAAGTGGAGTAGAGAAAACAGGGTTCTGGCTAGTACTTAGGAGACCTAGGCTCAAGATCTGACAGAACCAAACTCACTATGTGACGTCAGACAAGTTACTACTATTCCTTGGATCTCTGTTTCCTCATGAGTAAAATTAAATGTTTGGATTCTGTCACCAGTTCCCAAATTTTTTACCCTTTAAAATATTTCCCCTCCTGAGCCATGTATTTATCAAGATTTTGTTTACTAATAAATATATTGATTACATGATAATTCATTTCCTCATGTTATTAGCCTAAGTCATAACTGCCAACCAGAACTTCTGACCAATAAAGATAATGACTGTTATAGCCAAAAAAAACCTTCACAATTTAGTGAGCATGTGCCACATGTCACCTTATCCTGGGTCAATTTAAAATTTCTTTAAGGGTTTGGGATTTATTCAAAGACTTCTCTCTACTCTGTTTTTACTACCTTCTACCACTCTTAGAAGCTGCTGGAGTACATGCTCACTATGCTCCCATCAGCCCTATGGATGCCCCAGGGAATCAACCCCTGCTTCCTTTGCCTGATCCACCCCTACTTACTGTCTCCAAACTTGGACCCTCAGCTTCTGTGACACTGCCATACTAGCCTTCTAAACCATAGCTCTTTTGTGGAGTGGTAAACTTACTTTTCTGGGTTATTTCTCCTCAATTTTAAGGCCTCTATGAAGTACGGATAGGAATCCAGAAACCTCTTAAAGATAAGCACAAAGGACCAAGACAAGGATCCTCACTATAGTTTTACCATGCCTGAACTCCAAGGCCCTTTTGGTCTGACTGGCATCTTCAGTGGACTGTTCAGATTGTTAATGAAGGGTATGCTTCCTAGTGGTTCTTGTCTGAGCCCAAAACAATATGTTCTCCTGAGATTTGAAGACACAGAGAGCACTGGAAAATATGAAGTACATTTTGGATTTGAAAGTGGAAAAAAAAAAGAAAGTGGAATGTTCCTAAGGGGAGATGGGGACAGTTCCCACCTTTCTCAGGCTGAACTAGATCACTATATACCCAGGTAGCTCCCAGCCAGAGATAGAGGTCTAAGGCCCTCTGAGGGTCTATCCCTCTTCTTTGTCTTCCTGCACTCCTCTATCTTTGCCCCTTCTCTGCTCACTCAGCCTTAATTCAATTTAAAGAGAGCTAAGCTGGAAAGTGATAAGGACCCTTAGAGAAATTCTTTTCATAACTCTTCATGATATAGATGGAGAAATGGGGACGCGGAAGAGTAAGGGACTTGATTTAGGCCACATAGCAGATTAGTGGTAGAGCTGGGAACTGGAGTCTAGGGCTAAGGGTGTAAGGGAAGTTTCCAAAACAAAGAGGATATCTTAAATTATGTGGAGGGTGGCATGCAGGAAGGAGGTCAAGACCTATAACCTGGACTTTATGGCCACCTCTAGGGTTGGTTTGTTGTTTACCTGGTAAGCTTCCAGCACAGGAACCAAGGTATCTCTCAGAAACAAAAATGCTACCTCTGAGTAATTATTTTGGAGCTTGAAGACTGTGCACATGTAACTTTTCAAAAATAAAATCCTAGTATAGACAAGACCCTGTGGGAACAAGGCTCAGGGCAAGCCCTCAAGGAGGCATCTCAGACAAGACAATTGAGAAAGTCCCCAGTGATAGCCTTTGCAGGCAACAGTTTGCAAAATCCTAGCTGGTATTCTTGCCTCCTTTCATATATTCTACAGGTTGATTATTGTCAGAGCATGTTCCATAAAATGGAAATCTGATTTTTTCAGTCCCCAGCACAAAACTACTCATGAATCCCCATTAACTTGGTGAGATTAGATCCAAACTCCTGAGTATATCATTCAAGTTCCCAGGTTACTTCCCCAGGCTCATCTTCCACCTAACACCTATCTATACCACCCACACCTGCCTTCTTCATTCACATCATATCATTCATATTTCACACCATATTATTAATATTTTGTTCATGCTTTTTCATTAGCTTAAACTGCCTTTCTTTATTTTGTGATTCTTTGATTATTCTTCATGGATCTACCCAAAGATTATCTTTTGTTCTGTTAAGCTTTTTTTTTAAAATTTTTTTTTAACGTTTATTTATTTTGGGGACAGAGAGAGACAGAGCATGAACGGGGGAGGGGCAGAGAGAGAGGGAGACACAGAATCGGAAACAGGCTCCAGGCTCTGAGCCATCAGCCCAGAGCCTGACGCGGGGCTCGAACTCACGGGCCGCAAGATCGTGACCTGGCTGAAGTCGGAGGCTTAACCGACTGCGCCACCCAGGCGCCCCAAGTTAAGCTTTTAAAAATAACAACTTGAGACAAAATTCATATGCCATATATTCAGCCCACTTAAAGTATAGAATTCAGTGTTTTTTAGTACATTTACAGAATTGTGCAACCATCACCACAATCAATTTTAGAACATTGTTATCTCCCAAAAACAAACTTATGCCCTTTAGCTATTACCCCCCAATTTTCTCATTCCCCCCATTCCAGCCCTAGGCAACACTAATCTACTCTTTGTCCATATGTCTTTACATTTTCTAAAACATTTCATATAAATGTAAAAGATGTGGTCCTTTTTTTACTGGCTTATTTCACTTGGCAAAATGTTTTTTCTTTAAGTTTATTTATTTTAAGAGATAGAGCAAACATGAGTGGGGTAGGGGCAGAGAGAGAGGGAGAGAGAGAGAATCCCAAGCAGGCTCCACACTGTCAGCATGGAGCCTCACACCAGGTCAATCCCATGAACTGTGAGATCATGACTTGAGCCAAAATCAAAGAGTCTGAGCCACCCAGGTGCCCCTGGTAAAATGTTTTTCAGATTTTTCTATGTTGTAGCATTTATTACTTTTTGTGGTAAAATAATATTCCACCGTATGGTTATATCACATTCTGTTTATTCATTCATCAGTTTATGTACATTTGGGTTGTTTCTACTTTTTGGCTATGAACATTTGTATTCCATCTTGTTTTGTTTTGTTTTGCTTTTGTTTTTTGGAGACATATGTTTTCATTTGTCTTGGGTATATACCTAGGAGTACAATTGTTGGATTATATGGTAACTCTATGTTTGACACTTTAAGGAACTGCCAAAATATTTTCCGAAGAAACTGAACCATTTTACATCCCCACCAGCAATGCACGACGATTTCAATTTCTCCACATCCTCACCAACATTTGTTATTTTCTTTTTAAATTATTTTTTACATTCTAAATTTTATTTATATTTTTTATTTTCCTTTTTAACTGTTATTATTATTACTATTACTATTATTATTATTATTATAACCATCCTAGTGGGTGTGAAGTGCCATCTCATTTTGATTTTGATTTGCAGTTCCCTAATGATGTTTGGCATCTTTTCATATGCTTACTGATGTCAGGCATCTTTTCAAATACTTATTGTCCTTTCACATATCTTCTTTGGAGAAATGTTTATTCAAATATTTTGTCTGACTTAAAAAAAGCTATTTTTTGAGCAGTTTTAGGTTCATAGCAAAATTGAGTGGAAGATACAGAAATTTCTCATATTTTTCCTGCTCTACCATATGCATAGCCTCCCCTGCTATGAACATCCCAAAGTGATACATTTCAAGGAACAATCAATGAACCTACACTAACACATTATTATCAGTCAAAGTCCATATTTTACATTAGGTTCACTCTTCATGTTGTACATTCTATGAGCTCTGACAAATATCAAACTCCACTGTTATAATATCCCCCCTTATACAGAATATTTTCACAGCCTTAAAAATCCTCTGTGCTCTCTACCTATTCCTCTCTCCCTCCCTCTGAACCCTGGCGAAACCTGATCATTTTACTGTCTCCACAGTTTTGCCTTTTGCAGAATGTCACATAGTTGGAATTATATGGTATATAGCTATTTCAGATTGGCTTCTTTCACTTAGTAATATGCATTTCACTTAGTAACATGTCTTGATAGCTAAATTCCTTTTTAGTGTTGAATGATATTCCATTATCTGAATGTACAACAGTTTGTCAGTTCACCTGCTACAGGACATCTTGGTTGGTTCCAAGTTTAGGCAATTATGACTAAAGCTGCTATTAAAAATTGTGTGCAGGGGCATCTGGGTGCCTCAGTCGGTTGAGCCTCTGACTTTGGCTCAGGTCATGATTTAACAGTTTGTGGGTTTGAGCCCCGCATCAGGCTCTGTGCTGACTGCTTGCTCAGAGCCTGGAGACTGCTTCAGATTCTGTGTCTCCTTCTCTCTCTGCCCCTCCCCCGCTCACGCTTTGTCTCACTCTGTTTCTCAAAAATAAGTAAATGTAAAATAATTGTGTGCAGATTTTTGTTCAGACATAGATTTTTTGACTCGTGGCTAAATACAAGGAGCTTAATTGGGGGATCATATGGTTAGATGATATAGTTGTGTAGGAAACTGCTAAAATGTCTTCCAAAGTGGCTATACCATTTTGCATTCCAACCAGTAGTGAATGAGAATTCCTAATGCTCCACATCCTCACCAGCATTTGGTGTTGTCAGTGTTTTGGATTTGGGCCATTCTTACAGAAGTGTAGAGGTATTTCATTGTTGTTTTCATTTGCAATTCACTAATGACACACGATGTGGAGCATCTTTCCATATGCTTATTTGCCATCTGTATATCTTCTTTGGTGAGGTGTCCATTAAGATCTTTTGCCCATTTTTAAAGACATGAATAGACACTTCCCCAAGGAAGACATCCGGATGGCCAACAGACACATGAAAAAATGCTCGACTTCACTCATCATCAGGGAAATACAAATCAAAACCACAATGAGATACCACCTCACACCTGTCAGAATGACTAATATTAACAACTCAGGCAACAACAGATGTTGATGAGGATGCAGAGAAAGGGAAACACTTTTGTACTGCTGGTGGGAATGCAAACTGGTACAGCCACTCTGAAAAGTAGTGTAGATGTTCCTCAAAGAGTTAAAAATAGAACTACCCTATAACCCAGCAATTACACTACTAGGTATTTGTCCAAAGGATACAGGAATGCTGATTTGAAGGGACACATGTGCCCCAATGTTTATAGCAGCACTATTAACAATAGCCAAAGTATGGAAAGAGCTCAAATGTCTATTGATGGATGAATGGAAAAAGATGTGGTGTATACACACACACACACACACACACAATGGAGTTTTAATTCAACAATCAAAAAGAATGAAATCTTGCCATTTGCAACTATGTGGATGGAACTAGAGGGTATTATGCAAAGCAAAATTAGTCAGTCAGAGAAAGACAAATATCATATGACTTCACTCATATGAGGACTTTAAGACACAAAACAGATGAACATAAGGGAAGGGAAACAAAAATAATATAAAAACAGGGAGGGGGACAAAAACTCTTAAATACAGAGAACAGAGGATTTCTGGAAAGGTGGGAGGGGAATGTACTAAATGGGTAAGGGGAATTAAGGAATCTACTCCTGGAATCATTGTTGCACCATATGCTAACTAACTTGGATGTAAATTTTAAAAAATAAATAAATAAATAATAAAAGTGTGAAAAAAGATCTTTTGCCCATTTTTTAAATTGGGTTTATTTTCTTATTTTTGATATGTCTTCTACAAATATTTTCTCCCAGTCTGTGACTTGTTTTCTCATTCTTGTGAATGTCTTTTGCAGATTAGAACTTTTTTAATTGTAATAAAGTACAGTTTATCAATTCTTTTATGGATCATAACTAAAAAGCCATTACCATACCTAAGGACATCTAAATTTCCTTCTATGTTATTTTCTAGGAGTTTAAGAGTTTTGCATTTTGCATTTAAGTCTGTGATTAATTTTAAGTTAATTTTTGTGAGGAATGTAAGGTCTGTGTCTAGATTCATCTTTTTTTGCATACGGATGTCCAGCTGTTCTAGCATCATTTGTTAATAAGACTATCTTTGATCCATTGTATTGTCTCTGCTTCTTTGTCAAAGATCAGTTGACTATACTTAGGTGGGCCTATTTCAGGGCTCTGCTGATCAATTTGTATGTTCTTTCACCAATACCATACTGTCTTGATTACTGTAGCTTAATAGTAAGTAAGCTTTGAAGTTGGGTAGTGTCAATCCTCCAACTTTGTTCTTTTCCATCAATATTGCTTTTAAAAGATAAAAAAAATAATTTTATTATTGAATAAGTATTAAACAAGACTATGATGCCTGCATCACAGGCAATTGACTAAGAGACTGAAAAGACAGAAAGAAAAATTGTTCTTTTATATAGCCAAGCAGATACAACCATTATATGCTTTTTCTCAAGATGATAATTAGTCCTCAAATAAGAGGACTTGACAACACCATTTGTGACACAGAGTTCTTCCAAACTTTTCTTGGCAATTGGGGTATACTCTTTCATATTATATTGGCTATTTGGGGTCTTTTGCCTCTCCATATAAACTTCAGAGTCATTTTGTCAATAAACAACAAAACAACTTGCTGGGATTTTAATTGAAACTGTGTTGATCAAGTTGGAAGAATTGACATCTTGACAATATTGAGTGTTCCTATCCATGAACATGGAATATCTCTCCATTTGTATAATTATTTTACTTCTTTCATCAGTTTCATAGTTTTCCTTATATAGCTCTTATACATGTTTTTTAGATTTATACCTAGGTATTGCATTTTGAGTGGTGATAAAGTGAATGAGATTGGGCTTTAATTTCAATTTCATTTGTTAATTTCAGTATATAGGAAAGTGATTGATTTTGTATATTAACTTAGTACCCTGAAACATTGCTCTAATTTGTTATTAATTCCAGGAATTGTTTTTAGGCCACTTTTTTTCATTTTTATTTAAATTACAGTTAGGTAACATACAGTATAATATTAGTTTCAGGTATAGAATTTAGTGATTCATCACTTACATACAACACCTGGTGCTCATCACAGTAAGTGCCCCCTTAATACCCATCACCCATTTAACCCATCCCCATCCGCACCTCCTTCTAGCAACTCTCAGTTTGTCCTCTACATTTAAGAGTCTGTTTTATGGTCTCACTCTCTTTCTCCCCACCCCCATGTTTAACTGTTTTGTTTATTTAATTCTACTTATGAGAAATCATGGTATTTTTCTCTGACTTATTTCACTTAGCATGATACTCTCCATCTCCATCCACATTGTTGCTAATGGGAAGATTTCATTTTTTTTATGGCTGATATATGATATATATCCATTCACCAGTCAATGGACATTTGGGCTCTTTCCATAATTTGGTTATTGTTGGTAATGCTGCTAAAACATAAGGGTACATGTATCCCTTCGAATCTGTTTTTTTTTTTTTTATCTTTGGAGTAAATATCTAGCAGTGTAATTTCTGGATCATATGGTAGTTCTATTTTTTTTCTTTTTTAACTTTTAGAGGAACCTCCATACTGTTTTCCAAAGTGGCTGCACCAGTTTGTATTCCCACCAACTATGTAAGAGGGTTCCCCTTTCTACACATCCTCACCAACATCTGTTTCCTGAGTTAATTTTAGTCATTCTAACAGGTGTGAGGTGGTATCTCATTAAAGTTTTGATATGTATTTCCCTGATGATGAGTGATATTGAGCATCTTTTCATGTGTCTGTTAGTCATCTGGATGTCTTCTTTGGGAAAGTGTCTATTCATGACTTCTTCCCATTTCTTCACTGGATTATTTATTTTTTGGGTGTTGAGTTTGCTAAGTTCTTTATAGATTTTGGTTACTAACCCCTTATGAGATATGGCATTTGCAAATATCTTCTCCCATTCTGTAGATTGCTTTTTAGTTTTGTTGATTATTTCCTTCACTGTGCAGAACTTTTTACCTTGATGAAGTCCCGATAGTTTTATTTTTCCTTTTGTTTCCCTTGCCTCAGGAGACATATCTAGTAAGGAGTTTCTATGGCCAATGTGAAAGAGGTTATTGCCTGTGTTCTCTTCTAGGATTTTGATGGTTTCCTGTCTCACATTTAGGTATTTCATCAATTTTGAATTTATTTTTGTGTATGGTGCAAGAAAGTGGTTCAGTTTCATTTTTTTGCATGTTGCTGTCTAGTTTTCCCAGCACCATTTGCTGAAGAAACTGTCTTTTTTCTGTTGAATATTCTTTCCTGCCTTGTCGAAGATTGATTGAACATATAGTTGTTGGTTCATTTCTGGGTTTTCTATTCTGTTCCGTTCATCTATATGTCTACATTTGTGTCAGTACCATACTGTGTTGATCACTACATCCTTGTAATAAAATTTGAATTCTGGAATAGTGATGCTTTCCGCTTTGCTTTGCTTTTCAGGATTGCTTTAGCTATTTGGGGTCTTTGGGGGTTCCATAAAAATTTTAGGATTGTTTTTTCTATCTCTGTGAAAAATGCTGGTGGTATTTTGATAGGGATTGCATTAAATGTGTAGATTGCTTTGGGTAGTATAGATATTTTAACAATATTTCTTCTTCCAACCCATGAGCATGGAATGTCTTTCCATTTCTTTGTGTCATCTTCAATTTTTTTTATCAGTGTTCTACAGTTTTCAGAGTACAGGTATTTCACCTCTTTGGCTCAGTTTATTCCTAGGTATCTTATGGTTTTTGCTGCAATTATAAATGGGACTTATTCCTTGGTTTATCTTTATGCTGCTTCATTATTGGTGTATAGAAATGCAACAGATTTCTATACATTGATTCTATGTCCTGAGACTTTACTGAATTCACTTATCAGTTTTAGTAGTTTTTTGGTGGAGTCTTTCAGGTTTTCTATATACAGGGTCATGTCATCTGCAAGTAATGAAAGTTTTACTTCCTTCTTGCTGATTTGGATGAAATTTTTTTGTGTTTTGTTTGTCTGATTGCTATGGCTAGGACTTCCAGTACTATGTTAAATAAGAGTGGTGGGAGTGGACATCCCTGTCTTGTTCCTGACTGTAGAGGAAAAGCTCCCAGTTTTTCCCCATTGAGGATTATGTTAGCTATAGATTTTTCATATATGGCCTTTACTATTTTGAGTTATATTCCTTGTAAACCTGCTTTGTTGTGGCCTAAAAAAAGGTTTATTTATTTTGAGAGAGAGCAGGAGAGCAGCAGAGAGAAAGAGAATCCCAAGCAGGCTCTGCACTGTCAAGTGCAGAGTCCATTGAGGGACTTGATATCATGAAAATGAGATCATGACCTGAGAAAAAAATCAAGAGTCAGATGGATGTTCAATTGATTGAGCCACCCAGGTGCCCTGTGGATTTTTATCATGAATGGATATTGTGCTTTGTCAAATGCTTCTCTGCATCTGTTGAAATGATCACATGTCCTTATTCTTTTATTAATGTGGTATAACACGTTAATTGATTTGTGAATATTTGCAACCCAGGAATAAATCCCACTTCATTGTGGTGAATGAGTTTTTTAATGTATTGTTGGACTCAGTTTGCTAGTATTTTATTGAGAACTTTTGCATCCATGTTCATCAGGGATATTGGCCTGTAGTTCTTTTTTTTAAATTATGTCTTTATCTGGTTCTGATATCAGGGTAATGCTGGCCTCATAAAATAAATTTAGAAGTTTTACTTCCTGTTCTATTTTTTGAATAGTTTGAGAAAAATAGGTATTAAGTCTTCTTTAACTGTTTGGTAGAATTCACCTGAGAAGCTATCTTGACCTGGACTTTTGTATGTTGGGAGATTTTTGATTACCAATTCAATTTCTTTGTAAATTACATGTCCATTCAAGTTTTCTATTTCTTCCTCTTTCAGTTTTGGTAGTTTATGTTTCTAGGAATTTATCCACTTTTTCCAGGTTGTCCAATTTGTTGGCATATAGTTTTTCATAATATTATCTTATAATTGTTTGGGTTTCTGTGGTATTGTTTGTTCTCTCTCTCCCTTCTCGTTTGTGATTTCATTATTTTGGGTCCTTTCTCTTTTCTTTTTGATAAGTCTGGTTAGTGGTTTATCAATTTTATTAATGTTTTTGAAGAACCAGCTCCTGGTTTCTTTGACTTGTTCTATTGTTCTCTTAGTTTCTTTATCATTTATTTCTGCTCTCATATTTATTATTTCCTTCCTTCTGCTGCCTTTAGGTTTCATTTAATGTTATTTTTCTAGCTTCTTTAAGTGTAAGGTTAGATTGTTTATTTGAGACTTTTCTTGGTTCTTGTTGTAGGCCTGTATTGCTCTACACTTCTCTCTTAGGACCACTTTGCTATATCCCAAATGTTTTGGACCATTGTGTTTTCATTTTCATTTGTTTCCATGTATTTTTTTAATTTATTCTTTGATTTCCTGTTTGATCCATTCATTGTGTAGTAGCATGTTGTTTGAACTACATGTATTTGTGGTCTTTCCAAAATTTTCTTGTGGTTTTCTTCTAGTTCCTTAGTGTTGTGGTCAGAAAAGTTGCATAGTATGTCTTCAGTCTTTTTGTATTTGTTGAGGCCTGTTTTGTGACCTAATATGTGATCTTTTCTTGAGAATGTCCCATGTGCACTTGAAAAGAATGTGTATTCTTCTGGTTCTGGATGGAATGTTCTGAATATATCTGTTTACTCCATCTGGTCCAGTATGCCATTCAAAGTCATTTTTTCCTTGTTGATTTTCTATTTAGATGATCTGTCTATTGATGTAAGTGGAATGTCAAAGTTCTCTACCATTATTGCATTATCAATTAGTTCCTTTATGTTTGTCATTGATTGTTTTATATATTTGGGTGTTCCATATTGGGTGCATAAATATTTACAATTGGTAGATCTTCTTTTTGAATTTCTCCTTCATGATTACATAGTGCCCTATTTTTGTCTCTTGTTACAGTCCTTGTTTTAAAGTCTAGTTTGCCTGATATAAGTATTGGTATTCTGGCTTTCTTTTGACATAGTTACAGGATTTTTTTTGTCGATTCTTTCAGATTATCTACATTGACAATCATGTAATCTGAGAACAAAGATAGTTTTATTTCTTCCTTTCCGATCTGTATACCTTTTCTTGTTTTCTCTTATTTCATTAGCTACTACTTCCAGTTTGAGACGGAAAGGAGTGATGAGAAAATATCTCCCTTCCTTGTTCCTAATCTTAGTAAGAAATCCTCTAATTTCTCAGTATTAAGTATTTATGTTAGCTATAGGGTTTCTTTTACATGCTCTTTACCAAGTTGAGGATGTTCCTCTCTATTCATAGTTCACTCAGAGTTTTTATCAAAATGGGTGATGGATTTTGTCAAATGTTTTTTTTCTGTGTGTAGTGATATGCTCTTAAATACAGAGACAGGGAGTTGTTGAAGGGGAGATGGGTGAGAGGATGGGTTGGGTGGATGATGGGCACTGGGGAGGGCACTTTTAGGGATGAGCACTGGATATCATATGTAGGAGATGAGTCACTGGGTTCTCCTGAGGCCAGGACTACACTGTAGGTTAACTAACTTGAATTTAAATTTAAAAAATCATAAGGGAAAAAAATGTTCAGTAGAATTAACTCAACAGGGGGGTGCCTGTGTGCCGAAGTCAAGTATCCAACTCTTGATCTAGGCTCAGGTCATGATCTCACGTTTCATGAGTTCAAGCCCCACATTGGGCTTTGTGCTGATGGTGCAGAGCCTGCTTGGGATTTTCTCTCTCCTTCTTTCTGCCCCTCCCCCGCTTGTGCTCATGCTCTCTCAAAATAAATAAATAAACTTAAAAATTAAAAAAAAAAGATTCAAGAGGGGCAAGCCAGATGTTCAAAGGCAAAGAAACTTCTGGGAATATGGCGGTGTAGGAGAATACTGGGCTCACCACGTCCTGGATCACTTAGATTCCACCCACACCTGCCCAAATAACCCAGAAAATTGCCAGAACACTAGCAGAACGGATTCTCTGGAGCCAAGCATAGACAAGAGGTCCACGGAAGAGGGTAGGAAGGGTGGAGAGGCAGTGGGCAATACATGGCCTGGCAGGAGGGAGCCGGGGCAGAGGGGCAGCCTGCCCGTAAAGCAGAGGCCCCAAGTCTGGCTTGAAAACACGGAGGGGCCGGATGGAGTGTGTTCTTACAGCAAGCGGGACTTAACATCTGGAAGGTTATAAGTTAACAGATTTGCTCAGAGAGTGGGAGGGCTGAAGGACAACGGGAGGGAGAGTTGTTGAGCCCCGATGACAGAGCTCAGGTTGGCGGGGAACAAAGGCGCTCGCCAGTACCATCTCCCTTGCCCATCCCCCAGCCGAAACCACAAAGGGAACCAGTTCCTGTCAGGGAACTTGCTTGCACCGCTCAAACACCCAAAGCTGTGCTTCTGCGGATCCATCCCTCCAGTGGGTTTGACTCCCTCCTGGTGCTGCAGGGCCCCTCCCCAAGCGGATCTCCGAAGAAAAAGTGAGCTGAGCCTGCCCCTCCCGCCCCTGTGCACCTTGCCGATCCACCCCAGCTAATATGAGAGATCCCCAGCACCACAAGCCTGGCAGTGTGCAAGTACCCAGAAGGGCCACGCTGACCCACAGTGAATCCCGCCCCTAGGAGAGGGGAAGAGAAGGTACACACCAGTCTGACTGTGGCCCCAGCGGTGGGCTGGGGGCAGACATCAGGTCTGAATGCGGCCCCGCCCACCAACGCAAGTTATTCAAGACAGCATAGGGAAAGTGCCCTGCAGCTCCACACCACTCCAGGGACTATCCAAAATGAGGAAACAAAAAGAATTCCCCTCAAAAAAACCTCCAGGAAATAACGACAGCTAATGAACTGATCAAAAATGATTTAAACAATATAACAAAAAGTGAATTTAGAATAATAGTCATAAAATTAATCGCTGGGCTTGAAAACAGTATAAAGGACAGCAGAGAATCTATTGCTACTGAGATCCAGGGACTAAGGAACAGCCAGGAGGAGCTAAAAAATGCTATTAATGAACTGAAAATAAAATGGAGATGACCACAGCTGGGATTGAAGCAGCAGAGAGAATAGGTGAACTAGAAGACAAAATTATGGAAATGGAAAAAGAAGAAGCTGAGAAAAAGAGAGATAAAAAATCCAGAAGTATGAGGGGAAAATGAGAGAACTAAGTGATGCACTAAAGAGAAATAATCTACGCATAATTGGTATTCCAGAGGAAGAAGAAAGAGGGAAAGGTGCTGAAGGTGTACTTGAAGAAATAATAGCTGACAACTTCCCTTATCTGGGGAAGGAAAAAGGCATTGAAATCCAAGAGGCACAGAGAACTCCCTTCAGACGTAACTCAAATCGATCTTCTGCATGACATATCATAGTGAAACGGGCAAAATACAAGGATAAAGAGAAAATTCTGAAAGCAGCTAGGGATAAACGTGATCTAACATATAAAGGGAGACCGATGAGACTCATGACGGATCTCTCTACTGAAACTTGGCAAGAAAGGAATGGCAGGCAAGAAAGGAATGACAGGAAATCTTCAATGTGATGAACAGAAAAAATATGCAGCCGAGAATCCTCTATCCAGCAAATCTGTCATTTAGAATAGAAGGAGAGATAAAGGTCTTCCCAAACAAACAAAAACTGAAGAAATTCAACACCACTAAACCAGCCGACAAGAGATCCTAAGGGGGATCCTGTGAGACAAAGTACCAGGGACATTGCTACAAGCATGAAACCTACGGACATCACAATGACTCTAAACCCATATCTTTCTATAATAACACTGAATGTAAATGGACTAAATGTGCCAACCAAAAGACATAGGGTATCAGAATGGATAAAAAAAACAAGACCCATCTATTTGCTGTCTTACAAGAGTCTCATTTTAGACCTGAGGACACCTTCAGATTGAAAGTGAGGGGATGGAGAACTATTTATCATGCTACTGGAAGTCAAAAGAAAGCTGGAGTAGCCATCCTTATAACAGACAAACTAGACTTTAAATTAAAGGCTGTAGCAAGAGATAAAGAAGGGCATTATATAATAATTACAGAGTCTATCCATCAAGAAGAACTAACAATTATAAATGTTTATGCACCAAATAGAGGAGCCCCCAAATATATAAAACAATTACACACAAACATATGACAAGAATGTGCTAATTGCAGGGGACTTTAATACCCCACGTACAACAATGGATAGATCATCTAGACACATGGTCAGTAAAGAAACAAGGGCCCTGAATGATACATTGGATCAGATGGACTTGACAGATGTATTTAGAACTCTGCATCCCAAAGCAACAGAATATACTTTCTTCTCGAGTGCACATGGAACATTCTCCAAGATAAATCACATACTGGGTCACAAAACAGCCCTTCATAAGTATACAAGAATTGAGATCATACCATGCATGTTTTCGGACCACAATGCTATGAAGCTTGAAATCAACAACAGGAAAAAGTCTGGAAATCCTCCAAAAGCATAGAGGTTAAAGAACACCCTACTGAAGAATGAGTGGGTCAACCAGGAAATTAGAGAAGAAATTGAAAAATATATGGAAACAAACGAAAATGAGAATACAACAATGCAAACGCTTTGGGATGCAGCGAAGGCAGTCCTGAGACGAAAATACATTGCAATCCAGGCCTATCTCAAGAAACAAGAAAAATCCCAAATACAAAATCTAACAGCACACCTAAAGGAAATAGAAGCATAGCAGCAAAGAGAGCCTAAACCCAGCAGAAGAAGAGAAATAATAAAGATCAGAGCAGAAATAAACAATATAGAATCTAAAAAATCTTTAGAGCGGATCAACGAAACCAAGAGTTGGTTTTTTCAAAAAATAAACAAAATTGACAAACCTCTAGCCAGTCTTCTCAAAAAGAAAAGGGAGATGACCCAAATAGATAAAATCATGAATGAAAATGGAATTATTACAACCAATCCCTCAGAAATACAAGCAATTATCAGGGAATACTAGGAAAAATTATACGCCAACAACCTGGACAACCTGGAAGAATGGACAAATTCCTAAACACCCACACACTTCCAAAACTCAAACTGGAGGAAATATAAAGCTTGAACAGTCCCATAACCAGCAAAGAAATTGAATCAGTTATCTAAAATCTCCCAACAAATAAGAGTCCAGGACCAGGTGGCTTCCCTGGGGAATTCCACCAGACATTTAAAGCAGAGATAATACCTACCCTTCTCAAGCTATTCCAAAAAATAGAAAGGGAAGTAAAACTTCCAGACTCATTCTATGAAGTCAGCATTACTTGGATTCCTAAACCAGACAGAGACCCAGTAAAAAAAGAACTACAGGCCAGTATCCCTGATGAATTTGGATGCAAAAACTCTCAATATATACTACCAAATCAAATTCAACAGCATATAAAAAGAATTATTCACCATGATCAAGTGGGATTCATTCCTGGGATGCAGGGCTGGTTCAACATTGGCAAATCAATCAACGTGATACATCACATTAATAAAAGAAAACATAAGAACCATAAGATCCTGTCAATGGATGCAGAAAAAGCATTTGACAAAATTCAGCACCCTTTCTTAATAAAAACCCTGGAGTACGTCAGGATAGAAGGAACATACTTAAAAATCATAAAAGACATTTATAAAAGCCCACAGCTAATATCAGCATCAATGGGGAAAAACTGAGAGCTTTCCCCCTGAGATCATGAACATGACAGGGATGTCCACTCTCACCGCTGTTGTTTCACATAGTGCTGGAAGTTCTAGCATCAGCAATCAGACAACAAAAGGAAATCAAAGGCATCAAAATTGGCAAAGATGAAATTAAGCTTTCACTTTTTCCAGATGGCATGATATTATAGACGGAAAATCCGATAGACTCCACCAGAAGTCTGCTAGAACTGATACATGAATTCAGCAAAGTTGCAGGATACAAAATCAATATCCAGAAATCAGTTGCATTCTTATACACTAACAATGAAGCAACAGAAAGACAAATAAAGAAACTGATCCCATTCACAATTGCACCAAGAAGCATAAAATACCTAGGAATAAATCTAACCAAAGATGTAAAAGATCTGTATGCTGAAAACTATAGAAAGCTTATGAAGGAAATTGAAGAAGATATAAAGAAATGGGAAAACATTCCGTGCTCATGGAGTGGAAGAATAAATATTGTCAAAATGTCAATACTACCCAAAGCTATCTACACATTGAATGCAATCCCAATCAAAATTGCACCAGCATTCTTCTTGAAACTAGAGCAAGCAATCCTAAAATTCATATGGAACCACAAAAGGCCCTGAATAGCCAAAGTAATTTTGAAGAAGAAGACCAAAGCAGGAGGCATCACAATCCCAGACTTTAGCCTCTACTACAAAGCTGTCATCATCAAGACAGCATGGTATTGGCACAAAAACAGACACATAGACCAATGGAATAGAATAGAAACCCCAGAACTAGACCCACAAAAGTATGGCCAACTTATCATTGACAAAGCAGGAAAGAATATCCAATGGAAAAAAGACAGTCTCTTTAACAAATGGTGCTGGCAGAACTGGACAGCAACATGCAGAAGAATGAAACTAGACCACTTTCTCACACCATTCACAAAAATAAACTCAAAATGGATAAAGGACCTGAATTTGAGACAGGAAACCATCAAAACACTAGAGAAGAAAGCAGGAAAAGACCTCTTTGACCTCAGCCGCAGCAATTTCTTACTTGACACATCCCCAAAGACAAGGGAATCAAAAGCAAAAATGAACTATTGGGACCTCATGAGGATAAGAAGCTTCTGCACAGCAAAGCAAATCAACAAAAGTAAAAGGCAACCAACGGAATGGGAAAAGATGTTTGCAAATGACATATCGGACAAAGGGCTAGTATCCAAAATCTATAAAGAGCTCACCAAACTCCACACCCAAAAAGCAAATAATCCAGTGAAGAAATTGGCAGAAAACATGAACAGACACTTCTCTAAAGAAGACATCCGGATGGCCAACAGGCACATGAAAAGATGCTCCACGTCGCTCCTCATCAGGGAAATACAAATCAAAACCACACTCAGCTATCACCTCACGCCAGTCAGAGTGGCCAAAATGAACAAATCAGGAGACTATAGATGCTGGAGAGGATGTGGAGAAACAGGAACCCTCTTGCACTGTTGGTGGGAATGCAAATTGGTGTAGCCGCTCTGGAAAACAGTGTGGAGGTTCCTCAAAAAATTAAAAATAGACCTACCCTATGACCCAGCAGTAGCACTGCTAGGAATTTACCCAAGGGATACAGGAGTACTGATGCATAGGGGCACTTGTACCCCAATGTTTATAGCAGCACTCTCAACAATAGCCAAATTATGGAAAGAGCCTTAATGTCCATCAACTGATGAATGGATAAAGAAATTGTGGTTTATATACACAATGGAATACTATGTGGCAATGAGAAAGGATGAAATATGGCCTTTTGTAGCAACGTGGATGGAACAGGAGAGTGTGATGCTAAGTGAAATAAGCCATACAGAGAAAGACAGATACCATATGGTTTCACTCTTATGTGGATCCTGAGAAACTTAACAGAAACCCATGGGGGAGGGGAAGGAAAAAAAAAAGAGGTTAGAGTGGGAGAGAGCCAAAGCATAAGAGACTCTTAAAAACTGAAAACAAACTGAGGGTTGATAGGGAGTGGGAGGGAGGGTAGGGTAGGTGATGGGCATTGTAGAGGGCATCTTTTGGGATGAGCACTGGGTGTTGTATGGAAACCAATTTGACAATAAATTTCATATATTAAAAATTTTTAAAAAAAGATTAAACACATCACTAAAGGGATTTGTTTTGTTTTGTTTTGTTTTTGAGAAGGGGAAGAGTGTTTTAATTACTAATTAAATTTCTTGCTTTATCTCTATTCAGTTTTTTTGTTTCTTCTTGCATCTATTTTGTTAGTTCATGGTTTTGTAGAAATTTGTCCATTTTATGTAAATTTAGTTGTTCATAGTATTCTCTTTCTCTCCTTTTATTTCTGTAAATTTGTATATATCCCATACTTATTCTTAATTTTACTAATTTGAATCTTTCTTTCCTTCTTTCTTTGTTTCTTTGTTTCTTTTTTTTTTTTTTTGGTCAATCTAGTTAAAGGCTGTCAGTTTTGTAAATCTTTTTAAAAAACCAACTTATGGTTTTATTGTCTCCATTGTTTTTTATTGTCTATTTTATTAATATATCTTTTAGTCTTAATTATTGCCCTTCTACTTACTTTGGGTTTAGTTTGATCTTCTATTTCTAATTTTTTAGCTGGAAAGTTAGGTTAGTGACTTGGAATCTTTATTTTTAATTTTTTATTGAGATAAAACTCACATACAATTTTTCCCATATATTTTTAATGTTTTCCAACCATTACCATTATCTAATTCCATAACATTTTTATTACCCCAAAAATATTGTATTTAGTAGCAGTCTCTCCCCTAGCTCCCCATCCCCCTGCCTCTGATGAAGAATAATCTACTTTCTGTCTCTATGGATCGTGGACATTTCATAGAAAAATTTTTGGCTGACAGTTTTTTTTCCTTTAACCACTTTGAATATGTCAACCCCCTGCCTTCCACCCTCTATTCTTTTTAGTAAAGGTCAGCCATTAATCATATTGAAGTTTTCTTGTCCATGCTGAGTCTTTTTTTTCTCTTGCTGCATTCAAGATTTCCATTTGTTTTTGGCATTCTACATTTTGACTGTGGTGTGTCTGGGGTGTCTCTCCTTGTTTTTTCCTACTTGTTTTTGTAGGGTTTTTGGATGTGTAGAATAATGTTTTATTCAAATTTGAGGAACTTTCATTATTTTTTTCTGTCCCTCCCTTTCTTCTCTTCCTGGAATCTCCATTGCATGTTTATTGGTGTTTTTCATGGTGTCCCATATTTCTCTGAGGCTTTGTTCATTTTTCTTCATTCTATGTTATCAATCTTTTTTCAATTTGAATAATATGTATTGATATACCTTTAAGTTTGTTGATTTTTTTCTTCTGCTGCCCCAAATTACATTGAGCTCCTTTTTACATTTTTTAATTCACTTATTGTACTTTTCAATTCTAAAATTTCCATTTAGTTTTTTTAATTGGTTTTTCTTTATTGATATTCTCTATGTGATGAGACATTGTCATTATGCATTGTTTTAATTCTTTAAGCATGATTTCCTTTAGTTCTTTGAACATATTTGTACTAGCTGCTTTTCTTCTAATACCAACATCTGGCCTCCTCAAGACAGTTTCTATTGCCTGCTTTCCCCCCCTGTTTATGGATTATACTTTCCTGTTTTTTGCATGTTTCATAATTTTTTGTTGAAAGCTGGACATATTTCAGGTAATATATTGTAACAATTCTGGATACTGTTACTGACTTTTCTGAGCTTGTTTGATGAAGTATATTCCTTGAAGTATATAGCCTTTATGTTGTTCCTCAGAAGTTACAGCCTTGGACATATACACAGCATCACCACCAACTGTGGTTTTATCTGACCCTTGCGTTCTTTCACTGAGATCCCCATCTAGCTTCTGGCTAATCTGTCTCCAGTGGTATCACTCCCAGCTATTAGCCTCCATTAATTGTTACTTAATTCCACTATTGTGTTTTTAATGATGCCTGTGGGCACAAATTGTTCCACAACCTGTTCCAATTAACTTTGTACTCCATTGCCAGGGTAGAGTGTTATCAGTCTTTGAGGTTTGCTTAAACCCTAGAATAGTACTTCTTATTTCTTTCCGTGGGTTTTTTCTGTTAAATTTCTAGCTGGTCTACCACTCTTGAGTTGCTCCTAGAATCATAGAGAACTTCATTGTTTCTGACAGTACCTTCAGAGAAGAACTTTTCCACTTTCTTTTCCAAATAATTTAGTCCATTTAGGGAGAACTAAAGTGTTCTCCATTCTTTATTCTGCCTTTCCTCTGGGAAGAATTTCTGCTTCACTGCACTTAACCTGGAAGTGGGGATAGCAACCAACATTTTCCAGAGTGGCACCCCTACTCTGTGAATAGGGTGGTAGAAACAATAATAGCTACTGCATTTCTCATCTTGTTTTAACCTAGCATGGAAGCTGCACCTTATGAGGGAGCTGAGGCAGAGAGGTAAACAGTGACACAATATTCTTGGCCAACCACACTAGGAGAAGTTGGGTGGTAGAAAAGTCTTTCCAGTCCTCTTGGCCCCACCAGTCTGGAACAAAGCTTTTACAACACAGAACAAGAGGGTAGGGATGAGCTTCTAGCACCTTAACTTACCATGATTCAATGGTAGTTCAAAATTAGAAGATTGAGTTCCCTGTCACACAGAATAGAGCTTCTATCACACTGAGCTGGAAGTGGACAGGGATGGGATGGGAACAAGTCATGGTGAAATGCCGTAGACTCTTCCTGTTCTTACCAAGGTTTATTAGATTCTTGAAAAAATACTGCTTCATTATCTCTATGACATTAGGGCAACTTCTAATAAATATAATACTTTTTCACCAATTATGGTTCCTGCATTAGAAAATAGGTTTACAGAGCTGGTTGCATCCCCATTCCAAAATTGGAAATCTCTCTGTTAGGTTTATAAATACTCCCCACAATGACTTATTTCCCTCTATTCTAAGACTGCCCCAGGCCAGGAGGTCTCCACTTGAGCAGGGCACTGCAAAAAGCCTGGAATCTGGGGCAGAAATTGGATCCAGGACCTCTGTAAATTTGTCTACCCTAATGGCCTACCCTTTAAGGAGGCTAACGATCAGGCTGAGGGGGAGGACCAGAGGGCACCAGTCATGGTAAGGCTTCCACCAACGCTGTCTCCCAAGAAGTGGCAAGAGGTGGGGGTGCAAGGCTCACAAAAGAGAGACACTACAGGTCCCTATAGCAAGGCAGATTGGACTAGCTCCCTTAGCCCTTGAGGGAAAGAGCCACAGTGAGACTGACTTGGGCTACAAAGGGACAAGGCACTTTCTAAGGGTAAAGTACAGAAAGGGCTTCCCCAGGAAGAAGTAAGCTCCCTGTCATCCTGAGGTTATTATCTAAGCAGAGAGCAGAGGGCCACATGCAGAGGAGCCTCTGGCAATCAGCAAGGGGTTGGACCCCAGGACCCTTGAGGGTCCATGGACCCTAAAATGCTCCATCTTTGAAGGACAAACCCTGCCCAGTCCTGTCTGGCCCAGTCAGGTGGTTCAGAAGCACCCCAGGGACTGCAGCCCTTTCCTGAAGTTTCAAAAAAGGAGCAGCATTAGCATTCAGTAGTGCTCTAAGCGGCATTTTAATTGCCAGTCTCACTGTCTGCCTTTTAGTTTTTACAGTGAGTACCTGGTGCAGACTCCTCTCCTTATTCCTCCCACCCTCTGTCTCCCTAGGGATCAGCTAAGAGTCGCACCTCACCTTTCTTTCACCCACTACCCACATCCCCCATCAAAGCCTGGAGGCTGGAATGAGCTTCTCCAGGGCATCTGCATTGCACTTTCTCTCCCTCCCCCTGCCAGTGAGCTCAGAAAATTGGTTTTAATCCACCAGGCTCCAGTTGCTTAGCAACAGAAAGGCCTGCTCCTAGCAACCAGAAGCCACAAAGATGCTGCAGAAAGAGGGGGTTGTCTGGGCCCTGCTCTCGCTCAGCTCCTGACTGCTGGCCTCCCTGATGTTTTTCTCATCGAGTACACACACCCTTCCTTTCTCAGATGCCAGGTCTTGAAAGCCTGATCTCTGGGGAAGATGCCTTGATTTCAACCCCCACCCATTCTTCCTTCCTGGAGCCTCTCTGAATCTTACCTCCAAGACCAGCAGGAGCTCATGATCACAGCAGGGTGGCTCTAGGCAGTGCCCTCACCTTCCAGTGACCAGTGACAGAGATCACTGGCTGTATAGGCTCCTCCAGTCTGACTGGTGGGTGGGCCAGGCTCCTTTAACTCTGGGTGAGAGCAATTCCTGCCCTGGATGTAGGGGACTGTGCATTATAATCCCAGTCCACCTGAGCCTGAAGGGAGGCAAGGGATAAATCCCCACTTCTACAGGTCAAAAAACTGAGAGTCAGATGGGCTCAGACCCACACAACATTTCAGTGACAGCTGGGTCTGAACCCAACACAGTCAGCATCCATGACACTGCCAGGCCACTGTGCAGTTCCAAAGGCTTCTGCTTCCACTCCCCAAAAGACAGTGAGCACGGGGTTCTGCACCACAAAGAAGAAGCCTTCTGCCCTCCTGCGTTTTGGCATGGCCCCAGCTCCGGGTGATCATTGGTGCAGACTTCACATTTGATGAGCTGTTTTCCTATATATTTTTTTTAACTTAATAAGAGTCCAGGAGTGTCCCCCAGGAGAGGCTGGATCAGAATTCTGACTCTATGAATGGGGGCTGCTGGTATCTTAATCTCAGATCTCACTGGATTTCACAGGAGGTGCACGTGGGTGCATTCCTCCACCTCTTCTGTAGGGCCTCGAGCTCTGACAACAGGGCTGCCCCCTAGAAATAAACCATGGAAAGTGGGGGCTGTGGAAAACTGACATCTAACAAGCGACCCCATCCCCATCTCTCACCCTGAGTCAGGCCCCTAGGCAGGGACAAGCCTTTCCCTGGGCAACTTCTCTCTACCCTTCCCCCCACTCCCAGCTTCTTGCTTCTCCCTCCCTTTCCTCCTTTCTCCTTCCCAAGACAAGGGCTTCTGGCTTCCATTGCCTGGCAACCAAAAGACTGCCACAGGCTGGGAAGAGCAGCACAGATGCTGCCTAATGAGGGGGATGAAATGAGGGGCAAAATCTCTGTCTCCAGTCATAAGCCTCTGCCAGCAATGCTGCTGGTGCTCACAAATTACACATTTTCTTAAACTTTCAATCACTATGCTCTATGATGAAAAGCCTTTCAAAATCAGACAAATAACCCACATATGGATAAATACCTCCTTGATCCACCCTTCTCTATTTCATATTTATAACCTCTTGTTATGGAAAATTTCAAGCCCACACACAAAGTAGGATGGCATAATAAGCCCTCCTGTGCACACCGCCCAGCATCAGCAATTATTAACTCCAGGTCAGATACCACATCATTGTATCTGCAAGTATTCAGTATGTGGCTCTGGCTCTGGAACATTAGAATTATCACTTTAACATAACTAAAAAGTTTTTTATTTTATTTATTTTATTTTTTTATGAAATTTATTGTCAAATTGGTTTCCATACAACACCCAGTGCTCATCCCAACAGGTGCCCTCCTCAATACCCATCACCCACCCCCCATCAACCCTCAGTTTGTTTTCAGTTTTTAAAAGTCTCTTATGTTTTGGCTCCCTCCCTCTCTAACTTTTTTTTCCCTTCCCCTCCCCCATGGTCTTCCGTCAACTTTCTCAGGATCCACATAAGAGTGAAAACACATGGTATCTCTCTTGCTCTGTACGACTTATTTCACTTAGCATAACACTCTCCAGTTCCATCCATGTTGCTACAAAGGGCCATATTTCATTTTTTCTCATTGCCAAGTAGTATTCCATTGTGTATATAAACCACAACTTCTTTATCCATTCATCAGTTGATGGAAATGTAGGCTCTTTCCATACTTGGGCTATTGTTGAAAGTGCTGCTATAAACATTGGGTACATGTGCCCCTATGCACCAGCACTCCTGTATCCCTTGGGTAAATTCCTAGCAGTGTTATTGCTGGGCCAATCTTTTGAGGAACCTCCACACTGTTTTGCAGAGTGGCTGCACCAGTCTGCATTCCCACCAACAGTGCAAGAGGGTTCCCATTTCTCCACATCCGCGCCAGCATCTATAGTCTCCTGATTTGTTCATTTTAGCTACTCTGACTGGTGTGAGGTGATATCTCAGTATGGTTTTGATTTGTATTTCCCTGATAAGCAGTGACGTTGAGCATCTTGTCATGTGCCTATTGGCCATCTGGATGTCTTCTTTAGAGAAGTGTCTATTCATGTTTTCTGCCCATTTCTTCACTGGATTATTTGTTTTTCGAGTATGGCGTTTGGTGAGTTCTTTATAGATTTTGGATACTAGCCCTTTGTCTGATATGTCATTTGCAAATATCTTTTCCCATTCTGTGGGTTGTCTTTTAGTTTTCTTGATTGTTTCCTTTGCAGTGCAGAAGCTTTTTATCTTCATGAGGTCCCAATAGTTCATTTTTGCTTTTAATTCCCTTGTCTTTGGGGATGTGTCAAGTAAGAAATTGCTGCGACTGAAGTCAGAGAAGTTTTTTTCCTGCTGTCTCCTCTAGACTTTTGATGGTTTCCTGTGTCACATTCAGGTCCTTTATCCATTTTGAGTTTACTTTTGTGAATGGTGTCAGAAAGTGGTTTAGTTTCATTCTTCTGCATGTTGCTGTCCACTTCTGCCAGCACCATTTGTTAAAGAGACTGTCCTTTTTCATTGGATACTCTTTCCTGCTTTGTCAAAGATTAGTTGGCCATACATTTGTCGGTCAATTCTGGGTTCTCTATTGTATTCCATTGGTCTATGTGTCTGTTTTTGTGCCAATACCATGCTGTCTTGATGAGTGCAGTTTTGTAGTAGAGGCTAAGGTCTGGGATTGTGATGCCTCCCGCTTTGGTGTTCTTCTTCAATATTACTTTGGCTTCAGCATCCTTTCTTAATAAAAACCCTCAAGAAAGCCAGGATAGAAGGAGCATACTTAAACACCATAAAAGCCATTTATGAAAAGCCCACAGCTAACATCATCCTCAATGGGGAAAAACTGAGAGCTTCCCCCTGAGATCAGGAACACGACAGGGATGTCCACTCTCACCGCTGTTGTTTCACATAGGGTTGGAAGTGTTAGCATCAGCAACCAGACAACAAAAGGAAATCAAAGGCATCAAAATTGACAAGATGAAGTCAAGCTGTCACTTTTTGCAGATGGCATGATACTATACATGGAAAACCCGATAGACTCCACCAAAAGTCTGCTAGAACTGATACATGAATTCAGCAAATTCGCAGGGTACAAAATTAGTGTACAGAAATCAGTTGCATTTTTATACACTAATAATGAAGCAACAGAAAGACAAATAAAGAAACTGATCCCATTCACAATTGCAACCAAGAATCATAAAGTACCTAGGAATAAACGTAACCAAAGATATAAAAGATCTGTATGCTGAAAACTATAGAAAGCTTACGAAGGAAATTGAAGAAGATATAAAGAAATGGAAAAGCATTCCATGCTCCTGGATTGGAAGAATAAATATTGTTAAAATGTCAATACTACCCAAGGCAATCTACACATTCAATGCAATCCAAATCAAAATTGCACCAGCATTCTTCTCGAAGCTAGAACAAGCAATCCTAAAATTTGTATGGAACTACAATGTTATTTTAAAGTAATTAACAGTAATTCCATAATATCATCAAATACCCAGTTGGTGTTCAAATTTTAAATGTCTCATCAGTATCATGAAGGGTTGGTCTTTTTTTTTTTTTAACAGTTTATTTGGGTCAGGATCTAAATGAAGTCTACACATTAATTTATGGATTCCACTTCCTGAATATTGTAAGGGAGGGAAAACTTTTCCTCTAGTCTCTTAAGCTCAGTAACTGAGATGTGTAAATTGAGCTGATAAAACACAGACTAACAGGAGGGGAAAACCAGCATTTCCTTAAATGTGCAACCTCCATATACATGGCAGAACTCAGTGATGATAACTCAAAGGAGTGATTGGCATTTGGGGCTTATATACCATCTTAATAGGTGAGGGCTGGGAGAGAAAGGCACTTCCTGGAAAACAAATGCCTTTTTGGAAAGATAAATGGGTTTTCAGGAGAACAAACAGTTGATAGGAAAGTTTGTGATAATGTTTGTCTCTACAGGTGTGAGTGGTCTTTCTGTCTCTTTCAGGGCCACAAAACCCTCCTGGAGAAGAGATTTGAGGTAAATTTTACTCACGGTCTACCTTCCGGGAGTAGATGGCCTGAGAAGGAATTTATAACCACCTCATTTCCCAGAAGTTGCTGCTTTTAGTCAGATAAGGGAAGCTCCAAGAAGGCTTTTTTCCCCCTTGTTATCTGTTTAATTGCATATGTCTTCAGCTTAAACTAATCTTTATAGCAACTCTAGGGTTCCAAGTGGGTGCCCATAATATAGTGACATAACAAGGAATTGAAATTACCCTGGACACCATTGACCCCTGGGCTCTTCATAGACTTCCTGTGAGCTCTACTGTGAGCTGTGTGAGGCATTATTAGTTCCAAATCTTAAGATGAGGAGACTGAGATTCAACGTGATGAAATGAACAGCTCAAGGTCCCCCAGCTAATGAGGCTCTGGGCCAGGCCAGTAACTCATGTCAGGAGTCCAAACTCCTAACTGTGTGAGTCCTGGCAACCATACTCTGCCCACACCACCCCCCCAACCTGTCCTGCCTCCAAATAGGTAAAAGAAGGCTTTAAGAAGGAGTCAGGGAAGACCTCTTCTGACCACCTCTTAGTCCAGGTCCTACCCAACATCTGTGAAAGAGATCCCACCTCTTCTGACTGCCCTGGACCATTTCTTTCCTCCCAAGTATCTGCCTTTGGATGCATGTGCGTCAGTCTCCCACTCACTCAGAGCTCCCTGAGTGCAAGGAACTTGGCTCTGGATATTGGTGACCCGCCCCACCTGAGGCTCACCCAGAGGCATTTGGAAGATGCTCCCCAAATGGAGGGCCTACTCACTGACTGCCTGAGTCAGGGGCCTTCTGGAGGGTGGGTGTGCTGGAAAGACAGTTGAGTCTTCGGGAGGAGAGTTCCTGGACCCCAGGAAGGAGCAACCATCAGACACTGCAGAGTGAAAGCAGTCTCTCGTGTCCTCAGAAGAAGCAAGGAAGTGTCCAGGGAGTAGCCAGACATCCTGAGGACAGGGACCTTTGGCCTCACCCCTCCCTTTTATGGACCATTTACCCTGTGAAGGCATCAGGGAGTCCTCATCTGTGCAGCAAAGACACTCCAGAGAATCGGCTGGGCTGTCTTGTGGTTGAAGGAGCCCTCTCAGCTTGGAGCAATAAAATGTGCTCTGGCTGGAGAGCCCTGATGTCAGGTCTGGGTCTCTGCTCTTTCATTATGCTGCTCAGTGACCCTGGGCAGGCAATTTCCTCCCTGTGGGTCTCAGTTTCCTTATCTATACAATGAAGGGATTGGACCAGATGATCTCTAGGGGCCCACTAGCTTCCACATTTCTCTGACCTCCAGGAAAGGGAGACCCACAACATTTCTTGGTAAATTGTTACTGTTCTTAACTATCTTTACGGTCAGGAGGGTCTTGCTGCCTGTTTCCTACTGCCTTTGAGCTTGTTTTCTCATGCCAAGACCCACGACTGGATAAGCATGTTCATTGTCCCAGAAGTACCTGGGTGGGAAATAGGCATTTTCATGGACTAGAATGCACAACTCAAGTCACAATGGTGGGAGAGTGGGGCTGAAGCCCTGCAGTCCCTGCTCCCAATCCCAGAGGTGATCAGGAGGCAGAAGTGTTCAGACATCATGGAGATGAACAATTGTGACACTGATCAGCTCCTTGCCCTCCATGTAGCCCAACTTCCCCATTTTCCAGACAAGGAAACACGGACTTGTCCAAGGTCACAAAACTAAACTAAAACCAGTTTACAAAACCCATGATCAGGGAGCTCCTAGGTTCTCCTGGGGGAACACACACACACACACACACACACACCCCACAGGAGAAGAGGTCACAAACATTTCTGACTACCAAGTGCCTGAGCTGGGGCTCTAACTTGGCCACCCCACCAGGAGCCACTGAGTCTCCCAGGTACTCTATTTATTCAACAAATAGTGACTAAGTTACTGGGAACTGAACTGTGAACAAGTGGGATGTGGTTCCTGCCCTCTCAGAGTTTGCAACCTAGCTAGGCAAGCAAGTGCTCAAGAGGAGATTCCAACCCAGGGAATTACTCCCAGGCTAAAGGAAGCCAGCAGCTGTGGGAACCCAGTGGAGCCTATCTCAGGGGCTCAGGTGTAGTCCTATGCTACAGGCACTGCCATGGCTGTGCCCATTTCTGGAGGAGTCAGTTCTGGTTGGTTGGGAAGGTAGCTGTGGGAAGCAATTGGTCTCCCTTCTTCAGGTCAGGCAGGCATAGTCAGGATGTGGATGACCCTCAGGAACTTTTTGTTATCTCAGCAAGAACTGGGAAATTTCTGGGGCTTGGAGGAGAGGTGAGGCTCCCCTTCTATAGACAAGGGTTCTTGAAGTATTGGTTGGGATCCTCAAGATCACTGTTGAGTGTTCAGTGGCTCTTCTGAGCAGACATTGCATATGAACTTGGCCCCTTTTTCTTGCTGGTTATGGTGATGTGAAGTGTGGGTTGTGGGGACTCAAAAAGTGTCAGAAGTTAAATTGTTCTGAAAAACAAATTCCCCTACTCATTCAGAGGGTCGTTTTCTTCTTCAAACCTGTGTTTGTGATTTAGCTTCCATTGATCTTGACAATTAATATAAAGGGCACCTGAGCAAGGGCACTGAGCAAGGCTGCCCCTTTTCTCCATCCTTGCTGCTCTTCTCCTATGTGTGTGGCGGGAAGTGACACAGGAAACAAGGGGGCAGGTATGGAAAGTGTCCTGTGGATTCTATATTTACTGATCCCAGTGACATGTAGAGAAGTTTAAGTGACACTTTCAGGGAAAAATATAAGGAAATGTCTTGTTTTAGCTGCCTCGTCATTCCTATTGTTTGGTTTCTGAGTCTATTTGCTTCCAGGCTCTTTGTAAGTGCTGAGCTATTAAGAAGCTGCATGTTTTCTTGGATCATAAATGGAAGGGCCCTCTTGTCCCTTGGGCCTTTCCTACCCAAGACTCTCCATCCATTTGTAAGCGCTCCCTTTTTGCCATTGGCCGTGATGTGGGGCCTGTACCCATGGAAAACAGTGGGTCCCCAGTCCTTTGGGGCCCAGGATGTCACCTTCCTTTTTTCTCCCATGCTGAGTTCCACCCGTGTCAGTCTTTGAATCAGAAAGGAACACAGGTGTGATGATATGTAGCACCTTCTTGCTAAGAGCTGGGATTCAAAGCCTAGAGAACACAGAGTACCTGCCTTTGTCCCAGGAATCAGAAAAGGTGTAAACCTCTATTTCACTTAGTTGTTAGGAATTTAAAGTAGTGCTTACTGCAGACCTGTATTCTGGAATAGAATGCACAATCCTGATGTATCTCTAAGAAACAATTACCAACCTCATTGTAATTCTGAGCCTATCCCTTATGCCTTATGTACTCTGTTTCTCAGACTCACTGAATTTCAGAGAAGGGAAGTCATTTGCTCAAAGCTCCATGGCAATCAACTATAGAACTAAAACTCAGGTTGGGGCCTCTGGGTGTCTCAGTCAGTTGAGTCTGACTCGACTCAGGTCATGATCTAGTGGTCTGTGAGTTCAAGACCTGTGTCAGGCTCTGTGTTGATAGCTCAGAGCCTGGAGCCTGCTTCAGATTCTGTGTCTCCCTCTCTCTCTGTCCCTCCTTTTCTCATTCTCTGTCTCTCTCTCTCTCTCTCTCAAAAACAAAGATTTTAATTAAAAAAAAAAGAACTGAAACTCAAGTTTCTTAATAATAATATAATTTGTTTCTTAATAATTTAAGTTTCTTAACTAATAATAATTAAGTTTCTTAATAATAATATAAATTGAATAACTGGAAGTCCCAGTTTATGAATATTGTTGCATTCTAATTATTAGAAGCAAAAGTCCCTGTGTACTTTGGCATGATTTGGATGATAAATTATGTTCTCCCCCTATCTAAATGCCATTCATTTTAATTTGTATGCATTATTTTATATTATCCTTACAATAAGTTTATTATATGACTACTATTCCTTCATTTTAAAGAGCAAGAAAATTAATTTGAAGGGGTTGTGTTACTTGTCTGAAGGTATATAGAAGGCAAATGATGAAGCTAGGGCTGTGCATTCAATTGTCAAGATTATTGTTTAGTGTCTCCAGACCAAACTCTCACCAGAGAGGCCTGGGGCTATGTACAGAACAAGTGCTTGGTTTCAACTTATGCTTTTTTAAAGATGTATTAACCTGAGCTGGGCAGATAATGCATAGATCAAGCAGCTCAGAGTAGGAGGGGGCAGAGCGATACTATCCCCAGGCCTGGTGGTGAAGAACACTTTTAGTGGCAGCTGATGACAATAGCATGAGTCAGTTGAGTAGGGTTGTTGGCGAGGGTGCAGCTGTAGCCCCTTGAACAAGGAAGGCAAGGAGCAAGAAACCAATGCTGCTATTGTTATCTCTGGTGGGCCCATCTCTGCTTCAGCTCCCTTTGATTTTAGTTCACAGTAGAACTAACTTTGTAAAACTATTTCCCCATAGATAAATGTCACTTCCTAGCCAGAGGGGACTGCTGAGGGGTACTGGAGACACCCACTTCCCACTCTGCCCTGTCATGTTCCCTTTCTGAAGCCTGGCACTGAAGACTACAAAAGTTCATCCTGGACAGAGCCAGTTCTCTCTTTCTAAACCTTAAACTCCAAACCCATAATTAGTCTTTTGTGTACAATATTTATTTCCGAAGGAGTTTGTCTTGGCATGGAGGCCACCTCCTCCAAAAAGCATATGTCTCAACAAACAGCTCCTGCTTTTCTTCACCTTAGTGTTTGCTAGCTTGTTCACTCTGCTCCCACCCTGGCCCTTGGGGAATGCCACCCACAGAGAAGAATGGAATAGGCTGCAGTGGTTGCTTAACAGCCTGGTTTTTACTGGTATCTGCTGCTCCACCAAAACCCACCAGGCAGAGATCCTTAGCCAGAGCTCAGACTGGCACCTGGCCCACTGCATGGAAAGAGCCCCTGGAGTCTTCCATACACTCCAGCCTTGAACCTGAGGGTAAGGCTTCAGCCATTCTCTATGAAGTTTCCCTGAAATCTTGGCCATCCTCCAGGGTGGGAGAGCCCAAGGAACATCTTCACATCCTGTGTCCAGGCACTATCTGAAATGCAGGTACATGCTTGAAATTTTTTAGTCCTTCTCAGTTTTCTCTTCCCCCCTCTCCAGGAAAAGTCCTGTCTCTTTTTAATATCTCAAGTGTTTGTGTACTAGAAAAATAAAATGTGTTTCTATAGGCTCTGGCAGTAACAGATTAGTGACTAGGTGATATACTTTAATTTCTCTGGGCCTCAGTGCATAAAATGAGGATGTTGACTTAGACAAGTACTAATTGTTGTTATTCCAAACTCTTGTGTTATGTGGTTCAAACTTAAGTCTGCTCCCATTGGCAGGTCCCCAGTCCAGACTCTCTCTTACTCTCCCTGATACCAGCCTCCTCAATGGTGGCTTCTAATCCTACGTTCATACCCTTATGAACACAATGACCACAATTATCTAACATTCTAATGGAACCATGTGTGGGCTCTCTAGTACCTAAAGATCCAGGTCCTTTTCCTGACCCTGTCATTCAAAACCCTCCACATTCAAAGTTGGAGAAAGGCTCAGGACACGTCCATTTTGTGAGGATTTCTGGATATTTTAAAATGAAAAAAAAAGTCAAAATATGTGATCAGAAATTGTGGTAATTTTTAAATATTTACCTTTAACAACTAAACATTTTAATACACATCACACAAATAAAATGCAACCATAATTACTGGATTAATAAGGTCTGTATTGGAGACGTTTTCGGATTGAGAGCTCTAGCCTAATGGTTCGTCTGGTCTCTTCCTCCTGATCTCTCTACATCCCACAATGGATCTTGACAATGGGCAATACTAGTTGAGCCAATCCAGAGCTTCCCAAACTTGGCAGGCCCCTTGAATTACCCTAGATAGTCTCCAGGCTGGCATTTGGGATCACTGGACAGGCTCCCTTTACACATGTGTTAGCCTCCTGCTGGGACTGGCTATACCTTTGGCTTTGCATTGCTCCATAGCCACCTCAGTCCTTGGTGTCAGGCCAAATGCTGGCAGGTTATTGGTCAGTATTGGTTTCATTGCTGAAGACCAACCAGGGTAGAAATGCATTTACAACTTGCTCCTCACTCACTTCTGGGATGCTACATAGCCTCTACAAAAAGACACACTATGCCTTCAAGACCTTGACATTACCTTCCTTCTACCTCTACCCAAATTATATGATTTTTCAAACCTCTCTTGTCCTATCCCTGCAGGCCCCCGACCTTTCTTTCAGCCACGCCACTTCTGTGTTAGCTCCCTTTGGCCCTGTCCTGAGGGCTTCACAGACCCAATTTTTAAAAGACAGAGAGTGTACTGGGTTTCTTTTGTCTGATTTTATTTTGACCTACAACTTTCTTTGCTGCCTGTGGGTACATGCATAGGTATTCAAGTGAAACAAGCCCAGACTTGAGATGAGAGTTAAGAACTTCAAGGAATTTCTCTGCTCCTTGTACAGCACAGATCCTGGGGGTAAGCTGTTTGCCTTCTTTGCACCTTGGTTACTTTACCTATAGAACAGGTATCATAAATAATGAAAAATTAAACTCTGTCCTTGCTGGAAGATAGCATATTTATCTGATCTCTGGTGTTCCAAGTGCATGGCGACCACAGCGCCCTTGGAGCATAGTACTAATGGGTGGGAAGTCATGCCAGTGATAGAAATAAGGTAAGGAACACTAGACTAAGGGCCAGAGGCCGAAAGTTAGGCCTCCTTCTGGTACTAGCTTGCTTTGCATCCTAAGGCAAGCCACTCAAGCTCTCTGGCTTTATTTTCTTCCTTTGCAAAATAGGGTATGTATAGCATAGTAGCTAAGAACAAGGGCTTTAAAGTCAGACAGACCTGGGTTGGAGTCCCAGCTATACCACTTACTAGCTGTGTGACCTAATCTAATCACCAAATCCCTCTTGGTTTGTTTACTAACTTGAGGGAATGTAAATGGGACACTAATTCTATTTATTATATTGTTATAAGTATTAAATGAGATAACATAGATAATATACATAAAGAATTTAACATAGTTCCTGTCACATAGTAAATGCTATGTAAGTGTCAGCTGTTACTACAACTACTACCATGAAGAAAAGGAAGACCTGGGGGAGGACATTTGCTGGCCTATCTATCTTACACAGTCACTATGAAGATCAAATGAGATAAGTGCTAGAAAAGGCTTTGGAAGATAAAATGACTCTTAAAATGTGATATGGGATTGAAATTAAAAGATAAAGGTATTGGGACCTTCCCCCTTGCTGCTAAGAGGTTTATCTTGAGTCTATGGGCTCTGGCTTGCTTAGTGCTGGCATGAGTGGCTATGGCCTTCCTTCCCACTGACATATCTTTGCATTCATGATGATTTGCTCCTCCTGACAGATTGAATTAGAAGAGGGGATTTGAAACCTTGACCTCCATCCCTCTGTCACTCTTACTGCAGAGGAACCTATCAGATAAGTAGCCAGTGCCCAGGCCACACCCAGACAGCACTTCAAATTTGCCCTACTAAAGGTCTGGCTCCTAGTTGCCAATGGCCAGCCTTCCTGATGCATTTCAGATTTTGAGGTGTGTTGGAGCCTATGGAGTGCCATGAGGACTAACCACTCTGAACACAAAAACATACTGTTGCATAATGGTCATTCAACAAACCTGGACTAACTAAAAGAGAAGGGTGTCTGTTTGTGGGTGTAGGGTTTCCTTCAGTAGAAGCTTGAGAGGAGTGATTGTCTTCATCTGTATGCATTCCCCAGGACAATATTTAATTTCTACATGCCAAGTCTCTTATATTACCTTATTTAGGGGCGCCTGGGTGGCGCAGTCGGTTAAGCGTCCAACTTCAGCCAGGTCACGATCTCGCGGTCCGTGAGTTCGAGCCCCGCGTCAGGCTCTGGGCTGATGGCTCAGAGCCTGGAGCCTGTTTCCGATTCTGTGTCTCCCTCTCTCTCTGCCCTTCCCCCGTTCATGCTCTGTCTCTCTCTGTCCCAAAAATAAATAAACGTTGAAAAAAAATTTATTACCTTATTTAATCTTCACAAAACAAAGATTTAGTTGGTGCTTTTATGATACCCATTTTCCACACGAGGAAACTGAGGCTTAGAGATCTGATGTAAGTGGCTCTAGGTCAAACAGCAAGAAGATCTTGTTCTTAAACCCATGTCTTTCTGACTGCAGAGCCTACACTTTTAACCTATACATTGTAGAAAGACTAATCCATCCCAGAACCTTCTTGTGGTGGTATAAGTCCCAACCTGATTCCACAATGGCTATGCTGAAGTTTAAGGAAATTTCTTGGTTGCCACCACTGCAATATCCTCTGGCCTGCAGGGACTTTTGATTTCCTTTCTCTGCTCTTTCTTTCATTTCCCCCATCTACAACAGAAAACACTTAACAGGAAGAGTTATCCCTGGAAAAAGCATTTTAGATAGAAAAGTGAGGTCTGCCCATGTTTTCCCAGTCCCTCACTCTACCCTCTTTTCCCTACCTCTGTTCCTCCATTCTGACAAAGAATGCAGGAGTTCTAGGGAGTGTAGTAAGAAGATTCCTATTTAGAGGCAGGAACATAGTCTAATCTCAAGAGTGAGATTTACTCTGGCTTGGACATTTCATGAAGCCATAGCAAGAGGCCCCTAACTGTTAAATCAACATTAATGTTTCTCTAAGCTCTGAGAATGAAATCCTTGATCCTGGCAGCCAGTCTTCCCTGAATTGATTACCTTGTTGTTTGTCCTAGACCAACCACCCAAGGTTTCCTTCCTAATGCTGGACTGCAAGTGTGGGGAGAGCCACTTCTGGAGACAGTGACCACCTGTCTCCTTCGATTGCCTCAAACTTGAGGGCAGTTGAGAACCTTTTTGAGCTAAGAAGGTGGCCAGTTTCAGTCTCAGGACAGGAAGGGGCTCATCACTGCAGCATTTGTTTTATTGTTCTTGTTCTGCAAAGGCCCTGATTCTTCCTGAAAGCAGATCCTAGAAAATTAGCCATCTGACTTCTGCTCTTCCCTGGTGGTTGGACAGATCATTGGAGGCCTGTCAGGCATCATGTTACAGTGGAAGGAATACTAAATACTATATTAGGAGTCCAGGGAAGAAGGTTTTAGTCCTGGCTGAGCAATGGACTTGAGTAGTTTGTATCCTCTCTGAGACTCCATTTCCCCTATCTATGAATCTTTAAAACTTTATCAAGGTATAATTAACATACAATAAACCACACACATTTCAAGTGTATTATTTGATGAGTTTGACATGGACACACTGATGAAACCATCACTGCAATCAAAGTAAAGGACATATCACCCCCAAAAGTTGCCTCTGTCTCTTTATAATTCCTCCCTCCCACCTTACTCCTTGCCCCTCCCCACACCCAGGAAACCAGTTTAGTTTGTATTTTTCAAGAGTTTTACAGAGCTGAAGTCATACAGTATGTATTTTCTGGTAGGCTCTGGCTTCTTTTACTCATTATAATTATTTTGAGATTCACCCATGTTGTTGCATGTATCAATTGCTCATGCTCCTTCCTTCATTACTTCTTCCCTCCCTCCCTCCTTCTCTTCCCTCCTTCCTCACTTTATTCCATTTTATCAAATTGGGGAGGTGGTATTGAATTTTATTAACATGGAAAGGTCTCTGAAACATGAAAAAAATTTTTAAAGCATATTATAAGTGATATGTGCTATATATATTGTCTTTGACAAAACTATAACTATAACTAACTATAACTATATATGTATATATACACATATAAATACTTTTACAAATTTATATATTTAAATATAAAATGCAAAATTTATTTATTGATATATATAAATCCAGATGAATACATACCAAGGTAAAAATACTTGTCTCCAAGTGATTGGAATTGTGGAGATTTTTTTTGCCATACTTTTCTGCATTTTCTAATTTTTCAATTGTGAAAATATATAGCTCTGTTTAAAAATAAGAAAATGCTACTATTTTTTAAACAGCTTTCTTAAAGTATAATTGACATACAATAAACAGCTCATATTTAAAGTATAGACTATAAGTTTTAATATATGCATATATCATGAAGCCATCACCATATTGAAGATAAATGAGCATATTTATCATCCTCAAAAGTTCGCTCGCTATCCATAGGCAACCATTGCTTTTCTTTTTGTCACTACAAGTTAGTTTGCATTTTCTGGAATTTTATATAAATGGAATAAAAAGTGGGTCTTTTTTTAGTTTGGCTTCCTTCATATACCACAATTGTTTGAGATTCATCCAAATTATCGCATATATCAAGAGTTATTTCTTTTTATTGCCAAATACCATTTATTGGTATGGATGTGTTTACTATTTACATATTGAGGGACACTTGGGTTGTTTCTAGTTTTTTACTATTACAAATATAGTTTCTATGAACATTAATGTACACATTTTGATGTGAACAGATGCTTTCATTTCTTTTGAGTTGCTGGGTCATATGTTTAACCATTTGAAGAACTTCCAAACTGTTTTCCAAAGCAATTGCACTATTTTACATTCTGAGCTGCTGTGCACCCGGAGCTAAAAGTTCCAGTTTTTCCAAATCCTTGTCAATAGTTTCCATGGTCAGTTTTGCTTAGTTTTAAATGTTTTATTTTTTTTTCAATATATGAAGTTTATTGTCAAATCGGTTTCCATACAACAACCAGTGCTCATCCCAAAAGGTGCCCTCCTCAAGACCCATCACCCACCATCCCCTCCCTCCCACCCCCCATCAACCCTCAGTTTCTTCTCGGTTTTTAAGAGTCTCTTATGCTTTAGCTCTCTTCCACTCTAACCTCATTTTTTTTTCCTTCCCCTCCCCCATGGGTTTCTGTTAAGTTTCTCAGGATCCACATAAGAGTGAAACGATATGGTATCTGTCTTTCTCTGTATGGCTTATTTCACTTACCATAACACTCTACAGTTCCATTCATGTTGCTACAAAGGGTCATATTTCATTCTTTCTCATTGCCACGTAGTACGCCATTGTGTATATAAACCACAATTTCTTTATCCATTCATCAGTTGATGGACATTTAGGCTCTTTCCACAATTTGGCTATTGTTGAGAGTGCTGCTATAAACATTGGGGTACAAGTGCCCCTATGCATCAATACTCCTGTATCCCTTGGGTAAATTCCTAGCAGTGCTATTGCAGGGTCATAGGGTAGGTCTATTTTTAATTTTCTGAGGAAACTCCACGCTGTTTTCCAGAGTGGCTGCACCAGTTTGCATTCCCACCAACAGTGCAAGAGGGTTCCCGTTTCTCCACATCCTCTCCAGCATCTATAGTCTCCTGATTTGTTCATTTTGGCCACTCTGACTGGCGTGAGGTGATAGCTGAGTGTGGTTTTGATTTGTATTTCCCTGATGACGAATGATGTTCACCATCTTTTCATGTGCCTGTTGGCCATCTGGATGTCTTCTTTAGAGAAGTGTCTATTCATGTTTTCTGCCCATTTCTTCACTGGGTTATTTGTTTTTTGGGTGTGGAGTTTGGTGAGCTCTTTATAGATTTTGGATACTAGCCCTTTGTCTGATATGTCATTTGCAAATATCTTTTCCCATTCCGTTGGTTGCCTTTTAGTTTTGTTGATTGTTTCCTTTGCAGTGCAGAAGCTTTTTATCTTCATAAGGTCCCAGTAGTTCATTTTTGCTTTTAATTCCCTTGCCTTTGGGGATGTGTCAAGTAAGAAATTACGGCTGAGGTCAGAGAGGTCTTTTCCTGCTTTCTCCTCTAAGGTTTTGATGGTTTCCTGTCTCACATTCAGGTCCTTTATCCATTTTGAGTTCACTTTTGTGAATGGTGTGAGAAAGTGGTCTAGTTTCAATCTTCTGCATGTTGCTGTCCAGTTCTGCCAGCACCATTTGTTAAAGAGACTGTCTTTTTTCCATTGGATGTTCTTTCCTGCTTTGTCAAAGATGAGTTGGCCATACGTTTGTGGGTCTAGTTCTGGGGTTTCTATTCTATTCCATTGGTCTATGTGTCTGTTTTTGTGCCAATACCATGCTGTCTTGATGATGACAGCTTTGTAGTAGAAGCTAAAGTCTGGGATTGTGATGCCTCCTGCTTTGGTCTTCTTCAAAATTACTTTGGCTATTCGGGGCCTTTTGTGGTTCCATATGAATTTTAGGATTGCTTGTTCTAGTTTCGAGAAGAATGCTGGTGCAATTTTGATTGGGATTGCATTCAATGTGTAGATAGCTTTGGGTAGTATTGACATTTTGACAATATTGTTCTTCCAAACCATGAGCACGGAATGTTTTTCCATTTTTTTATATCTTCTTCAATTTCCTTCATAAGCTTTCTATAGTTTTCAGCATACAGATATTTTACATCTTTGGTTAGATTTATTCCTAGGTATTTTATGCTTCTTGGTGCAATTGTGAATGGGATCAGTTTCTTTATTTGTCTTTCTGTTGCTTCATTATTAGTGTATAAGAACGCAACTGATTTCTGGACATTGATTTTGTATCCTGCAACTTTGCTGAATTCATGTATCAGTTCTAGCAGACTTTTGGTGGAGTCTATCGGATTTTCCATGTATAATATCATGTCATCTGCAAAAAGTGACAGCTTGACTTCATCTTGTCAATTTTGATGCCTTTGATTTCCTTTTGTTGTCTGATTGCTGATACTAGAACTTCCAACTCTATGTTAAACAACAGCGGTGAGAGTGGGCATACCTGTCGTGTTCCTGATCTCAGGGAAAAAGTCTCAGTTTTTCCCCATTGAGGATGATGTTAGCTGTGGGCTTTTCATAAATGGCTTTTATGATGTGTAAGTATGTTCCTTCTATCCTGACTTTCTCAAGGGTTTTTATTAAGAAAGGGTGCTGAATTTTGTCAAAAGCCTTTTCTGCATCGATTGACAGGATCATATGGTTCTTTTCTTTTCTTTTATTAATGTGATGTATCACGTTGGTTGATTTGTGAATATTGAACCAGCCCTGCATCCCAGGAATGAATCCCACTTGATCATGGTGAATCATTCTTTTTATATGCTGTTGAATTCGATTTGCTAGTATCTTACTGAGAATTTTTCCATCCATATTCATCAGGGATATTGGCCTGTAGTTCTCTTTTTTTTTTACTGGGTCTCTCTGCTTTAGGAATCAAAGTACTACTGGCTTCATAGAATGAGTCGGGAAGTTTTCCTTCCCTTTCTATTTCTTGGAATAGCTTGAGAAGGATAGGTATTATCTCTGCTTTAAACATCTGGTAGAACTCCCTGGGGAAGCCATCTGGTCCTGGACTCTTATTTGTTGGGAGATTTTTGATGACTGATTCAATTTCTTCGCTGGTTATGGGTCTGTTCAAGCTTTCTATTTCCTCCTGATTGAGTTTTGGAAGAGTGTGGGTGTTTAGGAATTTGTCCATTTCTTCCAGGTTGTCCAGTTTGTTGGCATATTGTTTTTCATAGTATTCCCTGATAACTGCTTGTATCTCTGAGGGATTGGTTGTAATAATTTCATTTTCATTCGTGATTTTATCTATTTGGGTCATCTCCCTTTTCTTTTTGAGAAGCCTGGCTAGAGGTTTCTCAATTTTGTTTATTTTTTCAAAAACCAACTCTTGGGGCTCCTGGGTGGCTCAGTCGGTTAGGCGTCTGACTTCGGCTCAGGTCATGATCTTGCGGTTCGTGAGTTCGAGCCCCGCGTCGGGCTCTGTGCTGACAGCTCAGAGCCTGGAGCCTGTTTCAGATTCTGTGTCTCCCTCTCTCTCTCTGACTCTCCCCCGTTCATGCTCTGTCTCTCTCTGTCTCAAAAATAAATAAATGTTAATTTAAAAAAAAAAAAACCAACTCTTAGTTTCATTGATCTGGTCTACAGTTTTTTTTGAATTCTATATTATTTATTTATGCTCTGATCTTTATTATTTCTCTTCTTCTGCTGGATTTAGGCTGTCTTTGCTGTTCTGCTTCTATTTCCTTTAGGTGTGCTGTTAGATTTTGTATTTGGGATTTTTCTTGTTTCTTGTATCTTTCTTGTTTTCTTGTATCTCAAGATATGCCTGGATTGCAATGTATTTTCCTCTCAGGACTGCCTTCGCTGCATCCCAAAGCGTTTGCATTGTTGTATTTTCATTTTCGTTTGTTTCCATATATTTTTCAATTTCTTCTCTAATTGCCTGGTTGACCCATTCATTCTTTAGTAGGGTGTTCTTTAACCGCCATGCTTTTGGAGGTTTTCCAGACTTTTTCCTGTGGTTGATTTCAAGCTTCATAGCATTGTGGTCTGAAAGTATGCATGGTATGATTTCAATTCTTGTATACTTATGAAGGGCTGTTTTGTGACCCATTATGTGATTTATCTTGGAGAATGTTCCATGTGCACTCGAGAAGAAAGTATATTCTGTTGCTTTGGGATGCAGAGTTCTAAATACATCTGTCAAGTCCATCTGATCCAATGTATCATTCAGGGTCCTTGTTTCTTTATTGACCATGTGTCTCGATGATCTATCCATTTCTGTAAGCGGAGTGTTAAAGTCCCCTACAATTACCACATTCTTATCAATAAGGTTTCTTATGTTTGTAATTGTTTTATATATATATATATGTATATATATATATATACATATATATATATTTACATATATATATTTATATATTTGGGGCTCCTGTATTCGGCCCATAGACATTTATAATTTTTAGCCCTTCCTGATGGATAGACCCTGTGATTATTATATAATGCCCTTCTTCATCTCTTGTTCCAGCCTTTAATTTAAAGTCTAGTTTGTCTGATATAAGTATGGCTACTCCAGCTTTCTTTGGACTTCCAGTGGCATGATAAATAGTTCCCCATCCCCTCACTTTCAATCTGAAGGTGTCCTCAGGTCTAAAATGAGTCTCTTGTAGACAGCAAATAGATGGGCCTTGTTTTTTTATCCATTCTGATACCCTATGTCTTTTGGTTGGCACATTTAGTCCATTTACATTCAGTGTTATTATAGAAAGATATGGGTTTAGAGTCATTGTGATGTCCGTAGGTTTCATGCTTGTAGCGATGTCCCTGGTACTTTGTCTCACAGGATCCCCCTTAGGATCTCTTGTAGGGCTGGTTTAGTGGTGACAAATTCCTTCAGTTTTTGTTTGTTTGGGAAGACCTTTATCTTTCCTTCTATTCTAAATGACAGATTTGCTGGATAGAGGATTCTAGGCTGCATATTTTTCCTGTTCATCACATTGAAGATCTCCTGCCATTCCTTTCTGGCCTGCTAAGTTTCAGTAGAGAGATCAGTCACGAGTCTTATAGGTCTCCCTTTATATGTTAGAGCACGTTTATCCCTAGCTGCTTTCAGAATTTTCTCTTTATCCTTGTATTTTGCTAGTTTCAGTATGATATGTTGTGCAGAAGATCGATTCAAGTTACGTCTGAAGGAAGTTCTCTGTGCCTCTTGGATTTCAATGCCTTTTTCCTTCCCCAGATCAGGGAAGTTCTCAGCTATGATTTCTTCAAGTACACCTTCAACACCTTTCCCTCTCTCTTCCTCCTCTGAAATACCATATTTGCATAGATTATTTCTCTTTAGTGCATCACTTAGTTCTCTAATTTTCCCCTCATACTCCTGGATTTTTTTATCTCTCTTTTTGTGAGCTTCTTCTTTTTCCATAATTTTATCTTCTAGTTCACCTATTCTCTCCTCTGCCTCTTCAATCCGAGCTGTAGTTGTCTCTATTTTATTTTGCAACTCGTTGATAGCATTTTTTAGCTCCTCCGGGCTGTTCCTTAGCCCCTTGATCTCTGTAGCAAGAGATTCTCTGCTGTCCTTTATACTGTTTTCAAGCCCAGCGATTAATTTTATGAGTATTACGCTAAATTCACTTTCTGTTATATTGTTTAAATCATTTTTGATCAGTTCGTTAACTGTTGTTATTTCCTGGACGTTTTTCTGACGGGAATTCTTCCGTTTCATCATTTTGGATAGTCCCTGGAGTGGTGTGGGACTGCGGGGCACTTCTGTGCTGTCTTGAATAACTTGTGTTGGTGTGAGGGGCCGCATTCAGACCTGATGTCTGCCCCCAGCCCACCGCTGGGGCCACAGTGAGACTGGTGTGTGCCTTCTCTTCCCCTCTCTTAGGGGCGGGATTCACTGTGGGGTGGCGTGGCCTGTCTGGGCTACTTGCACACTGCCAGGCTTGTGGTGCTGGGGATCTGGCGTATTAGCTGGGGTGGATCAGCAAGGTGCACAGGGGCGCGAGGTGCAGGCTCAGCTTGCTTTTCCTTCGGAGATCCGCTTCGGGAGGGGCCCTGCACACCAGGAGGGAGTCAGATCCACTGGAGGGATGGATCCACAGAAGCACAGCCTTGGGTGTTTGAGAGGTGCAAGCAAGTTCCCTGGCAGGAACTGGTTCCCTTTGGGATTTTGGCTGGGGGATGGGCAAGGGAGATGGTGCTGGCGAGCACCTTTGTTCCCCGCCAAGCTGAGTTCTGTCTTCCCGGGGCCAGCAACTCTCCCTCCCTTTGTCCTCCAGCCTTTCCGCTT
This sequence comes from Prionailurus viverrinus, assembly GCF_022837055.1. Classification (NCBI taxonomy): domain Eukaryota; kingdom Metazoa; phylum Chordata; class Mammalia; order Carnivora; family Felidae; genus Prionailurus; species Prionailurus viverrinus. The sequence continues at coordinate 849,532 of NW_025927617.1, forward strand.
TCCGAGCAGAGCTGTTAGCTTATAAAGTTCCAGATGTCAAGTCCCTCTTGCTGTTGGAATACACTCGGCCGGGCTCCTCCGCTTTTGCAAGCCAGACTCGGGGGCTCTGCTTGGCTGGTTGGCTGCCCCTCTGCCCCAGCTCCCTCCCTCCAGTCCTTGGAGCATGCACTGCCTCTCCACCCTTCCTACCCTCTTCCGCAGGCCTCTCATCTGCGCTTGGCTCCAGAGACTCCGTTCTGCTAGTCTTCTGGCGGTTTTCTGGGTTATTTAGGCAGGTGTAGGTGGAATCTAAGTGATCAGCAGGACGCGTGGTGAGCCCAGTGTCCTCCTATGCCACCATCTTCCCAGGATCCCCCTAATTTTAAATCTTTTAATAGGTGTGTAGTTGTATCACACTGGGCTTTCGTTTGCATTTCCTTAATGACTAATGATGTTGAGCATCTTTTCATGTATTTGTTTACCATCTAAATATCTTCTCTGATGAAGTTTAAGTGCATGTATTTTGTCTGTTTCAGTTGGATTTATTTTCCTATTTTTCAGTTTTGAGAATGCACGCACACACACACGCACACACACACACACACACACACACACACACAGGATATGAGTCCTCCTTTATCCAATATATAATTGGCAGATATTTCCTCTCAGTTTGTAGCTTGTATTTTAATTCTCTTAAAAGTGTATTAAGGAGTAAATTTTTAAATCTTGAAGTAAATTTTATGTACTTTTTTTTAATTCTTTTTTCTTTGTGTTCTACTTAAGAAATCTTTGCCTCACCCAAGCCCATTGTGATTTTCTCCTGTTTTCTAGAAGTTTTATAGTTTTAGTTTCTACATTTAGGTATATACTCCATTTTGAGTTAATTTTAGAATATGGCATGAGGTAGCAGTTCAACTTCACTCTTCTCCATGTGGATATCCAGTTAACACAGCACTATTTGTTGAAAAATATTACTCTTTCTGTATTGAATTTTTGTGATACTTTTGTTGAAAATCAACTAGTCATAGATGTGAGGGCCCATTTCTAGACATTTTTTTTCCATTGATCTATACATTTATATTTATGCCAATACCATAATGTCTTGATTGCTATAACTTTATAGTAAGTCTTGAATTCATGTCACTATATGTCCTCCAACTTTGCTCTTTATTGTCAAAATTATTTTCATAATTCTTTTTTTAAATGTTTATTTATTTTTAGAGAAAGAGAGCAGAGGAGGGGCAGAGAGAGGGGGAGAGAGAATCCCCAGCAGTCTCCGCACCCTCAGTGCAGAGCCCGACGTGGGCCCCATCTGACAAACCATGAAATCATAACCTGAGCCAAAACCAAGAGTCAGATGGTTAACTGACTGAGCCACCCACTCGCCCCTTTCACAATTTTATATCCTTTTCATTTACACATAAATTTGAGAATCAGCTTGCCACATTTTACAAAAATACCTTTCTGGGATTTTGATTGGGATTGCATTGTATCTATGGAACAATTTGGGGAGAATTGATAGCTTAACAATAATGAGCCTTCTGACCCATGAACAAGGTATATCCCTCCATTTATTTAGGTCTTCCTTAATTTCTCTCATCAACACTTTGTAATTTTCAGTGTAGAGGTCTTACACATATTTTTAATCAAATTTATCTTCAAGTATTTTAAATTTCTGATGATATTATAAATGGCACTTTAATTCTACTTTTAATTATTCATTGCTAGTATATAAAAATACAATTGGGGTTTGAATGTTGGCAATGTATCTTGTGAGCTTGTTTAACTCACTTATTAGTTCTAGTAGCTTTTTGTTGTTTTTTAAAAAATGTTTATTTATTTATTTTGAGAGAGAGAGAGCACGTGTGCACATGAGTGGGGGAAAGAGGGAGAGAGAGAAAGAGAGAAAGAGAGAGAGAGAGAAAGAGAGAGAGAGAATCCCAAGGAGGCTCTCTGCAGTGCCAATATAGAGCCTGACATGGGGATCAATCTCACCAAACATGAGATCATGACCTGAGCTGAAATCAAGAGTCAGATGCTTGACTGAGCCTCAGGTGCCCCACCAGTAGCTTTTTTGTAGTCTTTGAAATTTTCTAGATAGATAATTGTGGGAGGTACAGGAGACAAGCATCAAAGGAAAAGACTTCAAAAGGGAAGGGCTGGAGAAGGTGCAAGGACTTAGGACATGTTTACACAGCTGAACACTGCTGTGGCTCATAAGGAATGTCTCTCTTTCTGTCTCCTTATTTCTTATCTGTCTGTCTCTGCCTCCTCCCTCTTGCCCATACCTTCTATCAGGTGAATGACAATCTGAGTCTGTAGGTTCTCGCTAGCCTGCTCAGAGAAAGCTGAGGAAATTGTTTCACTTCATTGTTCCTCTAAGCACTGATGGTTTTGGTTCAAGAACCACCTGTAATATACCTTAGTTGCTAATGTAGACAACTGACTATTGTCCTAAATCAGTGGTTGCCAAATCAGTGGGCCATAGGCCATTAGGTAGAGCCCAGTCACCCATGAAAGACTGGGGCAGTAGTTAGAGGGACTGCACTTTCAGGTGCAGTCTCTCTGGGCCTCATTAAGACTACCTATAATATTAGGAACTGGATTTCTAGATTGTCCGATTCCAAAAATGGAAGTAAGTAAACAATAGCAGCAGAAAGAATAAGGCCAAATGACTTAATAAGGGGGTAATAAGACAACTTATGTTTTCAGTGATTATTTACTTTATAAGTTTTGATACTCAAAAGTAGATAGACCATTAAAGTTGGCATGTGTTTAGGCAAAGTGTGGAAAGTTAAAAATGGGATTTGTTTAGATACTGAATGCTTAGAAAAGAATGTTTTCCAGTATTGCTGTGCCAACCCAGAAAAACACCACCACATTCTAATGAAGAAAAGAATTAAATGCTGGCAGGATAAATGCCAGGATAAATATAAAAATACTTTTGGAATTTTAAAATAAAGCCTTGCTACAAATTTGTAGAATTCTAGACACAATTAATGGATGTTGAGTAGCTACCAAAGTAAATGGATTTAGAGAAGCTGAAAACTGGAAGAAAGAGCTTCTCAACTTAAGTGTTGGTCAGAAAATGAAAAAAAAAGTTTATAATTAGCTTTCCTGAACAAGAGATTTTCGTTAGGTGGAAAAATAACTACCTAGCACTTAACTTTGGGTCCTGTACAAAGCTAAATAAATAATTAATAAATTAAGCTCAGCTGGACGTCACTCTCCGGTCAGGCACAGAAAGAAAGGGGGTCAGGGCTCCTCCATCTCAGTCCCTAAGGAAGACCAGGGTGTTGCATTTCTCCCCTCTGGAGCTCTCTAGCTAACCGCTAAAGTGCCTTTACTTTCCTCCTCTTAACTGTTCCACAATGCTTTCAGTCATCTAGTATTTGATGACCACCTGACCCAATGCACTAACATACTATCAGCCTATCCTGAGCTTCCTGCCACCTATCCCACATGGTACCCATGCCCTAGTTATGCCATTATGACCACCCTCATTTGTCCCAAGTAGGTTTCATCTCTTTACTATAACCTGGGGACTCTGAAGAGTGATAGAGATGAGGCAGAAACAGGGAAATACTTTTGGAAACAGAGACACTAAACTAATTCATAGTGTCTCTTTTTCCCACTTACCATTAGGTACAACAGTTGGATAGCTAAGACTCAAAACATTACCTTCTAATCCTATTTGCTATTCTTTCATTAAATTGTACACCTTGTCAGGAAGTGGGGGGGCTCCTGAATAGAGCCATCTCTGTTTCCATGCCAGCCTCCCTTCACCTCTCTGATCTAACTTTTTCCCCAACTTTGCCCATTCTTTGGTTTTGTTCCATCATTCCCTCATTTGAGCTTTAGTTAGTTCCCCCACAACAACAGGAATTTGTAAAAGCCTGTAATTTATTTTGAGAGTTTGGCTCTTACACTTTCGTCCTTTGCAACTCAGAGGGAGAGCTCAGAAAGGTTGGCTTTTGGCAGCCAAGGAATGAAGAATCTGGTCTTGCATTTGAGTTCTTTTCTGAGAAGTCTCCTGGTTCATCAAAGGCATTTGCCTGTGGTAAGGATCCAGGACACTAATTGGGCACTTGACTGAAAAGACTTTAAGCATAAGGAATCTTGATGACCAGTAGGCTCAGGATGAAGCTGGAAAGGCCAGCTCATGTTATCACAATAACATGAGTCAAGTGATTTTTGTGGTTTCCCAGTACATATAAAAGTTATGTTTACACTATACTGTAATCTGTTAACCATGAAATAGCATTATGTCTAAAAAAATTTATATACTTTAATTTAAAAATACTTTATTGCTAAAAAAAATACTAATCATCACCTGAGCTTTTAGTGAGTTGTATTCTTTTTACTGGTGGGGAGTCTTGCCTAGATGTTGATGGCTGCTGACTGATCAAGATGATGTTTGCTGAAGGTTGGGGTGGCTGTGGCAATTTCTTAAAATAAGACAACAATGAAGTTTGTCACATCGATTGGCTCTTCCTTTCACAAACAATTTCTCTGTAGTATAAGATGCTGTTTGAGTTTTACCCACAGAATATCTTTCAAAATTGGAGTCAATCCCCTTAAACCCTGCTGCTGCTTTATCATATAATTTATGTAATAGTCTAAATCCTTTGTTGTCATTTCAACAATCTTCACAGCATCTTCACCAGGAGTAGATTCTATCTTAAGAAACCACTTTCTTTGGCTATCCAAAAGACGCAACTCTTCATCCATTAAAGCTTTATCATGATTGCAGCAATTCAGTCTCATCTTCAGGGTCCACTTCTAATTCTAGTTATCTTGCTATTTCTACTACATCTGTAGTTACTTCCTTCATTGAAGTCTCAAACCCTTCAAAGTCATTCATGAGGGTTGAAATCAACTTCAAAACTCCTGTTAATGTTGGTGTTTTGACCTCTTCCGAATCAAATATTCTTTAAAAATATTTTTTACTATTTACTTATTTTTGAGAGAGAGAGAAAGCATGAGCAGGGGAGGGGTAGAGAGAGAGGGACAGAATCTGAAGCAGGCTACAGGCTCTGAGTTGTCAGCACAGAGCCAAACACAGGGCTTGAACTCGCAAACCACAAGATCATGACCTAAGCTGAAGTCAGACGCTTAACCAACTGAGCCACCCAGGTGCCCCTCAAATATTCTTAATGACAACAAGAATAAAGAATCCTTTCCAGAAGGTTTTCAACTTACTTTGCTGGGATCTACCAGAGGAATAACTGTCTACAAAATGTATTTCTTAAATAAGAAGACTTAAAAGTCAAAATTACTCTTTGATCCACAGGCTGCAGAATGGATGTTGTGTTAGGGGACATGAAAACAATGTTAATATCACTGTACATTTCTAATGTACAGAAGTCTTGGGTAACCAGGTGCATTATAAATGAGCAATATATTAAGAAGAATCTCCATTTTTTTAGCAGTAGGTCTCAACAATGCTTCAGATATTCAATAAACCCTGTTGCCAACAGATGTGCTGTCATCTAGGCCTTATTGTTCAATTTATAGAGCACAGGCAGAGTAGATTTGGCATAATTCTTAAGGGACCTAGGATTTTTGGAATGGTAAATGATCATTGACTTCAACTTAGTGTCACCAGCTGCATTACCCCCTAACAAGAGAGTCGGCCTGTCCTTTTGAAGCTCCAAAGATAGGCATTAACTTCTCTCCAATTATAAAAGTCCTAGATGGTATCTTCTTCCAATAGAAGGCTATTTTATCTACATTGAAAATTGGTTGTTTAGTGTAGCCATCTGCATCAGCTAGTTCTTCTGGATAATTTGCTGCAAGTTCTACATCAGTACTTGCTGCTCCACAAACTTGTACTTTTATGTTATGGGGATGGTGCCTTTCCTTAAACCTTATTAGCCAACCTCTGCTATATTCAAACTTTTCTTGATGGCTACTGAATGATCAGAGTGGTTGTTGCTGATGTTTGGGTAGCTGTAGAAATTTCTTAAAACAAGACAGCAATGAAGTTTGCATGCATTGATTGATTCTTCCTTTCACAAATGATTTCTCTGTAGCTACCCACAGTAGAACTTCTTACAAAATTAGAGTCAATCCTCTCAAACTCTGCTGCTGCTTTATCAACTAAGTTTTTGTAATATTCTAAGTCCTTTGTTGTCATTTCAACAATCTTCACAGCATTTTCACCAGGAGTAGATTTCATCTCAAGAAACCACTTTCTTTGCTCATCCCTAGCACTTTATCCATTCAAGTTTTATCATGAGATTACAAAAATTCAGTTGCATCATTAGGCTTCACTTCTAATTCTATTTCCCTATTTCCACCATATATGCAATTACTTCCTCCACTGTAGTCTTTAATCCCTCAAAGTCATCCATGAGGTTTGGAATCAACTTCTTCCAAACTCCTGTTAATGTTGGTATTTTGACTTCTTCCCTTGAATCACAAATGTTCTTAATCCCATCTATAATAGTATATGATTTCCTGAAGGTTTTCAATTTATTTGTCCAGATCCATCCATGGACATGGAGCTATGTAGAATGGAGCTATAGCCTTATGAAATTAATTTCTTAAAGAATAAGACTTGGAAGTCAAAATTACTCATTTATCCATGGGCCACAGAATGGATGTTGTGTTAGCAGGAATTAAAAACATTAATCTTATTGCACATTTCCACCAGAGTTCTTGAATGACCAGATGAATTGTAGATGAGTAGTAATATTTTGAAAGGGATTTTTTTCCAGAGCAGTAGGTCTCAACAGTCTTAAAATACAGTAAGCCATGATGTAAACAAATAGGCCATCATCCAGGCTTTGTTTTTCCACCTATAGAGCACAGAGTAGGTTTAGCCTAATCCTAAAGGACTTAGGATTTTCAAAATGGTAAATGAGGATTGGCTTCAGCGTAAAGTCATCAACTACATTAGCCCCTAACAAGAGAGTCAGCCTGTCCTTTGAAGCTTTGAAGCCAGGTATTTGCTTCTGTTCTCTAGCTATGAAAGTCCTAGATGGCATTTCTTCCAACAGAAGGCTGCATCTTCTACACTGAGAATCTGTTGTTTAGTGTAGCCACCTTCAATCAATCCATCTTAGATGTATTCTCTGGAAAACTTGTTACAGCTTCTACATCAACATTGGTGCTTCACCTTGCAGTTTTATGGTATGCAGGTGCCTTATTTTCCTCAGCTTCATGAACTAACCCCTGCTAGCTTCAAACTTTTCTTCTTCACCTTCCTCACCTCTCTTAGCCTTCATAGAATTAGAGTTAAGGCCTTGGTATGGATTAGGCTTTGGCTTAAGGGAATATTGGGGCTGGCTTGATCTTCTATCCAGACCACTAAAACTTTCTCCATATCATCAATAAAGCTGTTTCACTTTCTTATCATTTGTGTGTTCACTGGAGTAGCACCTTTAATTTCTTTCAATAACTTTTCCTTTACATTCACAACTTGACTGTTTAGTAGAAAAAGCCTAGCTTTCAGCCTCTCAGCTTTTAACATGCCTTCCTCACTAAACACAATACATTCTAGCTTTTGATTTAAAGTGAGAGACATGCAACTCTTCATTTCACTTGAATACTTAAAAGTCATTGTACGGTTATTAACTGGCCTAATTTCAATATTGTTGTGTCTCAGAGAATAAAGAGGCCTGAGGAAGGGGAGAGAGATGGTTGGTGGAGCAATCAGAGCACACACAACATGTATCCATTAAGTTTGCAATCTTATATGGACACAGTTCATGGTGCCCCAATTACAATAGTTAACACCAAAGGTCACCGATCACAAATCATCATAACAAATACAATAATAATTAAAAATTTTGAAATATTGCAAGAATTCCCAAAATGTGACACACAGGCATAATGTGAGCAAATCCTTTTGAAGAAATGATGCCAATAGACTTGTTCACTGAAGGGTTGCCACAAACCTCCAACTTGTAAGAAAAATCCCTCAATGTCTGTGAAGCACAATAAAGTGAAGCACAATGAAATAAGGTATGCCTATACTTTTCATGTTTCACAACAGTCGCAGGTGTCAGTTGCTTCATTGAAATCTCTTTGTCTTATACATGAGCAAGAGTAATATGGGGAACATAAAAATTCCCTAGCTTTGAGTCCAAGTACTATCAAAAGTTCTAGAAAACCTTTGCCCATGCTTCATATTTGCCAAAAAAGGAAACTGAGTTCAAGGAAGATAAAGGATAACCAATAGCATCCAATCATCATCATTATTATAATGATTATGGGTTCTTTTTTAAATATAGTCACCCCTTGATTATTTTTCTTTTTCTAAGTTTCTTCTGAAAAACCTTTACTTCTATCAATCCTTCAAATACATATCTCTTGTATCATACTATTCTTTTTCAGTTATTAATCTAGCTATTAGATTACCTTTCTTTCCCTTAATATAGCAATTTTTCTTTCACTTGGAATGTCTGACTTGCCTGAAAATCTATAAATAGAAATTTTTACTCTAGTCTTGAACCATGGAATTTATATTTTGTAATGCCTTATTTTTTTTTAAATGTTCCCTATTCTACAGTGAGATCCTTGAAGGCAAGAACCATATGTCACTCATTTATCAATCTCAGTGTCCTTATAGCCATGTGTTTGCGCCAGAGAGGATGTTAAATAACTGTTGAATACATGAATATCATATATGGATGGCTTAATTTTTTATAATATACATTTAGCATTAAAAACTATATCAAGGTACTTTTCCATATTCCTCCCATGAAGTATGGCTAAAAACACTGGGCACTGTATACAAAGCAAATATAAAAGGCTGAAAGGTAGAGAGAAGTTGATGGGCCAGGGACCTCAGGACCCAAGGAACAACACAGCAGTGAATGAAACAGTTTTTATTTTGCCACATATATCTTAGACCTGGAACTGAAAAAGCCAACAACCCAGAAGTACCAGTGGATAAGCCGCTAGAAAACCCTGATTTTTCTAGCTAAACGACCAGGAAAGGGGTAGCACAGCAAGACAGAACACTTTTATTTATTTATTTATTTATTTATTTATTTATTTATTTATTTTAGAACACTTTTAAATAACCACTCTGCTCCAGCCAAACACCATGGGGAAAAAAATTCATCTGACTTTTGTCAGCAAAGTCCTAGTGGGGAGCCTAGACTTCTACACTCACCCAATTGTAACAAGGTGCCCCAAACTACCCCCGCCATGCTTAAGTAGTATCAAAGAAAACCGAGTGGAGAGCTAAGAATTTCATTCCATCTCAGTGGAAAGAAGGCCTACTTCTCCCCCATTGCATCAATAGAGGGAGCCTGGACTTTCATCCTTCCAGACTTTAACCTTTGACTCTCTCCCCACTCCTGGAGAGATGCCAAGGTGTGTCAGTGAAGGCCTATCTTTTAACAATGTTCATTATAGCATCAGTTAAAGCAATGTGGGAAATAATGAGCAATCACTACCCCTCTTATCCAGGAAAATATCAGAGGAGGTCCAGTGGGGATCTTGAACACCAACCCCTGCTCAGCAGTAACAAGGCATCCATCCTTCACAGGGTATCAATGGAGGCTAAACAAGAAACCTAGACTTCCACCCCCATCTTTTCTACCCCATCTAGCAATAATGAAGTGGTGCCTTACTGGCACAGTGTCATAGTAGGCTTGCTAAAACACAAGATTTAAATAAGATCCAGAGTCTTATAATATCCAAAATGTCTAGGAGAGAAAACCACTTGTCACAGCAAAGTCTGGGGAAATCTCAACTTCAATGAGAAAAGATAGTTAACTAACGCCAGCACCAAGGTGACACAGATGTTGGAATTATTTGACAAAGATATATAAAGCAACCATCTTAAAAATGCTTCAATGAGCAACTACAATACTTGAAACAAATGAAAAAAATACTGTCTCAGCAAATAAATATAAAATATAAAGAAGAAACAAAGGGACATTTTAGAATGAAAAAATACAACTGAAATAATGATAGTAAGAGCCTCATTGGATAGGCTCCATGAAAGAATAGAGAGGACAGAGGAAATAATCAGTGAACTTGAAGATAGAATGAATGATAAAAATTATCAAGTCTGAACAACAGAGAGAAAAAAAAACTGAAAAAAAATGAACAGAGCCTCAAGGAACTGTGGGACTCTAACAAAAAATGCAACATTCTTGTCATCAGAGGAGTCCTGGATGGAAAGGAGAAAGGAGATGGGGCTGAAAAAGTACTCAAAGAAGTAGTGACTAAAAATTTTCCAAATTAGGAAAAGACAAACCTACAGTATCAAGAAGTTGAGTGAATCCCAAAGAGAATGAACTCAAAGAAATTTATGCTAAGATATATCATAATCAAACTTCTTAAATCTAAACACACAAAATACTCTTGAAAACAGTGAAAGAGAAATGACACCTTAACCAAGGAGGAAAAACATTCAAATATGACAGTGGATTTCTTATCAGAAACCATAAAGGGCAGAAGGAAGAAGTGGCACATGTTTCAAGTGCTGAAAGAAAAAATTTGTAAACCCGGAACTGCATATCTAATGAAAATATCATTTAGGAATGAAGGGGAAATCAAGATATTCTTAGATGAATGAAAACTAAGAGAATTTGTCACTAGCAAACTGACCCTGAATGAATGGCCAAAGGAAGTTCTTTAAATAGAAAGGAAACAATAAAAGAAGGAGCTTTGAAACATGAAGAAGGGCGAGAAAACAAAAAGTAAAATTATGGATACATACAATAGACTTTCCTTCTTTGGTGTTATCTAAATTATGTTTAACAGTTGACCCCAAAATTATATTGATTCCTGATGTGGTTATCAATGTATATAAAACAAACATTTAAGACAATTTTATTATAAATGAGGGCGAGTGAAAGGACATGAAGGAAGTTAGGTTATTACATTCCACTCAAACTTGTGAAATGTCAACATCAGTAAACTGATAAGGTATATACATGTAATATAATAGCTAGAGCAACCACTAAAATATATACAAAAGGAGACACTCAAAAGCACTATAGATAAATCAAAATGGAATTCTAAAAACTGTTAAAAGAAACTTCAGGCAGGTGGGGAAAAGGGAAATAGAAGAAGGGAAAACAGAGGGAACAGAAAACAAAAATTAAATGACTGTACATATCAATGATTATGTCCATTGTGAATGTTCTAAACACATCAAGTAAAAGACAGAGATTAGTAGAGTGGATAGAAAAAACAAAAAACATGTCCGAACTATATGCTGTTTACAAAAAACTCACTGCAAATATGTATCTCCAGGGAATTATACTGGGTGAAAAAAAGGCAATTTTCAGAGGTCATATACTTTATGAGTCTATTTATGTAACTTTATGAAAATAATATTATAGAGATGTGAAACAAATTGGTGGTTGCCCAGGAATAGTAGGAAAGTGGACTGAGTGTGACTATGAAGGAGTAGCACAAAGGAGATGTTTGTGGTGATGGAACAGTTCTGCATCTTGATTGAAGTGGTGGTTACATGAATCTACACGTATAATAAAATGACATAAAACTATACACATAATGTACCAATGTAAATTTCCTGGTTTTGATATTTTAGTATAGTTACATAAGATGTAACCATTGGGGGGGCATTGGGTGAAGTATCCACAAGAGTTCTCTGGATTATCTTGGCTATTTCCTGTGAATTTATAATTATTTAAAAATTTAAAAGTTTAAAAGAAATCAAAACAAACTTATCTTTTAAAAATCTGTATTAAAAAACCTACAGCTAACATCATACTTAATGATGATAAACTTGAAGCTTTCCTACTAAGATCAGGTAAGGCAAAGGTATCACCTCTTACCACTCTCATTCAATATCATACTGGAAGTTTTAGATAATGTAATAATGCAAGAAAAGGAAATAACAGGAATATAGATTAAGAAAGAAGATATAAGGGTGCCTGGGTGGCTCAGTCAGTTGGGCATCCGACTTTGGCTCAGGTCATGATCTCTCCATTCCTGAGTTTGAGCCTCACATTGGGCTCTGTGCTGCCAGCTTGGAGCCTGGAGCCTGCCTCAGATTCTGAGTCTCCCTCTCTCTCTGCCCCTCCCCCACTTGCACTCTCTCTCTGATAAAAAAAAAAACACATGTTTTTTAAAAAGAAAGAAGACATAAAACTGTTCTTGTTCACAGATGGCATGATAATCTATGTAGAAAATCTGAAAGAACCAACAAAAAACTCCTGGAACTAATAAGTGATTATAGCAAGTTTGCAGGATACAAAGTTAATATACAAAAGTCAATTGCTTTCCTATATATCAGTAATGAACAAGCAGAATTTGAGATTTAAAAATGATTACCATTTAGGGGCATCTGGGTGGTTCAGTCAGTTAAGCATCCAACTCTTGATCTTGGCTCAGGTCATGATCTCGATTCATGAGTTTAAGCCCTGCATCAGGCTCTGTGCTGACAGCATGACCCCTGGTTGGAATTCTGTCTCTCCCTCTCTCTGCCCCTTCCCTGCTCGCTCTCGCTCTCTCTCTCTCTCAAAATAAATAAATAAACTTTGAAAAAGTGAATATATTTATATTAGAACCCCCAAAATGAAATAGGTATAAATCTAACAAAATACATACAAAGTGTATATGATGAAAACTACAAAACTCTGAATAATGAATAAAAAAAGAACTAAATAAATGTTCATGCATAGGAAGACTCAATTCTTCCCAAATTGATATATAGGTTCAACACAATCCCAATAAAAATTCAAGTTAGGTATTTTGTGGATATCAACAAAATGAACCTAAACTTTACATGGAGAGGCAAAATATTCCAAATAGCCAATGCAATAATAGAGGAAGTGAACAAAGTTAGAGGATGTCACTATCCAACTTCAAGGATTACTTTAAAGCTACAATATTCAAGACACTGTAGGATTGATGAAAGGATATACAAATAGATCAGTGGAAGAGAATAGAGAGCACAGAAATAGATCCACATAAATATAGCCAACTAAGACAAAGAAGCAAGGGCAATACAATAGAACAAAGACAGTTTTCTTTTTCAACAAATGGTGCTGGAACAACTGGGCATCCACATGCAAAAAATGAATCTAGACACAGACTTTACAACCTTCAAAAATTAACTCAGAATGGATCACAGACATAAATATAAAATACAACACTATAAAACTCCTAGAAAATAGCGTATGAAAAAAACCTAAAAGAGCTTGGGTAGGACAATGACTTCTTAGAAATGACACCAAAGGTACAATCCATGAATAATTCATAATTTGAACTTCATTAAATTAAAACATTCTGTTCTGTGAGAGAAAATGGCAAAGGAATGAGAAAGTAAGCCACAGACTGGGAGAAAATATTTGCAAAATATATACCTGATAAAAGACTATTATTCAAAATATAAAAATTACTCTTAAAACTCAACAATAAGAAAATGAACAACCAAACTAAAAAATGGGCCAAAGATAAACAGAAACTATCAAAGAAAACACACAGATCTCACAGGTTAATGGTGGTGGAATAGGCAGCCCTAGGTTCACCTTGTCCCATGAACACAACTAAATAACTATCAAATTATCCTAAATTCCTCAGAAATTGACCTGAAGACCAAAAGAAAGAACTCCACAACTTAAGGAAGAGAAGAGGCCACACTGAAGAAGGTAGGAAGTGTGGAAATGTGGTTTAGAGGAGAAATGGATCACAGATGCTGAGAGGGAGGGAGCCATGGTCATAGAGAAAGGCAAGAAAGAGAGGAGCAGACAAGGGAATGCACAAGGAGAATGTTTCCCCAAAGCCATTGTCATGGAAAAAAGGGGCTGAATTTTGTAAGTCTCTGCAGTCAGTGGGACTTAAAGTCTGGAGTTTTAAGCTGAGCCAATGGACTCGGCTAAGATAGAGCAAGGAGGGCAATGCACTGCTCCTGAAGAAAAGGCAGGCAAACAACTGGGGATAGGCAGTGTGGAAATAGCAATCTGAAGAGTGCCTGGGGTACACAGTGGGGAGATTATTCACTCTTCTTGGAACAGTCCCTGAGAGGCAGCATTCATGGAGACACCTAAGGAGCTAGTAAGTTACTCCCTCTCCTGCCCCTCAGATTAAACACAGAGCCACCTGTGGGAAACAGCACCATGCTGACACTGGCTGCCAAACTTGCATACACCAAGCCCCACCACCCATGTGCTCTGGTGGGATTGCCCTTCTCAGTCACACTTGCCTCAGTCCCAGTGTAGCAGGCCCCTTCCCCAGAAGACTAGCACAAACCCCTGCCCACACTATGTCTCTTAACCAGAGAGTTTTGCAGGGCCTCAGTTCTGGTAGAGGAAGTGTCCGGTCTAATATCACAAGCAGACCGGAGGGCATCTAGTTAAAACGTGCCACATTCAGGCCAGAGACCAAATACTGCCCACAACAGGCAAGGAGAACCTCTGCAGATGACTGGCCTGAGGACAGAGCAGTCAAAACACAACAGCAGAGGGTATGCAGTGTACACCAGAGACACTTCCTGAAGCACCAGGTCCTGGGAACGAATGACCTCTTCTTCATAAGGCCATTAATTTCAGAAATAGGAGACATAACTGCCTTTTCTAATATAGAGAAGAAGGCAGAGATTTTGACAAAATGCAAAGAAAGAGGGATTTATCCCAAATGAAAGAACAAATGAGTCTACAGACAGAAATCTAAGCGAAAGAGATATAAGTAACCTTCCTGATGGAGAATTTAAAGCAACAATCACAAGGATACTCACTGGACTTGAGAAAATAATAGAAGATATCAATGAGACCCTTACCACAGAGATAAAAGAGTTAAAAAGAATCTGAGATGAAGAGTGCAATAAATGAGATTGGAAACAGGCTTTATGCAATGAACAGTAGGCTGGAAGAAGCAGAAGAATGAATTAGTGACCTAGACGACAAAGTAATGGAAAGTGAGGAATCTAAACCAAAGAGAGAAAGAAGAATTATGCAACACAAGAATAGACCTAGGCAACTCAGTGACTCCATCAAAAGTAATAACATTTGTATTATAGGATCTCAGAAGAAAAAGAGAAAAGGGGGCAGACAATTTATTTGAAGAAATAATAGCTGAAAACTCCCCTAATCTAGGGAAGGAAACAGATGTCCAGGTCAAGGAGGCACAGAGGACTCCCATTAAAAAAAAAAAAAAAAAAAAAAAGCAGGCCAACACCAAGACATATTGTAATTAAATTGGCAAAATATCGTGGTAAAGAAAAATCCTAAAAGCAGCAGGAAAAAAGGCCTTAATTCACAACAGAGAACCCATAAGGCTAGCTAGGGACTTCTCAACAGACTCTTGGCAAGTCAGAAGGGAGTGGCATGATATATTCGAAATGCTGAATGGGAAAAATCTGCAGCCAAAAATACTCTATCCAGCAAGGATATCATCCAGAAGAGGAGAGATAAAGAGTCTCCCACATAAACAAAAACTAAAAGAGTTTGTGACCACTAAACCAGTCATGCAAGAAATATTAAAAGGGACTCTTTGAAGGTAAAAGAAAAACCAAAAGTGACAAAGGCAAGAAAGGATCAGAGAAAATCTTAGGGGAAAAAAAACCAAGAAAACAAGTAATAAAATGGCAATAAATATGTATCTATCAATAATTACTGTGGATGTAAGTGGACTAAACACTTAAATCAAAAGACATAGGGTGTCAGAATGGATAAAAAAAAAAGACCATCTCTACACTGCCTACAAGAGACTCATTTCAGAGCTAAAGACACCTGCTGAATGAAAGTGAGGGGATAGAGAAAAATTTATCAAATGAAAGGAGGTTAAAAGAAAGCCAGAATAGCAATACTTATATCTAATAAACTAGACTTTAAAACAAAGAATGTAAGGAGCACCTGGGTAGCTCTATTGGTTAAATGCCCGACTCTTGATTTCAACTCAGGTCATGATCTCATGGTTCATGGGATCGAGATGTGTCAGGGCTCCACACTGACAGCATGGAACCTGCTTGAGATTCTCTCTCTCCTTCTCTCTCTGCCCCTTCCCTACTCACACTCTTTCTCAAAATAAATAAACTTAATACAAAGAAAAGTAGCATTAAAACAAAGACTGTATCAAGAGACAGAGAAGGGCACTATGTCATCATAAAGTGGACAATCCAAAAAGATCTAACAACTGTAAATATTTATGCACCCAACATGGAGCACTCAAATATATAAAACAATTAATGAGAAACACAAAAGAACTAATTGATAATAATACAAAAATTATAGGGGGCTTTAATACCCCACATACCTCAAAGGACAGATCATCTAAACAGAAAATAAACAAGGAAACAATGGTTTGAAATGACACACTGGACCAGATGGATTTAACAGATGCATTCAAAACCTTTCATCCTAAAACAGCAGAACACACATTTTTTTCAAGTGCACATGAAACATTATCCAGAATAGATCACATATTAGGCCCCAAGACAGGTTTCAAAAAATATAAGAAGATTGAAGTTGCACCATGCAACTTTTCTGACCACAACACGGTGACTTCTAGAACCACAAGAAAAATCTGGAAAGACCATAAATACATGGTGGTTAAACAATATGCTACTAAAAAATGAATGGATCAACCAGGAAATCAAAGAAGAAATTAAAAAAATACATGGAAACAAATGAAAAGGAAAACAAAATGGTCCAAAACCTTTGGGATGTAGCAAAAGTGGTCCTAAGAGGGAAGTGTATAGCAATACAGGCCTATAACAAGAAACAAGAAAAGTCTCAAATAAACAATCTAACCTTACACCTAAAGAAGCTAGAAAAATAACATTAAATGAAGCCTAAAGGCAGCAGAAGGAAGGAAATAATAAATACGAGAGCAGAAATAAATGATAAAGAGACTAAGAAAACAATAGAACAGGTCAAAGAAATCAGGAACTGGTTCTTTGAAAACATTGAAAAAATTGATAAACCCCTAGCAAGACTTATCAAAAAAGAAAAGAGAAAGGACCCAAATTAATAAGATCACAAATGAGAGAGGAGAAAGAACAACCAACAACACAGAAATCCAAACAATTATAAGAGAATATTATGAAAAACTGTATGCCGACAAATTAAACAACCTGAAAGAAATGGATAAATTCCTAGGAACATATAAACTACCAAAGCTGAAAGAGGAAGAAAAATAAAAAAACTTGAAGAAACCAATAACCTGAAAAGAAATTGAATCAGTCATCAAAATCTCTCAACAAAAAGTCCAGGACCAGATGGTTTCACAGGTGAATTCTACCAAACTTTTAAAGAAGAGTTAATACATGTTCTTCTCAAACTATTCCAAAAAAATAGAACTGGAAGTAAAACTTCTAAATTTATTCCATGAGGCCAGCATTACCTGATACCAAAATCAGATAAAGACATGGATAAAAAAGAGAACTACAGGCCAATATCCCTGAACATGGATGCAAAAATCCTCAATAAAATACTAGCAAACTAAATCCAACAACATTGAAGGAATCATTCACCATGACGAAGTGGGATTTATTTCTGGGTTTCAAAGGTGGTTCAATATTCACACATCAACGTGATACAGCACATTAATAAGAGAAAGGATAAGTACCATGTGATGATTTTAATAGATGCAGAAATGGCATTTGATAAAGTACAACATCCATTCATGATAAAAACACTCAACAAAGTAGATTTAGAGGGAGCATATCTCAACATAACAAAGGTCATATATGAAAACCCCACAGCTAACATAATCCTCAATGGGGAAAAAGTGAAAGTTTTTCCTCTATGGTCAGGAAGAAGACAGGGATGTCCATTCTCACCACTCTTTTTTTTTTCATTCCCACCGCTCTTATTTAAAATAGTACTGGATAGGGGCACCTGGGTGGTTCAGTCGGTTAAGTATCTGACTTCAGCATAGGTCATGATCTCACAGTTCATGGGTTCAAGCCCCACATCAGGCTCTGTGCTGACACAGAGCCTGGAGCCTGCTTTGGATTCTGTATCTCCCTCACTCTCTGCCCCTCACCAACTCATGCTCTGTCTCTCTCTCAAAAATAAACATTAAAAAAAATTGAACATGATCTAGCAATTGTGTTCCCTAGTATTTAACCAAATATGTCAAAAATGTTTGTCTACACAAAAATTTGCACACAAATGTTTATAGCAGATTTATTCATAATTGCCAAAATGTGGAAGCAAGCAAGTTGTCCTTCTGTAGGTGAGTTGATAAACTTTGGTACATCCAGACAATGGAATATTATTCAGTGCTAAAAAGAAATGAGCTATTAAGCCATGAAAAGACATGGAGGAAGCTTAGATGCAAATTACTAAGTGAAAGAAGCCAATCTGAAAAGGCTACACACTATATGACTCCAACTATATAACATTCTGGAAAATGCAAAACTATGAAGACAGTAAAAAGGTCAGTGGTTGCCAGAGGTTGGAAGGGTGAGGCAGGATGAATAGGTGGAGTACAGGATTTGTAGTGAAAATATTCTGTATGATACCATAATTATGGATACATGTCATTAACCAAAAAATTCTATATCAAATATAATTTAAATTTTCTTTGTACAAAAGTTACCTTCAAGCCCAATCATCAGTTTTAGTTGTACTGTAAATATTCAGAAAGGTCAAACAATGGTGAATAATGGTGAGTTCTAGTTGGTTAAATGTCAGGAAGATGATTTGGTGACTATACATAATTTTTTCCTCTTTGACAATATACTTGAACTATGCTTTTTGGGAAAATCCTGCCAGAATAAAATACATACATCATAAATGAGACCTCCCGTTGGCACTTTCTACTTCTCTGCCCCCTCTCCTTTTTTTTATAACATCAGATTTATTGAGCTATAATTTACATATGGTAATATTCACTCTTTTTATGTGCTAAGTTCTATGAATTTTGACAAAAGAATATCATCACCACATTAAGATATATAACATTTCATCACTCCAGAAAGTTCCCTCCTGCTCTCCTGTAATGAATCCTCTCCCTACACCCATCCTTCCTCCTGGTACCCACTGATCTGTTTTTCTGTCCCCATAATTTTGTCTTTTCCAGAATTTTATGTAAATAAAATCATTTGTGTCTAGCTTCTTTCACTTACTGTAATGTCTTTGAGAATTGTTGAAGTTGTTACTGGTATCAGTAGTTCATTCCTGTTTATTGCAAAGTTGTATTCCACTGTATTAATGTATTACCCACTTATTTATCCATTTACCAGTTGAAGTACATTTTGAGTTATTGCCAAGTTTTGGCAGTTATAAAAAAGGCTACCATAAACATCTAGGCATAGGTTTCTCTGTGGACATAAGTTTTCATTTATTTTGGGTAAATACCTAGGAGTGGTATTTCAAGCTTATGTGGCAATTGCATGTTTAACTTTATAAGAATCTTCCAAACTGTTTTCCAAAGTTGGTATACTATTCTGCATTCCCACCAGCAGTGCATGAGATTTCCAGTTCCTCTACATCCTCCCCAGTACTAGGTATTGCAATTTCTTAAAAGCCTTTTTAGTGGGTATGTAGCGGTGTCTCACTGTGGCTTTAATATGCATTTCTTGAATGATTAATGATATTGAGCATATTTTCACGTGCTTAATTGACATTCATTGTGTGTGTGTGTGTGTGTGTGTGTGTGTGTGTTTATATGTGTGAAATGTCTGTTGAAATCTTTCCCTCATGTTTTAACCTGGATTGCTTGCTTTATTGTTGAGTTGTGAGAGTCAACACTGTGTTCTGGATACCAGTCTCTTATCATATCTATGTGCTGTAAATATTTTCCCCAGCCTGTGGCTTGCTTTTTACACTTTGATAACAGTATTTATCAGAAGTTTTAAATTTTGATAAAGTCTGATGTATCAATGTTTTTCTTTTATGGATCATACTTTTTGTTAATATCTGTGAAATCTTTGCCTAATTAAAGGTCAGAAAGATTTTCTCCTATACTTTGTTCTGTAAGTTTTTTAGTTTTAAGCTTTACATATAAGCCTATGATCCATTTGTATTAATTTTTGTATATGGTGTGACTATTGGTATTTATAAAGCTCTCTTAAATATGATTATCTCTTATTATTTATTTTTGTTAATATTCATTTATTTTTGAGAGAGAGAAAGAGAGACGGAGCATGAGCAAGGGAGGGGCAGCGAGACAGGGAGACACAGAATCCAAAGCAGGCTCCAGGCTCTGAGTTGTCAGCACAGAGCCCGTTGCAGGGCTCAAACCCACAAACCATCAGATCATGACCTGAGTTGAAGTTGGATGCTCAACCGACTGAGCCACCCAGGTGCCCCACCTCTGATTATTATTTAAAAGAAAACTTGGGGACGCCTGGGTGGCTCAGTCAGTTAAGTGCCCAACTTTGGCTCAGGTCATGATCTCACAGTTCGTGGGTTCAAGCCCTGCGTTGGGCTCTGTGCTGACAGCTTGGAACCTGGAGCCTGCTTCAGATTTTGTGACTCCCTCTCTCTCTGCCCCTCCCCTGTTTGTGCTCTGTCTCTCTCAAGAATAAATAAGCATTTAGCATTACACTCTCCAGTTCCATCCACGTTGCTACAAAGGGCCATATTTCATTCTTTCTCATTGCCACGTAGTACTCCATTGTGTATATAAACCACAATTTCTTTATCCATTCATCAGTTGATGGACATTTAGGCTCTTTCCATAATTTGGCTATTGTTGAGAGTGCTGCTATAAACATTGGGGTACAAGTGCCCCTATGCATCAGTACTCCTGTATCCCTTGGGTAAATTCCTAGCAGTGTTACTGCTGGGTCATAGGGTAGATATGCTAAGTGAAATAAGCCATACAGAGAAAGACAGATACCATATGGTTTCACTCTTATGTGGATCCTGAGAAACTTAACAGAAACACATGGGGGAAGGGAAGGGAAGAAAAAGAGGTTAGAGTGGGAGAGAGCCAAAGCATAAGAGACTCTTAAAAACTGAGAACAAACTGAGGGTTGATGTGGGTGGGAGGGAGGGGAGGGTGGGTGATGGGTATTGAAGAGGGCATATTTTGGGATGAGCAGTGGGTGTTCTATGGAAACCAATTTGACAATAAATTTCATATATTGAAAAAGAAGAATAAGTAAGCATTAAAAAAAAGAAAACTCAGGGGGCGCCTGGGTGGCGCAGTCGGTTAAGCGTCCGACTTCAGCTCAGGTCACGATCTCGCCATCCACGAGTTCGAGCCCCGCGTCGGGCTCTGGGCTGACGGCTCAGAGCCTGGAGCCTGCTTCCGATTCTGTGTCTCCCTCTCTCTCTGCCCCTCCCCCGTTCATGCTCTGTCTCTCTCTGTCTCAAAAATAAATAAACGTTAAAAAAATTAAAAAAAAAAGAAAACTTGGAGGAAGGCACATGGGGAATTTTAATCCTTATTTTGCAGATGAGAAAACTGAGGATTAGAGAAGTGCTGTGTGACTTGCTCAAGGTCCCACAGCTGATAAGAAGTGAAATTGCACAGCAAGAGGTAAAATTGTGATG
Source organism: Prionailurus viverrinus (assembly GCF_022837055.1). Classification (NCBI taxonomy): domain Eukaryota; kingdom Metazoa; phylum Chordata; class Mammalia; order Carnivora; family Felidae; genus Prionailurus; species Prionailurus viverrinus. The sequence continues at coordinate 870,906 of NW_025927617.1, forward strand.
AGAGACTTCAGGTTTCCTGCTGTCCCAGGCCAGTACTTTTGAAGCCAGGCATCTAGGACTCACGTTAGTGCCCTGGAAAGCAAAGATTCCCAATGGAAATCTGAGCAACCAATTAGGCACTGAGATAAGAGACACAGATGGTGAACTAGCCCTGACCAAACTCAAACTGCACTTCTCTGACTGACTTGGGGTTATACAACTGAAGACAGCCAGAAGCTGGCCTGGCACCATGCTCAGGTGATAATGAATGGTTGTTTTTTTATTTTTTGTTTTGAGAGAGAGAGAGAGAGAGAGAGAGAGAGTTGGGGAGAGGGGAAGAGTAAGAGAGAATCAAGCAGGCTCCATACCCAGTGCAGAGCCCAATGCAGGGCTCAATTCCACAACCCTGGGATCATGACCTGAGCCAAAGTCAAGAGTTGGGTGCTCAACTGACTGAATCACCCAGGCTCTCCTCAATGAATGCTTTTAGATGATGATGATGATGATGATGATTTGGAAAATGGTCAGACGAGAGCTCTGAAAGTAATTACAGAGTTAGAAATAGAAGCTAAGGGAAGAAATTAAGGAAACTAATATTACTTAGACTAGAAAAGAGGCCAAAGAAGAAACTTGATAACAGCTTTAAAAGAAAAAAAAACTTGAGCTTTCTGAGGGCTAAGCAAAGGGAAGTGGACTAGAAGAATCTAAGTAAAAGGGTAAATTTCTTCCTTCCTGTTGAGGATTGTTATGGACACTTGAGAGCATTTATAAACATAATAAACTCTTTTTATTTGAGCTTAGAGTCAGGGATTTGCCAAACATGGGCTCTGATGAAGGATTTCAGCATGAGGGTTGCATGACCTCTTGAACAGTGTCCTTAGAAATCTCTGGGTGGCTCCTAAATCTGCCCTATGTCCTCATACAATTTGAGGAGGCCTTTGTGGACTTCCCTGCTCCTTAGTCTTAGCATCTTTACAGGACTGTTCCAATGCCCAACACAAGCCTTACTTTAGCTCCTCAAGGCTTAATTAATTCCTATACTCCTTGGCCCTGAAGCCAAGTGGAACAATGCTCAAGGCTATAAATTTGGCTCAGCATGCCCAGAAGGGCCTAAAATGCTGGCTAGTCCAAATATGATACCAATTCTTAAATCCCTGTTTTATATCTAGCATCTGCTTGCACACCTCCAATTATGGGAAGCTTTATTCATCCCCATAGAAGACATAATACAATGAACTTTGGACTAGGAATGAGGAGAGTTGGGTTTGAGTCCCAGATCTGCCACTAACTTGCTGTGTGATTTTTGTCAAGTCCCTTCACATTTATGGGCCTATTTCTTTATCAGTAAAATGGTAGTGGAGGAATCTCTTTGTTTTAGTTTATGTTGGTTTCATTGCTTTAACAAATGGCCCTCAAAAATTCAGTGACAAGAAGTTTGTTTCTTTTTAAAATTTTTTATTTAAAAAATTTTTAATGTTTATTTATTTTTGAGACAGAAAGAGAGAAAGAGCATGAGTGTGGGAGGGGCAGAGAGCGAGGGAAACACAGAATCTGAATCAGGCTCCAGGCTCTGAGCTATCAGCACAGAGCCTGATGCAGGGCTCAAACTCATGGACCATTAGATCATGACCTGAGCCTAAGTCAGACACTTAACCAACTGAGCCACCCAGACACCCCTGTTTATTTCCTATGCAATATTCATGGAAGGGGTTACAGATTAGAGAGAGAATTTTGCTCCATGTAATTATCTAGGGACCCAGACAGAACTGATGGCAGTTCTTCCAGTCTTAATACATGGCTTGCAAGATGACTTTGCAGTTGTAGCTCACAGGAAAGCAGAAATATCATGGGAGTTTTTTTATGGTCCAGGCCTGGAAGTTCTGTGTATCACTTTTATCCATACTGTATTGGTCAGAATTCAGTCATATGGTCATACCAAAGTGTTTGACCAAAGTGGTGGAGAAATGGAGTGCAGCCATATGGTGGCTAGCTAGAAGGTCCCACCATAGACTTGATCTCTAAAGGCCCTCTGCCCCAGCTCTGAAACTCTGGGTATGTTTATTAACTAGACTCCTGGTTCCCACATTGCCCTGCTACAAGTGCTTTGAAAATCACCTAACTTCTCTGACCATTAGGGACTAGAAAGATGGCAATGAGGCCAATGCAATGACCCCTGTGAAAGGTCAGAGAAGAACTGAGATACCAGCTGCACCACCAGGTACCACATTAAGTTAAGTTGTCTTTGTGCTTCTTTTCTCTGCAGCCTGGGTAGGAGCCCTCTCAATGGGCATGATCTTCTTCTGTTCTCCCATTGTGAGTATATTCACTGATCGTTTGGGCTGCCGAATCACAGCAACTGCAGGGGCTGCTGTCGCTTTCATAGGCCTCCATACCAGCTCCTTCACAAGGTAAGGCTAGGAGTTGCTGGCCATTTGCCCAAGGCTGAAGGTTGGCTTCTTTCTGGGCTTCAACTAGGGATACTCATTGAACAATCCTCTGTGGTCCTTTCCATGTAGAGTTCTCAAGACTCTGCTCCTGAGAATCATTGTACAATGGGATTCATCTAGGTAGGTTCTCCAGGACACATTGATATATAATATCCCCAAAAGAGGACCCAAGAGTTCCAAAGTGGTAGGTGGAGCCTAAGCTTGAGAGTTCATGAAACTGGGCCTAAGTCCACTTTGGGCCACTAAATGGCTATGGAACAATATATTAGTACCATTCCCCTATCTGGGCCTCAGTTTCTATATCTGTAACATGAGGGAGTTAGACCAGATGGTCTTTTCAGGTCTCTTCCAGCTCTGCCATTCTATTCCCCCTTCCATGTGCCACACAACGCATGACCTCACTTGCCTTCCTGGAAATGAGCTTCTGGAGTGAATCCATGTGAAACACCTACCATTACAGGATTCCTGAGGGAATCTTATATTGAAAAAGAAGTCAGCTGAGCCCAAGGCTGTTTAGCATTTCTGGCTCCTTTCCAGGTATTTTTGGCTGCCAATTTATGGATAATTTGGGAAAGAAAAAAAAATCATGTCTTGGGCATAAGAAAGGATGTTTAGCAGAATCTCCCACTGGGGTATAGACCTAGCACCCAGCTACCCAGCTAGGCCTAGGCTAACCTCAAACTCCAGTGCAGTTGGTCCTACTGGCAAAACTTGGTAGTATCAGGCAAGAAGCAGGCTATAAGTTAATGTTCTGGTTTCTTTCTGCCAATCCTGCAGGATCATGTCTGCAGGCGAGGGGAGAAGTAAAAACCCTCCACCATGGCCTGAGGAATATGGAATTCCTAAAGAAGTCTGTTGGCTTTCAGCCAAAGATGCTTTGGAAGTTATTATACCTCCTACTTCCAATCTGCCTGGGCTGGTATATGAAAATGCTGGCATGGAGACATGGGTAACTTGTCAGAGACTTGTTTTCTGAGCTTGGCTCACCAGAGAAGGTTATGCTCTCTAGGCCTAAGGTTCCACTCAGAGTGGAGAATGATAATTGTGTTCTGCCACAACTGGGCCCTCTGAGGGGGATCCAGCTTTCCTTATGACTTGAGCATTTCTGGCTACTCAGCCTACCCTCCAGCAGAGCTTGTATATGACCTACAATGATTTCTTGGCTTCATCCCATCTAATTGGGACAGAGGAGGGGAAAACCATGTTCTGCTTGGAATGTGCTCAGCCCTCCTATGGCAGCAGCTCCAAGCCCTTTCAGGATCCCTCTGGTGGTTGGCCTCATTTGCCCTCAGTAAGCTGGTGCCTGGCCCCTTGAGGGAAGGAGCTAGGCCTCAGAAGTGGCTCCAGTCTCGGAACTACACAGCAGAGGTCTGTTTTTTAAGGTTGAGCTGAGCAAAGTATAAACAAATTAGCAACATACGGATCCCACTTCTCTTCAAATACACGTGAGCTCGGTTATAGGAGGGGAAAGAGCTTAGATGTATTTTTTTCTGGCATTCTTCTTTAGGCACATTGGAGTAGGCATTCTATTTTCCAGCCCCTAAGCCCTTCCCCACCCCCTTTGCCTTTTCTGTAAGAACATCTTTAGAGCCAAGAATCTTTCTGAATGGCTTCATGTCTGTTGGGAAAGTGGTTCTGCTTGTGACTAGAGCTCCAAGTCATCCCTCCTGTTGTCTGAATTCGGGCTCTGAGTTCCATTGGATGACATGAGGTGGGACAGAGTGCAGACAGGGCTGGAGATGCCTTGTCAAGCCTATTCAGGGGCTTCCTTCCTTCCTTGAGGCCCAGCTAGAAACAGATCCATCAGATAGCACTCTGAACCAAATCCCATGTTTTGCCCCCACTTGCCCTCTCCTTGAAGGTCTACTTTAGACCTTCCTAACTCCTCTACCTTACACAAGGTCCCCAGACCAAGCCAATCCCAAAAAATCTGACAGAAGAGGAGCAGTTAGTTTAGCTATGTATTCCAAGTGGAGGCAACACTTTTGAAACCGAAGCTTTTGCTCATATCCAGTGAATGTAAGCAGATTAGAAGCAACCTTGCCATTTGTAATGACATGGTTGGAACTAGAGAATACTATGCTAAGTGAAATAAGTCAGTCAGAGAAAGACAAATACCATATGATTTCACCCATATGTGGAATTTAAGAAACAAACAAACAAAAAAAACATGAGCAAAGGTGGGAAAAAAAGAGGGAGAGAGGCAAACCAAGAAACAGACTCTAAACTACAGAGACCAAATTGATGGTTACTAGAGGAGAAGTTGTTCAGGGGATCAGTTAAATAGGTGATGATTAAGGAATGCACTTGTTGTTATGAGCATTGGGTGTTATATGGAAGTGTTGAATCACTATATTGTACACCCAAAACTAATATTATACTGTTAACTGGAATTTAAATAAAAACTTAAAAACAAAGAAAAGCAATGGTGATGCAGTTGTCTTACAACTGTTGAGTGTTAATACATCATCTCTGCAGCATAGACCTAGTGCTTTAGTATAAGGACTGGGTCCATCTACGGGGACCAACCGTTTGACCATAGAGAGTATTAGTTAATTAAGCGGTCAGATAAGATCTGTTGTAAAATATGTGGAGTCTTCAAAAAGAAAACAAAATTCTTCATTAGGTTGTGCGAATATTGTCTAAGGGCAGATGGCTGGCCAAGGTAACCTTCCCATGGCCTTTACTCTTTTGAAACTTTGCCTTCTGTTACAGAGGCTTATGGCCACAGCAGAACATAAGAGTTTTAAGCCAGAACCTATCTTACTTGGCCAGGCCCACAACTTCTTTGAGGCTCCACTTCCCATCAAGCAACTAGGCTACTCTGAGAGGCTAATCTATATCATGTCCAGCAACAGGAACAAGGCTCTGGAAGTTAAAGGGACTCCTTACTTCAGGATCCCCAGGGAGATCATCTAGGACCTATAGTAAAGGGTCATGGGATATCCAGACCTTGGGCAGGGTTGGAGATAAGGTGTCTCTCAGCCATTTTCTGAAATATTAAGGGCCCCTACCATGGAAAATGGTAGTAGAGTCCCATGGAGGATCTTGACTTTCCAGGATCTTGGCTTCTTGCAGACTTTTGTTACTTGGGATAAAGCTTTGGCTATCAGCTTACCCATGGTGTCTAGGTGAGCAGTAGGTGAAACTGTTCTAAGGCCCTGTCTTACTCCTTATAGTCTCTTATCAAGCCATTGCATAGGTTGATTCTGGCATTCTTTTCAACGATTCTCTCTGATTGGGTACTATGATTCAAACTAGAGTCATACAGACAAAGAGTCAAGTCCAAGTTTCCTGATCCTGTTATGCTACATTGGGTGAATTAGTTCTCTGAGTCTCTGTCTCCCTATCTGCATTAAGTCCTGTTCCTTGTCTTTTCTGAGGGTAAGTGGTAAGTGGGGCTGTGGGTTAAGGGTGGGGGTATGCAGGTCTCAGGAGGGTGAAGGGAAAGGGCAGACAGATTCCTGGTCAGGCTGCTGAGAATAGTTCTTGGTGTTTCTCCCACAGCTCATTAAGCCTGCGTTATTTCACCTATGGGATTCTCTTTGGTTGTGGCTGTTCCTTCGCCTTTCAGCCATCTCTCGTCATCCTCGGCCACTACTTCCAACGCCGCCTGGGTTTGGCCAATGGTGTGGTGTCTGCTGGAAGTAGCATCTTCTCCATATCCTTTCCTCTTCTCATCAAAACACTGGGGGCTAAGATCAAGCTCGCCCAAACCTTCCAGGTGCTGAGTACCTTCATGTTTATTCTTACCCTGCTTTCACTCACCTACCGGCCACTCCTACCCAGTTCTCAGGACACCCCAAACAAGAGAGGTGTCCACACCCTGTGCCAACGCATCCTGGCTCAGCTTAGAAAGTACTTCAACATGCGAGTGTTCCGCCAACGTACCTACCGCATCTGGGCCTTCGGGATTGCTGCTGCTGCCCTTGGCTACTTCGTTCCCTATGTACACCTGGTAAGGAATATTAGGGCGGGCCCACCTTACCTCTAGGAAGCTGCCCTTGGCCTGCCTGAAGTCCAGAGAATAGAGGTGGAGGACACTAGAAGGGCAGAGCTGGGACCTTCGGTAAAAGAGACAAAACAGTGTTTGAAGAGACCCAAAGTGGGAAAGAACACAGACTGAGGGAAGATCTCAATGGGAAATGGGTAGAATTCATAAAGGGAAAGTCCATGCCTGTTTCCCCCTTGATAAATCTAGATAGATTTTTCCCCCTTGATAAATCTAGATAGATTTTCAAGAGAAGATAAGCATCATTGGGATTGAGAAGACTGGCTGAGATGACCCAAGGACAGGGTTTTCTAAGAGTGTGTTCTGTGGAATGCTGGTCTTTGTGGTCAAATGATTTGTTTAGGAAACAACGTATAATCAATCTCTCTAGCTTCGTATTGTCACAATCTTTTAAAGGTACCAAAAAATCAAGCAGTAAAAGAAACCCACTTAGCTTCATTTAACCATTATCCACCCAAATTATACTACCATAGAACTGTTGGTTATAGTCCAGCTATTATCTTCCATAGGTCTTGTGTTTCTTAAAACACATGTCTGGAAATTTTACATGGAAGTTAGTTCTCTCCCCTGGTGACCTGCTGTTGCCCCAGGGTATCAATTCTGGGTCAGGGAACGGGGAGAGTTGGGGGGAGCCCTTGGGTTTTCTTAGTTGTTAAGGCTGTATTCTGTCCTTCAAGCCAGGGCTTGGAGATACCCACTCCCCTTCGCTGTTGCTCAGAAGCCCAGAATCCAAAAAGCCAAGGGATATGAAGCCTTTTAAGCAATTAGAAGTAGCCAGAAAGCTTGTTCTGGATCTAGGGCTACAAAGGAGGGGGTTGAAGGGAAGGGAGCTCTTGCTGTGGTCCAGGAAAGCAAGCAGTAGAGTGTTCTGGATATACCAACAGTTAACCAGTCAGCTCCTTTTCTTCCCCCTGTCCTTGAGGGTCCTGGTGTTATGCTTTTCAGATGAAATATGTGGAAGAGGAATTCTTGGAAATCAAGCAGACCTGGGTGCTCTTGGTGTGTATTGGGGCTACCTCAGGCCTTGGGCGTCTTGTATCGGGCCGTGTCAGTGACTCCATTCCTGGACTTAAGAAGATCTACTTGCAGGTGAGTGTTACCACCTTTCCCTGATCAGAGTGGTGTGTGGAGGAAAAGCCTGCCACAGATGCTAGGTTACCCCCAGCCTTTGGGATAGAATGGTAGGTTGTATCATTACTATGCCCTTGGCGCCAGCTCTGACACAAGCTTGTTGTTCAGCATGGGAAAGTCAATCAAATTCTCCAAGCCTCAGTTTGCTTGGCTTTCAAATGAAGACAGTCATCTTTGTTCTGCCTCCTTCATCAAGATGGAGTAAGTATCCAGTGAGAGCACTGTGTAAATCGAACCTATAAGAACACTTACAAGAAAGTGTTTATTAATAATGGTTCTTCCATCTGAAATAGGAAACCTGAGGCTAGGAGTTAGATGCTGACTCCCATTGAGGACTGATCTCCTTGCTACTCCATACTCTCTTGGAAGGTCTTGGGCATCTATAGTACTCTGTGGCCCAGTGTTTCTCTCCTCTAAGCCAGCAGGACCAAGTCAATCACTTCTTACATTTCCAGAGTTACTTGCACCAAGCATTGGCTCTCAAATATTATCCTCTTGATGGACGCAAAAATAGTGCCAGAAAACACAACCTTACTTCCCCTCTCTGGGCCTCACTTTCCTCATTTGTACAATAAGAATAATTCTTGCCCTTCCTCTCTTACCTTACAGAGGAGGATCAAAAGAAATATAGGTGTAACCAGGATTTGGGAAGTAAAAAGCTGTTATAACCATGCAAGATTTTAATCCTTTGGACAGTAACACAGTGCATCATATTGCGGGCAGTTTCTGTGTGAACTGAGCTCTGGTCTTGCTTGGGACTACTGCTCAAGCTGTCTGTCTTTGTCTACCTGGCAGCACTAATGCCTCTCTGACCCTTGCTCATGCTTTTTGCTCCTGCAGCTTGGTTTACCACAATGTTTTCCACAAATGTGGAACCCTGTGAAGGGACAACATCAGCCCTTCAAAACATGTGGTCACAAATAATCCATTAAGAAGGTGGTTGAGTTCTGACTCTCCTGGAGAAGCCCTAAAAACACTTCCAAAGGGCCCTGACTATTCTCATAGTAGGGATTTCTCTGTCTTCTGACAGCTTCAAGTGTTTTCCTAAATATTCTAAGATGTCTTAGACAAGAATATGATTAAGGATTTCTGTTGTGTTTAACTCTGTGTTAGATTTGCAAAAGCTGGTGAATCTTCTTTGTCAGAGCTGGGGGTGACCTTGTGGTTTATCCAGTCCAACCTCTCATTACACAGAAACTGAGAAAAAGACATACAGACAGTCATGGCAAAGTTGAATTCATATGTAGCACTTTTCTCATATTTCACTTTATACTAAGTGATGGGTGGCAGAGCCATGTTCTAGAGATAAGTAACTTGACCAAAGTCAACTCAAAAGACTGTGATTGAGATAAACCAGTTGTGAAATTTTGAATTCCAGGGCAAATATCAGGAATTGCCTTATCTGGGTGGCTTTTTGTGTAGGAGAATGTATGTCTTTTTCAGCTTCTTCCACATGCCACCCCTGTATGTCTTCCCTGTCAGTATCAGCAGCTCCAAGATGCTAACAGTGCTGGCATTGGGCCAGGACTTTATCTTGAGGAAAAGAGCAGCCCCTGTCTAGCCATATAGCTCATTTCTCATTACAGTCCCTAGGAGAGAAGTAGGGCCCAAGCAGCTTTTGCTGTCTATTGTGTAGAGAAAGTTCCAAGGGAGGTGGAGGCATTAACTAGTCAGAGGCAGAACTAGGCTTAGGACCCAGTGCTTCTGCTGATCACTTCCCCTACCCACCCAACATTCTCTCCCCTTTTCCAGTCTTACTTGACCCAACTTTGCCACTTAGAGTAATATAAAATAATCTTAGAATGTTATAGCTGAAATATATCTTTATCAATTATAGTCCAACTGCCTCATTTTACAAATTGAGGAACTGAGACCTAGAAAGGGAAAGATGAGTCCAAACACATCTTTCTGGCAAGTGTCTCAGGCTAAGAACACAAGACAATGGATAAACTCCTCTTGAGCTGCTCAAGATACTCCATCACAGGAATTTGCCTCCCTTTCTCCCTGGGTCAGATACAGGAGTATAGGCTTGGGAGAGGAAAGGAGTGTACATAACTTCAGGTTCTGAAGAGATACCCACTAGACCCTGTAGTTCCTACTATTGGAAAAGACAGGCACATGTATCTGATATACAAACTTCCCCTTGACAGTCTGCTAGAAAAGAAATGGTGACAGCCTACAGGACAACCTCACTTTGGGCCAATTCTTGAGGTCTGATTCTCAGTTTAAAGAGAGATTTTTAATTTCTGAACTTTTCAAGGCCTCATGGAGGATGTTAAGCAGCAGCTAGATACAATAGGTAGTAACTGGAGATGACAGAAATCAGTTAATGGGATCCTCTGTGTTGTATAACGCTATTAACTCTTAGTTGCCATACCATTATGGCTTGGTTGATAGGTGGATCTGGTTTTATCTTCTAGTTGTGCATGAATCTCCTAGAGGACGAGCTGGAATATCAGGGTTCTTATTCCTAGATTCCACCTAGCTATCCCAAAACAGCCTAGGCAAAAGTTCAAAAAGTTTTCTAGCAAAGAGATTTCCTCACATGGCATGTCCAGGACATTTATTATCCTCTCTGAAAACCAACCAATCAACCTAACAAACCCACTGCCAGTACAACACAAAATCTTTAGGGCTTGAAACAGCCTTTGACCCTCCTATCCCATCCATGTGGTGATTTGGTGATTTACCCTTACTCTGTGGTCACTTACACTTCCTGGGTAAGTTTACCCTCCTGTGTGAAGCATTAGAAAATCCTGGGTCCTGTTAAGGCTTTGGTAAACAGATCAGGTCTTACCCCTGACCCTGCGATGACCTGGCTCTGCTGGCTACAGTGGGTGAGAGGAGGGGGTTTATTTCCCTGCCTGCAGCCCAGGTCTTCAGTCTGGCTCACTGACACAGGTTGCAGATGACCTTAATCAAAAGACCAACTGTGTTTCCAGTTTCTCTTCTCTCTTTTGAGTGGGAAAAACCAGCCTCTGGAAAGGCAGCTTCTTTGTTTTAGAGTCATTTTGCTCAGCCTAAAGAAAGCCCAGTGGCTAGTCAGTGCCCCTGAACTTGTTTCAGCTCCCTAGACCCCCTCCTAGTGTCTTGGTTCTCCTTAAAGTCCCCTTTGTTGTCTTTTCATGGTACCCAACCAAGTCCAGAGGACCCCACAGCCATGCTGAGATGGGTGGTGTGTCTCATGTCCTAAATCATAAGGAACCTGGGTGAACCTCCCAATGGTCTTCTTCATGACAAGGTGTTTTCTAAAAGTGGCCACCCAATAAATGAGCGCTGCGTCCTTTCTTATTTCAGAAAGCTCTGCCTTCCATTCATGCCCCCATCTAATCATCATTCAAGTTATCCTCATTTCCTTCTCTTCCTCTTCTCAGACCTTACTTGGATCTGAGAACACCAGCATGATCTGATCCCAGACCCTAATACCTGGGCAGCCAAACACAAGATCAGAACAACAGCAATTTCTTTTAGCTTAGAGTCCAGTGAAAAGACAACTTCTTAAGGGTGGGGCCATACCCCTTACCTTTTTAAAAAATGTTGATGGAATCACAGTTAAGTAGGGACTGTCTTAAAAACTTCGAATCTTTCAGTGCAGGACTTAGAAAGGGCCTACATAATTAGCTCAACTGCTTTCTCTGCTGACACTCCCTGTCCTAATTTATAGATGGTAGAAATGAAACCCTGAGAAAGGAGATATGATTTGCTATGTGGTCTTGACTGACAAGCACAACATGACCTAAGGTCCTTGCTCCTCCAGGTCATCTCCTTCCTGCTCCTGGGCCTGATGTCCATGATGATTCCCCTGTGCCGGGGCTTTGGGGGCCTCATCGTTGTCTGCCTCTTCCTGGGCCTGTGTGATGGCTTCTTCATCACCATCATGGCCCCCATCGCATTTGAGCTGGTGGGCCCAATGCAGGCCTCACAGGCAATTGGCTACCTCCTTGGCATGATGGCCCTGCCGATGATTGCTGGGCCCCCCATTGCAGGTGAGGCTGATACTACAGGGAGGGCATGAGTGTGGGAGTCCTGTCTTCCCTGGGCCCTAGCAATCCTGAGTACCTCTGCTGTAAGTCCTTTTTTTACTCTTATTCTCTATTTAAGCAGCCTTGTCAAAGTGTATGAAACCTCTTACCTCTATTATTGGAAGAGGTTAACTACAGTATATGTGCATGGATTCATTTTTTGGGAATGGGCTGTTCATGGCTCTCTGTTTCAGTGGGGTTTATTTTAGACAGCCTGGATGATTCCAGGAGGGTAAAGAGAGAAATGGGTTTGGCTTTTTGATCATTCTATTGGTTCAGTGTCTTCTATCTTTCTCTTCATAAGCAAATAATTATTTGCAAGGTAGTTGGGCAGAAAGAGAAGAGAAAGTGGACCCTGGCTTCATTAAGACTTAGAGATGCTCCCCCTCCTTCTCTATTGGCTTCTGAACTAAGCCTGTAGAAGAGACTTTGATTAAAACCAAATCCTAGGACTGGGCCAGTGAGGCTTACTTCTAGCAGGTAGTAGGCAAAGTGTTGGCTTGCTGTCTTTCAGTATTCTCAGTTTCCTTCTCCACTCTCCCAAAAGAGCATTGTTGATACCCCAGGGGACATAGGAAACAAGGAAAACCAATGAAAAGAGAATTCCATTTCTTTTCTTTAGGATTTAATGCAAATATTGATTTGTGGGTTAGCCTTCCTAGGCTATCCAACTGGGCTAACTCAACAAATATCCCTTGAACACCAATTGTGTGCAAGGTGTTGTAAGGGCATGTCATGCTGTGTGACAGTGACAAAAGCTTCCACCCACGCCCTTGTGCAACAGCCATGGGGCTCACTGAAGGAGGGGAGCCTCTACCCAGCCCCCAGTCCCAGAGGTGGATCCCAGAATCCACATCTCTTTCCATTTTGCTTACCATCTAAGCAGCCCAAGGGCCTACTTTCTTTTCCTCAGTAGTGTTTCTGTGATCATCTTTCCTGTGAGGTGCCCCATGTTAGCTTCTGAAGGTAAGCAGGGGAATACTTGCATACCATGCCAAACATATCCATGTTATTAGCAACCTATAGAAACCCAGAGGGGCCAACCATATCTATAACCGGATGAAGGATACACAAACAGCCTTCCCTTAGGGTGAATGGGAACTTCAGAGAAAGGGCACTTAAGAGAAAGAGAAAACAGAAACTTAGCTGAATTGTTCCATAAGAACACTCTAGCCTAAGTTGGGGGTGGAGGGTATATCACTATAAATCAAGACTTGGCCATCTGTGGAACTCTTTTGAACTAGCTTCCCTCCTAACTCCATACCTAGGAGTGACTGGAAGTCAAGCTGTAGCTTCATGAAAGTAAAAAATGGAGAACTTCAAGAGAAGCTTCATTAGCCTCTTTCATAATAAGCATTAACCTCAAGGGCCTGCAACTCCATTACCTCAGAGAGGAGCCACCTGAATTTGTAACAGAGGTTTTATTTTTTTCATTGCGAATGTTTAAATTGAGGGGATCCTGGGTAAAGGTAGTGCAGGCCAAGATCCACTGGATAGGCATTGTGATGGCCCCTAAAAGAGGCAGCACCTTTGGGCAAAAGGGCAAAGCTGAACTTGACTTGTCTCTCTTATTTCAGGCCTCCTCCGCAACTGTTTTGGGGACTACCATGTGGCCTTCTACTTTGCTGGTGTGCCCCCAATCATTGGGGCTATAATCCTCTTCTTCGTCCCTCTGATGCATCAAAGGATGTTCAAGAAAGAGCAAAGGGATTCCAGCAAGGATAAAATGTTGGCCCCTGATGCAGACCCTAATGGGGAGCTGCTGCCTGGCTCCCCCATCCCTGAGGAACCAATCTAATGTGTTTTCCTTGCCATTGTGTGCTTCTCCCCAACCCTTTCCCTTCACTCCACCCTGCTCAGCTTTTACATTTTTGCCATCAGCACACTTGTTCTCAAACATGCACACACAGCAGTTCAGACACCTGGCCATCCCCTTGGAGCCAAAGCTCCTGTTAAACTCATTAACCAAATTCTCCCTGTTAATGCCTTTAAATTTGCCAGGGTCCTTCTCCCAAGAGCTAGAAAAGCTTGGGATCCCCCTGGCCTTTGGAACATCTCCATATACTTTCTAACACCTGGAGATGGTACCTCCTGGCCCCAGATTGCTAGTCACCCACTAAAAGCAACTTCCAAAGGTGCTACTGTGTCCCTCGGAGCCTGGTGGGAAGACCCAAGCCTCTGTGTGCTCAGGATTTCCTTGTCATCTGTCCTTGGAAACCATTGGTAAAGGGGAAGAGAAAGGGCAGAGAGGTAAAATCAGACAATGAGCCTTGCTTAATCTCAGAGCCTCTGAGGGCTGTGGCTTCCCAAGAGCTGTGGGTGACATCACTTTACAAGTGTACAAATAGTTTCCCCATCATACAGTTGGTTAACAGTCCGCTTCTTTCTTCCCTTCTTTTGTTTCCTTTACTGCTTCTTCTCCCTTCTCTTCCCCCTCTATTTCTTTTTATGACTGTCATAGATGCATGGGTGCTTGAAGACAGGAGGGATCTAGAGCTTGTGCCAATCAGCCTCACCTTGGCCCAGCCCACCCCTAACATGTCATTAATTCCACTCATCTCAGGCTGAGCCACATCTTATTTTTAGCTCAAGCTTCTATAATTATAAACTGGACGAGTAGAATATCACATAGGGAAAGGGATTTTAAACACCATGAAGCTCCACTCACTGATTTTTAGAGTTTCCAGGCCAGTGCAGTAACTTGCAGGCACTACCAGCTCCCCATCCTTATATTCATCTGCCGAAATGTGAAGAAATTCCTTTCATTTCAGCATGCAGAGGAGGACTGATGATGGGGGAGGGCATGATTGGGGGAGAGGCAATAGTTATTGACCTGGCAAAGGACCAACTCCTCCATCTCTCATTATTCATGATAGGTTAATATTACCATCTGGGTCAGGGCAGGAAAGGGACTGTTTTAGGGAAAATCCCATTCCCAACCTGGATGCCCCAAGGGTAGAGGCAGCAGCTGCATGTAGTGTTGAACAATTTCTCTTAGGAAGATGGAAGCCTCCTAGCCTTTACCACTGAATGTGTCTCCCATGCTGGGCATTCTGAGCCATTCTGCTTAGCAGGCATTAAAGGTGCCAGGAAAGGTAGCGTCTGGACCATCTTAATCCCTCTGAAATAGGTGCCAGATGTTCCCCTATGCCCAGATTCTGGGCAACACTCTTGCTGAAGAGCATTCCCAGCCAAGCTGTGTCCAAGCTAGCACAACTCACCCCCTTAGGAGCTCAGTTTCTCTCCTTGGTCTCTTTGTGTCTCTTTCTCCCTATTCTGGGCATTTGTCTGTTGTGCTCCTGTTTCTCTAATCTTTCATCACCTTCTTGTCAGGCATCCTTGGCCATTACTAGGAGCTAACAGTGACTTGCCACCCTAAGACAGGGCCATCCCAGGGACAGAAGGATGAGGTTGCCTGTGAGGAGCTCCAAAGAAAACAGTGGTCCCCACCCATAACATTTTCCACTACAAACAGGCAGCTGTGGCATGGTGGGCCTATGATGGCCTCATTCAAGTCCAAAGTCCTGTATGCCCTCCGTTGGTCCTAGTCCAGCTTTTATCAACCCCCCCAAAGGAAAACCCACTGGCTCTTAGACCTGTGGATAGGAAGGGGCCTAATTACTATCCTGTTGGCTCCAAAAGCAGTGGAACAGGGGGAGCTGGGCCCCAGAAGCCTTGTAACTGACCACTGAAAATGTTGGAGCAACAAACCCCTGCTCTCATTCTTCCTGTCCTTCCCCTACCAAGTCACTAAAGGGCAGTTCTGTAGGGCCTCAAGGTGAAGGCCTTGAGGTGAGCATCTTTTGTTGCTCAAGGTGAAGATAGCTCTTAAAAATCAGGTGCCAACTACTTCTCTCCAGATGAAGGAAAGACATTCACAGGTCGCAAATCTGCCCTATCAGTTGTCACATGACATAGTGGGATATCAGTTTATTTCTTCCACATATGTGCATGTACATGTGTGAGCTTGTGTGCTTTTGGAGAGAATGCTGGTTGGTGAAAGCAGCTCAGTATTAATATTTCGGGTAGGATGCAGCCTCTAATGCACCACAGTTAAATCTAGGAAAACGAACAAAATTTGGGAGCTTGAGATCTGGGACATTTAAATCCTCAAAAGGTTTGGAACAAAATAAACATATCTAAAAATCTAGATTTGGTATGTGTGTTGCCTACAAGGGTGAAATACTCAACCTAGTTAACAGCAAGAAGTTTGGCTTCAGAACTGAAATTTCATTTCAAATAAAATTTCTGCCAGGGTCTATACTCTCTGTGAGAGCAGAAATTGGCAAAGGAGCTATATAGGGGGTTTGGAGCTGGGTGGATTCTAATCTAATCTAATCTAATCTATTCAGGATTAGATTTTTAGGAGCTCTAAAGTAGAAAAGCAGTCACTTTACAAAATGAGAACACAATTAGTGGCTGAGGCTCAGTGGAGGCCCGATCAAGGCTACCGCCTTGGGACTTACATGCCATGTTGAAAATGGACATAGACCTTAGCAACAATCCAATTTAATCCTCTCCCTTGTTATTGATGGAGAACCTGAAGGGACTGGTATAGCTGGGTTACACAGTCAGAACAGCAACAGATCCTGGAATTGAGGGTGATGCAAAAGAGAGACCTACAACAATGACAAAAGATGGGAGTAACTTGAGTCTCCCTTGTCCACGTTCTGCATTGATTTAAGTGAGGAAACCTGAGGCCTAGCGATAGTAAGGGACTGAGCAAGTTCACATAGTTCATCAGTGACAGAGCCTACTGAGACTTGGACTCAGGTAATTGACTTCCAGTCCAGTCCAAATCCCTTATTTTACAGATGAGGAAACGAACTCAAGAAGGGGGAAATAATTTGTGTACTTCATTTAACAACTTATGTAGTGAGCTCATTTCCCAAAGGATGTCAAAAGGACCAGCTCCAAGCAAAAAAGAAATCTGAACAGTTTGATTTTAGCATATCACATCTTTTCAAGATTACCCTCACCCTCAACCAACACATGCATTTGGTGTTCTCTCTTCCTAAGCACTCAAAACCTTCATGCAGCCTTGCCCTTGGAAAGCTGGCCCCACTTACTGCTCTTCCATCTCCAGTAACCCAAGAGGTACAAATAAAGTCCATCTCTCTGTGGCCATACACTGAACAGGGGAGGGGTAATGAGAGGGGGATGGTTTCCTCTAAAAGAGGGTGGTTTACCATTCAGCTCTTGGCAATTGTCATTTCTCCCCTGACTTAGTGCAGACATCCGTAGGCTACCAGACTCCTCATCTCCTCCCACTGAGACTAATTACTCTGTGCTGCTGCCTGGCCCCGGGCTCTCCCACCCAAGTTATACTGCCTCCTCTATCCCCTCCTCCAGTAGCCCCAAGGCCCCAGTCTGTGTTTGATCACTCAGATCATTAGATTTCAAAGCTGTGGAATCCCATAAATTTTATGAGCACATGCTTTCCTCCAGGGCCTTTTCAGGTCTGAAGAAGGAGCCAGCAGCTGCCTGCCACTTCTTCACAGCAACAGAACAGGCCAGCTGACAGGGATTACAGGTGCCCCCCAGCAAATCCCTGATGTCTGACAGCTGGCACCTAGATAGGGTGGATACTGGTTTGAACCAGAACCCTTGAAGGGAGTTTTGAAATTTTAATGAGCTGAAATGTACAGGAGACTCCAGAGGCATAAGGAAAGGGATTAGACACCACTCCTGTAAGGGTTGAGGAGGTTTTGCTTCAGAAGGCCCTTCAATTCCTGCCTTCCAACTCTCCCTAGTGGTCACCAGAAGCAGAGTTCCATGACTGATTTTCAAGTCATTCAGAAATATTTTCTAGGGACCTGCTATATGTCAGACATTCTGCTAGAACTCAGGGATTTCACAGTGAAAGAAGCAGAGGTGGAGAAAACAAAGAGAAAAACAAAAAAAGGAATTTACACTGTTTTCTGAGATACATTTTTCTCTTCTGGATCCCAACAGCCCCACAGCTTACAGACCTCAGAGCTTTGGGATGGGAATAGGAACCACCATGGCCCTTCTAGGATGGAGGCCCCAGCATTTCCACCTTACTGTCTGGCCTCCCCCTGGCCAAAGCCACCTGGGAGAACTATTGGCTCCTCAACATTGGTTTCCTGCTAAGCCAGAGCCCAGCCAGATAAAATTAACCACTGCTCACATCTAACAAGTGTCAGAGCTTAGCCCAGCAGCACTCTTGCCTGGCCAGTAGGACTCATAGACTGACAGTACCTGTAGAGCGCCCCCAGCCATACCTGCTTCAGGGATGAGAGACTAGAGACAGGCAATTGCTACCCTCCTTTTCCCACTGCACACCCACGCTACACTGCCTTCAAAACGACTGGGCCCTGGGATCCGGGAATGGGGGTGCTAACAGGTATCCCTTCCCACCAGGTCTCCATGCCTACCCTACACTCAGGGAGTGCCTGGAGATGGAGATGGGGCTGTGGTCCCGCGGGTCCCGGGCATCGCTTGGTTCTGCCACCGTCCTCTGGCTACACTGGGCGGGAAAGGGCAAGGTTCCTGCCTCCTCCACCCTGTGGCCCTCCATCCACTTCCGCGTCTGGGGAGGGTAAGAACCCGGGAGACGCGCCACAGAGATGTATCTGACCCTGCTATACTCAGATGGGAATCAGGCCCGCCCAGGGGAAGAGGGCGGGAAGAAAGGCGAGAGAACCCAGCGCCAGGTCCTGCCTACTGCTCAGAGAGCCAGATGAATAGACCGCAACCGCCGCGTGTCCCGGGCTGCGCTCCTCCTCCATCCCCCTGCCCCCACTGCCCCGCCCAGACCACCACCACCGGGGACTGCAGTGTCGCTGCCCCCACCTAGCGCTTGGTCCCGAGCCCTGGAGGCGATCCGGGCCGGACCAGCGACAACTCTGTCCTACATGAGACCCTCTTCTCTCTTCCCCTTACCTGATCTGGCCCCAAGGCCCCAAGGTTAGAGTCAGCCTGCAGCTGGTGAAGGATCTAAGCGGTTCTGCGCAAGGGGCTCTCAGAGATGCGGGGACTGGGGGTGGGAATCGCCTCCAGGAAACGCTTGGGTCCAGAGCAGCCATCCCCCTCCGCCTGCCTCTCCAACCTCCAACCCTGGGCAGGGCCTGTGGGGCGCCTCCTCCACGCAAGTCAGCACAATGAGGCTGCTTCTTCCAAAGAATTGACCAACTCCTCAATCCCAAGAGTCCCCCATAATAGCTGTCCCCAGAACTCCTGGGGAGGGGTGGGCAACCACGTGGGTGAGAGCTCCCAGCTCAGGTCTGCTCCCTCACCACATGGTCCCTGGATACCACTCAGGGTGAAGGTGAGCCCCCACCAGCTGCCCTAGGTTCACACAGGTATACTAGTGGGATTTCCTAGGCTTGAGAAACCTCCCCCAAACATGAACGGACCAGATTGACTCTAAGAGCCCCCTCCTCAATTTGCTCCCCATCTGACACTCCTCCACCCTACTCTCCATCAACCTGCTTCCTTCAGCCATTTGCCCAAGTGGAAGTGAAAGAGAGGGAGAGGGTAACCACTCCCACTCCCCTCTCCCACTCAGCCACATACACTCTTCCTCCCCTAGGATGGAGTCTTCTGGGAGGCTCAGCCCTGCAGTTCCATCTACCTCAAAGCCTTGCAAAGGCCAGAGTTTCCTTCTGTCAGTGAGACATCTTTCAACTACTAGCCTCCTCATTCGCCCCACCCCCACCCCTCATGCACTGACACACTTCCTTCTTCCTTTGGCTCCATGAACACACAGAGACTCCCTTCAATGATAACAGGGTGCCCTCACCTTTGGGTGGGCAACTTACAGTTCACAGGTGCTCCAATATCCCTCATCACATTTTATCCACCCCCTGCAACCCTGAGAGGCAGCTGCTCTTATACCTGCTTTACAGATGGGGAAAGGGAGGCCCTGACAGGAACTAAGTGCCAGTTTTCCAGCCCTTCTCCAAGGATCTTTCCACCCTTCCTTACAGAAAGTAGGGAGATAAGTGAATCTCTCATTTCCCCCTGACTTCTCAGAAAGTCTGGTTGCTGCTCCTGGAGTCAGTACCTGCTGCCCCCAGGCCCCCTCTGTCCCCCAAGGAAAACTGGGCAGTAATGGCACCACAGTCCCAAAATGGAGGCATGAAGCCTGCAGAAGCTGAGCCAGAATCCTTGTGCACCCCCCATCCATCCACCCACCCCAGCCTCTCCTATGGAAGGAGAGGAATGAAGAGAGGAGTATGGAAGAATAATTAGGAGTCCCTAATCTGCCTTTCCCTGGGAATACACAACACTGTCTTCTGGGTTACTCTGTGCCTCAAAATGGAGGTAAAACTCCAAAGTGAGTTCTCCTGTGCCTTACTCCCTCAGTCCTCTTATTATTCAATAAAATTATTACCACTGAGGGCTAATATTCAGGTCCTTGTTTAATTCCCAGAGACCCCGCAAAGGCCCTTCTGTCTAATTTGGTTATTGGGTGGAGAAAGAACAGTTCCTGAGCGGACCTACTTTTATGGGAAAGGATTTGTGTGTCCAAGTAGTCAACATAGCTAGCTCAAAGGATTTCTCTCTTTTAGACTTCCAGTGCTTTGCTAAGCTTCAGAGAGGAGATGGGAAAGAGTAGCAAATATTATGCATTAAAGGTAGGGGAGCTCCTAAGCCAGGAGCTATGGAAAGGAAAAGTGGAGAACATGCCTAAACTTTTGCCCATACACCTCAGTGAGGTAGACTTTTCCTGTCTGTGACTCTCAGCAGTTGTGGCCATTGCCTTCCTCCTCGTTTCTTCTACTCCCAGGTGAGAGATTCCCTATATTTACAGGGGAGGTTGGTCATCTAGCAGTCCCCACCATTCAGTGCCACATTGTTTGGTAGGCTCTAAATTCCCTGATTCCAGTAAGACCTAGACTAAGCCTTTCTTTTAGGATGAACAGCTTCAAGCATCCAAGTGGGGTCCCTTCAAGGTTAGGACTCATCTGTCAACCATGCTGGGCCTGGAAAGCAGGGGCAGCCAGGTTTCAGGGAAAGTCGAGTTCTAGGCAAAGCCAGTTCTAGTTCAGTAGCTTTGTAAATAGTTATAACTAGTGAACTCTAGGAGCACTTTAAATATTATATTGACAGAGCACAGGGGCTACAAACAAACTTACCTTGATTCCCTTTTTTCTAGCCAGCTGACCTCTGTCTTCATAATCATTGGTCAATACAATTAAGGGCTGTCATACGAGGAGGAAATCAAAGATCCAAAGAAGGTTGGGGTTGAAATAGTGGAGAGGTTCAGATCCAGTAGTTTTCACACTGTATTCTGTGACTTTTTAGGGGATTTACAGAAGTACCTCAAAGTCATTGAAATTTCTGGGACTGGTTTTTACTTATTCAAAATTCACATGAACAACAGATAAAAATTCTGAATATTATATGAAAAACAAATTTTAAAAAACTCTGAAAGGTGGAGATAAGAAGGTAGACCAGCTAGGGACCTCAGAACCTGAGGAGTGACTTCCTTGAGGTGAGTGGTCTAGGTTTTTACCTTGTATATCCCAGACTTGGTGTTGGAGAAGCCAAAAACCCAAAAATGCCAATGGGTACTGACACAAAAAGCCAAAGAAAATATTTTCCTCTCTGTCCAATCAGAAATTGTCAGCCTAGAAAGACAGAAAACTTTTACACAATAACCACTTTACTTTAGTCAAACACCATGGAAACAACTGTTGTTCCAGCCCCACCCCAGCCAGCAAAGCAAAGTGGAGAGCCTAGATTTTCAATTTCATCATGTTATAGCAATTAACCTCTCCCCCCTTCATCACCATGGTGCTGTCTCAGAAGACCAAGTATGGAGCCCAAACTTTCATCCCAGTCAGGCAGAAACACCTAATATCCCTGTCCCTTGCATCCCTTGTGGTATCAAAGGAAATCCAGTGGTGTGCCTTAACTGCCATGCCCACAAAGCAGTAATGAGGAGCCCCTCAACACTGGGGTGTCAATGGTGGACCAGTGAGGAATCTTAACTTGACAGTAATGAGTAATGAGGTAGTGTGCCCTTTCTTCCACTGGCATGCTGTCAGAGGGGCCTGCTAAAACAGATTTTTTAAAAACCCACAGTTCGACTAAAAACCCACATACAACTAAAATGTCCAGGTTTCTATAAAAAATCATTCATGATACAAGGACATCATACCAGACCCAAGAAAATATCAATTTGAGTTTAAAACAAAATAATAATGACAATAACGAGATGGCACAGATGTTAGCATCATCTGACAAGGAACTTGAAGCAGTCATCATAAAAATGCTTCAATTTATGAATATGCTTGAAATAATTCAAAAATTAGAAAGTCTCAGCAAATAAATAGAAGATATAAAGAAGACCAAGTGGAAGTTTTGGAACTGAAAAATACAATAACTGAAATAAAAAACTCAGTGGAGAGGCTCAACAGCAGAATGAAGAAGAAAGAGGAAATAGAGAACTTGAAAAAAAGCCAATATAAATTATCTTGTCTAAATGAGAGAAAAGAGGGTGTCTGGCTGGCTCGGTTGGTAGGGCATGCAACTCTTGATCTCGGGGTCATGAGTTCAAGCCCCACATTGGTCATGGAGCCTACTTAAAAAAACAAGCAAGAGAAAGGAAATAAACTAAAAAAAAATTAACAGAACCTCATGGAGCTGTGGGACTACAACAGAAAAAAATTACTAATAATGTCATCAGAGTTCCAGAAGAAAAGAAAGAAGGTGTGGCTGAGAACATATTCAAAGAAATAATGGCAAAAGAGATCTTGAAAGCAGTAAGAGAGAAATAACACCTTAATTATAGGGAAAAAGCAATTAGAATGATAATGGATTTCTCATCAGAAACCATTGAGGGGAAAAAGGAAGAAGTCATAAATTTTTCAAGTACTGAAAAAAAAAGAACTGTTATCTCAGAATTGTATATCCAGTGAAAATATCCTTAAGGAATGAAGAGGAAATCAAGACATTCTCCAATAATGGAAAACTAAGAGAATTTGTTGCCAGCAGACCTATCCTAAAATAATGGCTAAAGGAAGTTCTACAAACAGTAAAGAAATGACAAAAGAAGGAATCTTAGAACATCAGGAAAGAAAAAAAGTACAATGGAAAGAGTAGAAATATGAGTAAAACAACATATTTTCCTTATCCTCTTTAGTTTTGTAAGGTATGTTTGACAATTGAAGCAAACTTTATAACAATGTCTGATGTGGCTTTCAATGTATGTAGAGGAATCATTTAAGACAATATTATAAGTGGGGGACAGTGAAGTGACAATAAAGGAGGTAAGGTTCCTATATTTCACTGAGGCTGGCAAAATATCAACACCAATAGACTGCAGTACATCATGTACCTAAAATGTAACACTTAGATCAACAACTAAAGAAGCTATGTAAAAAGATACCTTCAAAAACACTATAGATAAATAAAATAGAATTCTAAAAAAAGTTAAAAAGAAAACCTATAGGAAGGCAGGAATAAAGCCAGAAATGAAGAACAGAGGCAACAAACAGAAAACAAATAATAAAATGTCAGACCTAGGCCCTAACTTATCAATAATTACACTAAATGTAAATGACATAAATACATTAATTACAGAGATTAGCAGAGTGGTTTAATGACACAAGTATATGTTGTGTATGGGAAATTCACCTCAAATATATAATGATAGGTAGGTGGAAAGTAAAAGAATGGGAAAAGTATGCCATATATACATTAATAAAAAGAAATAAGAGTGGATGTATTAAGTTTTGATACACTAGAGACTTCAGAGCAAAGAAAACTACCAGAAAGACAAAAGGACAAAACATAATGATAAAATGTTTAGGCTACCAGGAAGATATAACAGTCCTAAACAGTGTTTCAAAATAACTGAAGCAAGAACAGGAAACAAAGGGGAAATAGACAATTCCACAATATAGAGACTTCAACAATATATCTCAAAAGTTGATGGAAAAACTAGAGAGAAAAAATAAATAAGGACATAGAACCATCAATCAGTAAGATCTAATCAATATTTAAGGAGCACTCTACCTCACAACAGCATAATAAACATTCTTTTCAAGCACCCATGAGATATACACTAAGATGGGCCATATTCTGAGCTATAAAACCAACGTTAACAAATTTAAAATAATTGAAACCATAAATAATGTGTCTTCTCAGTATAATGATATCAAATGAAAAATCAAAACCAGAAAGAGAACAGCAAAGTCTCTAAATAAGTGGCAATTAACACACTTCTTAACAATGCATAGATCGAAGAGAAAGTCTCAAAGGAAACTTAAAAATACAGGCAGTTGGGGGCATCTAGATGGTTCAGTTGATTGAGTGTCCAACTCTTGATTTCCATTCAGGTCATGATCCCAGAGTCATGGGATTGAGCCCCATGTTGGGCTCTGTGCTGAGCATGGGGCCTCTTAAGATTCTCTCTCTCCCCCCTCTGCCCTTCTCCCTGATCATGCTCTCTCAAGCTTTCTCTCTAACAAACAAACAAACAAAACACAAAAATAAAGGCAACTGAATGAAAACCAAAATGCAACATACCAAAATATGTGGGACAGAGCTAAAGCAATATTGAGAAGGAAGTTTATAACACTAAATGCTTACATTATAGATTAGGAATGATTTAAAATCAATAATCTAAGTTCCTACTTCAAGAACTATGAAAAAGAAGCAAAATAAACTCAAAGCAAGCAGAAGGAAGTAAATAATAAAAGGCATTAATGAAAGAAAGAGAAAATAAGAAAACAATAGAAAAAAATCAATGAAACAAAAAGTTAGTTCTTTGGTTTTTTTTAATGTTTATTTATTTTTGAGAGAGAGAGATAGAGCATGAGCAGGGGAGGGGCAGAGATGGAGGGAGACACAGAATCCCAAGCAGGCTCCAGACGCTGAGCCATTAGCACAGAGCCTGACATGGGGCTCAAACTCATGAACCTTGAGATCATGACCTGAGTTGAAGTCAGATGCTTAACCAACTGAGCCACCCAGGCACCCCTGAAAGTTAGTTCTTTGAAAAAAATCAGTAATATTTATAAACTTTTAGTAAGACAGAATAAAAGGAGAGAAGACCCAAACCACCAATAGCTGTAATGAAACAGGAGATAATGTTATAGATCCTGCAGCCATTAAAAAGATAATAAGAGAGGATCCTGGGAAGACGGCAACGTAGGAGGACACTGGGCTCACCGCCCATCCTGCTGATCACTTAGATTCCACCTACACCTGCCTAAATAACCCAGAAAACCGCCAGAAGACTAGCAGAACAGAGACTCCGGAGCCAAGCGCAGACGAGAGGCTCACTGAAGAGGGTAGGAAGGGCGGAGAGGCAGTGCACGCTCCACAGACTGGCAGGAGGGAGCCAGGGTGGAGGGGCGGCCTGCCAGCCAAGTAGAGTCCCCGAGTCTGGCTTGCAAAAGCGGAAGGGCCGGACGGAGTGTGTTCCAACAGCAAGTGGGACTTGACATCTGGAAGGTTATAAGCTAACAGCTCTGCTCAGAGAATGGGAGGGCTAGAGGACAACGGGAGGGAGAGTTGTTGAGCCCCAGACAACAGAGCTCAGCTTGGCGGGGAACAAAGGTGCTCACCAGCACCATCTCCCTCGCCCATCCCCCAGCCAAAATCCCAAAGGGAACCAGTTCCTGCCAGGGAACTTGCTTGCACCTCACAAACACCCAACGCTGTGCTTCTGCGGATCCATCCCTCCGACGGGTCTGACTCCCTCCTGGTGCCACAAGGCCCCTCCCAAGGCAGATCTCTGAAGGAAAAGCGAGCTTAGCCCGCCCCTCCCACCCCTGTGCACCTTGCCAATCCACCACAGCTAATATGCCAGATCCCCAGCACCACAAGCCTGGCAGTGTGCAAGTAGCCAAGACGGGCCACGCCACACCATAGTGAATCCTGCCCCTAGGAGAGGGGAAGAGAAGGCACACACCAGTCTCACTGTGGCCCCAGCGGAGGGCTAGGGGTAGATATCAGATCTGAATGCGGCCCCGCCGACCAACGCAAGTTATTCAAGACAGCACAGGAGAAGTGCCCCGCAGTCCCACACCACTCCAGGGACTATCCAAAATGATGAAACGGAAGAATTCCCCTCAAAAGAATCTCCAGGAAATAACGACAGCTAACGAACTGATCAAAAATGATTTAAACAATATAACAAAAAGTAAATTTAGCATAATACTCATAAAATTAATCGCTGGGCTTGAAAACAGTATAAAGGACAGCAGAGAATCTCTTGCTACAGAGATCCAGGACTAAAGAAGAGCCAGGAGGAGCTAAAAAATGCTGTTAATGAAGTGAAAATAAAATGGAGACAACTACGGCTCAGATTGAAGAGGCAGAGGAGAGAAAAGGTGAACTAGAAGATAAAATTATGGAAAGAGAAGAAGCCAAGAAAAAGAGAGATAAAAATATCCAGGAGTATGAGGGGAAAATGAGATAACTACGTGATGCACTAAAGAGAAATAATATACGCATAATTGGTATTCCAGAGGAGGAAGAGACAGGGAAAGGTGCTGAAGGTGTACTTAAAGAAATAATAGCTGAGAACTATCCGGACCTGGGAAAGGAAAAAGGCATTGAAATCCAAGAGGCACAGAGAACTCCCTTCAAACTTAACTTGAATCGATCTTCTGTACAACATATCATAGTGAAACTGGCAAAATACAAGGATAAAGAGAAAATTCTGAAAGCAGCTAGAGATAAACGTGCTCTAACATATAAAGGGAGGCCTATAAGTCTCGTGACCAATCTCTCTACTAAAACATGGCAGGCCAGAAAGGAATGGCAAGAGATCTTCAATGTGATCAACAGAAAAAAATATGCAGCCGAGAACCCTTTATCCAGAAAGTCTGTCATTTAGAATAGAAGGAGAGATGAAGGTCTTCCCAAACAAACAAAAACTGAAGGAATTTGTCACCACTAAACCAGCCCTACAAGAGATCCTAAGGGGGATCCTGTGAGACAAAGTACCAGAGACATCGCTACAAGCATGAAACCTACAGACATCACAGTGACTCTAAACCCATATCTTTCTATAATAACACTGAATGCAAATGGGCTAAATGTGCCAACCAAAAGATATAGGGTATCAGAATGGATAAAAACACAAGACCCATCTATTTGCTGTCTACAAGAGACTCATTTTAGACCTGAGGACACCTTCAGATCCAGACTGAGGGGATGGAGAACTGTTTATCATGCCACTGGAAGTCCAAAGAAAGCTGGAGTAGCCATACTTACAACAGACAAACTAGACTTTAAATTAAAGGCTGTAACAAGAGATGAAGAAGGGCATTATATAATAATCACAGGGTCTATCCATCAGGAAGAGCTAACAATTATAAATGTCTATGCGCCGAATACAGGAGCCCCCAAATATATAAAAAATTACTCACAAATATAAGCAACCTTATTGATAAGAATGTGGTAATTGCAGGGGACTTTAACACTCCACTTACAGAAATGGATAGATCATCTAGACACACGGTCAATAAAGAAACAAGGGCCCTGAATGATACATTGGATCAGATGGACTTGACTGATATATTTAGAACTCTGTATCCCAAAGCAACAGAATATACTTTCTTCTGGATAGCACATGGAACATTCTCCAAGATAGATCACATACTGGGTCACAAAACAGCCCTTCATAAGTATACAAGAATTGAAATCATACCACACATACTTTCAGACCACAATGCCATGAATCTTGAAATCAACCACAGGAAAAAGTCTGGAAAACCTCCAAAAGCATGGAGGTTAAAGAACACCCTCCTAAAGAATGAATGGGTCAAACAGGCAATTAGAGAAAAAATTTAAAAATATATGGAAACAAACGAAAATGAAAATACAACAATGCAAATGCTTTGGGATGCAGCAAAGGCAGTCCTGAGAGGAAAATACATTGCAATCCAGGCCTATCTCAAGAAACAAGAAAAATCCCAAATACAAAATCTAACAGCACACCTAAAGGAACTAGAAGCAGAACAGCAAAGGCAGCCTAAACCCAGCAGAAGAAGAGAAATAATAAAGATCAGAGCAGAAATAAACAATATAGAATCTAAAAAAACTGTAGAGCAGATCAACGAAACCAAGAGTTGGTTTTTGAAAAAAAAATAAACAAAATTGATGCACCTCTATCCAGGCTTCTCAAAAAGAAAAGGGAGATGACCCAAATAGATAAAATCATGAATGAAAATGGAATTATTACAACCAATCCCTCAGAGATACAAACAATTATCAGGGAATACTATGAAAAATTATATGCCAACAAACTGGACAACCTGGAAGAAATGGACAAATTCCTAACACCCACACGCTTCCAAAACTCAATCAGGAGGAAACTGAACAGACCCATAACTAGCGAAGAAATTGAATCAGTCATCAAAAATCTCCCAACAAATAAGAGTCCAGGACCAGATGGCTTCCCAGGGGAGTTCTACCAGACGTTTAAAGCAGAGATAATACCTATCCTTCTCAAGCTATTCCAAGAAATATAAAGGGAAGGAAAACTTCCAGACTCATTCTATGAAGCCAGTATTCCTTTGATTCCTAAACCAGACAGAGACACAGTAAAAAAGAGAAGTACAGGCCAATATCCCTGATGACTATGGATGCAAAAACTCTCAGTAAGATACTAGCAAATCTAATTCAACAGCATATAAAAAGAGTGATTCACTGTGATCAAGTGGGATTCATTCCTGGGATGCATGGCTGGTTCAACATTCTCAAATCAATCAACGTGATACATCACATTAATAAAAGATAAGAACCATATGATCCTGTCAATTGATGCAGAAAAGGCCTTTGACAAAATTCAGCCACGTTTCTTAATAAAAACCCTCGAGAAAGTCGGGATAGAAGGAACATACTTAAAGATCATAAAAGCCATTTATGAAAAGCCCACAGCTAACATCATCCTCAATGGGGAAAAACTGGGAGCTTTTGCCCTGAGATCAGGAACACGACAGGGATGCCCACTCTCACCGCTGTTGTTTCACATAATGTTGGAAGTTCTAGCATCAGCAATCAGACAACAAAAGGAAATCAAAGGCATCAAAATTGGCAAAGATGAAGTTAAGCTTTCACTTTTTTTTAACATGGATAAATGTCGTTTCCATTTTGTTTTGCATTTCGTTTAAAGCGTTTTTTAGCTCCTCCTGACTATTCCTTGGTCCCTTGATCTCTGTAGCAAGAGATTCTCTGCTGTCCTCTATACTGTTTTCAAGCCTGGCGATTAATTTTATGACTATTATTCTAAATTCACTTTCTCTTATATTATTTAAATCCTTTTTGATCAGTTCATTAGCTGTCGTTATTTCCTGGAGATTCTTTTGAGGGGAATTCTTCCGTTTGGTCATTTTGGATAGTCCCTGGAGTGGTGAGGACCTGCAGGGCACTTCCTCTGTGCTGTGGTGTATAACTGGAGTTGGTGGGTGGAGCTGCAGTCAGACCCGATGTCTGCCCCCAGCCCACTGCTGGGGCCACAGTCAGACTGATGTGTGCCTTCTCTTCCCCTCTCCTAGGGGCAGGATTCACTGTGGGGTGGCGTGGCCCGTCTAGGTACTTTCACACTGCCAGGCTTGTGGTGCTCAGGATCTGGCGTATTAGCTGGGGTGGGTAGGCAAGGTGCACGGGGGCAGGAGGGGTACGCTTAGCTGGCTTCTCCTTAGGTGATCCAGTTCAGGAGGGGCCCTGTGGCAGCAGGAGGGAGTCAGACCTGCTGCTGGAGGTTTGGCTCCGCAGAAGCACAGCATTGGGTGTTTGCGCAGAGCGAGCAAGTTCCCTGGCAGGAACTGGTTCCCTTTGGGATTTTGGCTGGGGGATGGGCGAGGGAGATGGCGCTGGCGAGCACCTTTGTTCCCCACCAGACAGCTCTGTCGTCCAGGAGCTCAGCAACTCTCCCTCCCTTTGTACTCCAGTCTTCTGGCTTTCTGAGCAGTGCTGTTAACTTATGACCTCCCAGATGCTAAGTCGCGCTTGCTGTCGGAACACACTCCGTCTTGGCCCCTCCGCTTTTGCCAGCCAGACTCGGGGGCTCTGCTTGGCCGGCAGGCTGCCCCTC
Source organism: Prionailurus viverrinus (assembly GCF_022837055.1). NCBI lineage: Eukaryota > Metazoa > Chordata > Mammalia > Carnivora > Felidae > Prionailurus > Prionailurus viverrinus. The sequence goes on from NW_025927617.1 coordinate 900,525, forward strand.
CGCCCCGTCTCCCTCCCACCAGTCCGTGGAGCGCGCACCGCCTCTCCGCCCTTCCTAACCTCTTCCATGTGCCTCTCGTCTGTGCTTGGCTCTGGAGACTCCATTCTGCTAGTCTTCTGGTGGTTTTCTGGGTTATTTAGGCAGCTGTAGGTGGAATCTAAGTGATCAGCAGGATGCGCGGTGAGCCCAGCATCCTCCTACGCCGCCGTCTTCCCCAACCAAGCTTTCATTTTTTGCAGATGACATGATATTTTACATGGAAAATCCGATAGACTCCACCAGAAGTCTGCTAGAACTGATACATGAATTCAGCAAAGGGCAGGATAGAAAATCAATGTACAGAAATCAGTTGCATTCTTATACACTAATAATGAAGCAACAGAAGGACAAATAAAGAAACTGATCCCATTCACAATTGCACCAAGAAGCATAAAATACCTAGGAATAAATCTAACCAAAGATGGAAAAGATCTGTATGCTGAAAACTATAGAAAGCTTATGAAGGTAATTGAAGAAGATATAAAGAAATGGAAAGACATTCCCTGCTCATGGATTGGAAAAATAAATATTGTCAAAATGTCAATACTACCCAAAGCTATCTACACGTTCAATGCAATCCCAATCAAAATTGCACCAGCATTCTTCTCAAAACTAGAACAAGCAATCCTAAAATTCATATGGAACCACAAAAGGCCCCAAATAGCCAAAGTAATTTTGAAGAAGAAGACCAAAGCAGGAGGCATCACAATCCCAGACTTTAGCCTCTACTACAAAGCTGTAATCATCAAGACAGCATGGTATTGGCATAAAAACAGACACATAGACCAATGGTATAGAATAGAAACCCCAGAACTAGACCCACAAACGTATGGCCAACTAATCTTTGACAAAGCAGGAAAGAACATCCAATGGAAAAAAGACAGTCTCTTTAACAAATGGTGCTGGCAGAACTGGACAGCAACATGCAGAAGATTGAAACTAGACCACTTTCTCACAACATTCACAAAAATGAACTCAAAATGGATAAAGGACCTGAATGTGAGACAGGAAACCATCACAACCCTAGAGGAGAAAACAGGAAAAGACCTCTCTTACCTCAGCCACAGCAATTTCTTACTTGACACATCCCCAAAGGCAAGGGAATTAAAAGCAAAAATGAACTACTGGGACCTTATGAAGATAAGAAGCTTCTGCACAGCAAAGGAAACAATCACCAAAACTAAAAGGCAACCTACAGAATGGGAAAAGATATTTGCAAATGACATATCGGACAAAGGGCTAGTATCCAAAATCTATAAAGAACTCACCAAACTCCACACCTGAAAAACAAATAACCCAGTGAAGAAATGGGCAGAAAACATGAACAGACACTTATCTAAAGAAGACATCCGGATGGCCAACAGGCACATGAAAAGATGCTCAACGTCGCTCCTCATCAGGGAAATACAAATGAAAACCACACTCAGATATCACCTCAGGCCAGTCAGAGTGGCCAAAATGAACAAATCAGGAGACTATAGATGCTGGCGTGGATGTGGAGAAACGGGAACCCTCTTGCACTGTTGGTGGGAATGCAAACTGGTGCAGCCACTCTGGAAAACAGTGTGGAGGTTCCTCGGAAAATTAAAAATAGACTTACCCTATGACCCAGCAATAGCACTGCTAGGAATTTACCCAAGGGATACAGGAGTACTGATGCATAGCGGCACTTGTACCCCAATGTTTATAGCAGCACTCTCAACAATAGCCAAATTATGGAAAGAGCCTAAATGTCCACCAACTGATGACTGGATAAAGAAATTGTGGTTTATATACACAATGGAGTACTACGTGGCAATGAGAAAGAATGAAATATGGCCCTTTGTAGCAACGTGGATGGAACTGGAGAGTGTTATGCCAAGTGAAATAAGCCATACAGAGAAAGACAGATACCATATGGTTTCACTCTTATGTGGATCCTGAGAAACTTAACAGAAACTTCACAGAAACTCATGGGGGAGGGGAAGATAAAAAAAAAAAAAAGAGGTTAGAGTGGAAGAGAGCCAAAGCATAAGAGACTCTTAAAAACTGAAAACAGGGGCGCCTGGGTGGCGCAGTCGGTTAAGCGTCCGACTTCAGCCAGGTCACGATCTCGCGGTCCGGGAGTTCGAGCCCCGCGTCGGGCTCTGGGCTGATGGCTCAGAGCCTGGAGCCTGTTTCCGATTCTGTGTCTCCCTCTCTCTCTGCCCCTCCCCCGTTCATGCTCTGTCTCTCTCTGTCCCAAAAATAAATAAACGTTGAAAAACAAAAACTGAAAACAAACTGAGGGTTGATGGGGGCTGGGAGGGTGGGGAGGGTGGGTGATGGGTATTGAGGAGGGCACCTTTTGAGATGAGCACTGTGTGTTGTATGGAAACCAATCTGACAATAAACTTCATATATTGAAAAAAAAAGAAAAAAAATAAAAAGATAATAAGAGACTACTACAAACAACTTTACATACATAACCTTAATAAGTAAAGAAAAATTGGATAAATTCATCAAAACCCACAAACTACAAGAACTCAATCAAGAGGAAACATATTACATGAATAGTCCTAAATTAGGACTAAAAGAAATTGAATTTATAATTTAAAAGCTTCACTCAAAGAAAAGCCTATATGGATTCATTGGAAAATTTTACCAAACATCCTTCCAAAGAAGAATTAACAGCAATTTTACACAATCTTTTCCAGAAAACCTAAGATGAAGAAACACTTACCAACTGATTCTGTGAGGTCAGCATTAAAACCAAAGACAATACAGAAAGTAAAAGAAAAAGGAAATTATAGAGCAATATCTTATGTGAATATAGATGCAAAATCCCTCTAAAAATATTAGCAAACCAAATCCAATAATGTATAAAAAGAATTATGCACCGTGCCAAAAGAGATTTATTCCAGGTATGTGAGGCTGTATCAATATTTGAAAATCCATTAATGTAATGTACCATGTCAGCAAGTTAAAGATGAAAAGTCATATGATACTATGAATTGGTACAGAAAGAGCATTTGACAAAATCTAATACTACTTATGATTAAAAACTCTCAGCAAGTTAGGAATAGAGGACAACTGCTTCAATCTGATATATAACGTCTTTAGAATCTATATTTAATGTCATACTTTATGGGGAAATACTCTGTTTTCTTGCTAAGATCAGGAACCAGGCAAAGATCCCCATTTTCACCACTCTTATTTAAAATACTAATGGAAATTCTAGCCACTGCAATAAGTTAAGGAAAATAAATAAAATGTATGCAGATTGGAAAGGAAGAAATAACACTGTATTTGCAGATGTCAGAATTATCTACATAGAAAATCCCAAGGATACTAGCCCTTTGTCCGATATGTCATTTGCGAATTTCTTTTCCCATTCCGTTGGTTGCCTTTTAGTTTTGTTGGTTGTTTCCTTTGCTGTGCAGAAGCTTTTTATCTTCATAAGGTCCCAGTAATTCACTTTTGCTTTTAATTCCCTTGCCTTTGGGGATGTGTCAAGTAAGAGATTGCTACGGCTGAGGTCAGAGAGGTCTTTTCCTGCTTTCTCCTCTAAGGTTTTGATGGTTTCCTGTCTCACATTTAGGTCCTTTATCCATTTTGAGTTTATTTTTGTGAATGGTGTGAGAAAGTGGTCTAGTTTCAACCTTCTGCATGTTGCTGTACAGAGAAAGACAGATACCATATGGTTTCACTCTTACGTGGATCCTGAGAAACTTAACAGGAACCCATGGGGGAGGGGAAGGGAAAAAAAAAAAAAAGGAGGTTAGAGTGGGAGAGAGCCAAAGCATAAGAGACTGTTAAAAACTGAGAACAAACTGAGGGTTGATGGGGGGTGGGAGGGAGGAGAGGGTGGGTGATGGGTATTGAGGAGGGCACCTTTTGGGATGAGCACTGGGTGTTGTATGGAAACCAATTTGTCAATAAATTTCATATATTAAAAAAATAAAAAAGAAAAAAGAAAAGTAAAAAAAAAAAAAAAGAAAATCCCAAGGAATCTACAAATACTTTATAAAACTAAAAGCGAGTTTAGCAACATTGAATTATACAAGATTAACACACAAAAATCAAACACATTTCTATATAGTATTAACAAACATGAAGAAACTGAAGTTGAAAATACAGTAACATTTATAATCATTACAAAGAAAATGACACAAAAAACCATAAAATACCTAGGAATAAATCTAACCAAAGAGGTTAAAAATCTATACGCTGAAAACTATAGAAAGCTTATGAAAGAAACTGAAGAAGACACAAAAAAATGGAGAAAGATTCCATGCCCCTGGATAGGAAGAACAAATATTGTTAAAAGGTCAATAGTACCCAAAGCAATCTACATATTCAATGCAATATCTATCAAAATAATACCGCATTCTTCACAGAGCTAGAACAAATAATCTTAAAATTTGTATGGAACTGGAAAAGACCCCAAATTGCCAAAGCAATCTTGAAAAAGAAAACCAAAGCAGGAGGCATCACAATCCCAGCCTTCAAGCTATACTACAAAGCTGTAATCATCAAGACAGTATGGTACTGCCACCAGAACAGACCCTCAGATCAATGGAACAGAATAGAGAACCCAGAAATGGACCCACAAACATATGGCCAACTAATCTTTGACAAAGCAGGAAAGAATATCCAATAGAATAAAGACAGTCTCTTCATCAAGTGGTGCTGGGAAAACTGGACAGCGACATGCAGAAGAATGAACCTGGACCACTTTCTTACACCATACACAAAATAAACTCAAAATGGATGAAACACCTAAATGTAAGACAGGAAGCCATCAAAATCCTCGAGGAGAAAGCAGGCAAAAACCTCTTTGATCTTGGCCGCAGCAACTTCTTACTCAACACATCCTTGGAGGTAAGGGACACAAAAGCAAAAATGAACTATTGGGACCTCATCCAAATAAAAAGGAAACAACCAGCAAAACTAAAAGGCAACCAACAGAATGGGAGAAGACATTTGCAAATGACATATCAGATAAAGGGTTAGTATCCAAAATCTAAAAATAAACTTACCAAGCTCAATACCCAAAAAACAAATACTCCACTGAAGAAATGGGTAACGACATGAATAGACGCTTCTCTAAAGAAAATATCCAGATGACTAACAGACACATGAAAAAATGCTCAACATCACTGATCTTTAGGGAAATACAAAGCAAAACCACTATGAGATACCACCTCACACCTGTCAGAGTGACTAAAATTAACAACTCAGGCAACAACAGATGTTGGTGAGGATGTGGAGAAAGGGAACCCTTTTACACTGCTGGTGGGAATGCAAACTGATGCAGTTACTCTGGAGAACAGTCAAGAGGTTCCTCAGGAAACTACAAATAGAACTACCCTATGACCCAGCAATTGCATACTAGGTATTTGTCCAAGGGATACAGGTATGCTGTTTCAAAGGGACACATGCACCCCAATGTTTATAGCAGCACTATCAACAATAGCCAAAGTATGGAAAGAGCCCAAATGTCCATCTATGGATGAAAGGAAAAAGAAGATGTGGTATATATATACAATGGAGTATTACTCGGCAGTCAAAAAGAATGAAATCTTGCCATTTGCAAGTATGTGGATGGAACTGGAGGGTATTATGCTAAGTGAAATTAGTCAGAGAAAGACAAATATATGACTTCACTCATATTAGGACTTTAAGAGACAAAAGAGATGAACATAAGGAAGGGAAACAAAAATAATATAAAAACAGGGAGGGGGACAAAACATAAGAGACTCATAAATATGGAGAACAAACTGAGGGTTACTGGAGGGGTTGTGGGAGGGGGGATGGGCTAAATGGGTAAGGGGCACTAAGGAATCTACTCCTGAAACCATTGTGGAACTATATGCTAACTAATTTGGATGTAAATTTTAAAAAGTGAAAAATAAAATAAAATAAAATGAAATACTTAGTTATACACTTTTAAAACATGTACTAGATCTGTATGCTAAAAATGTCAAAGTGCTGGTGAAAGAAATCAAGGAAGATCCAAATAAGTGGAAAGACATGCTGTGTTCATGGGCTAGAAGATTCAACATTGTAAAGATGTCTATTTTCCCCTAACTCATACAGTTTTAACTCAATTCCTATCAAAATATTAACAAGGTTTTTTTTATAAATATGGACAAGATTATTCTAAAAGTTATATGGAAAGATAAAGGAATTAGAATAACTGAAACAATTTTTAACAAGAATGAATGAGAGGAATCACTCCATCTGACTTCAAGACTTATTATATAGCTATCGTAATCAAGACTGTGATATTGGTAGAGAGATAGATATATAGAACAATGGAACAGAATAGAGACCCTTGACATAGTCTCATACAAGTATGATTGACTTTTTTTACAATGGTACAAAAATAATTTAAGGGAGAAATTATAATCTCTTTAACAATGCTGGAGAAATTGGATATTCATAAGGAAAAAGGAAAAAAAACTCAAAATGTATCATAGATTTAAATGTAAAATGTAAAACTGTAACACTTAAAGCAGGAGAAAATCTTCAGGACTAATGGTTTTTTAGATATGACACCAAAAGCACCATCCATAGGGGGAAGAATCAATCAATAAATTAGATGTCATTAAACTAAAAAAATTGCTCTGCAAAAGACTCTGTTAATAGGATGAAGTGAGAAGCTATACTCTGGAAGAAAATATTTACAAACCACATACACAACAAAGGACTAGTATCCAGAATGTATAAATTAAACTCAACGGAAAAAAAAAAACCCAAACAATCCAATTGGAAAACAGGCAAAATATATGAAGAGACATTTCACCAAAAAGGATATATGTATGGAAAATAATCACATGAAAAGATGTTCAACATTACTTGCACTGGGGAAATGCAAACTAAGATCATGATGAGATGACATTATATATTTACCATAACAGCTAAAATAATAAATGGTGACAATGCTAAAACCTGGAAGGATGTGGAGAAAATAAATCTCTCATATGGGAATATAAAATGTTACAGCCCCTCTAGAAAATAAGTTGGCAATTTCTTTAAAAGCTAATCATACATTTTTACCATGAGGTCCAACAATTACACTCTTGTATATTTATCCCTGAAAAATGAAAATTTATGTCCACACAAAATCTCTACACAGTTGTTCACAGCATATTTGTAATAGTCCAAATCTGAAAGCAAACAACATAACCTACAATAGATTAGTGGTCAAACTGTGGTACATCCATACAATGAAATACTACTCAGCAATAAAAAGGAACAAACTACTGATACATGTGACAACCTAGATGGATCTCAATGGGATTATGCTGAATGACAAAAAGCCAATTTTAAAAGGTCACATACTATGTGATTCTATTTCTGTAACATTCTCCAAACGACTAAATTATAGAGATGAAAAAGATTGACTGCCAGGGATTAGAGATGGTGGGGGCAGGGGAAAGTAGGTGTGAGTGTGAGTGTAAACTGGTAGCATGAGGGAGATCTTTGAGTTAATGGAATAGTTCTATATCTTGATACTTGTGGTGGCTATATGAATCTATATATGATAAAAGGACATAGAACTACACATTTGCATTGTACCAATATAAATTTCTTGGTTTTGATATTGTACTATATTACTTATGATGTAGTCAATGGGGGGAAATGAGTGAAGGGCATAAAGTACCTCTAATTTCCTGTGGATTTATAATTATTTCAAAATAAAAAGTTAGAAATTGAATTATCTGGGAAAAATTATCCAAATTCCCTGTTTTACAAATAAGGAAACTGAGATGCCAAAAGGGCAGGTAACTGGCTCAATATTTCACAACTGTCAGTGCAGCACCGACACTTTGCAACTTTTATTACTTTCCTGAAACGTAACCTCTCAAAACTAATTAATTTTCACCAGTGTACTTTCCAGCATCTACTTGTCCATACTTCCATCATATTTTCTTGTACCAAATTTCTTCTAGTTCTTCTTGCTGGTCAGATTTCCCTCAGAAGTCTTCCTGCATACTGGCATTTCCCCTCTAGAAGGCTTAGACTTTTTTTTTTTTTTTTGACAGCCATACACTTAAATATACATTGCTAAGGTAGATTTTCTAATCTTCACTCCTAACTCTTTACACTAATCCTTAGGATCTGGCTCAATAATGTTCAAGATTTCTTAGAAGCTTCTTGCCTGCTTCATGATCTTTTTCGTTGAGAAATGGCTCACTCATTAGCTAGACCTAGCAGTTCAAGTCCAGTGCCAATCACTACATGGTTCCACCTACTGAAATAGAAGGACATTCCACAAGTCTAAAGTACCTGTAAAATATTCAGGTTGAGATGCCCAGCAAACAACTGGAGGAAAAAAAGTATCTAAAGTTCCAAGGAGAGGTCAGGCCTAGAGATACAGATTTATGAATTGTTGGGGCATGGATAATAGACCATGAGAAAATTTATTCTATAATAGGAAGATAATTCTTACATAAAGGAGCAATACCATGGGGGTGGATAAAATCAAAAAGTGTTAATTAACTAGAGAAGAATGAAGGGTCCAATTGTGCTTTTTTCTCTGAGCAATTATTCAGGTGGTTGAAGCCTTGAACTGTTCTGAGCATATTGAGGAAAGTATCAGGGCTTTGTGCGATGGATGGGGTAATGTAAGGAGAGAATTCCTCTAGATGAATTGTCTCAGTGGTTTTTTTGCAGGCTGTTCATTCCTTTTAGAAGAACAAAGGAAAATCTCAGTTCAACTCAGACCTGGGGATGCTGATTACAAACAGAAGACTGCTGGATATAGTGTATAAAATGTTGGTAAGGGGTATCTGAAGTCTGCTGTTCCTAGTGAAGAGGACCCCAAATTGTAAGAGAAAGGGAAACAGGAAAAATTCTAGGTAAGATTCTGGGAGTCTCTGCTTTCTGACAAAAGCTTTCCCTGGCCTAAGATCCACACTTGCCACATTTCTTTCTTTTCCTTATCAATATTTTCCAACTCTATCAAAGATTTTTTTTTTTTAGCATCACTCCACATGTGTGGAATCTTTGTTGAACCACATGCAAGTTTTAAAAGAACCACTGTAAGATGCTTCTTTTTGGCATTTAACAGATTTGTGTGTGTGTTTAGCTTTTTTTTTTTTTGCACCTGGCATATCTAATTATTTGCCTATCTAGCTACAGTTGTTGTAGCCTCTAAACAGTTGGCTATATGCTGAGCAAAAAGAAAAAATAAGGTTGCCATAGCAACAAATCTTCAGCCACTGATTTGTTGTTTCACAGGCAATTAAGTATAATCCTAGTTTACCTGGTAAAGCAGGAACCTGTTACGTGGGCTTTTATTTTTTTTAACTGTCTCAATGGACAGGTCCCAACTTATTCTCCAACAACTGTGTCTGTCATCCTGCCTATCTCCTTCACACACACCTACTAGGCTTCCTTGGGCATCCACAGAATATTGTTCAGATGCATTCATATTTATTGAAACTTGTTTCCCAGACTACATGCTCAGTGTTCTTTAAATGTCTCAAAATCAGATGTGCAGATTTCACAGCCATTAGAGGTTGGTTCGGCCACCTTTCCCACATTGGGCAATACTGCTTTCCTATTTTACTAATATCTTAATAGACTATCTCTCCCATGAAAGTGCTAGGGAATTTACCTATGTGATCTCTACTCTTCCCAACAAAGTAGCCATCATTATTCCTGCTTTGCAAAAAGGAAAACTACGACTCAGAGAAGTGTCATTTAAAACTACACAGCTTGTCAGAGGCATTATGAATCTGAGTCTGATTGGTTCTTAAACCTATATTCTTCTCACTGCATTTTTAGGTCTCTAAACAACCTCTCCAATGGGCCATTTGCTCAATAGAATAATTGTTGCTCATTATTGTTAAGGTTATATTGCCTCTCCAGGTGAATATTGGATCTCCAGGTGAATAGATTCTTCTGAAGGAAGAAAGATGGAAGTTTCGGGGAGGGGGAAGCCAACTGTCTTACACAGGAATAGCATCCGTATCAGATATGCTATTTGCAGAGCTCTTTGTCATAATAACTTAGTAATATAGTAACTTAGTTTCCACAACCACTGAACTAGGGCCTCTTCCCAAAATTTGTTGCTTAGCCTGAGAGATCTCTGCAAATGAGTCAGGCTCCAGGTGCACTCACCTGAAGCCCTAGAAATCCCAGGGCTGGGGATCCAGAGGGAATGTGGTTATGAAATCACCACCAGACCCATCCCAACAGTTAGTGGTGGCATGGCAGAGGGATGAGGTTAAGACTGCAACATGAACCTACCTACTAGACTAAGGAAGCAATATATACCATCATGATAAGTAGAAAAGGAGCCAACATGCATGTCGCTGTCCTGATTCTTATGCTGTACCTGGAACTGTCTTTCCTTTGGCCCTTTGCTCTTGTACCTGAAACCCAGAAGATGAACTTCCTAGGAACTTCAACACCAAGGTTAGGACCCCTACTCCATGGTTAGGTTAGGGCCCCATACCCCCTAAAAAACTGGAAGTATTCAATCTGGAGTTTCCATTTTTTCATCTACCAATTCTCTCTCAGGCTGGTTTAAATATAGACCTGCTTAGATGCAGGCAACTGAACTGGGTGACTGTCAATCATAAAATGATAGGGCATATTAGCTGATCCACAAATGTATGTTGAATTTGCTAGATTCGTCTGAGTTTGTTGAATTTAGTCTACCCATCAGTAAAATCACTGACAAGAACTCACCTAGAGGCATCCAATGAAAAGGATTTTAGTAATCACCTCTTTAAAAAAATTAAAAAGAGCTGTCCCTTTGGTTCATTATATGGGCAACCCTGCCCCCTACAGGTATTAGCAAAGAAAAACAGAGCAATGCTGGCCCAGTTATCAGTGAGAAGTTAGTTCCATTGTATTTGTTGCACTGGGTCCCTGTTATCTGAGGATTTCTCAGTGATGACAGAAAAGTCATTCAAATTGGATTAGAGTGTAAAATACATAAAGAACCACCTTGCTGTTTATATGAATCTCACAAACCAAGTTTCTTAGGAAACCTACAAAAGAAGTCAAAAGCTTAGAGCACTGCAGAGCCATCTTCACTGGGTTCTGTGGATCCAGCTTCCCTGCACTTCCACTTGTAGAAAGAAAGGGACAGGGAAGCAAGAGCCTCCTGCGATGTTATGGAACATGCAGCAGCCCTAGAGTCAGATCTGTTTTGTAGCTCTGATTCTGCCACTTTAAGTTCGAACATTTCACTTCCATGATTAGGTCTCCAACAGCTTCTCATCTCAGAATAAAATCCTAGGTATTGGGCCCTAACCTAACCTAACCTATAATGATCTGAGCTCATTTCCTGGGGCTGGAAAGTTCTGCTTCCCTATTCATTCAGGTCTCAGCTTGTGTCACCTCCTCAGAAAGGTCTTCTACTAATCACGCTATTTCATCTCAGTCACAATCACATCAGATCATTTTATTTTCTCTACAGCATTTAAGCACAGTTTTAATTTGTATTTACAAAGGTATTATCTGCCTCTCCTTCCTAGAATGTAAGCTCCATGAACACAAGGACCTTTGTCTTATTCACCACAGTATCCCCTAAACCTGGAATGGTGTTTGAGATGTAAATTCAAAAAAAAAAATTATTTTTGGATGATTATACTAGTATGGGTCCCAGAAGATGTCACTTATACTCTGATTCTACTTCAGTTACAAAGTGAAAATATCCAATTTCCCACCAGCTGTTATGAATATCAAACAAGAGGACAAATGTGAAAAGGTCTAGCCTGGTAGCTGATAAACAGGTACAACACATCTATTGATCTGTTCACAAATCCATAATCATCTCTCCACATCCTCTTCCTTTTCAGGGCCATGCTGGCAATACACGTTAACCTTTCAGTAGAATTAACATGTGTACACAGTGATGGTGATTGAAGGGTGGATGCTATAACTCACAATATGCTTTCTAGTGGGTCCCACAGTACCTCTTCAGAACAGTTATGTGTAGATATTTGTCATCCACCAAATTGTCAGTCTGTGTCTCCCTCTCTTTCTCTCTGCCCCTCCCTCACTCATGCTGTCTCTCTCAAAAATAAACATTAAAAGTTTTTTTTTTTTTTTTTAAAAAGTAACACGGAAAGGGCCCAGTCAGTGCCCATGTTTGTACAAGTGCTGTTAGATAAGTTATATACTAAAGTGAAGCTTGGAATGTACTTTTATTTATCAGATTAGGCTGAATGATTTTCCTGTTTAAAAATGTAGATGCTACTTGTCCCCCAAATGTGGAGAAAAGGGATTAACTCAGATGCTGGAGAAGATAGCATTATCAGGGGAGTTTCCTTCTCACTAAAGCAATAGGGAAGAATTTGGGGTTAGTTGCTGAGTTGGTCTCCTTCTTAGGAATAATCCTGTATCTTTGTGCTAACAGAGCTCCAGACACTGTTCCATTCTTTTCCTTATCCAGGAAAGTGCAGGGCAAAGACAAAACAGGACTCTTCCTGAATTTTCACCTTTAATCTAGAGGAGCTACACCCAAAATATTGAAAAAATCCTGGTGATGTGTTTCTGTGACCTCTTCCAAACAAGCAGTCAGATTCACATGCTGGAGATAGGTTTGAGTCACACATGATAGAAACCTATATCCATCCTCTACTACTAAATAGATTTTTAGATTCTTCAATAAAAAGGCCACAGAAAATGTTCTTATATCCACACAGAAAATACAAGTAAAGCCAACCTGGATGAATCAGCTTTTCCCCAAACCTCAATTCCAAAGGCTCTTTTTTTCATAGGAGTTAATATTTCACTCTGTGTTGCCGAACAAAACAAACTTTCAGTAATGGCACCAGAAAGATTTAGCATTACGAAATACTTGCTTTTACTTGGGCTGAAGTCTAATTTGGTAGTCTCGATTCTCAGGTCAGCTTTCCCCCTTACATTCAATAATTTAAACATAATATATCACTTACTACCTAACCACAAAGTAGAAACATAAATCCAGGTTAGCCATTTCTAACAAATGCCAAGAATATTCAAATGCAGTGATTTCAGATGACAGGGCAACTGCTTGGAAATTATTTGTATTATTTTAACATAACTGAACTAAGGGATCCACATAAAGCTTTGGGTGCTTATTCCTGCAATAAATAAATGTGACAACCGGTATTTGTTTGCTTCATAATGCTGAAGTTGTGATGGGCTTCCCTAATTTTTAATCATTGGGCCCTCAACCAGCTAAGGTCATTTGCTAATTCTTAATGGTTAGATTTCAAGCTTTGGTAGGGAGCATTTTAACCTCAAAAGGGGACAATGATGGTAGTTTTGTAAGCTTGGATAGATGCTCTTAAGCTACAACATTGACACACAAAAAAATTATGCCCATTTAGTTTTAGGGTGGTGTAGGGGACCACGTAAGATGTGTGTATCTACAGGTAAACTTTTAAAACTCATCACCAGTTGCATCCTACCTACTTTAACCACTCTCATATTCTAGAACTGCACTGTCCAATATGGAAGCTGCTAGCCACTTGTTGCTATGGAGCATTTAGAAATATGCTTTATTCAAATGAGACATACTGCAAGTATAAGATACCAGATTTTGAAGACTCAATTTGAAAAAAATTAAATATTATTTTTTATATTATTTCAACGTTAAAATATTTTGACCTTATTGGGTTAAATAAAATTATTAATTTAGCCTATATCTTTTTACCTTTTGTGCTGTAGCTGCTAGAAAACTTAAAATTATATCACTTGTGCTATACTCCTACTGAACAGTGCTATTCTGGAACATTTGGTGCAGACAGGGGACCAAGTGTGTATGTATTTTAAAAGTAGGTATAAAGGGAGCACCTGGGTGGCTCAGTTGGTTAAGCGCCTGACTTCAGCTCAGGTCATGATCTCAGAGTCCATGAGTTTGAGCCCTGCGGTCGGGCTCTGTGCTGACAGCTCAGAGCCTGGAGCCTGCTTTGGATTCTGTGTCTCCCTCTACCTCTCCCCGACTTGTTCTCTCAAAAATAAAAACATTTTAAAAAGCAGATGTATCAGTCACCAACACTGTCTGCTAATAAGCTCAACAGTATTTCAGAGGCTTTAGGTCCCAATCTTGCCAAAACCAAGAAATCTCAGACCAGCACAATGCTTAGAACGTAGTGGGAGTACACATTATCTATTAGCAGAGGAAACTCTAACTTCAGATTAGCCCATTTTCACTTCATTATTCTTCATTGCTCCTCTCAATTATCATTTGAATGGGGACGGATACTTATAGTATGTTTATCTTTTAAGGTTTTTGTAATACTTTATTAACTATTTACACATCTCCCCACTGAAATGCCTGCTCCTTGTGAGTAGGGATTATATATTTCGCCTATACTTGACGTTTGATGAGGAGCAATAATCATTTCAAAGTACTTACCTTGGCAGCCACTTACTTTTTCTAAATACTACTTACTGCACCTATTCTTTGAAATGCCTTGTTTGTGATTGCCTTTAGACCACATAGATTATTCTGAATATGCTTAAAGGTGGCAAATTTCTATTCCCTGAGGTAAAGATAATTCTTGGAAATAGCCAAGACTTGTCTCAGAGTGGCAAATAATGTGAACAAACTCAATAGGGCTGCTTCTCTCAGTTCATAAAATTGTTTCTGAAAGCAATTTCAAACAAGCTTCAAGTATCTTCTGAGCAATGACAACATTCTTAGAATGCCTATGGCTGCCCAAGGCAACTTTAAAGGACATTTGCTTGGATGCCAATAAGCTAGCTGACATACTTTTAAAAGGCTGCAATCTTTTCTAATCATTTCATATTTCAAATCAAGTGAAAACTGGGGCAAAGAGCACATGTAATAAGGTGCTGAGATGACCAGTAAGATTCCTAAAATGTATTCCATCCTCCCTCCAGAATTTGAGACACCTTGATATACATAGTATTAAGGTTTACTTGGTAATGCCCAAAGTGATTTACTGAATTTACAATATATAAACTTTAATCCTCCTCATAAAGTTTTCCTTGGCAAACTAGCCAAAACCTATGTTTATTCTAAGAAATAATACCTTATAAACAATCTAGTCTAGGGCTTACTTGGGATAAATACTTAGAAAATCAGGGGCGCCTGGGTGGCTCAGTTGGTTGAACGTCCGACTCTTGATTTTGGCTCAGGTCATGATCCCAGGATCATGGGATAGACCCCTGAGTTAAGCTCTGTGCTGAGCATGGAACCTGTTTAAGATTCTCTTTCTGCCCATCTCCCCAGCATGTGCGCTCTAAAAAAAAATAATAATAATAATTAGGAGCCATAGAGCAGCAGGGCTAAGAGTACAATGGAAATAAGGCCTGGAATCAGAGATGACTGGAAATACTTGGCCACTTACCATGTGACCTTGGGAAAATTACAAAATGCCTGTTTCTCATCTGCATCACCTATAAAACAGGGTGATAACAATACATCTCAGAGTCACTATGGGGATTACATAATTTATAGAGTGCCTGATACAATGCCTAACAGCAATCAGAAAAATTTAGCTATTTTTAATATAGCTATTAGTAATCCATTTGGAATGTCTTAAATTTAAATCTTGCCTGAATTCAAAGACCTCAAAGAACTTGGACCCTAGATTTCCTATTTTTTTAAGAAAGACCATTAAAAGTATAGCTTATATTCCACTCTGATGAACCAGATCCACTGTTCTGGGTAATGGTCTCTTCCACCAAATTTCCCTCAAGATGCTTGTGCATTGGCTTATTTTGTTGTCTACAGTCAACTTTTCAGTGGTGTTCTTGAGTTTCAAAGAGCAGAATCATGAACAACACTTAAAAACCCTGGGAAGGTCATAAGGCAAAGAGCTGACCACACCAAAGTTATTCCGAGGAACTGAGTTCCCATGCCAATAACAGGGCTCAGTGGGCACCAGAGGAAATGAAACTAATAAAAACCACCATCAGCTAAATGATTATCAGTACCAAGGGGAAGTCTCATCCAGGTATCAGAATGTGACAACCTACTTAAGAAACAAGGACATGACATCTTAGTGGCTTAAGGAACATGTGTTAAGAGTTTGGAGATAGGGATGGAAAACAAAAGCTACATGAACACATGTGCACACCTAGATGGGTTTTTGCATTTACAGAGGTCAAGCAAGAGAGTAGGCAGGGTAACGGTGAGAATACAAGTTAACAGCAAAAATGCACCTACTTAAGATGTCTTATTTACATAAATCTTTTCAGGATTCTTGCATCGGAATACACTTTAATCTTTTATTTTACCACTTGAAGATAAAGGATAAAGCCATTAAACTACACAACATAAAATGGAGGTCATATCCCATAAACCAAACCTACTCAAACTCATGGAAGTGAGGAAAATCAAAATGAAGGTTGTGCTAAGGAATTTCACTTGATTCTAAAAATCAAGTCTATGTGACATTGGTTTGATGCAACAAAACCTTTATTAGATTTATCAGATTCCCCTTTTTAAAGAAAAACCCAAGAGATGATCAAGCACAAATGATCACTTCATGCATTTTATTGATAGTCTATATTTTAAATCTGCAGTATGACATCTTACATAGGGAAAAAGCTTCTTCCTAAAAGATAACTATTAATAATGAAACCAGCTGTAATATGACTGACCTTTCAAGGTCTTGTTTTGCATTAAACAAGTTATTTTTTAGCAGGTGTAAAGCACTGTACAAAAAAAAAAAAGGAAACTGGGTACATTCTCAAAATTTAATACAGGGCTTCCCAACCAGGAGTCTTCTGGATAGATATTGGAGAAGGGTGTTACGTTCAGATTTAAAATTGAAAGAAAATGAGAAACCAGATAAAGCAAGCCAACCAAATTCACTTCACTTTGTGCTCCTTTCTGCTGTTTTGAAAATCTCTCCCAGAGGTCAGGAAGCCCTGGTATAACAATCACTTTAGTCTTTACAGAACATACATTTATGTGCTTCATGTTCAAAGACATAAAGGCAGCTTTTGTTACTATTCCCCCTCCAAATCCCTTCAGGTTCTTTTGGCTTCAGAAAGCTTTCTAAGACTGCTGCCCAGTTAGTTCTTTATATATGAATCCAAGTAAACATCTATACCAAAGCAGCTCTTCATGGGAGAAGATAAAACAGGCACAGATACATAACCAGGCCAACTGCATACCTACTCAACCTGATACCTGATCACATGGCCCTATATCTTTAAAAGCAGCACCAGGGACAAATGGAGCTAACAAGAGGTAAAATCCAAACATCTGACAGTTCAAACACAAATTAATCAGTTCAAAGAATGTTAGCAGAGGGCCACTAAATAGAGTTTAAGGCTGGGCAGCTGGTTCAACCATACATTGGTATTGGAATAAATCTGCA
Source organism: Prionailurus viverrinus (assembly GCF_022837055.1). Classification (NCBI taxonomy): domain Eukaryota; kingdom Metazoa; phylum Chordata; class Mammalia; order Carnivora; family Felidae; genus Prionailurus; species Prionailurus viverrinus. The sequence goes on from NW_025927617.1 coordinate 917,840, forward strand.
AGATGAGGAACTGAGAGGAACCCTGAAATAACCAGGCACAGTGGTATGGTGGGGTTCACTTTCATTGCATGTATTTAAGGTATCGTTCAATCCAAGTGACTATAAAGCAGCTTGTCGCTCTTTAGTAGTAAACAAATCCTAATCAAAACCAAATATCTCACTGTAATTGTATTTGAGAGTGTTGGAGAGTGTGTTCATTTGCTTCAAATTTGAATTAAAACACCTATATAGACATGGAAATCATCATGAAACTGATAAAAACTGTTGTTATCCCTTGAGAGTTCCAACACTTGAGTACCAGCTCTATCCTACACTGTTAAGTACAAAATGGAGTTACTAAAGCAAGTGAGATCACTCACCTATTGGGAATATTACAGTATTTTAGAAGTGTTCCAGTTAAGAACTCAATTTCAAGATGCTAAAAATTTTAAAGGGCAAGTACTTAACTCATAGCTGTTTCTTAGTTGCTAATTAAAAATCCAATTTAAAAATAAGTGAAACACTCATTCCTCGGACCTTGCACTTTTAACTTTCCAAATGAAGCATGTTATTTTTGATTTACGTCTTCAAGTGTTTTTCGAAAGTGTACAATTTACCAGTTAACTCATTGAATTACAACACTGTTATTGAATACTAAACATAGTGAACAATTATACTATAGATAAGGGGGGGAAACAACGCCTAACACTTTCATATGTGCCTTATCCACCTCTTACATCACTAAGGTACAGAATACTTTAGAAAATAGCAATCAACAGTCTCATAAGAAAAGAAAAAAGTGCCCTGCAAACATGGCTTCTGTGTACTTAATATTGACCATACATTTGATAGGGAAGCCAGTAAAGTAAAACTTAAAAACTCAAGGAAGATTATATTTTTTGTTCACAAAAGAACAAAGGAGAATAAAAAGGGGTGGAGGGGAATACCCTCCATTTTTAAAAGGAAAGTATCGACAACCACCACAAGGTGCCACTGTATTCTAGCAAGCTGTAAAAATGGCCTTGTAAGAGTCATTTTGCAACATTAACCTCCCTATCGCATGGGTATTTTGGGAAATGACTGAAAGTCACGACTGATGCTTGACCCATTTCAGGTCATAGACACTTGAGAAGCAGGTGGTTAAATAAAAAAGCATATTGAGTGATAACCCTTCATAAATACAATTTGAGACACTGACACTAGGAGAGAACACTTGGCACAGAAAGGACATGTTTTCCCAAAGGAAAAAAAATTACTTGAGGTAACACTTATAGCTAAGCAGTTTCCTAATCTTAAAGTTTGGATAAACTCAACAATCATGTTTATAGAGATTGTATGTGTGTGTACATTACACACACACACACACACACACACACACACACACACACACACACAATCCTGGTACTAAACTTTGTTAACTTTACAATTGATTATTTCCTATACTCCCAACACTAATGTGAACACTTCTCTCAATCTCCACCTCCATTAACCATTAACACCACTGAGGTGTAACTAATGTGTTCTTTTTAGAGCAAATATTCCAAATTAACAATATGGCTCATCTTCTAGTGTTGCTATAGATAAAGTCTGCACACTTCAAAACCTAACTTGCTCAATTTTGGTTTTAGTAATAATAAATCTCAACCTTGTCAGCTGCTTGGAGTTAAACAACATAACACCTCAAACACTTCATACCAGTAAGTGAATTTTTAAAAATACCTGAAATACTCGAGAAAACTCAGTTTTTAGTATTTTTCCCTATGCTCTGAACGTTATTTCCCAACATTGTTTTTTCTTGTTCCTATTACTGCATGAAGTTCAAACTAGGTCTTCAACACAGAACCTTTTGTAATAAAGAAAAAGTGCAAAGATACAAAATGAAATGTAGTCTTTAGCAAGAAAATGTTCCCTCAAGAGAACAGGTGTTTTGGATGCTGGTGGGGAAAAAAGACTCTTGTTCTCCATTGTACATCTGACGCCTACAAATGACCTTGTCTTCCAAGGTCCACAACACCAGTAAGTATAGTCATGGGCCTTGTAAAAAAAAAAAAGTAGCAAATTTCACTAAAATATTTGTATCCATTCTACACAATCCAATGGAAATTAATGAGTGCTACTGAAAAAGGTGTCCACATGCACATGTCCAATATGTGCATTCTACTGAAGGCTAAAAACTTAAAATCCTATTTCCAGTGTTTATGAATAGCTTCAATATCTACATTCATAACCAGCATTCTGCATGAGTTACCTCTTACCTTAATATGTCACAAATGAGTAATACATCTTGGGAGGTTAGGGAGGTACCTGTTGTCAATAACTTTTATGCTTAGAATGTGCTGTAGTTGTTTTTAAACTATTTAAAATAAACACCCTTATAATGGGACATTTCAAACCAAGAGGAAAATGGGTTTGTTTTTAGCCAATTGGGACTACCCTGCAGATCTGAAAACCGTAGATTACACCCTTGGGAAAGGAGACAAGGAGGCTCACAAATATAAAGGAATCCTGACTTTTACATGGACATTTTTTTAAAAAGATAAAATGTATTACATAAGCGCCATAAACAGTGAAATCTGCTTATATTAAAAAAAATAAGTGAAGCTTTGTTTGGACATTATTTCCTTGCAAGAGCAGTACATATCCTTAGTAAACAACTACCATATTTACAAGCTAATTACCTTGATACTTAGGTAGGATTGAAAGCTGGAGGAAAATATAAAAGAATGAGCTTTGAAACAACCTTTACAGACAGGTTGATAACAGATAAGGTAGCCAGATAATTCCTGAAGCAGACTTGTTTATTTTGTAGAGTATCTGACTATGCGTGGATAGTTGTCACTTTAAAGACCAAGGATGCATTCAATTCCTCTTTGGGTCCACTATCTTTTCCCAGATAAACAAACAAGTCCTCCACAGTCAGATTAATCCTAACCAAAACTGGCCTCAAAAGAGAAATTTGGCAAGAGTACTGGGGTATTTCATAAACCTAATCTTATTACTAAGGAAACAACACAAAAACACATGTGCCATTGATTTTGAGTTGGCAGCCTCATCTTCAAATATGAGCAGTACAATGAAAAATTTGAATTTCAAATAGCCCAACTTTCAACAAAGGACAAATATCCCTTAATTCTTCAACTGGTCTTTAAATATGAGATGTTAAGTGTGTGTTGGATAGTAATGAAATATTAACAAGTGTGGCCTGGTACCTTAAATGACAAATCTCGAAAATAATGCAAATTGGAGACTTTCTTACAGAGTACACACCTCTGTACCAACTTTAATTCTTATGCTAAAAGTGGTTTATAGTCTCTTTCCTCCACCTTTTTCTTTTTTTGAGGAGCAGACTTGTAGAAACATCAATGTAAACTTGTGCTAGGTGGTAGTGGTTTGTTTTCTTTAAACCAAAACTCTACCAAAGTTGTTAAATCTATTTCATCAGCTCAATTAGAATACTGTGTCAAGGATCTCACCATGTGAAACCAGTTCACATCTGTATGGTTACTGTCTTCATAAAAATTTTAAATTCTTCAGAGCAGTTTTCTTTACTCCTCCTATCTTTCATTTCCTGCCTAAATCCAAGTTAAAGTACAAAATTTCCATTGGTTATCTTCAACGCAGTTCAATTCTGCACTCCGTCCTTTCCTCTGCATGTCACAGTAGCTGTTCACATACATTATAAATACTATAGATATGTTCTGCTCTTGACATCTACACACTTACAAAAGCAGCTTTGTACTTTGTTTGGTGTGTTTTTACTATGTTGGCTCACAAAAAGCAGTTTTTTTCATTTCTAAGCATGGTACTTTACAATTTTTAATGCATTAATACAACAGTGCATTGGAAAAGTACTGAGCCTCTACAAAATAGCTTTACATTTTTAAACAAATGAATGTGATTTTTTCACTTACACAAGCATAGGCTTTTTTTAATATTTCCACAAGATAAATATCTCAATTAAACTATAAGCTCACTCTACAGTGTGCCACAGTGATGGGCTTAGGAGACAGTTATACATTTAGAAGATCCTAACCTTAGTGTTATTTACACTGACGTCCAATATCACCTCATCTGAAAGGTGAACAAATGACATTCAGCATGTAGCTGAATTTGTGCCAACTAATAACTGGGAATGGCAAAGCTTTAAGCAATCACTTATTATACATGTACTGTAACTTAGTCTACACTGGGAATTTCCTTTGTCCCTCTCTCCTATGGCATGGGAAACGTTAAAGATCAAAGATCAATGAGAAACAGATAAAGAGTCATTGCTAAGGCTGATCTTTTAAGATAACAAAGGAAAAACTGATAAATGTAGATGATGAATCACCAGTAATAGCAATTACTGGTACTGAAGTCAGATTTTTATGTCCTAAAACATTGCTTTTTAAATATTTCCTTTTATTCTGGAACAGAAATTGGAAAAAGACAATGATGCATTCAGAAAGCAATGACTCAATTCAGGTTGCTACTTTACATTTAAGCACCACCCAAAAAGTGGGCATAAAGTAAGTGATTCCTGTTTGCCCATCACTATACCAGCTACATAGCTGAGAGTTCAGACCTTAATTACACAACACTTTCTCTGTTACCAGAAGCTAAGACTGCTCTGCGACAAATAGGACAAGTAGAATTCTCAGATAACCAGCGATCGATGCAGTGGACATGGTACTCATGGGAACAAGGTAGTTTACGAAGTTTGTTGCCTTCTGTATATTCTGTAATGCAAACACTACAGGTTTTTAATGCATCGTTTTCACCAAAACTTCTCATTGCCAAGTTGTCAATCTGTTCTTTGGTGAGTCCTCTAGGTTGGTCATCATCATCCTCATTTAAGAGGAAAAACTGAGCCAGACTAAGGAAGGGCAAAGAGCCACTTTCATCAAATGTTACTGGGGCCCTGTGTCGACCCTCTCGCCTGGCACCTGATGAGACTGATGATGAGCTTCCTTCATTACTGCCTTCAAACACCTCTGAGCTAGTCTCTGAACTTTCACCACTGGAACTGGAACTAGGACTGGAACTAGAACTGGAACTAGAACTGGAACTAGAACTGGAACTGGAACCAGAACTGCTACTACCACCAGAACCCCCTCTTCCATTCCGTGACTCTGCCCTTTCCACATTTCGACTCGAGACTGAGCCACTAGGCTCTGAATCACTATCACTATACATAAAGTAGCTTAACTCACCAAAACCTGTCATTATCTGCCTTAACATGGTCTGAATTGCAACAGATGTAGTCTCACTTAAACCAGTATTTAAGATTCTACGAATCGGAATTCTGATGGTACTGACATAGGTTCTCACACCTGCCCGTTCGGAACGTGAAAACGTACGCCTAAAACCTCCTCGTTCACTTTCATAAGTGACAGTGTTGTTTGGCGTCTGAGACCTTGACCGAGTTCTGCTAGCTATGCTATCTCTCTGCCGATACTCTCCAGGACGAACTCTTCTTACTTGAAGATCAAGGACTATGGTTGGAGGTCTCTGTCCTGATCCTGTAGATTCACCACTGCTGGTTGTGTCTGAAGAACCTGCTCCTTGTGAAGCATTTCTGGTTCCTGAAGCTGCAAAAAGACCTCTACTTAGCAAGTCAGGTCCACTTATTTGTTGTCTCAATGTCACATGGTGCCGGGTTCTAGAACTTCCCTCAGTCTCATTTACCAAAGGATGCTCAAAAGTCTGAGATGAGATACTATGATGAGATCTTCGTGGAATTTCACTCATTGGATGCAGAGGCGACCTACTTCGTTCAGCTCTTGCTCGGGTTCTCCGATGGTCTGGGCTCCTGCTTCTTGCCCTTCTCTGACCTCTGGTAGGTGCAACTTCTCCCGTTAATGCTTCAGTTGAATTTCGTTCTGATCTGGAAGGCCTTGCAGATGTTGATTCAGATCGTGGATTTTCCACTTGCCTTTGGCTGTTGTTGTCTGTATTTTCTCCACCAGAACGTCTTGCAGATGGCTCATTTTCATTCTCTGGATTTTGGCTCCCATTATTACGGTTAACATTGATCTCTAAACTGAATCTGAAATCACCACTGTTTGGATTAGTCCGGCTCACTGCTCTCCAAGATTGGTTTCCTCTTTGCCCACTTCTTGTTGTATTTCCAGTTTGTCTGACAGAGTTAAGCCAGTCTATTATAGAGTCACCATTAGATACATCATCTGAAGAGTCTCCACCTGTTTTTAAAAAAGGGAGGGGTGAGGGAGAAAAAGGAACTACTAAAATTAGGACAATCATATAATAATGCTCTGAAACTCTGCATTAGAGAAAAAAGAAAGATTCCCAATGGATGTCACATTTACAGATATTTGTAAGCTATGCTGTATAGATTTGCAAAGTAAAGACAGGAATGTTTTAATTTCGTTTCAAAAGAACAAGCTAATCCTAGAGAAATTTAGAGAATGTTTTTTAAAGGGAATCTGTAGGAAGTCTATTTTCAATACTTCATATACAGAAGACATTTTTTCAGTCCGCTGTCAAAACACTAATGTAATCAAATAAGACAAATGCCAGTTAAGGTACAGGGCTACTGCTTTAGTGCAAAGTACATTTCTCTCAAATTTTCATTAGTTTACAATATTTCTTCTAGGATCCTGACTTAAATGCTTTTGATATATAGGTCTTTTAAAACACAAGACTGCTGTAGCCGTTGCAAAAATATAAATGGGGTTTACTAGTTTAAAAGTATTGAGTACTTCTTCATATTACCAAGAGCTTAAATTAACATGAAACTGGAGATCAGAACAAATGAATAGTCTGAATCTGGCATAGTACATGTAATGGCATGCTTAAGAACCAAACTGTTATCATAGCCTCTTATGTTAGATAGCCAAATTCCCCACAATCCTATTTAAAACATAAAAGCAGGATTTCTCAACACTGGAACTATTTCCATTTTGAGCCAGATAATTTTTTGTTCTGGGGGCTGTGTTGTTGTGAATTTTAGGATGTAAAGATGTTTAGAAGCATCCCTGGCCTCTACCCACTAGCTACTAGTAGAAAGCCCCAGCTTGTTGTGGCAACAACCAAAAAACGTCTCAAGATATTGCCAATGTCCCCTGGGGGGCAGTGGGGGGTGGGGGTGGGAATTATAACCTGTTGATAGCTACTAGGTTAGAGAATATAGCCATTTCTTTCTGCTGGTGGAAAACTCACATGTTTATAAGGAAAAAATAATTCAGTAGGAAGGAAAAAATTTCAATGGAGGTAAAAAAATCAAGAAAAAATATCACATTATTTAAATGTGGCTTATTTAAAGCCATTTCTCACTATGTCTCAATTAATACAAACAACCCAAAGGTGAAGCAGAAAAAAAACACGTTGACATTCTCACCAAATATCAAGAAAATGCCAGTTCTCTTTTTATTAACAATTACTTAGCACTAAATTAATTTGTTCCATTTCTCGGTAATCTCTGGCTGACATTTACTGAAGTTCCTTATCTATTTCATCCTCTACCCACCCTCCAAAGCAAAATATACCTCTATTTTCATCTGAGTTTTGTGGTGGTGGACCCTCTTTAATTTGTTGTAGTCTTCTCAGCAACTCTTCCTCAGTACTTTCACCTGAAAATAGTTTAAAAATGTTTGCCAAATTACGAAAACTGAGATGAAAACCAAGGAGTAGGAACCTGGGTATGGGAGCATGACATTAAAACTTATATAAGTTTCTTTCCAGTTTACTAAATGCTTTGGCATATAACAGCTCATTCTTTAAAACTGTAACTCTGGGAAGCAGACATTATTATCTGCATTTTAAAACAAGGAAACTGAGACTAAGTGAGAGACTGATGTATCAATAAATGGCAGGGCCAGAATACCAACTTAGGCATTCTAATTCAAGTCTGGTTCTGTTGGCTCAAAACACACTCCTTCTCATAAGAGGCATGCTAACACCTTACCTTTTAAAATTTAAACAATAACTCAAAAGTTAGTAGAATTAAATAGAGGGGCGCCTGGGTGGCTCAGTCGGTTAAGCGTCCAACTTTGGCTCAGGTCACGATCTCGTAGTTCTTGAGTACGAGCCCCACAATGGGCTCTGTGCTGACAGCTCGCAGCCTGGAGCCTGCTTCTAATTCTGTGTCTCCCTTTCTCTCTGCCCCTCCCCTGCTTGCACTCCTTCTCTCAAAAATAAAATCATTTAAAAAAATTTTAAAAAGAATTAAATAGATATGAGGAGGACTAGACATAATGAGTTTTAATTAGGATCAAATGGGACCTAATTGGGCAAAAGAGAATAATCAAGCACAAAGTTCTGAATTAACAATTTTACCCAAGGCCAGCTTTGGAGGATTATGATTAGAATATAATCTGGGAATCAGAGATGACAAAAAAGGAAGTCTGTCCTAGGAACTAACATTCCCATTAGCTCTTCCACACTCAGATTTATGTCTTGTAGGTTAAATAAAGCTAACTAAAAACAAAAATATTGTTCAGTTCCAGTCTTTTCAATTCAGCTTGCTATAAATTCATAATATAATTCATAATTAAAAGATGTGATAGAGGTTAATTCCAAATATAAGTGAACAGAATTAGGCAATAAGTACAGCAATAAATGTCATTCTGTATCCCTTGTATTAAAATCACACTTCATGGGGCACCTGGGTGGCTCAGTCGGTTAAGGGTCTGACTTTGGCTCAGGTCATGATGTCACAGCTTGTGAGTTCGAGCCCCACATTAGGCTCTGTGCTGACAGCTCAGAGCATGAAGCCTGCTTTCAATTCTCTCCCACTGGCACTTTGTCTCTCTCAAAAATAAATAAACATTAAAAAAATTTTAAAAATCATACTTCATAATGGCTGCAGAAACAGATTTTTATAATAAGACTTTTTTTTTTTAAAAGACCAGAAATCTTCACACATCGCATACCTGGGGTGCCTAGCAAATTGTTATCTCTCATAAGTCTATAATCTTCTTCACTCAGGTTATTTACAAATTGATAGAAAGCTTCTTCCCGATCCAATCGGTCCATCTGACTTCTGCGCTGTGCTGCAGACTGATCACCACTTCCTTTATCGTTAGAATCTGAGCTTTCCATCTTGATGAACAAGTGGAAAATTATCTACAAGGAGAAAGGAGATCAATCTTGAAAACAAAAGTTACCATGTGTTCTGCAGAACACTTTAAATTATGTGAAAATCCAGAATGCAGGTCAAGATGTGAATTTTCAGACATCATATGAATAAAATTTCATCAAAGAAAAACTCCCAAAAAGGACTGTTATACTAGGAAAAAAGTAGGTCAGGAGTAAGCAAACTATGAAAACCAGCCCTGGCGCCTATTTTTTTCCTTGAGATCAAAGAATGACTTTTTTTTTACACTTTTAAAGACTGTTTTTACAAAAGGGAGATAATGTTTTGTGATACACAAAAAGTATATGCAATTCAAATTTCAGTGTTCATCAAGTTTCATTGGAATACAGTCATATGAATTCATTTACATATTGTTTGTGGCTGCTTTTGTGCTGTAGTGGCAGAGCTGAGTAGAGATGAGCGACCGGATGTGGCACTCTCATCACTTTGCATTGGTGATGATCTGTACCTTATAAACTGTAGTGATGTAACCTGACAGAATTTCAAGTGTCATACATATCACCAGAACTATGACATTTTAAAAAATTACCAGTTCATACTTATCATGTCAAATGAAGTAAAAGTGCACTTTGTCAACCTCAAAGGCATAGTGGAATATGGATTTTGTTGTGAGATGGAAAAGACTGAGTTTATTATGCAATGGCACTCTTTTTTTTTTTTAATTTTTTTTTCAACGTTTATTTATTTTTGGGACAGAGAGAGACAGAGCATGAACGGGGGAGGGGCAGAGAGAGAGGGAGACACAGAATCGGAAACAGGCTCCAGGCTCTGAGCCATCAGCCCAGAGCCCGACGCGGGGCTCGAACTCCCGGACCGCGAGATCGTGACCTGGCTGAAGTCGGACGCTTAACCGACTGCGCCACCCAGGCGCCCCGCAATGGCACTCTTTAACTGTCCTAAAATAAAATAACACGTTCATACTATCAGACTAAGCAACCATCACGATATTCCCAATTCACAGAAGAGCTACAGTCCAAAAAATTGGAAATTTAAAAAGAACACTCTCATCACAAAATATTTTCTCAGAATAAAAAATGAAGCTTCAACCAAAGTAAGTTTCCAAGTGGTTTGTTGGCTAAATCAAGAAAAGCTGTTTATAATGGGGAGTTAATTAAACTGTGCTTCATTGCAGAAGCTAAAGAAATGTGTCAGAGAAAATAAACCTGTTTAAGATGATTAGCTTTGTTTTGTTTTTTATTTTTTAATGTTTATATATTTTTGAGAGCATGCACGTGAGTGGGGGAGGGGCAGAGAAAGAGGGGACACAGAATCCAAAGCAGGCTCCAGGCTCTGAGTGGTCAGCACAGAGCCTGATGTGGGGCTCAAACTCACCGACTGTGAGATCATGATCTGAGCCGAAGTTGGACGCTTAACTGACTGAGCCACCCAGGCGCCCCAAGATGATTGGATTTTTGTGAGAGTAGCTGCTCAAAAATTCAAGGATATTGGGATATGTCATAATCAATTGAAAAATGAGACAGCAAATGATTCTGAGTGAGTTTTCTTGGCTCTTGATGAGTCGACAAATGTAATTGATACTATTCAGTTGTTTATTCAAGGAGTCAAGTATTGATTACTCAAGAAGTTTGAAGTAACTACAGAAGTAGCCTCTATGAATAGTCTGCATGGAGCAACTACAGGTGATCGTATTTTTTTTAAGTTTATTTTATTTTGAGAGAGAAAGAGCATGTGCACAAGTGGGGGAGGGGCAGAGAGAAGGAGAGACAGAATCCCAAGTAGGCTCCACAGCATCAACGCAGAGCCCGATGCAGGGCTCAAACTCACTAACCCATGAGATCATGACCTGAGCTGTGATCAAGAGTCAGAGGCTTAACTGACTGTGCCACCGAGGTGCCCCAACTATTTCAAAAAAGTTGAGAAAACATTAATTGAGCACAGCTTAAAGTGAAATCTGCTAAGATGTGTTACAACTGAAATGGTGGTAAATATATATGTACAGCAGCTAAAGACAAGTTGGACAAATTTATAAAGCTTGTGAAAATGTAAGGTATTTAAAGTCTATGGTTATTCATTATATTATTCATCAGCAGGTAGTTTGCAGAAACTATGTGAATCTAACGTATTACTGAACCAGTATTATTACCAGTGAACTTCATCACTGTGGACTTAAACATCACCAGTTCTCTTGAATTTTTGTCAGAAATAGAAGCTCATTTTCCTAACTTGCCCTACTCCTTGTTAATTTGATGGCTTAGCCTTGGTAAAGTTATACCGTAATTCATTGTACGCAAGTCCAAGACTGAATTTTTTTTCTGAATGAGAAGAACCACCTTCAATCACTATTACCAAATGATGAATGGCTTGAGAAATTAGCTATTGCTGTAGACTTCCTAATGTGTTTTAATGAATTCAACCTAAAATTACAAGGCAGAACAGCACTTATATGCAAAACTTATAATGCAGTAAGATCATTTCAACAACTAACACTGGAATCACAACGTTAAGCTGCTTTACACATGCTATCAAAGAAACAACAGTTCCATTCCCCTACAAATTTGTAACAGACTTATTTTCTGAGCACAAATTACAGTTACGGAAGCATTTTTTGGACCTCATTGCAACTACAAAGAAAATTTCCTTATTTCAAAATCCCTTTAACTGCATCTGAGGAGCTTCCACCTAACCTTCGACTGAAAGTGATAATTCTGCCGTGTAATGATATGCTGAAAGGTAAATATCAAATGAATTCTATAAATGCCTTCTGTAAGGGATAAATATGCTTCATTAAAATTCTATGCTTGTGTACTGATTAGATAGCAACATAGGCATACTGTGTTTTATTGAACTTCACAGATAACTGTTTTTTTTTTTTTTAATAAATTGAAAGGTTTCTGGCAATCCTGAGTGGAGCAAGTCTATTGGTGCTAATTTTTCTAGCAGCATTAGCTCAGTTTGTGTCTCTGTCTCACATTTTGGTGATTCTTGCAATATTTCAAACTTTTCATTATTATTACATTTGCTGTGGTGATCTGTAATCTTTGATGTTCTAATTGTTTTGGGGTGCCATGCACCATGCCCATGTAAGATAGCAAACTAAACAGATAAATGTGTGTGTTCTAACTGCTCCAACCACCTGTTCCCCATCTCTCCCCCTTTTCCTGGGCTTCCCTATTCCCTGAGACACAATACTGAAATTAGGCCAATTAATTAAACCCTACAATGACCTCTATGTATACAAATGTGAAAGGAAGAATCACACATCTCTCACTTTAAATCAAAAGCTAGCAAAATGATTAAGCTTAGTGAGGAAGGCATGTCAAAAGCCACAATAAGCCAAAAGCTAGCCCTCTTGTGCCAAATAGCCAAATTGTGGATGCAAAGGAAGAATTCTTGAAGGAAACTAAAAGTGCTATTCCAGTGAATGCACGAATGATAAGAAAGGGTAACAGCCTTATTGCTGGTATGGAAAGTTTCAGTGGTCTGGATAGAAGATCAAACCAGCCCCAATATTCCCTCAAGCCAAAGTATAATCAAGAATAAGGCCCTAAAACTTTTCATTCTATGAAGGCTGAGAGAGGTAAGGAAGCTGCATGAGAAAAGTTTGAAAGGCAGTTCATGAGGTTTCCTAATATAAAACTGCAAGGTGAAGCAGCAAATGCTGATGTAGAAGCTGCAGCAACATCAAGGAGGCAAGACCCTCTCTCCGCCAGCAAAAAGATTACGACTCACTGAAACGCTCAGATGATGGATAGCATTTTTAAGCAACAAAGCATTTGAAATTAAGGTATGCACATCATTTTTCAGACATAATGCTATTTATTGCAAACTTAACTTACTACACTGTAAATATAATCTTTATATGCACTGGGAAACCAAAAAATTCATTTGACTTGGTTTATTTGCTTTGTTATATTTGTGATATTTGCTTTGTTATGTTAGTCTGGAATTGAACCTGCAGTATCTCCTAGGTTTTCTTGTACCTGTATGTGTGAAAAGACATTTTCAAAAATTAAATAAGGAAAATCTCATTTTAAGTCAGTAACACTAGATGAACATCTGCAAATAATTTTGATAAGTAATATGTTTAGCCCTGATTAAGCAAAATGTCCCTCCAAAAAAGAATGCCACTCTTCCCGTTATCAGACCCATATTACAGAATACTACTCCACTATTATTATATTTTGGGTTTTACCAAGAAAAAATTTGTGGAAATTTGGGCTTCTCTCTTTTTATATAAATAACTACGAAATATGCTCAATTTTGCTTTTTGATCAGCAAAGCCCAAAAACACATTACTACCTGGCTTTTCTACCACTTTCAATTAACCACTCTAATGAAAAACAACAGTAGTAAGTAAGCAATCTAAAATAAGACTCCAAACAAACAAAAAAAGTCATCCTCTAGCTTTTTTCCTTCTAACACCAGATTGACCTTAAGTTCACACTGAAAATATAAAAGTTAATTCCACAAAAGTATGAAGACCTGACTTGTGGAAGAGGTAATCTATATCAGTACTAAGATTCAATCCCAAATACAATACATGAAATATCTGGATATTCACAATTCAGTACTAAAGAGAAAAATAAAACCAAACTCTCTTTCAGATAATAATAATAATAAAAGAAGAAGCTTCTCTACCTGTCTGGTTTTTATAACCTTAAACTTTAAGACTGGAAATCAACAGCTTAAACTCATATAGGCCAGGAAATGGAAAACAAACAAACAAACAAACAACAAAAGGAAGTCAAAATTTTCCATATGTAGCTAAGGAACACAATTTGGTGTTGGTAATAGTTAAGGAGCTAACTTAAAAAAATACAGGAAAGCACAAAGGAAAAAGACGCTTCAGCCATAACTCTTCAAACCAAAGAAAACCACCAGCGATATTTGTTATTAAGCACCCAATATTCTGAAAGTTAACATGGAAGTTAGGACAAAGTCCACTTGTGGAGGATCAGTAAATAGTTCTAAAAATAATTTATAAAAAAAAAGTATAACTCAGTATGGTTGAAAGGCTTTTAAAACATAAATCTTGAAAGACAAAAATGTCTGGTAAGTTCTGACATTTGAAGGATATGAACCAAAGATAATAGAAAACTCACATACCAAGGACTGTTCTAAGAATGTCACAAAGTCTTAAGAACAGCATCGGGGAGGTTAAAGCCCATATGGAACAGAAACTTGCAAAAATATGGAAGATTTTAAAAATGGCTTTGAAAAACGGAATCTGAAACAAGAAAGGGGTCTTATACTCAGTGGTGGGGGAGTTGGTATATTAACAGAGGACGGAAGGTAGAGGCACTCAACTTCTGTTTTGTTCCTGTTTTATTCAACAAGGAGAACCACCTTCCAACTGGAAGCAGTGGAAAAAACAAACTTCTCAAAGAGAGAATCAAGAGACTGAACTGCAAAACTTCTAATGATGATCTCTGAGAAATCACAGAGAATAGGAGAGATGATTAAAAAACACTAGATTTAGAAATAATCTAACCTTCAAATAAAAAGTGAAGTCTATAAACTGTAGCACAGCAAAATCTGACCAGAAACCTAGAGGGAAATTCTGGAATAGACTATCAGATATATTGCAAACACGGAGAAGAAAAATATGTTTACCAGCAGTGGGGTTCACTGCCAAATTAACCTTATTTGCTTTCCATAGGGATGGTTCTCAACCTTGGCTTGTACATTAGAATCACCTGGGAAGCTTTCTCTGGGGTTGGCCAGATAGCAATATTTTAAAAATTCCACAGGTAATTCTATTGAACAGTTAGGTTTGAGAACCTCTTTAATAGGAACGTCAGAATTACACTGCTGACTAGTCTGGGTTGATTTCTGTACAGAGTCTGAGAAGGTTTTACATCCTTATTTATTATCATGGAGAAATGTAGCCTAGATTAGCGCTTCTCAAACTTCAGCATACAAACAGATCACCTGGAAATCCTGTTAAAATACAGATTCTGATTCAGTGGATTTGGGGTGGGGCTGGAGAACCTGCATTTTAAATAAGCCTCCAAGTGCTGCTGCTGCTGATCCTAGAATCACAGTCTGAGTAGCAAAGAGCTTGATGACAATACAGCTTAACAGATTCACAGAATACAGCTTAATAGATTCACCCTCAAAGGTTACAGAGCAATGTTAACCTGCAAAGAATCCTGTCTTCAGTATTTAAATAAGAACCATGTCAAAGACATGCCAACCAAATCTAACCAATTCAGAGTTGGGAGTTAGTAATGAAGATGTATGTATATGATAAGTAATATTTTGAATTTTCAGTGGCTTGTGAGGATGAGCTGAAATCAACAAAAGTGATGGTATATGTGCTACCCTGAACACTTTATGAAGGATTATCAAATTAAAATAACCTATATGAAGAGTACAGAGTAGGGAGGAAACCTACTCATGTGAAAAGAGCAGTTCACATGAAGACCTCAAGTTTTCAGTTAACAAAAAGCTCAATAAAAAACCTGTTTGAACTAGCTAAGAAACCTAAGATAGTCTCATACTGCGTTCATAGACCACAGTGTTCAAATAAAAGTGGTAACAGACCCAAGGCAACCTGTTGTTCAGATCTAGAATGACCAAAATGACAAGTCAGGGAACACCATAAAGAAAATGGCTGAATTACCCAGAGAAGACTTGCATGAAGACAAAACTAAAAACGGGCATGATTTACATTTTCAAATATTTAGAGTTATAACATGAAAGGGAGAACCACAGAATCAAACTAGGGCTAACAGTTGAAGAATTATGGGAGCAGATATTTCTTTCTTTTGATACAATGGTCTAACAATGAAACTACTCTAAAGTGGAGATGTAACCAGCCTCTTGAAGCAAGCAAACTACCCATTCTCTCAAAATATTCAAGCAGAATTCTGGTGGATATTAAGAGGAGATTGCTTACTAGGTAGGAGTTTGAACGGACGGACTTCAAAAGACCCTTTGGATTAACATGTCATTAAGGATGGGGAAGTCTCTTAGTTTTCTATTCTGGGCTTAGGGTCCTATTAAGCTACGTATTCCACTGCCACAATTTTGTTATAACACTTTGATAAGACAAATCCACTTAAGTTGCTGCATCCTTGCCCTGCAACATACCTTGTACTTTACTACCTTCACACTTCCACTAACACTGTTCCCTCAGCTGCTTCTTAGTCTCTCCCCATTTCACTCACCCTTTAAGATGAAATGAAATGAAATCTTACCTCCTGAAAAACTATTACTATCTCAGCTAGCAATTTTTTTTAAATTTTTTTCAACGTTTATTTATTTTTGGGACAGAGAGAGACAGAGCATGAACGGGGGAGGGGCAGAGAGAGAGGGAGACACAGAATCGGAAACAGGCTCCAGGCTCTGAGCCATCAGCCCAGAGCCTGACGCGGGGCTCAAACTCACGGACCGCGAGATCGTGACCTGGCTGAAGTCGGACGCTTAACCGACTGCGCCACCCAGGCGCCCCTCAGCTAGCAATTTTTTCATCCATTGCTGCACACAGCGTTTGTGCCACTAGAGTGGCACTTCATGCCTTACGTGGTCTTTTATAGTTTTGAAATATTCTTCATAATCTTACTTACCCAACATAACCAAAATACCATTTCAACATGTTATCACTATAAAAAATTAGTGAGATGTCTCACATTCTTTTTGTTAATACCAAGTGTTTGAAATCTGGTATTTTGCATTCACAGCACATATCAAGCTGGATACTAAATTTTCAATGGTTAAAGTAAAATGCAGTCCTACCAAAACAATGAAGTTGTGTTTAATGAGAAAATATTTTACGCTGCTTCAGTTTTAATTTAACTTAGTTAAAATGAAAGAAAATTAAAAGTTCAGTAATACAGTTACACCAGTGACATTTCGAGTGTCAGGTAGCCACATGTGCTTAGTGGCTACCACACTGGACAGTGCAATTTGAAAGAATTTGCTTGTAAGGTAGAGAAATCCCACATATGCGACGAATTTCAAAGTGTTTCCAATATATTGTTCGTGCTCTACACACCCACTATTTATTCATCCTCTTTATGTTTTTCTAAAATAAAATAGTAATATTAATATTCTACCAATATACATGGAATAGAGAATTCTTTCCTATGTTCACCAATCATCAAGATTTCATTCTTGACCTTTTTAGAATTTCTATCATTTCCTACATGGAAACTAGAGACAAAACATTACACCTCTACTGAAAACCCTACTGACACTGTGATTTTAGGGACTGTTGAATCCTAAACAGCTCTTTCCTGGTGAGCTTAGAGGTTAGTTTATTCCATGCAAGAATCTTTATCTTGGTTTAATTTTATCTTTAAATTTAACACTTTAACAATGGGACACACTCACAAAGCAACACATGATCATCCAAATTACTCTTACTTCCATAATCATATCCTGCTCTCCTTTTCCCTCCTCCCAATATACACCAGAGAAAATCAAGGAAAATAATTTCCCCACATGACATCCCTTGTAATACACTTATTTTTATTTCAAAACTGCAACCAAACCAGCAAGGCTTCATTAAACAGAACACACAATGTTTTTGCTAAGGTATAGGTGTCCACTGAAGGAGAAGTTTATTTCTTGTAGTTGATTAGGGGACAGGGAAAGAAAACTTTGACTTCTTTCCCTACTTTTGCCTTCTTTCTGACTTACTCTGCATTTCCCCTAGGCTAGGCATGGGGTTCAAGAGATTTCAGCACTGACAAGACACTTCTACACTTTCGGGACATTTAATGGGTGAGTTATGACCGTTACACCTGCAGAGTTCCCCTGGACAAGAGGTAATTACATTCTGGAGAAAAAAGGAAATCCTGAATATAAGCAATGCTCTCAAATGCCTTGTAAAATGATCTTACACACACACACACACACACACACACACACACACACACACACACACATACCCATGAACCTGGTCTTATTTTAAGCAGTCCCTTTATTACCCAAGCAGAATAAAGTGAAAAAATGCAGTAAATCTAAACCACAGGTTCAGACCCTGGTAGATGTAACATTACCACTCGTAAGTGAAAATGAACATTTTAAAGGTTAAAGCACACTAAAGATGCCAGACACCACAATTCAAATGATCAAATACAGATCTCTCTCCATTTTGGTGTCAAATTTTAATAAAGAATTATGTTGCCAAAATGGGTCTCTAGATTCTACTCTATGGTGAACACTGTGGTACACTTCCAGTTTAACTAGTAAGAGGAAAGAAGAATCCTCCCACACTCTTGGGCTCCTTCTATCAACAATAAAAGAGAACATCTTAAATCTATTTAGTTATCTTACTCTCAGTTACAATATTCATGTGCATAAGTCAGAAATTTTGGAGTAAATATATGATTAGCATCACCCACTTTTAAACTTAAATATTTTTTTTGAAAAGCTTACCAATAAAATAATTTAAGAGAACATGTAATTGTTAAGTCACTTAGGTCTCTCCCTTATTATAAGCAATACCCACTACCATGTATTGACACAACCCTTTCACTTATATTTCACTTAATCCTCACAACAATCCTATGAAGTAGGAATAATCACCTCTATTTTACAGATAACAGGTATAGAGTGAGAAAGTGATTTACCAAATGCCAAGTAGCTGGTAAGTGGAAAGAGTCAGTAATTAAATACAAGTCTCCTAATTCCAAATCCAGTCAAGTTTTCACTACATGAACAACTGACTCCCAATAATTTTGCAAAACTATATACTTTAAAACACATTCCTTCAATCCCAACAGGCATGTCTAAAGTATTCAACCTCACTATGAGCTTTTTATACCCTGTTCACTCTTGGTATGAAAACTTCCAAAGCAACAAAACACCTTTTATAAGCAGTATGAAGCAAGTAGGACTTATTTTTAAGTAAGTCAACTTTTAGTACTTTTGTTTTAAAAACAAAAAATAGCATATTTTATTAACCTTATTTCTTCCAGAGTACTGTGTGCCAATATATCCAAATCCATTCCTGGAAATGAGCAGCCAAATTATAAATTTTGCCCAGTCATTTCAAAAACTATTCGTTTGGTCAATGAATGTTTGTGTCAGGTAAATTCAATTCCAGGAAAGAAAAGCCAGCAAGAAAACTAAACCTGAGGTTTATTCTGTAATTAGAGAATTTAAAGCAGATTTTATTCACCTTGAGTATTTTAAAGCACTGTCTTAGGGATTTCCATTTCTTATATATTAATACAAGTATGTTTCTGACCACTGTTAAAAGTTTTTCATTTAATTTTCCTATGTTCTCCAATCTTTAAAGAATGTAATTTTCTTATGTCAGGGTGAAAAGTCATTTAAAACATATTGTTCATACTAATGGGTCACTCCTGGTGCTAAATACATACATATTATATTCAATAGATATACTGCATCACAGTACCCAATGAAGGAGACTTAAGGCACCAAAAATACTGTTAAACAAAAGACTTTACAAAACTGAATCCTGAAATCCAAATGCTTGTGTGAATATCAATTTAAAAAGAAGCCACATCTATTAAGTCTGTGAGATATAATCTCTTCTTAAAAACAAAAAGGTACAGTGGGAGGGAGTAATCAAGGTAACCTAATATCAACTAACTACCAGAGCACCTTGAGCATTTCATCTTTTGTGTTCATACAAGCTCCAGACTCAATAGTGTTCTAAAGGAGAACATGCCAATTAAAAAAAATCATAGTATCAACATAAAAATGTGTCATACTGAAAAAGAACAAGTATCATTCTGTTTGCAACAGAGCTTAATTAAGAACCTCAGAAATAAATGAAAAGTAATGACATGCAATCCTCGTCAATAAAGAAAATAGCTCAATAATACCATCACCAAAATGAAAAATATTTAACGCAGTTTTTTTTTAAAAGTTAAATCACAAAGAACCACTGAATTTGAGGTCAGGATATAAAGTACTATTGTATATGTAGTCGCCAAAAGTATTGAGAATTTACATATACAGAATGTTTAATTAAAATTTTATAGAATTTGTAATAGACAAAAGATGATTAACAATCAAACAGCTTTTTTATTCTATCAGTGGAAGGGTGGAATTCAGTTCTGTGAAAAGGAGAAAGTAGGAGATAGTGGGTTCTAGTCTCAGCTGTAATATTAACCAGCTATGTTAATTTGGCCAATTCACTTAACCTCTTGTGCCTCAGGATCTTCATCAATATTAAGAGAACTGGCTTAAAACCACCCATAAGGTACCTGCCAGTTCTATGAATCTGTGACTATGAATAAAATATAACCCAGGTCACATTACAGTAATAAGTCAGAAATATAAGGCTTAAGAAACAACATGAGTAACTAGGCTATCAGCCTAAAACGCTGTGCTTTTCTCCCTACCACTTCACTCAGGCACTTCTATCTCCTTTTTGTGACTATCTTACTTTTTTCAACAGAAATATAAAGCACCCCTCTTTGAAAAACAGGACAGGATTGATGTTTCACTGCCTTTACCTAATGCATGATACCTGTCATCACCCACACAATTTGTTGATTATTTCCAATACTGGCCTATCAGAGGATGCTACCAAGGACTCTACCACTATTGATACTATTATAGCAATACAAGATTACAAAATATTATCTGCATGGCAATGTTACTTTAGCCTCATTTATATTCTTTTATCTTTACCACTTGAAAAGGACAGCAGGAAAAAAAAAGGATTCAGAAGTGTCCCTCATGGGTCTAAATCTCTTGGCAGGAAGTCTACTGACGTGCAGCTCACAAACAGTTCTATTACAACCCTCTACAACAGTTAAACTGAAAGAGTATTAATAAGAATGCCAACAAATCAGAGGACAGAGATCAAACCAAATGCCACCAGTTCACAGGAACAAGTTAGTTAATAAACCATCATAATGACATTTCTATTCACTCAAGTACTTTAGACAGTAAATTTAATCTTCGATTACTCATTCCATGTTATTATTGAGCTACATCACTAAATTGGAATTTGGTCTTACCCACACAAACTCAATTCTGCCTCATTATCCCCAACAAGTCAAAAAATGACTCAAAACACCAAAATGTTCATGTGTTCATAAAAAAGTAATGTAATATCATTGACTATTGACAGTTTTGGTGTTAATCGATAACTATCTTTAAGAACTATCTTTAAGATACTATCTTTAAAAACATAAGTTTTACATCTAACTTTTTAAAAAGTGAAGAAGTTTTTAAAATTAAAAATCCCTTGACCAAGAAAGAAAATATTATGTACACAAATGACGGTTATATCACTTGAGGGAAACAATTTTGTGTTACCGAATGAAACATGCTGACAACTGTGCTTCCTGAACCAGTGTTCTGACATAGAAATGATGACCATAGTGACCATATATCCCCAGTTTATCCAGAAGAGTAGCAATCTACACCTGTTGTCCCACAGTGATTATTAATATGGCCCTCTTTCACTCTCAAAACTGTTCCAGCTTGGATAAATTAATATAGTCAGTCACCTTGGATATAATTGACACTAATGGGAAATTTGGCCAGTAAGAAAATTAAAATTATAATTAAGAGTTAACTTCCTTCTCCCTACAGCTTTTAATTAAGTGGAGAGTGAGAGGAAAGAGATCATTTTTCATTATAAAGTTTAAAACACCCAACACAAATACCCCCCTCCCAACAAAATATCATGTTCATCACCATGCAAATGTTATAATGGCAGCCCAAGCTGGAGTCATGAAATCATTGCAAAAGGTGCACAAATTGATATACACACCACAAACTGTCTATAGATGTTTGTCTCACACATATGTAGGTACTAATGAACAAAAATCTTGGGTCAGAAAATCTACAACAAAAAGATCAACTATATATTTCAGAAATAAAACCATAAGTTCATATATTCCTGAATTGTTCAAAATTGCCAATATTTTCATATTTAAAAAACATCTCAATTGATGACAGGAAAAATAAACTGATTATCTAGGAAATTTCCATTTTCAAGGTTGGGAGAAAATAATGAAGGAAAAAACAGACACAAGCATTATTGCCTTCTTACACTGGTTATCAAAATGTCAAGGGATTATATAAACGAATACTTTCTGAAGTCAATGGCCCATAAGGTTTTGGAAATCTTTGTGTTATACAGAGGTGTTAAGGAAGTAAACTTACAAAAGAAAAACATGTCCTACGCAGTGGCCCAAAATTCTAGCACCTCATCAATCTGGATTTGAGAGAGGACTTTTCACTTTCTAATTTGTTATCCACCCTATGGTAAATCAAGGGACAAGAGGCTGGTGAGTGATTTGCTCTATTTCACAATCTACTAGGTCTATGGAAAAAGTAATACACACATTATAATTCCACAGATGCAGATGTCCCATCTGACCTACTATATTATTTAAGGCCTCACAACATCTTCACTAACCTGAAAGAACATATACAACCAGCCTAACATTTCCAGATCATTTCATTAAGCTATTTCTTAAAACCATTTCTGATTGTAAATTGTTATCAAATTATATCACAAGCAGTAATAGCTGAAACAGGAACCAGGACATAAAAAAAGGGGAGAGGGTAATTGCTAAAAGTCTCACCTACTTCATAAAGCAGATTCCCTTTAAGTGGGAACAAAAGTTTTTGAAATGATCTAACCTATAGATTTCTTTTATAACAAGCTTTCATTTTCTTTCCATCTCCAAACTAATTAGAGAGCAATTAAGTCTAGAGGTATAAAAGTTTAGTGACTCCAGGTTCAAAGAGACCTGGGTTAAAATGGGGGCTCTACCATTTATTAGATATTTAATTGAGGACAAATTGCTTAACCTCTTTTCAGTTTCGATTACCTCTGTAAAATAGTTAATATCCTCATGAGGCTTTGCTATGAGGATTACAAAGTCATGCATGTAAAAACACAGGACACAGAACATACACATTCAATGCAAATTAGTTATGAATTTAAGCTAATTCCATCCCAGTTTGCCTAGGGCAATCCAGGTTTGCACCTGTTGTCCAGGCATAATTATTAATAATGTCCTTTTTGCTCCTAAAAGCAACCTGGCTAGGGCAATAAATTATGTGGTTACCCTAACAATGATGGTAATGAAAGGAGTTAATATCACAGTATCATATATCAATTAAGATTTTTTGGACCTTGAAGGAAAAAAGTTGACCACCACCCAAACCAATGTAAGATTATATTCCTGTAAGACACTCAACTGATGTTTCATTTAGTTATTCAATGAACATTGAAACACTATTTATTTAGACCCATCCCATTCCAACAATGATTTAAGGCAGCAAATTTCTACTTTGTTCTTTCTGTTCTATATAGGTATTGGTAAACTTCAGATATTATTTTAAAAGAAGAAAATTCACAGACAAAACACTAGTGAGTTCTAGTTACTCAGACACACTACCCTTTGAATTCCCAATGAAAAACCCATTTTCATCATGAAGAATGCCCAGCACCAATAAACATATATCAAATGAGCCCATCCAATTACAGGGCCTGCAAAACAGAATAAATATTTTTAAACATGCATTCTACACATAAATCATCAGGAGACGCAACAAAAAATAAATTACCTGACTGTTATGACATAGTATTGTAATACAATAAACTGGATTTTAGTTTTCTTCACTCTCTGCTCTAGAAAAAAAAAGAATCCATTATTCTTCCTCTTTCATAAGATAGACATTTTCTTTGAAATAGACACATCCTAAAAAAAAACACATCCTATATATTTTAAGTTACCCCATAACCCAACCTAATTTAGTATTACTATTAGGATATTTGGGGAGATTGAGAAGGTCAGAGAAAACCAGCAATCTTGTGTTAGAAGATTTCCTTTAAAGGCTGAAAGCCAATCTACCTTTTAATATAAGCTTGCTTAAAATAGGCCTTTCCTTAGACCAGTAATATTTTCAGATTCTGATGGTTACTTTCAAGTACTTATTTGGCACATTACAGGAGCCTATGGCAGAAACTAAAGTATGAAAGATCAGCAGGACATTTAGGCTAAAGAATGAAAATTGTTCAGTGTAACAGTCTCTTGAAATCATAGTTTAAAAAGTATTTGGATTGGTCTTCCTGGGTACTTTATTTTTATAATTTATAAAGCTGATTTGGGGGTGGGGGGCTATAATTGGGCTGCCTGGTCTCAAGTCATCCAAGACGGACATAATGTACCTGATGGGGGTGCTTGGGGTAATTTTGTCTTTAATCACGAAGAATCAAGTAAATGATTCTAGTATTAGAAACGACTAGTAGTACATTTACTTCTTCCTCCCTTCAATGATCCAAAGCGACAGCGGTTAATTCTGATTCAGGAAATGGGGGCTCCTTACTTGCAGCAAAAAATTACTGTTGGACCTTGCAAATGGTGGATGACAACCTCATATAAATGCTTCCTCTTGCCCCTAAACGAAAAGAATGACCTAAATAACAAGATTGCTAGACCTCAAATTCCCGGACTAACCTGTGGAATAAGTACAGGGAGACGGTCTAGGGAAGGAACGTGGCTGTCTCCTCCATCTTGAAATTAATCAGCATAAGGGAAAAAGGGACTGAGTATTCAGGAAGCAGAAGCCCAACCGGTTAATACTAGTTACTAAAGCTATGGCGTACGTGGCAGGTACCGCCCGCAGAAGCCGAGACCCTTAGGCTTTTCTTTTTGAGGGGGGAGGGGTTGGGTTGTTGCCGGATTGAAGGAAATTAAGTTGAAAATGTTTTGGCCCAATTCCCACCCTTACCCAGGGAAAACAACAAACACGCAACAGCTTTTCCCTGCCTTTTTGGGGGATTCTTGCAGTGGTATCTGGCAAAGACTATGCCAGGGTTATCGAGTAAGGGAGTAAACCAGTTGCCCCAGATCCTCAGGGAAGATGTCATCGTGGCCCCAGGGGGCGCCTAATTGATAGTGCCCAGCAGAAGGGCTCGAAGTGGGGTTCTGCAAATCCTAAGAAATCTAAAGGCCCAAGAGTTCCCTGCAACTGACTTAGAGCAGCCTGATTTTTTTTCCCTTTTCCCAAGCCCAAGCCCGCCATGTAAAAGAGGGGTAAGGAAGCGAGGGAAGCCTCCAGAGAACCAAAGAGAAAAAACCCTAAGACGATCAAAGATTCTCATGCCGGAGGCCAACACTCATAAATCGCCTCCCCCAAATTCTTAAGATTGTAGAGGGCCTTGGCTTTAGCTTGCACCGCCACGGGGAGGAAGTACTACCCACCTCCTTCCCCTTCTTCAAGAGACTGTGACTATACGCCCAACTAAAATGGCAGCGGCGACTACGCCACGGAGCCCCCCGCAGCAATCAGCGCCTTGGGGTCCGGAGGCGGCGCTGAGCGTCCGCCGCGACGCGACACTCAGGCCATTTTGAGAGAACGCGGCGGCCGCAGCTCCGCTGTCTTCCTCTCGCGCTCCATCCATTTCTCAAGAGGTTTCCCAAGGCTTCACTTACTCGGTTTTAGTGTCGGGTCCGACTCTGTCGGTTCGGCCGCCGCCGCCGAGGCTCCTGTGCACCTCCCCTGCCCCTGCTCTCAAGCCCGCCTCCGATGAGTCGCTGGTTGAGACCCGCCTCTAGCCCAGCGCCTGCTCGGAGACGTTGCTCAGGCAGCCATTATCTTCCCCATTGTTACCAAGCAGCGACAGGAAACGACTGCCCACAACAGGAAGTGATGATGCCGCGTTCAGGCCCCGCAGCCCCACTCCTAGTCTATTAGCCAATCCCAGGCGATTCCTCGAAAAGGCTCGGCGGGAGGAAGAAGGGGGCAACAGACGACGCGGCAAGGCGGGCCGTGGTCTGGAAAAGGAGAGCTGCTGTGACGCCCACCATGTGACAGGCCCCACCCTCCTCCGCCATTTTGAATTGTGGCGAGAAATTCGCGTTCTGAGAACTGTGGGAACCTTTGCTTTCCAGTTCTGAAAACTGAAGAACGTCACCTTATGACCTCTTGAAGCCATTTTCAGAGAGCGAGAAATGCGGTATTAGTCCAACCTGACGTCAGTTCATACAATTAGTCCAGACTAGTTTAATATCTTACCTTTTATTCAGCATCTATTGAGTGCGAACTATCAAGCATTGTTGTAGATGCTGGGGATACAGCGGAAATTAAAACAGACCCTAGATCCCAGTTCTCATGGTTCTTTATATTCTACATTCTCAGGATTCTTTATACTCGGAGGAGGGACAATAATTACTATATATCTATATATTTGGTGATGAATGCTAGTGAGAAAAAGCAGAGGAAAGGGGGTGGGGTGGGGTGGAATGGGACTGTGCCCGGTGGGGGCAATTGTGGTTTTCAACAGTGGTCACAGTTGGCCTCTCTGAGATGGTAATTTTCTGAAATACTTGAGAAGAGGCGATGATTGTAAACGGTGGGAAAAATCTGATAACCTTGGTATTTGTAAAAGGACAGTTAAGGCCTTTCTTAGATGCTGATGCCTGAAGGAAGTTAGGGAACCAGCCTCACGACATCCTACTCCCGTTTTCGCAGTTAATTTAGAAAAACAACGTTACCCAAGTTTTTAGGGTGTTTCTGTGTTCCTTTTTCCACTTTTCTGTTTTCTCTGTTTCCAGGTAACACTCCAGCTACACTGGCTCTTCTAACAAACCAAAAGTCTCCACTTCTACAACTTTACATAGGCTAGAATATTTTCCCTTTGTATCTTAGCTCTTAAAGACCAACACTCTTCTCAGTCGTCATCTCCCCAGAAGAGACTTCCCTAACCACGCTATCTAAAATAATTTCCCCATCCCCTTACCTGCTTAATTTTATTTAAAGTACTTAATCTGAAAGTATATTATTTATTTGTTTACCCCACCCCTGAAGAGCAGTAAACCTTGTTTCTGTGTTTATTGTTATAACCTGAGCGAGCTCATAGTAGGCCATCAAATATTTTTTGAGAGAATGCCCCCCTCAGCATGATGACCATTTTATCAGCCTGGAATATAAGTATTTCACTCCAAGCAGTTACAATAATATTCTCATATTTCCTGCTCACCTTCCCAGCGGGCTTGATATTGTCATTTTTTACGGTATATGTACATAATTTAGGTGCTGTGACCGTACTCATTTTTTTTCTTATATGACATAATCATGTACCAGAAATTTTACCTAGAATGTGTGAAATGAATTCTTCAGTGGTTTACGATTCCTAATAAGCCCAGTATTGAGCTTCTGGTAATAACATTAGCCACTCCTTGACATATTCTTGAGGCAAACATGACTTAAGGTGAAATTTACAATCATAAGAGAAAATGTAAGTGAAAAATGTGTTTATAGCTTTGGGAATGTGGAAGGAATTTCTAGACATGACAAAAAATTTTTAAGGAATTACTGTTAAGTAAGACTTCATAAATAAAAGCTTCTGAATGTCAAAACACAAGGTTAGTCAAGTTAAAAGAGAAATGACAAACAAAAAAATAATTTCAACATGACATATGACAGCTAAGGGGTAATACTAGTCTTTAATAAAACTAAAAGACAAATGACAAATTGGTAAAAATGCTACATATATGATAAACATATGACAAACACCATTAGTCTGTACAAAGCTATCATAAATTGATTTTTTAAAAAATATAAACACCCCAATTTAAAAATGTGGTAAGGGCAATAAATAAGCAATTCAAACAAGGAGAAAATATTTGCCTGATAAGCATATGATAATAGGTCCAACCTCACTAGTAACCAAAAATGAAAACAAAAACAGTAGTTTCTTTTTTCCTCTTAGAATGTCAAAGATAAAAAATTTGATAATATTAAGTGTTGACGAAGATCCTATGAAATAGGCACACCTGTATGCTACTGGTACAAATTGATATAACATGTTTTAGGCAACTTGACAATACATATCAAAAGCCTCAAGATACTGTTTGACAAACAAGTCCACATACAGAAATTTATTATAAGTAAAACAAGTGGACACATTTGCAGAGGTGTATGTAATGAATGTACAAAGATTTTAATCATAGTGAGACTTATAATATTTAAATACTGGAAAATCAGGGAAACAACAATCCAATAATAGTGAAATACTTTACAGTGCATGTACATAATGTACTCTTACATAGCCATTAAAAATTAGTAGCTAGATCTGGAAATAGGTTCAGGTTACATTTTTAATGAAAAAAGCAATTTACAAAATAGCATGCATGATTAACCTGATTTTTATATTAAAATAGGTGTAAATATACATTAAAAAGTCTAGATGTGTATACATGCAAATAAAATGTAAAAGGATTATTAGTCACCTTTCTTCTTTACCTCTTTTTGCATTGTCTTAAATATCTTGCAGTGTGCATGCATTACTTGGTATTAGGAGAAGGGGCCATTTTCATTTTGAAAGACAAGTCTGAATATGAAAAGAAAAATAAAAGAGTATCTTCCCATCCACCTATTTTTCCATATGTATCATTTAATATTCCCTTTCTCTCTTTCTTTCTTCTGTCCTTTTCTTTTTCTCTTCCTCTCTTCCATGTATTCTTCCATGCTGCTTTATAAGCAAGGAGCTGCTTACTTCCAAAATCTTGGAAGTGACTTCTCAAAACAGTTTATCCTATGATGGCATTCAGAGCCACCCAAGAACCCAAGGAAACAACCACTGAATAATTTTCATTCAGTTCCTACTCAGTCTAATTGCATTTCTCTCCCATGCACTTCTTACATAATGGGTGATGTGCAAATGATTTTTACTCCTTCCTTGTAAGATGTCCTTTAACTGGAAAAAAATAATTTCCCAAACTTTCTTGTGCTCATTTATTTAACAAAATGTATTGATCATCCACTATATGCTGGTCGCTGGGAATAGATCAGTAGACCACGGACAGGAAGACCCTAACCTTATGGCAAGACACACTGAACAAATACTTATAAATGTAATGAACGTTACAAAGGAGACATGTAGGTACAAAGGAACATTTAATTTAGAGAAGTTGCCACTTTTAGCCAAGACCTGAGCTGAAGTAAGAATGACAATTAAGGAGGGAAAAAGATTAAGGAGGAGCCCTGGAAGAGGGAATGATCTGTACAAATTTCCTGGGATGAGTAAATGGAGAACTGAAAGAATAGCTCATTTTCTTTAGAAAATAGCTCTATGCGATTTTTTTCTTACCATTCATCATGCCAGAATTTATCTTGTCTATTTGTTTATGTTGTTTACTGTTTGTATGTCTATGTTTCTAGCCTGTCAATCTTCCTACTAGCCTGCCCCCAGTGTTAAATTCCATGGGGACTGAGGCTTTGTCCCACTACTACACTGCTGTATTTTCTGAGCCTAAAATATGTAATAGACAATCAGTATTTCTTGAAAGAATCAAAGAATTAGCTGGTAGCTCATATTAGAGATTTTGGATTCTTAAGAGCAAGGGGAAGTTGTTGAAGAGTTTTAAAAAGAGATCATTTAAAAATTATCTAAAAAATTTTTAAAGAGCTTTATGACTGCCATATGTTCAAGATTGAATTTTCTTTGTAGTGGGTATACTTACTATGTTAAGATTCCAATCTCCTTTAAGAAACTTGACAGGTTTTGTTTTAAAAAACAAATGACACCCACAAAATATCTATTTAGTTTAGATACTACCTGTAGTGTCTAAGGAGATTTTTTAAAACATCTTTTGAATAAGGGGCGCCTGGGTGGCTCACTCAGTTAAGCAACTGACTTTGGCTCAAGTCATGGTCTCACAGTTCGTGGGTTTGAGCCCTGCGTCTGGCTCTGTGCTGACAGCTCCGAGCCTGGAGCCTACTTCGGATTGTGTCTCCCTCTCTCTCTGCCTCTCCCCCACTTGTGCTCTGTCTCTCTTTCTCCCTCAAAAGTAAATAAAATGTAAAAAAATCTTTTGAATAAGAACTACTGGCCAAAATTAATTTAATCAGAAAACCAATGTCTGCTTCTTAGTGATTCCAGCGGTCCACAATAATATTCAAGATATAAATGAATTCGAAATGTTTTCTTCAATTTGCCCTGATGAAGAGAATAACAGGATGGGAAGGGATAAGTGAAAGGTAATTAGTAATTTATCCATTCATTCAGTTAAGTCATTCATTCAACAATATTTATTGTGTGCTGTAGCACTGTCCTACGCCTTGGGGCTATAGATATAAAATATATAAACTATAGAAAGCTTATGAAAGAAATTGAAGAAGACGCAAAAAAAAATGGAAAAAGATTCCATGCTCCTGGATAGGAAGAACAAATATTGTGAAAATGTTGATACCACCAAAAGCCATCTACATATTCAATGCAATCCCTATCAAAGTAACACCAGCATTCTTCACAGAGCTAGAACAAATAATCCTAAAATTTGTATGGAACCAGAAAAGACCCCGAATTGCCAAAGCGATCTTGAAAAAGAAAACCAAAGTAGGAGGCATCACAATCCCAGTCTTCAAGCTATACTACAAATCTGTAATCATCAAGACAGTATGATACTGGCACAAGAACAGACACTCAGATCAATGGGACAGAATAGAGAACCCAGAAATGGACCCACAAACGTATGGCTTCGACAAAGCAGGAAAGAATAGCCAATGGAATAAAGACAGTCTCTTCAGCAAGTGGTGCTGGGAAAACTGGACAGCGACATGCCAAAGAATGAACCTGGACCACTTTCTTACACCGTACACAAAAATAAACTCAAAATGGATAAAACACCTCAATGTAAGACAGGAAGCCATCAAAATCCTCGAGGAGAAAGCAAGCAAAAACCTCTTTGACCTTGGCCGCAGCAACTTCTTCCTCAACACATCTCCAGAGGCAAGAGAAACAAAAGCAAAAATGAATTACTGGGGCCTCATCAAAATGAAAAGCTTCTGTACAGCAAAGGAAACAATCAGCAAAACTAAAAGGCAACCGACAGAATGAGAGAAGATACTTGCAAACGACATATCAGATAAAGGGTTTGTACCCAAAATCTATAAAGAACATATCAAACTCACACCCAAAAAACAAATAATCCAGTGAAGAAATGGGCAAAAGACATGAATAGACACTTCTCCAAAGAAGACATCCAGATGGCCAACCAACACATGATAAAATGCTCAACTTCACTCATCATCAGGGAAATACAAATCAAAACCACAATGAGATACCACCTTACACCTGTCAGAATGGCTAACATTAACAACTCAGGCAACAACAGATGTTGGCGAGGATGCGGAGAAAGAGGGTCTCTTTTGCATTGTTGGTGGGAATGAAAGCTGGTGCAGCCACTCTGGTAAGTAGTATGGAGGTTCCTCAAAAAACTAAAAATAGAACTATCGTACGACCCAGCAATTGTACTACTAGGTATTTATCCAAGGATACAGGTGTACTGTTTCGAAGGGACACATGCACCCCAATGTTTATAGCAGCCCTATCAACAATAGCAAAGTATGGAAAGAGTCCAAATGTCCACTGGTGGATGAATGGATAAAGAAGATGTGGTATATATATACAATGGAGTATCACTCGGCAGTCAAAAAGAATGAAATCTTGCCGTTTGCACCTACGTGGATGGAACTGGAGGGTATTATCCTAAGTGAAATTAGTCAGTCAGAGAAAGACAAATATTATATGACTTCACTTATATGAGGACTTAAAGAGACAAAGCAGATGAACATAAGGGAAGGGAACCAAAAATAATATAAAAACAGGGAGAGGGACAAAACAGAAGAGACTCGTAAATATGGAGAACAAACTGAGGGCTACTGGAGGGGTTGTGGGATGGGGGATGGGCCAAATGGGTAAGGGGCACTTAGGAATCTACTCCTGAAACCATTGTGGCACTATATGCTAACTAATTTGTATGTAAATTTAAAAAATAAATGAAATTAAAAATTTTAAAAAAAGATATAGTCACTGTCCTGAGAAAATTTACAGTCCAGAAGAAAAGAGGTAGGATCTAGTTTCATCAACAGTCAATTTGTAAAAATATGTAGAAGCTAAAGCTGATGTGTTGGTTTCACTGTAGGGGCCCAGGCAACACTTTCTAGAAAGTCACCCACAAATTTGTATTCACAGAATGTTAGAGGACTTAAAAATAAATGAAAGATTAGGGAGTGAAGCACAGAAAGTGTAAGAGTAAAGCCCTTTTATTCCTTGCCATCTGTAGAAGTTATTATTAACCTAAAAGACTTAAGAATGGCATCTTGTATATTCACCTTAGGCTAGTAGGAAAGATTACAATTGTTTTCATTCCTAGCAGCACAATGCCATGTTTATACTAGTATTGCTATTGAAAACCTAGTTGCTCTGTCACTTTCTCTCTTTGAAAAAGGTGATGGATATTGTTTCTCCTACAAATGCTTTGTAATGAGCTGGAGTTGTTCTCCAACAAAATATACTCTAGAAATAGGAAGTATTATTGCAAATATTCAAACACAGTAGAAATAAAATATGTACTGATGCCTGGTTAATTACATTACTAGTAGGGGAACTCAGTAAATTTACTGTAGTGCCTTTTTTCCCCCATCTAATACAGCAGCAGTGAAAAGATCTTTCTACATTTTATGCTTTCTGGGAATATAAAAACAACCTGCCTAAGAAAGCAATATCAAGCACCTTATGTATCAAGCATGAAGGTTTCAGATGCTCTGATATAGAAAGCACAGAGCAGTTTTCTTTTTTTTTAAATTTTTTTAATGTTTACATATTTTGAGAGAGAGAGAGAGAGAGAGAGAGAGAGAGAGAGAGAGAGAGTGGGGGAGTGGCAGAGAGAGAGGAAGACACGGAATCCAAAGCAGGCTCCAGGCTCTGAGTTGTCAGCACAGAGCCCGACGCAGGACTCGAACCCACGAACTGTGAGATCATGACCTGAGCCCAAGTCAGACGCTTAACCGACTGAGCCACCCAGGCGCCCCCAGAGCAGTTTTCTAAATCATACCAAAACAACCAGAATGCAATTTTTCTTTAACAAATTAAGTGCAATATAGCAGGTAAAAGACAGAAGGCTTGGATTAGAGAAGAAATACCCATCTTGTCTCCCAATTAGTAATCTATTTTAATGAATGCATCGTCGTTTAATTATTTAAACTGTGAAGAATAAATTGTTTAAAGTAGACTAGGTTGACTATGCACTGTCTTTAGCATCAAATAACTTCTCTGCGGAGACAGGATGATTCTGTCCCTGCTTCTTATCTCCATCCTCCTCAGTCACCATAAAAGCCTCAAGCCCCTCTGGTCCCTCACCCACCCAAACTTTCATCTCCATAGAGGTCAGCTGTAAATCCACTTCCATATCCATCTCCACCGTTTTGCACCCCCTCAACACTTTCCACTGAACCCTCTGAAACCATTCATTCAACACTAGCAGATACCCCTGTTTTCCTAGTCTCTTTGTAGAAAGGTCTATCCTTAGCACTTTGAGAAGTACCAGTTTCCAAAAGACCTCCCCTCCCCCAAGATTCACTGAGAAAAAACCCAAGTGCAGACTGTTTTTCCTAGAAAAGTCTTCAAATCTCAAATCCAGAAGGAGAGATGGGAGGGGCACCTAATTAAAATGTAGATTCCCAGGCCTCACCCTAGGATTCTGACTCAGACGTTTTAGGGTGCAACTCAGGAATCTTCTTCATTTCAAATAGACTTTCCAGAAGATTCAGATGCAGGTTATCTGCAGACAAGTGCTTAGAAGATTGACTTATTTAAAACAATAATAGTTATCCTTCACTGTGTCCCTACTATGTGCCAAGAACATTATGCATATTACCTCATTTAACTCTCTCATACACACAAAAAAACCTTGAAAGATGTTATGAGCATTTAATAGTTAAGGAAAATGAAGCTCAAAGAAGCAAAACTGAAATTTGCATAAGATCATACAACTGTAAATAATGGAGATAGGTTTGCATCTCTAAGTGCATGCTGCTTCTAACAACCCATATCTCCTAGCTCCTAAACCAGGGTTAAAGTGAATAATAAATTTTAAAAAGTATTTTCTTTTTTTAAAAAATGTTTGTTTGTTTTTCTGTTTTAGAGAGAGAGAGAGGCGGGGAGAGAGAGAGAGAGAGAGAGAGAGAGAGAGAGAGAGAGAGAGAGAATAAGTGGAAGAGGGGCAGAGAGTGGAAGAGAAAGAATCCCAAGCAGGCTCCACAGGGACCTGACACGGGACTCAATCTCACCACTGTGAGATCATGACCTGAGCCAAAATCAAGAGTCTGTTGCCTAACTGAGCCACCCAGGCACCCCTTAAAAAGTATTTTCATTAAAGGTGATTTAAAAGGTATTGCCCAGCTCTGCTAGAAATGTTATTCTTAAAAAGTTCTATATATCTTATAATACTAAAGATCTTGAATGGGTATTTTTTTGTGTGTGTCAAATAAAAGTTCTCTCTCCTCCCGTTTTACCCACCTTTCTCTATGTATATATTGAAGAAATATTTTAAAGTCACTTATTTTTTTGGCTAGGTTAATTTCTTTTTTTTTTCCTTTTTGACAGGACAAAAGCACTTGGAAATACCTAGAAAAAGGTTGAAATCTCTGACTTCAGGAAAACCTGGTCAGTGCTCATCTGCTTCTTAAACACTCAAGGTAATCCAGCTGTGAGAAAATTGCTATCAATCTTCCATAACTCTATATTTCAAGGAGAAATAAAATGGTGTTTAAAAATATGCCATACTACTTACACATATAAATAATAAAATATTTATTGTGTACTTAAAAAGTGTCAGGCTCTATACTAACACTAAGCAGTCCTTTTATTTAAGGTTCACCAGAAACCTGTGACATATGTTTTATTATACCTATATTAAAGCTGGGGAAATTAAAGTTTGAAGTAACTATCAAGCAATACAGCTAGTAAGTGGAGAAGCCAGGGATGCGAACCAAGCCTGTGAGACTGTAGAGTACATGTCAGGTACTAAAGATGCGGCCACATAATTCAGAATAAGGAGTGAAAGGGCGTATTTTTATTTTGGATGCTTTTATTTTCTCCATGGAGCACTGGAGCAACAGATGCATTTCTGAACAGATCCATTTCTCACATGTGAAGTGCCTATCCCGCTTAGAGCCCCTTCATATTGAGTGGTAGCTGACTTGCACTGGTTTGAGTACTGAGCAGAGAAGAGAAAATACCCCGTGTTTCTTTTCACTCAGTGTACTATCTTCTCCATCGTGGTCTCTCAGTTATTCCCATACTGGAAGGCACACATTCACTTTCAAAGGAAGGATTATTGCTTAAATCTGCCTGATTATGAATGCCTATAAACTCTTCTTGACAGAGGCGAGTCTGTTTCTTTAAGAGCAGAGTAAGGAATCTTCATTTCTCTGATCCTGAATGCCGGAGTCTTGAATTACCATCCATTTTTGAAGAAAATATTTTACAAAAAGATATAGAGTAATGCAGGTATCATCATACTAAGACACAAAACTAGATTTCCTACTCTCTTCTCTGGTCCAGAACTTGATTCAACAAGAAGCCTTCAGTCATAAATAGAGCATCAGTCTTTGATAGCAGTGTAGCTGGACTGGTCACTTTCCATTAGGGTAAAGTTGAAATTTTACAGTTTGACTCATGATGCCAGTTGAATAAATGCAGTAAAAGCCAAAACAAGATTAGGTGAGGAAGCTAAAAGACACTAATGTAATTGGTGTTATCTCTGATCCTGAGCAAAGCTGCCAGATAGCAGAGCTATCAAATAGCAAAGTTATTGTGGTTGTCCCTTCAGCATTGCTCCCCCAACTAGACTTCCAAGCATCAAGTTGTCAGTGCTTAGCCAACTTTAGTTATTTCTAACTATATTCAAAAGTTTTGTTATATTCCTTACTGTTAGTGTTTTTTTTCCTCTAAATTGACTCACCTTTTAAAATGTAAATATTTTTATTTAAAAGGATATTTTATCAGTATTATAAATGGAAAACCATATCATTTGCCATAGATGGAAGATAACCAGAAAAATCAATACATAATTAATAAAATACAGGATGTTTGTTTGAATGTCACTTGTGATCAGGCTGATTACATTTAATATGTTGACTAACATAAACAAAGGAAACCTTATTTATGGATTGGTCTTCCTGGCATGAAGCCCAATACTGTCCAGAATATCTCATTATATTGCTTCCCTCTCTTCCCAATTAAGCCAGTTCTATAGTTTTTCCTCTTAGGACTCAAACCTCCTTGGTGGCCTATTTCAAAGCGATAATTAGCTCAAATTGAATAAGCCAATTCCCAGCTTAGGAAAAGGTATTGGAAGAGATTCTTTCCACATAATAAATATGGGTTTCAACTTTTGCGTTCTTGAGGTAATTGCTGCCTTTTTTCATGAAACCAGTGATCTCCAAACCTCCAAATCACGGGTGCCAGAGCTCACCCTGGTAACTCCGATTTGGTAAGACTGAGGTGGGGTCCACATATCTGTATTCAAGGAGTGCACTTGTCGTGATGAGCACTGGGGATGTATGGAATTGTTGAATCACTATATTGTACACCTGAAACGAATATATTAAATATACTGGAATTGAAATTTAAAAACTAAAACAAACAAACAAACAAACCTCCCCAACTAATTTGAATGTGGAGAGGTCTTTTGAGGGAGCCATAGCAGATTGTTGGGGAACATATTTTCAGGTGACAGTGCTTGTTGACACTTGTCAAATCACACTTAGGCAGTTACTACAGGCAAGGTTAATTCTGTAGACTTGATTACCTAAAGAAGAATTTAATTGGGAGCAAATGAGGTATATTTTTATTTTTTAATTTTCTTTTAATGTTTACTATTTATTTGAGAGAGAGAGAGCAGGGGAGGGGCAGAGAGAAAGGGAGACACAGAATCCAAAGCAGGGTCCAGGCTCCAAGCTGTCAGCAAAGCACCCAACACGGGGTGAACTCAGGAGCCTTGAGATCATGACCTGAGCTGAAGTTGGGATGCTTAACCACCTGTGCCACCAGGCGCCCCTATAATTATTATTATTTTAAGAGAATTTCAAAGAAGTAGTGCCAGTATTGATTGATTTGGGGGAATAAAAAGCTCAAATCATACACAAATATTCCATGTAAATATCTGTGATAAAGATGGCATTTCAAATCAACTGTATGATAGATTACTTTTTAACCAATGATGTTGAGACAATTTATTAACTTTGAACAAAAAGTTACAAAAAATAACATCCATCTGGATAAAACCATTTTATATATATAAAAAATGAAAAAAAAAGTGTATATTGGTTCACTCTTTTTGAAGTAAGATTTGGCATTATATCCCAAAAGGCTTAAAAATCTGCATGGCCTTTTACTTAGCAATTCTGCATTTAGGAATTTATCTTGAGGAAATAATCACATAAGTGCACAAAGCTGTATATATAAGACTGTTCATTGAACATTGTTAATAATAATGTAAAGCTAGATACAGTCAAAATATTCAGAAATACAGTATTCGTTACATAACATATGGCACACTTGCACAGTGAAATGTATTTCAGGAATGAAATATAATTATGTCTTTCCATATTTATTGGTATGGAAAGATACTTATGTTACAATATGAAAATGCAGGTTACCAAATATAGTATCCTCCTTTTCAAATATGTATAATAATATATACAAAGAAAAAAAAGTCTGGATAAGTCACCAAAATATTAATGGTGTTTATCTAGTAGATGGTAGGTTTCCAGGTAGCTTTTATTTTCTTGTTTGTATCTTTTGACATTTTCTTAAAAAAATGTATAAGCACGAATTATTTTTAAAATAAGGAAAAGCAATAAAGATATTTCTATTTTTGCTGATACCTTTTAGCTTAGCATATCTAATTCTAGGAATTTTTCCTAAAGAATCAGAGATATATACACATGCACAAAAATAACACCCAAAGATTGTTCATTATTAAATTATTTATAATGCAAAATATTAAAATGCCCTCTCTTCAATAATTAGGATGTTTTTAAAAATGTTTAAAATCATCTTAGCCATTTTTAAGTGTATAGCTTTGTAGTGAACTAGATTATTTGTTAATAAATTATGGCACACTTTATGAAGGGATATTATAGCACCATTAAATGGTTTATTTTAGTTTAATGACTTGGGAAATGTTTATGACATATTGTCAAGTAAGAAAAATCAGTTTATCACATATGCATGGTATGAATCTAATTTTGTTTTAAAGACATATTTTTATTTATTTATTTAATTTATTTTTTTTCAATATATGAAATTTATTGTCAAATTGGTTTCCATACACCACCCAGTGCTCATCCCAAAAGGTGCCCTCCTCAATACTCATTATGCACCCTCCTCTCCCTTCCACCCCCCATCAACCCTCAGTTTGTTCTCAGTTTTTTTTTTTAATTTTTTTTTCAACGTTTATTTATTTTTGGGACAGAGAGAGACAGAGCATGAACGGGCGAGGGGCAGAGAGAGAGGGAGACACAGAATAGGAAACAGGCTCCAGGCTCTGAGCTATCAGCCCAGAGCCTGATGCGGGGCTCGAACTCACGGACCGCGAGATCGTGACCTGGCTGAAGTCAGACGCTTAACCGACTGCGCCACCCAGGAGCCCCTGTTCTCAGTTTTTAAGATTCTCTTATGCTTTGGCTCTCTCCCACTCTAACCTCTTTTTTTTTCCTTCCCCTCCCCCATGGGTTTCTGTTAAGTTTCTCAGGATCCACATAAGAGTGAAAACATATGGTATCTGTCTTTCTCTGTATGGCTTATTTCACCTAGCATAACACTCTCCAGTTCCGTCCACGTTGCTACAAAGGGCCATATTTCATTCTTTCTCATTGCCACGTAGTACTCCATTGTGTATATAAACCACAATTCCTTTATCCATTCATCAGTTGATGGACATTTAGGCTCTTTCCATAATTTGGCTATTGTTGAGAGTGCTGCTATAAACACTGGGGTACAAGTGCCCCTATGCATCAGTACTCCTGTATCCCTTGGGCAAATTCCTAGCAGTGCTACTGCTGGGTCATAGGGTAGGTCTATTTTTAATTTTTTGAGGAACCTCCACACTGTTTTCCAGAGTGGCTGCACCAATTTGCATTCCCACCAACAGTGCAAGAGGGTTCCCGTTTCTCCACATCCTCGCCAGCATCTATAGTCTCCTGATTTGTTCATTTTGGCCACTCTGACTGGCGTGAGATGATATCTGAGTGTGGTTTTGATTTGTATTTCCCTGATGAGAAGCGACGTTGAGCATCTTTTCATGTGCCTGTTGGCCATCCGGATGTCTTCTTTAGAGAAGTTAAAGACATATTTTTAAATATGTTAACTTTTTTCTTTTTTTATAGCTGGTACTTTTATTTTTTATTTTATTTTTTATATTAAATATAATTTATTGTTGGATTGGTTTCCATACAACACCCAGTGCTCATCCCAACAGGTGCCCTCCTCAATGCCCATCACCCACTTTCCCCTCTCCCCCACCCCCCATCAACCCTTAGTTTGTTCTCAGTATTTAAGTCTTTATGGTTTGCCTCGCTCCCTCTCTGTAACTTTTTTCCCCCTTCCCCTCCCTCATGGTTCTCTGTTAACTTTTTTCTTTTTCAAAATTTTCTTTAAATTCCGGTTAGTTATAATACCGTGCAATATTGGTTTCAGGAGTAGAATTCAGTGACTCATCACTTACATACAACACCCAATGCTCACCCCAAAAGTGGCCTCCTTAATACCCAGCACCTGTATAGCCCATCTCCCAACCACCTTCCTCCATCAACCCTCAGTTTGTTCTCTATCTTTAAGAGTCTTTCATAGTTTGTTTCCCTCTCCCCTTTTCCCCTTTCCCATATATTCATCTGTTTTGTTTCTTAAATTTAATGTATGAGTGAAATCATATGGTATTTGTCTTTCTCTGACTTTCTTATTTTGTTTAGCATAATACTCTCTAGCTCCATCCACGTCATTACAAATGGCAAGATTTCATTCTTTTTGACAGCTGAGTAATATTCCACTGTATATATATACCACATCTTCTTTATCCATTCATCAGTCGATGGACATTTGGGCTCTCTCCATAGTTTGGCTATTGTTGATAATGCTGCTATAAACATCAGTGTGCATGTACCCCTTCAACTCTGTGTTTTTGTATGCTTTGAGTACATACCTAGAAGTGCAATTGCTGGATCATAGGGTAGTTCTATTTTTAACTTTTTGAGGAAACTCCATACTATTTTCCACAGTGGCTGCACCAGTTTGCATTCCCACCAACATTGCAAGAGGGTTACCCTTTCTCTGCATCGTCACCAACACCTGTTGTTTCTTGTGTTGTTAATTTTAGCTATTCTGACCAGAATGAGGTGGTATCTCTTCATGGTTTTGATTTGTATTTCCCTGATGAAAAGTGGTGTTGAGCATCTTTTCATGTGTCTGTTAGCCATATGGATGTCTTCTTTGGAAAAGTTTAAAGATATATTTTATAAACATAGGAAAAATAAATCTGGAAGGATATATATTGAAATGTTAATATATATTTCTGGGTACTGGCCTTACAGGTCATTATTTCCCAAAGTGTCTGAAAGATGCACGCATTACTTTTGTAATCAGAAGAAAAATAAATGTTGAAGAAAGAAAAAGAGATTTTTATCTCTAGAGTAATCAGGTTTTCTCATCTTCTTATGCATTGCAAATTGTCCATTAGACTGTAACTATCATGTGCGCAGAGATTAGGTTTAAAAAAAATTTCTCCTGGTACTCCCTGGGACATAGTGTTTTGCATTCAATAAATGTTGACTAACTGAATTTGTGCATATGTACCTATGTGGGCATGCATATTTAAATATGCAAATCTCTTTCTCACTAGTAGTGAGAAAAAAAGTGAAAGAGTTTTTTGCAAAGTGCTATAGGCCTACAGGCCTTTTGCCATATATTGGGAAAGGAAAGCACTTGTCAAGGCTGAGAGTCCAAAGTGACCATTAAAGATTTGTGAATCATACCAGTCAAGTTTGTCAATTTCGGTCCAAGCAATTATTTTCTTATACTATCTCTGTTTG
Organism: Prionailurus viverrinus; assembly: GCF_022837055.1. Classification (NCBI taxonomy): domain Eukaryota; kingdom Metazoa; phylum Chordata; class Mammalia; order Carnivora; family Felidae; genus Prionailurus; species Prionailurus viverrinus. The sequence continues at coordinate 958,716 of NW_025927617.1, forward strand.
GATAATCTTGAGTCTCATCCAAATCTTTTGTAGTTTTACAATTAGCTTGTCTTGTCTGGGCACTTGACTGGAAATTTTTTTACGTTTATTTATTTATTTTGAGAAAGAGAGAGAGAGAAAGAGAAAGAGAGAATGGGGAAGGGGCAGAAAGAATCCCAAGCAGCCTCTGAGCTGTCAGTGTGAAGCCTGATGCAGGGCTCAAACTCACAAACCATGAGATTGTGACCTGAGCTGAAATCAAGAGTTGGACACTTAACCGACTGGGCCACCCAGGTGCCCCACCTTTACTGGAAATTTTTAACTAAAAAGCCACATACCACTGCAACTGGTAAATGGGCTACCTGTACCCAGTCTGGGTTCCTTCTTACAAGCCAGTGTTAAATCAGCTGAAGTGGCAAGGGCCTCTTTCTATTGGGAAGCTGGCCAGAAGGACAGGTTTGCAGGTCTTTTGTCATATTTCATTTCTCATCTCCAAATCTCCATTCTCCACATCAAAACTTGTATGAGTAAAAAACTTGTACTTCAGGATATCAGCAGGTGCCCAAGAGGGAATGAGTATCAAAATCTCTCAAGCCATTAAATTATTTTAAAAACTTCTAACACACTCTTCAGAATCAGACAGCAGAGCTCAAGAATTTATACATTTGATATCAGAAATGGGAGGACAGGATAAAGACCCAATTTGAGCTCTTGATGATTTGATTTTTTTTAATAATAGTTATGACTGTGCAAAGAAGGCATAGAAAGTGTGGGACATTTTAAAGGCACATAATGGTTTATATTTAATTATAACTTTAGTTGAGCTGATGACAAAGGTTGGGGCCTAATCATGACTCAGGTTTACCCTCAGAGACACCTTAGATAATTAGGCTGGGCTTCTGCTTTGTCAAAGGCCCTGATAGAAAATTACTAATTCTAAAATCTCCCATAGGATGTTTTTACACAATGAGGTAGGAATTGGAGAAGTGGGATTTTGGAAATCTAGGCAGATTGACCAACTGTGAATTTATACTGCCTCATTATGTTAACCTGTTGGTGTATGTATTTGGGGGACACACTAATGCCACTGTCTTCTTACATATTTATTGGACTGTCAAGTTATAAAGTGTCACTACTAAAATCCAAAGTATTGTGTAGCAGACCTTGGCTTACTATTTCCTCTGCTCATCAGCAAACCCTGTAAGTTTCCCATACCAAAGTCCTGACAGCAGGATCCCTACTCTCAGCAGAGCTTTAACAGAAGAAAGTGCTAGTGAGGTCTCATGTGATCCAGTTTTACTCTTTTTTCAAATTAACCAGGAAGTGTTATTTGTAAATAATTAAAACCATAACCCATTCGGGGCCCCTCAACCACATCAGATTTTACATTGGAAGTGATATCTGCTAAAAAACCCATACTATGCATTTCTGTGGGAGACACAGGGGGTATGGTATCCTCATGATAAAGAGAACACATCAGAACTGACACAAGAGTCAATGAGAATTACAGGGTTTCTAAGCAATACATTTACTAAAAATAATTTTCCTTGTATAAAAGACTATGGCTCCACTTACATCCTTGTACTGTGAACCTTCTATTCCACTGGCAAAATCTGTACCTTATAGAATATACTAACAGCCTCTAATCTAGTGACTACACTCAGTCTCACCCTTGCATACTAGGCCTTAAATACATATTTGGTAGATAAATGGATAAATGAATCTAGGAGATGGTATTTTTCAGTGTCTACTAGTGTTAAATTGAGTATAAGTAAGCTTTCAAAATACAGTCCATCATAAAATGTGTGGTGAACTATAGAGAGTGGACCCTTGAAAAAGAGAGGTTGTCTAAAAGTGACCACTAAGCATCAGTTCTAGATATTTTTCTTTAGCAGCTCAGCTTCTAGGCTGAGCCACTCACTTCACCTCTTTTTGTTCCTTATCCTACAAGTTTTTGAAGAGTCAGAAATATGGCTTTTGTAGTTCTTGAAATCTGCACACTGGCTGCTTTTATTGCCCCCTAACTGAATAATTTTATATTCTGGTGTTTCATTTTTATGTCATTGGCCTGGGTAATGCCCATTTCTTGTTTTATTGTTTTTCATTCCTGTATAGGACTCCCATTTCACTTCTCCATTCTCCATACGTAACTGTGCTAACATGATTTGTGTGTATCTTTTAACTTACAGGTATTCTTGTAAAATATCTATAATCTTATATACATATTTTTACCTGTATGTAAATGAAATTATGTCATATATCTCATTTCCCCCTCAGCACTGTATTTAAAAGCTCCATCCATGTTGTTATGTGCATATCTACCCCATTGATTTTTGTTCCTGCTGCATTACTCTCCTAGCATCTCCAACTCCCCCCACCACAAATCGTGCTGCTATAAATAGCCCTGCCTGAACCCATGTAGGAATTTTGAGGGGATATTGGTTCAAGAAAAAATTGCTGGGGTATGAGCAATTAATTGCTTCTAGTTACTTCAGAATGATGGCAAAAATCTAGATTCCTTTTTTTAATGTTTCTTTATTTTTGAGAGAGAGAGCACCAGTGAGGGAGGGGTAGAGAGAGAGAGAGAGAAAGAGAGAGAGAGAGAGAGAGGGAGAGAGAGAGAGAACCCCAAGCAGGCTCTGAGCTGTCAGCGCAGAGCACGACATGGGGCTCAAACTCACGAATTGCAAGATCATGACCCAAGCTGAAGCTGAATGCTCAACCAACTGAGCCATCCAGGTGCCCCACAAATCTACATTCACCTGCATATATAAATCTACATTCTACCAGCACTTGGCATGACCCTGCTCCCTAAGTTTTATTAGTTTAATAAGTACAAAGTGATATTTCATTGATTTTCTAAATTTACATTTCTCTGATTATGGATTGGTTTGAGTATCTCTACATATGCTTATTAATCCTTTGGGTTTGCTTGTATGCATATTGCTTATAAATAGCATTTGCCTATTTTTCGACTGGAGTTGCTGATTTTTTTTTGTTGTTTATTTGCCAGAGTTCTCATATATTTAGGCATTCTTTGTTGGTTTCAGACATTGAAAATATTTTCTCTAATTTTATCATCTTCCTATTAGTTTTGCCCATGGTGTTTTATGTCAAATAGAAGTCTGTAATATTAAAATATTTGAATTCATCAAAGATTTGCTTTATGGTTTGACTTCTAGAATTTTGTTTAAGGAGTTCTTTCCCCATTCCATCCTCTATCTCCAGGTCACAAATGTATTTTGAAAATATTTTCCTCTATTAAAGCTGTAGTGTTACCTTTCACTTTTAGTTCCCTAATCCATCTATTGTCCACTTTTTATTTTTTTTATTTTATTTTATTTTATTTTATTTTATTTTTTTTTAAATTTTTTTTTCAACGTTTATTTATTTTTGGGACAGAGAGAGACAGAGCATGAACGGGGGAGGGGCAGAGAGAGAGGGAGACACAGAATTGGAAGCAGGCTCCAGGCTCTGAGCCATCAGCCCAGAGCCTGACGCGGGGCTCGAACTCACGGACCGCGAGATCGTGACCTGGCTGAAGTCGGACGCTTAACCGACTGCGCCACCCAGGCGCCCCTATTGTCCACTTTTTAATATAACATTATTTAGGGACTTAGTTTTATTTTTATTCATATGATACAAAACAATTTTAGAAGCATTCATTAGGCTGCTGTATATGCATTAAAGGCATGTCCTGGGGACAATGGCAATTATGGGGAAATGAAAAAGGAAAAGCATTTGTTTGGTGAATCATGACAGGACTAGGCTCTATCAACCCAGCTACTAATGACATTCAGAATTCTAGGCTTCTCCTAAAAGTACAATTTTTCCAAGCAGAAGCAAAAGAGATAGGACTCTGCATGAACTAGAAAGACTAAAGCTTCTCTTGCATTCAATTCTAGCACCCATGTTCCCTATATCCTCTAATGTCTGCTATTATGGCTCCTACCATGGTTTCCTGGCTGCAACTTCCAAGTGGACCTGGAGTTAAAGATCCCGGTGGCAAGGGACATGAGCTTTGGAATGGTATTATCCATGCTACAGATGTACTATGACTTGTAGCCACGCACTGAAGAAAAAGTTCTCAGACACTTAGACTGAGTGGACATGCAGGGCTGCCTCTGCCAGTGAAACAGCAGCAGCAGCAAACTGCACATAGTCTTTATTTCATGTTCGCCAGGTATAAACATCAAAGATTGTTAAAGCATGGGAGGAAAGCACAAAGAGCCTCCAGACAGACCAAACACACATCTAGTGGTTACATGAAAGCATGCAGGAGGATGTGTAGTTTCAAGGACTGCTAGGCAGTTACAGTGGGTCTATCTGTTCCTTAACTGGCTCCTGGGAGATCATGGGACTCTGGATCTCATAGCGCTATCGTGTTCGACCACCTTGAGACCAAAACATCGCTGACATTTCAGCAGTTAACCCATTCACTTTCACAGGGATTACAATACACTCTCTAGAAATAACTCCACAATGACTGGAACCCAAATAGCTGTGAGGATGATCTTGCTGTATGATCAGTCACTCCATTTGTCCCCAGGATTGAGTTGGCTGAGCTAGCTGACTTAGCAGGTGTTTCATCCTTGGGCATCCCTCTTGAGCTGTGTGCATTGCCAAGGATAACATACTTTCTGGTCAGCTGTTGGTATCATTCCTAGCCAAGAAGAAGCCTGATTAACTGTGTACTTTCTGTTAAAGTGGCAAGTTAGTCTCATCAAATAGTATTTTCCACTAATTTTTAGGAAAAATGGAAGATTCCTAGACCAATTTGGAAACCCACCTTCTCCTTGTCTAACTAATGTTTTAGTCATCTCTGAACTGGGGCTCGATTTCAACCATCTCTAAGTGAGATAGAACTACTTTATTTTTTGACACTGTGTTGGGGTCCAGGGTCAAAACATCTAAAAATTCATAGCTCCATTATTTGCAATGATTGGAATTTTTAAAGTGCCACTACAAAACGTGGTATATATGTACAATGGAATGTTATTCAACCTTAAAAAGGAAGGAAATTCTGATATACATCACAACATAGAAGAACTTTGAAAATGTTGTGCTAAGTGAAACATTGTGCTAAGTCACAAAAAGACAAATCCTGTATGATTCCACTTATTTGAGATATCTAGAGTAGAATGAGCTGTGGGGAAGAGAAATGGAGTTGCTATTCAATGGGTATAGTGTTCAATTTGACAATAAATTATATTTAAAAAATGTCTTATTTACAATTTAAAAATATAACCTTTCAAATAATGGTTAAAAAATGGGTATAGTGTTTCAGTTTTGCAAGATGAAAAAGTTCTGGAGGTGGATGGTGATGATGGTTGCATGACAATGTAAATGTAGTTAATGTCACTGACCTCTACGTTCTAAAATGGTTAATATGGCAAATTTTATGTTATGTGTATTTTACCACAATTAAAAGTTTAAAACAAACAAATAAAAAGGGGGCATTAAAGTAATGAATTATTAAGTCAATAGAGTATTACTGAGAAGCTTTTCGCAACACTCATTTCCACACTGAATTCAGAAAAACAAAGAATTCTTCCTAGGGAAACTGGAGTCCAACATGAGAAACATAAGGCTGAACTTAAGACAGAACTAAATATTAAGAGGAAGAGAAAGAGGTAACACACACAGAAGCAGTTACTGTGATATATCTAATTGCTCGTTGGGCACAAGATAAAAAACAGATTATTCTCACAATACCCAAAATGGTTAAGAGACAGAGCTATGTTATATTTATCATTTTACTTTATGTAGTTTTTGAAAAAGTACTTTGTTGAGAAATGATGAACCCAGTGATTAATACACATATGTAAATTTTTATAAGTTTTGACATATGTATATCACCGTGAAGTCCCAAAATCAAGATGATGAATATATCCATCCCCTCAAAATTTCCACATTTGCACATTTTAATTCCTCCCTCCCAATCCTCACCACTTCTGAAATCTCACTCCCATCCCCTGTCTATAGATAACCACTGTCACAATTTTACATTATTTTATATTTGTAAGAGTGTCTTTATAGTACTTTTTAATATTGAAGTATAATTAACATACAGTGGTCTATTAGTTTCAGGTATACAGTATAATGATCTAACAATTCCATACATCATCCAGTGCTCATCAAGATAAGTGTACTCTTGATCCCCTTTATTTTGCCCCTCTACCCACCTACCTCCCCTCTGGAAACCACCAGATTGTTCTCTGCATTTAAGAGTCTGGGGTGTTTTTTTGTCTTTTTTTCCTTGTTTGTTCATTTGTTTTGTTTCTTAAATTCAACATATGAGTGAAATCATATGGCATTTCTCTTTCTTTGAGAGTTTTATGTAATCAAACACCAAGTGCCACTTTTTCCTGGCTTGTTTACTTAGCAGAATTATTCTGAGATTTATCCATGTGGTAGTGTTTATAAATAGTTTGTTCCTTTTTATTCCTAAATAGTATTCCATTGTATAGATATAGCACATTTTGTTTACCCACATATCTGTTAACGGACATTTGGGTTGTCTTTAATTTTTAGCTGTTGTTAATAACACTGCTATGAATATTCATGTATATTCTTTGTATGGAATTATGTTTTCAGTTCTGTTAGGTAAAACACCTAGGAGTGAAATGGCTGGATCATATGGTAGATGTGTTTTATGTTTTATAAGAAATTACCACTGTTTCCAAAGTGATTATACCAGTTTACATCCCCATCAGAAACATATGAAATTTCTAGTTGTTCCACATTCTCACCAACATTTAGTATGGTTAACCATTTTGTTTGGCCATTTACTTATCTATTGGATGTGAGATGGTATATTAGTTTCTTATTGCTGCTGTACAAATTACCATGAATTTAATAGATTGAAACAACACAAATTTATTATCTTATAGTTTTGGAAGTCAGAAGGTTGAAATGAGTCTTATGGGACTAAAATCAAGGTTTCAGCAAGATTGTATTCCTTCTGGAGGCTGCAAGGGAACTCCATTCCCTTGCTTTTTCCATCTTCTGGAGGCCACTTACATTCCTTGAGTCATACATAGCCTCTTCTTCCTCCATCTTCAAAGCACATCTTTTGCTTCTGTTGTCACATATTTTTTTTCAACTCCAATACTTAAGCATCATCTCTCTTTAAAAGAGCATGGTGATTATGTTGAACCCTTACAAATAATCCAGGATAATCTCCTGAACTCAAGGTCCTGAAGTTGATCACATTTGAAAAGCCCCTTTTACAAGGTAAGGTAATATATTCTCAAGTTTCAAGGTTTAGAAAGTAGGCATCTTGGGGGCAGGGTACATTATTTAGCCTACCATAATTGATATCTCATTGTGTATGGGTGTTTATAACAGCTTAAAATACAATTCACATACCCTAAAATAATCCCTTTTAAAAAATTCACTAGTTTTTAGTATATTCACAAAGTTGTAGAGCCATCAACACTAATTTTAGAACATTTTCCTTCACTCTAATAAGAAACACCATACTAATTAGCATGTTCCATCCTACTTGTTCACCATTCTCTTTCACCAGCCCAAGGCAATCATTAATCTGCTTTCTGTCTTCATGGATTTGCTCTTTCATTTAATATACGTGGACTCAAATGTGGTCTTTTGTGACTGAATTCTCTCACTTAGCATAATGGTTTGAAGGTCCATCCATTTTGTAGTGTATATCAGCACTTTATTCATTTTTATGGCTGAACAATAGTCTATGGTATAGCGATACTACATATTTTATATCCATGCATCAATTGATAGACAATTTATTTGCTTTCACTTTTTTCGCAATTGTCAATAATGCTGCCAGATACATTGTCTACATATTTTTGTGTAGGCATATGTTTTAGTTTCTCTTGGAATTGATGGGTCATATGGTACTTCTATGTTTTACTTTTTGAGGAACTAACAACTTGTTTTTCCAAGTGGCCACATCATTTTACATTCCCACCAGCAATGTTGTGAAGCTTCACATTTCTTTTTTTTATTAAAAATTTCTTAAATGTTTATTTATTTTTGAGAGAGAGAGAGACAGAGACAGAGATAGAGCATGAGCAGGGGAAGGGCAGAGAGAGAGACACACAGACTCTGAAGCAGGCTCTGAGCTGTCAGCACAGAGTCCGACGTGGGCCTCGAACCCACAGACGGTGAGATCATGACCTGAGCTGAAGTCAGATGCTTAACCAACTGAGCCACCCAGGCACCCCTGAGGTTTCACATTTCTATACATCCTCACCAATACATGTAATTGTTCATCTTTTTTTATTACAGTCATTCCAGTAGGAAGTGGTATCTTTGTGGTTTTCATTAGCAGTTCCCTGAAAACTAAGATGTTGAACATCTTTTCACATGCTTATTAGGTATTTATATTCTTTGGGGAAATATCTATTCAGATTATTTTCCTGTTTTTTAACTGAGTTATTTATCATTTTATTGTTGATTTATGAGTTCCTTTATACATTCTGGGTACAGCTCCTCATCAGATATATGATTTGCAAATATTTTATCCCATTACCTGGGTTGTTTTTTCATGTTCTAAAAAGTGTCCTTGGAAGCACAAGTTTTTAAAAAATGTTTATTTATTTTTCAGAGGGAGAAGAGAGCCCAAGCAGGGGTGGGGTAGAGGAGGGGGGCAGAGGTTCTGAAGCAGGCTCTGTGCTGACAGCAGAGAGACTGATATGGGGCTTGAATTCGGGAACCGTGAGATCATGACCTGAGCCAAAGTCAGCTGCTCAACTGACTGAGCCACCCAGGCATCCCTGAAGCACAAAACTTTTTCATTTTGAAGTGCAACTTATCTATTCTGTCTTTTGTTGTCTGTATTTTTGGTATCATATCTAAGAAACTTTTGTCAACTCAAGGCCATAAAAATTTACTTGTATATTTTTTTCTAAGGGCTTTATGATTTTAGTTCTTAAATCTAGGTATTTCATACATTTTGCGTTTATTCTGTGTATGATCTGAGGAAAGGATGTAACTTTATTCTTTTGCATGTGGACATCTAACGGTCCCAGTTTATTTGTTGAAAAGACATATTTTCCCCATTGAATTCTACTGCTCCTCTTGTCAAAAATCAACTGACCATAAATTTGAAGGTTTTTATGTGGATATTCAATTCTATGCCATTGATCTATATGTTTACCTGTATGCTAGGACCACACTATCTTGATTACACTACTGTAGCTTTGTAGCAAGTTTTGAAATTAGGAAGTGTGAGTCTTTCTGTTTTGTTCTTTTTTCAAGATTAATTTGGGTGTTCTGAATCTCTGGACTATCTACATGCATTTTAGGATCAAGCTGTAAATTTCTGCAAAGAAACAGTCTGGGATTTTGATGGGGATTGTGTTGAATACGTAGTTCAACTTGGGAAGCATTGCCATCTTAATATTTAAGTGTTTTCATCCAGGAACATTGGGCATCTTTCTACATTTAGATCTTCTTTAATTTCTTTCCACAACATTTTGTAGTTTTCATTATATAAGTCTTGCATTTTTTGTTAAATTTCTTCCTAAGTATTTTATTCATTTTAATACTATTGTAACAGGAATTTTCTTAATTTCATTTTCAGATTGTTTGTTTTATATGTAGACAAGTACAATGGTTTTTGTATATTAATCTTGAATCCTATAGTGCTGCTAAACACATTTATTAGCTCTAGTAGTTTTTTGAAAATTCTTTAGTATTTACTATGTACAAATTGTGTCATTTGCAAACAGGATTAGTTTTACTTCTTCCTTTTAAATCTACGTGTCTTTTATTTCATTTTCTTGCCAAATAGCCCTGGATAGAACTTTGTAGTGCTGTATAGAGGTGATGAGAGGGACATCCTTGTCTTGTTCTTGACATTAGGAGGACAGCTTTCATTTTTTCACTATTACATATGATGATACTTATGGGTTTTTTTGTAGATATTCTCTATCATACTGAGGAATCTCCCTTCCATTTCTAATGAGTTGAGTGTTTTTATCATGAAAGGGTATTAGATTTTGTCAAATGCTTTTCAACATCTCTCTTTTTAAAATTTTTAATGTTAATTTATTTCTGAGAGAGAGAGAGAGAGAGAGAGAGAGAGAGAGAGAGAGAGAATGAGCGGGGGAGGGGCAGAGAGAGAGGGAGGCACAGAATCCAAAGCAGGCTCCAGGCTCTAAGCTGTCAGCATAGACCTGAGCTCCAGGCTCTGAGCTGCCATGATCTGAGCCGAAGTCAGATGCCCAACCGACTGAGCCACCCAGGCACCCCCAACATCCCTTGAATGGATCATGTAGTTTTTGTCCTTTTTCTATTAATAAATTAATATATTAATATGGTGTATCACATTGACTAATTTTTATATTTAATTTTCAATTTTTTTTAGAGAGAGCATGAGTGGTGGAGAGGGGCAGAGGGAGAGAGAGAGAGACAGAGAGAGAGAGAGAGAGAGAGAGAGAGAATCTGAAGAAGGGTCCATGCTCATCACAGAGCCCAATGTGGGGTTCAATCCAACAACCCTGGGATCATAACCTGAGCTGAAATCAAGAGTCAGATACTCAACTGACCAAAACACCCAGGTGCCCCGACTAATTTTTGTATTTAAAACAAACTTGGGGCACCTGGGTGGCTCAGTCAGTTAAGCACCCAACTTCAGCTCCGGTCAAGATCTCATGGTTTGTGAGTTAAAGCCCTGCATCAGGTTCTGTGCTGACAGCTCAGAGCCTGGAGCCTGCTTCGAATTCTGTATCTCATTCTCTCACTACCCCTCCCTCACTTGTGCTCTGTCTCTCTCTGTCTCTCAAAAATAAATGTAAATTATTTAAAAATAAATAAAACAAACTTGCATTCTTGGGCTAAATCCTGTTTGGTTGTGGTATATAACCCTTTCTATATATTGCTGGATTCAGATTGCTAGTTTTTGGTTGAGGATATCTGTATATATATTCACAGGAGATTTTAGACCAGTTAATTTTGTCTGAGGTCATTTGCTGCCAATCTGAAGATCTTCCTTTAATATTTCTTGTACAGCAGATCTGCTGACTACTTATTCTTTGTTTCTGCTTATTTGGAAATGTCTTCATTTTGCCTCATTCTTACAAGATAGATTTGCTGGATATACAATTTTTGATTGACAGGATTTTTTTTCTTTCAGCATTTTGAATATATCATCCTTCTGCTCTCCATTATTTTTGAATATTTTTTATGCTGCTTTTCTCTCTCATTCATATGTTGGCACACTTAATGTCGTTGTACACGTCCCTGAAGCTGTATTTACATTTCTGTATTCTTTTCTCTCTTTATTCTTAAAATTGCATAATCTCTATTAATCTATCTTCAAGTTCACAAATTCTTTCTTCTGCCAGTTAACTATATACTCTTTCAAATCTACTAGAGCCTCTTTAGTGAATTTTTAATTTTTATTATTGTACTTTTAAAATCCAGAATTTTGATTTTTAAAAATGATTTCTCTTTGTATTGATTTTTCTTTTTATTGAGACATTGTCATCATCCTTTCCTTTAATTCATTAAGCAAGGTTTTGTCTAGCTTTTTTAAAAAAAATTTTATTTAAACTCCAGTTAGTTCACATACAGGGTAATATCAATTTTAGGTGTACAATTTAGTGATTCAACACTTCTATACAGCACCTGGTGCTCATCACAAGTGCACTCCTTAATCCCCATCACCTATTTTGCTCATCCTCCCACACACCTCCCTTCCAGTAACCCTCTGTTTGCTCTCTATATTTAAGAGTCTGTTTCTTGATTTGCATCTATCTCTTTTTTTGTCTCTTTGCTCATTTGTTTTGTTTCTTAAACTCCACATATGAGTGAAATCATATGATATTTGTCTTTCTTTGACTGACTTATTTCACTTAGCATAACACTCTGCTAACTCCAGCTATGTCATTGCAAATGACAAGGTTTCATTCTTTTGATGGCTGTGTAATATTTCACTGTATGTAACATATATATATACATACACACATATACATACATATATATGTACATATATATATGTATGTATATATATATGTGTGTGTGTGTGTGTATATGTACATATACACACACACACACATCTTCTTTATCTACTTAGCAATCCATGGATATTTTGGATCTTTCCATAATTTGGCTATTGTTGATAATGCTGCATAAACATCAGGGCACATGTATTCCTTCAAATTAGTATTTTTGTATTCTTTGGGCACATACCTATTAGTGCAATTACTGGATCATAGGGTAGTTCTATTTTTAACTTTTTGAAGAACCTCCATACTGTTCTCCATACTGTTTTCCACAGTGGCTACACACAAGTTTACATTCCTACCAACAGTGCAGAAGGGTTCCCCTTTCTCTGCATCCTCACAAACACCTGTTGTTTCTTGTGTTGTGCATTTTAGCCATTCTGACAGGTGTGAGGTGATATCTCATTATAGTTTTGATTTGTATTTGCCTGATGATGAGTGATATTGCGCATCTTTTCCTGTGTCTGTTGGCCATCTGGATGTCTTCTTTGGAAAAAAATATTTATTCATGTCCTCTGCCCATTTTTAAATTGGATTATTCAGTTTTTGGGTGTCGAGTTTTATAAGTTCTTTATATACTTTGGATACTAATTCCTCTAGTTCTTGGAACATATTTATTGTAATAGTAAATCTGCAACCACACTCAGATACCACCTCACGCCAGTCAGAGTGGCTAAAATGAACAAATCAGGAGACTATAGATGCTGGAGAGGATGTGGAGAAACAGGACCCCTCTTGCACTGTTGGTGGGAATGCAAACTGGTGCTGCCATTCTGGAAAACAGTGTGGAGGTTCCTCAGAAAATTAACAATAGACCTACCCTATGATCCAGCAATAGCACTGCTAGGAATTTACCCAAGGGATATAGGAGTGCTGATGCATAGGGGCACTTGTACCCCAATGTTTATGGCAGCACTTTCAACAATAGCCTAAATAGAAAGAGCCTAAATGTCCATCAACTGATGAATGGATAAAGAAATTGTGGTTTAAATACACAATGGAATACTATGTGGCAATGAGAAAGAATGAAATATGGCCTTTTGTAGCAACGTGGATGGAACTGGAGAGTGTTATGCTAAGTGAAATAAGTCATACAGAGAAAGACAGATACCATATGTTTTCACTCTTATGTGGATCCTGAGAAACTTAAGAGAAACCCATGGGGGAGGGGAAGGAAAAAAAAAAGGTTAGGGAGGGAGCCAAAACATAAGAGACTCTTAAAAACAGAATAATCTGAGGGTTGATGGGGGGGTGGGAAGGAGGGGAGGGTGGGTGTTGGGTATTGAGGAGGGCACCTTTTGGGATGAGCACTGGGTGTTGTATGGAAACAAATTTGACAATAAATTTCATATTAAAAAAATAAAAATAAAAAAATTTTAGCTCATAAAGAGAGCAATAAAATAAAATAATAGTAAATCTGCAATCTTTGTGTCCCAAATCTAACACCAAGCCCCTCTCACTGGCAGTTTTGGTTTCTGCTTCTTTTCTTGTGTATAAGTTAAACTTGCCTGTTTTTTAAATTTATAATATATAATTATATTTTAAGCTGGATATTTTAGATAATATAGCAACTCTACTGATCCTCCATCTCCCAGGGTTTATTGTTAGTATTTTTTGTCTTTTTTTTGTTTGTTTAGTGGTATAAATGTACTATATTTTAGTAAAGTCTATTTCCCCTGTAATGTGCAGACCTAATGTCATTCCTCAGAAGGCACAATTTTAGGCATGTAAGCAGTCACTCTGAAATGACAGTGGTTTTTGAAGAGCTCCTTTTGTCTCTTTCCCTGATTTCTCTGTTAAGCTGTCTGTCTTTGTTGGTAGCACTGAGAGCAGTTAGGCACCGTAATTGCTGGCTAATTGCTCTACTCTTTTCAACAATGCCCTGTGGCATAAATTGCTCTTCAGTCTGATCCAATTAAACTTGTACCCCTTTGCAGAGGTAGTTTTTGAGGCCAGCTTTTGAGTTTTGCTCTGACTCCAAGAGGGCTTTTCTTAGCTGTCTCTTTCCCTCAGTCTCTCTAATAAATTGGCCTATAGTTAGCTTAGTATGTTCTCATGAAGCTGCTAGCCTCTTAGTTGCTTACTACAAAAATCTCCAGTGTTTCAAGAGCACCCTTTGGCTTGAACTTAACCACACTGTGTTCCAAATAAAGGCAGTTCCCTTTGGGAAAGTTTCAGAGTTCACTATTCTTATGACTTTCCTTGAACAAATTCTCTGTGTCACTGCCCCAGAGCTAAGGTTGGGAACAGTGGCCTGTATCAGAGTGGCACACTTGCTTTATAAGTAGAGTGTGCCTTGCCTCTCTTGCTTTGGAAAATATCCTATAAGTCAGCTGGGGTGAGGGTGATAGGGGACAAGTGTTTTTGGCCTGCCACGCCTAGGTTAGAGCTTCTACTATTAGTTAAGTCTTGTTGCGGGAAAGAAGCCCCATCCTCTCAACCATGTTTGGTTGTAATAGAGCTGCAATATGAATCTGGGGGAAATGAGAAATGCTAGTTACCTTCCCCTCTTGGGAAGAAAACCCATATTCTTGGATTTACTTGCCCACAATGGAGCTTATGTCACTGAGCTTAGATTCTCACTGCTTTTACCAAGATTTAGTAGGTTTTTTCGAATAAATCTCTCTTCATTTGCTATACCCTTAGAAAAATTTCCAGAGACTTTAAATGGTTAGTTTTTTTTTTAAGTAATTTTCACCAGTTATGGTTGTTTTGCTGAGAAGAGGGATCATGTAAAATTTCATGCTTCCATTCTGGAAGTAATCTCTGTTTAATACTTTACAAAACTTTCAGAATATTTTCCAAAGTGGCTGTACCATTTTACATTCCCATCACCAATATAGGAGAGATCTTAAGTTGATGCATCCTCACCAGCATTTAACATTTATCAATATTCTCTGCATTCTTACCAGCATTCAACATTATAATTTTTTTTTATTTTAGCCACCTGGTAGATATGTAGTGAATTTTATTTGTATTTCTCTGATAACTGATTAATGTTTACATGTGCCTTATAGTCATTTGTACATTTTATGTAATCTTTTTTTAAGTTTATTTTTATTTATTTTGACAGAGATAGACAGAATAAGCCGGGGAGGGGCAGAGAGAGAGAGGGAGACAGAATACCAAGCAGGCTCCATGCACTTGTCAGCCCAGAGCCCGATGTGGGGCTCAAACTCACAAACTGTGACATCATGACTGGAGCCAAAATCAAGAGTTGGACACTTAGCCGTCTAAGCCACCTAGGTGCCCCTCTGTGGTCTTAATTTAGATTTTACTAATGGCTTGTAATGTTGAATATCTTTTCTGGTGTGGGACCCAAGGAATTTAACAAAAATCCCCTACCCCTGGACAAGCAGAGCAAGACTAACTCCATTTTGTGCTACACCCACCATCTCATGTATAACCCCCACATGACCTACTTATTGCTTAAGATACTCCCCCACCCTAGTCAAGCCACTGAGCACACCCTTACTGGAAACCGGCTCATATAGGAATGCAGAACCCCTAACCGCCAAAGAATGTAAACCCCGCCTTTTGCCCGCCAAACTTGCTCGCCAATTCTTAAACCCCGCCTTTTGGCCACCAAACTTGTGCACCAATTCTGACCAGAGTGATAGGCTAGTTCAAACAGTTACTATAGGGTAAATTGTAATTCAATTGGCCACCTGCGTGTGGACTGACATGACTATGCAACTTTCTGTGTGTGTTACAATCTCATTGGCCACTTGCCCCTATAAAACTGCTATGCCTCTTAACCTAGGGGTCCAAGTCCCTGCTCCGCTGTTTTGGGTACTTGGGCCCAAGCTCGAGCTTACAAATAAACCCTCGTGCATTTGCATTGGTATCAGCTCCTTGGTGGTCTCTCTGATTCGAAATTGGGGGCATTACACTTGTGTTTGCCAACTGTATATCTTTTTTGGTGAAGCATCTATTTAAGTCTCTTGTCCATTAGAATATAGGGTTCTTTGTTTTCTCACTGTTGAGTTTAGAAAGTTATCTACATATTCTTTATTAAATATGTGATTTGCAAATGTTTTTTTTTATTTGATTTTTCACAAAAATACAAAGGAAATTTAATGGAAAGCTGATAGTGTTTTCAATAAATAGTGATGGACAACTGGATATCTGTATGGGGAAAAAGCAAACCATGACCTCTGCCTCACACCATACACATACAAAAATGAAATATACAGCAATATAAAATAATGAAATGGAAGGAGTTAGAATTTCAGAATGGTGGAGTGAGGAACTTGGCAAATCCTCTCTCTTCCTAGTTCGTTCCTTTTTATTGTTGTACAGTATTCCAACAAATGAATGTATCACAGTTAATCTATTTCATCGTATATAAATAATACTCTAACAAACCTTTTCTTACAAAGCACAAATATTGATACATATAACAACTTGGATGGAAATAAAACAACACCACATGGATGAATCTGAAACAATCATGCTTAGTTTAAAAATCCAGACACAAAACAGTAAATACTGCATGATTGCACTTATCAGAATTCTAGAAAAGATAAAACTAACCAATTATGACTGAAAACAGATTGGTGGCTTCCTGGGGCTGGGAGTTGGATAAGAAGCATGAAGGAATATTTTAGAGTGATAGAAATATTCTATTTCTTGATTGGGGTGAAAGTTACATGGATGTATGTATATATTTCTCAATGCTCATTGAACTATAGACATAAAAATTTGGTTAAGTTAATTAAAAAAACAGGGAAGACCATATCACAGGCCCTCATGCAAACCAGAGAGATCTTCTTACCTTCAATGATGAGAGTGAGGGCTGCTTCATCTTTACTTGGTGAAAGACAAAAGCTCAGTGTAAGAATTCTGAATACACCCAGAGACTCTATCTTCTAGGGATGCAATGAAGGCTAACAGATTCTTTATCCACAGTAACGAGGACCTCCAAACTTAGATTAGGTATTGTTCTTTCTGATATCAGCTAAAGATGTAGTCTGCTCCATGTTCATAAGAAGAGATAATAACAAATTCAACTTTTACTCCTGGATGTCAAAACTCTTTTTGGAGTATGACTTAGTCTTGCTCTGTTA
This sequence comes from Prionailurus viverrinus, assembly GCF_022837055.1. NCBI lineage: Eukaryota > Metazoa > Chordata > Mammalia > Carnivora > Felidae > Prionailurus > Prionailurus viverrinus. Next base: position 975,754 of record NW_025927617.1, read on the forward strand.
TGGGAAGATATTATTCCTATTTTACACCCTGACATTATCAGGGCCTTCTACCCTACCAGTATCTGGGATCTTTCATCAACCTTTTAACGACCATGTTTTGCCTTAGGAGCACACAGGATAATTGAAGATAACTTTTTTTAAGTCCCATCACCTGTGGAAAGGGCAACCAAGACTGAGGGATACTAAGATAAAAATCTAATAATTAGTTTTTTCTTTCAGAGATAGTTGAGATAGCAACTGATTGTTTTACAAAAAATAAGAAACAATTTAGGAATATGGTGATCTAAAAATGTGAAATATGCAAATAGTATATTATTTATCATTTATTATGATGGGTATCATTCTTAATTATAGCATTTCAGTATTGACAATTCTCCCTGAAGGGCTATGGCTTTGATTTCTAAGATCAGACTGGAATTATGGGTAAAGCTCTTTTTCTCTCTCCTAATTAAATCCCTTCAATTTATAGGATTTTCTGTTTTTTTTTTAATTTCCTGATTCTTGAGACATTATAGAATATTTGGGAATACAGAAAGCCTATATAAAGAAATAAATCACCTATCATATCCCCAGGAAGAGGACACAAGAAACAGTAGACATAGCAAAGAGAGGCTATTTCATTACTGAGAAATCAACTCTGTTCCTCCATCCCTTATTGATCAGCTTAGCAATAAGAAGCTAACTTCATTTCCACAGGGATATTTCACTGATGTGGGGACTTTTCAAGGTAGATACTAAATGGTCATAAAATGAATGCACTAAGGATTAAATAGGTTCTATGGCAAGTTTTAATTAGAAATCAGAAAATAGTTTACCAGTGACAGTGTTTCCAGGGACTAGCCACATTTTGCCTCATTTATAGCCTGTTACTTGATCATATCCTAATGGATCTGGCTAGTACTATAAGCCCTGATCCCACAAGTCCTGACTGTTAAAAGCTGGGGTAAGGTTTTTGATCATAGTAATTTGGTGTTATGGACAGGGACTGAGGAATAGTCATATTTTGACTTAACCACATTACCTCTCCTATGATAAGAGCCACAAAGGAGTCATATATGTAAGGGACAAGGATAGATAGGAATTAAAACACTACTTTATGATTACTGGAATTAAAAATTAAAAAAAAATTAAAAGCTGGCTTTTAGTATATAACTTAGGCTGAAGGTCCAAAATTGGCTTCACCTTTTCCTGCCAAGCCCCAATCTTATTAGTAATTGACCACTGAATTGGTAAGAACTATTAAGTACCTGAAATATCAAGTGAAGGAGGCAAGAAAACAAAATGGCTGGTCATGCAGGAGACTCTGGCTTAGTGTTTTAATTTCTCAAATGACAGAAAAACATGAAAGAGAAAGCCATCTGCAGTATATAATCTTTTAACCCATAGTGACCAACCCAAATACACTAGCAAACATGGCTCAAGGGATCTGAGCCAATCATATTGCGAGGTCCTCCTTGAGGGAGGGAGTGGAGGTGAGGCAGTTGTAATCTTTTTTTTTTCCATTCTCACTTGGCTTAACAACCACTCTTAAGGGTTTTGTTTTGTACCACAGTTGATGCTGTTGCTGTCCACTCTAGGTTCCTTATGACTACAAAAACCTGCCTTTTAGAAAAGGTTCACCCCTTGTCCTCACAAATGACTCAAGTAAAGCACCCTCAACAAATCCCTGAACTGAAGCTGCTGTTGATGCTTCCAAAAGTTGTGCCCCTCAGTGAGCACCAGTATGTCTTCAGCCATGTCTTCTTTCCTGAAACCTTGCTTTCCCTCCAGTTCTTCCATTTCCTTCTGTTTTTCCCTTATTTATTTCTTAATGTCCTGTGTCCTCTCTAGCATGTGTAGGGTCATACTATCTTGTTGGATCATAGTGTCTTTTGTCCTTTTTCCTTTCTCTTTGTTTTCCAAACATACTTCTTTAGGTTTTGCCTTATGGGATCCCTCCCATGGTGAAAACTGTAAAGAAAAAAGTTATAGGTCTACAGAAAGTATCTGATGGTCAAATAAAACCTTCTTACCCACTTTTACATCCCTGTGAAGAATAAGGGAATTTCTTCCAGGAGGTATTTTCGCATCATTCAATTATCTAATGCAGACCAGATCCATATATGTTGAGATCCTACTTTGGTGATTTAATATTTTCTCCCCTTTCCTTGGAATCCTAACTCCCTAAGTGCCATGAGCATCTTCCCTCTGGGTCCAGGCCATACCTGATTCTCCAATGACAAGTACTGTGTCACCTGAAACACACTAAATAATTCTTGAAGTATCCTACACTGCTCATCATGATCTTGTTCTCTTGAATTTTTTCTGAATATTTTATAATAAGTCATCAAAAAGATTGTAATCTGCTCTTGTTGATTACACTTTGCAGTTTTCAGAGGGCACCTAAATGGTTTTCTGGATCTGGGTTCCCTGGCAGGAGGGGGTGGGGTGATGGGAGGTCATTCTAGTTTATTCTCGTATTTTTCCTTTTCTGTTGAATCTCTTAGATCTGAGTTATCTTCCTTGACTTAATAACGGAAAATATATCCTTCTTTTCCTAGTCTCATATCAAACAGTTTTTAGGCTTAGGGACATCTTTGGGGGCTCCTTCTTCTTTTCCTTTTAATGTAAGCTGAATTTGGCCTCTAAGATATTAAGACTTCTCTACCTTTATTTCTTGATAATCCTCTGGTTTTCCTTCTGACATTTCTTTAAATTAAAAAAATTAACATTTATTTATTTTTGAGAGACAGAAAGAGACAGAGCATGAGTGGGGGAGGGGTAGAGAGAGACGGAGACACAGGATCCAAAGCAGGTTCCAGGCTCTGAGTTGTCAGTACAGAACCCAATACAGGGCTCCAACTTACAGGGCTCAAACTCACGGGGCTTGAACTCATGGGGCTCGAACTCATGAACCATGAGATCATGACCTGAACTGAAGTGGGAAGCCTAACCGACTTAGCCACCCAGGCACCCCTGCTTTATGACATTTCTAAAGCCAAAATGGTCTCTTGGGCTGTGGTTCCGTGTTCATTTAAAACATACTGTAGTTTCTTTGCCTGCTGCCAAAGTCCTAAAGCTGTTGCTGTGCCAAGTGGATTCTCAAGGCCAAGCAATACTGCCACAGTCCTTTTTTAGTACTCTAATTTTTTTGCTATATTTTCTCTTTTGGATTTGTGATAATTTATTTCATTGTCTTTTTCTGCTACCCCAATCTTACAAGTAGCCATAGTCCCCATGTGTTTATAGCTGTCACACTTTTTGATCTGGTTTACAATAAAGTCTATCACCCTTCGGGTCTTTGAAATCTACAACCAGGATTAGAGTCTGCCTAAGGGATTACCAGAACAAATTCAGGAACTTGTAGAGGAACGAAGGCCTTAGAAGCATGGCACACACGCCGTATATATGTATAAGTGAGTCACATTACACTACCTTTTACAGTGAATATAATTCAGAATAAGGTAAAGAGCAACATAATGTACCACCTACTAACACTTAATCCTCACCCACCAAAACTCAGTCTTCAGCCATAAAAGGAACAGAATGAAAAAATCAGGAAATAAGCTATGGTTTCCAAATTATGCTACTGTATTAAAGAAAAAGGATATGTCCAAAAAAGAATATTTATTCATAACAATCAAACACTAAAAACTGTTAATGTTTAACTGTTAATAGAGGAACAGATAAACAAATTGTGGTATTTTATTACATGGGATAATTCTCAGATAGAAAATAGATTAGGATAAACATTTTTGGCAAGAATACTTCATAGGTCCTAGTGTGTACTTTATGTTGTATCTCATCAGGAGGCACATTATAATGTCAGCTTGTCCTAATAATAGTACTGCAATGTTTGAACCCTTGGTTAAGATGTCCCCAATCGGCAAAATTTTTTCTCTAGTAACCCCAACCCTTATATCCCGTACAGGAAAGACAAGCCCTGGAGGAGATACCTGGGTTTGAAAAACAACAGGGAAGGCATTCAGGAAAACTCTGGCTGTAGGAAAAGGAAAACATTCTCTTAAAACGCTCATGTGCAGGCTCCCTCAACCTGGAAAACAGCCCCAAAATACCATATGAAAAAGTATATAGACTCATGCATAGGCGAAGGAGACTTACTTACTAATCTTGGAGCACCTCCAAGGCAGGAGGCAGCTGGACCTTGCCTCAGGGATTGAGACTGGTGACAGCCATCTTTGCTGTCTTGTTCTCCCATGTAGATCCTGGTGCTGGTGGGCAACATTTTGGAATTCTCCCTCTAGGCTGCTAACATGAGTTTACATGAACCAGTGAGAGTCCCACACAATCCTGCACCTCATCTGAGCCTTGCTTGCAGTGAACATGGTGATAACTCTGCCCACCAAAGCATCCACAGAAATTGCAGCCAGGCCTTGCAGCCAGACAGACTGGGGGTCACTCCCACCCATCAATGTGCCCACAGCAGTCATGGACCCACCACAACAGTAGGGCACATCAAATCCACACAGGGGACAACCCTGGAACACCTGACTCTGGGAACCAACGGAGATTGTGCTTCTGGGACTCACAGTACATCTCCTATATAAGCTCATTCCTTAAAGACCATGAGATGTAGTTGAACTACCTAACAGATATATACAAACATAGAGAGTTAGACAAAATGAGGAAACAGAGAAATATGTTCTAAATGAAAGAACAAGGAAAAATCTCAGAAAAAGAGCTAAATGAAAATGGAGATAAACAATCTATCCAATAAAGAGTTCAAAGCAATGTTCATAAAGATACTTATCAAACTTGGGAGAAAAATGGATGAATACAGTGAGAACTTTAACAAAAAGATTAGAAATATAAAAAATTACCAATCAGAGCTGAAGAATACAACAGAAATGAAAAATACACCAGAGGGCATAAATAGCAGATTAGATGATGCAGAACAGATCAGCAATGTAGGAGGCAGGGTAGTGAAAATCACCCAAACTGAACAATAAAAAGAAAAAATAATTTTTATTAAAAAGTATAGTTTAAAGGACCTCTAGGACAATATCAAGCATAAAACATATGCATGAAAGGGGTCCCAGTAGAAGAGAGAAAGGGGCAGAAAATTTATTTGAAGAAATAATAGCTGAAAATTTCCTTAATCTTGGGGAAAGAAACAGGCACCCAGTTCCAGGAATCCCAGAGAGTCCCAAGCAAGATGAATCCCAGGAAATCCACATTAAGACACATTATAATTGAAATGTCTAAAATTTAGAAAAGAGTGAATCTTAAAAGCAACAAAAGAAATTAGTTACATATATGAGAACTCACATAAGACATTCAGCTGATTTTTTCAGCAAAACTTTGCAGGCCAGAAGGGAGTGGCTTGATATATAAAAAGTGCTGAAGGGAAAAACTTACAACTGAGGATTTGCTATTTATCAAGGTTATCATTCAGAATTGAAAGGGAGATAAAGAGTTTTCCAGAGAAGCAAAAACTAAAATAGTTCATCGCCACCAAACTGCCCTTATAAGATATATTGAAGGACTTCTCTAAGTGAAAAAGTTATTTCCATAACTAGAAGTAAGAAAATATATGAAAAAGTATCAGTGGTAAATGTAAGCAGTTAGTAAGGTAGTGGATCAACCACTTCTCTAAAGCTAGTATAAAAGTTAAAAGATAAAAGTAGTAAAATCAATTATATCTACGATAATTAGTTAAGGGATACAGAAAATAAAAAGATGAAAAATATGACATTAAAAGCATAAAACTTGGGAGGGAAGAGAATGCATTCAAACTTAAGTGACCACCAACTTAAAATAAACTGCTATATACATATGTTGTTACAAACTTCGTGATAACCACAAACAAAAATCCTATAAAAGATACGCAAAAAAGAAATAAAGAGAAATGAATTCAAACATAACACTAAAAAAAGTCACAAAATCACAAGAGAGCAAAAGAAAAGCCAGAGGACTGCAAAACAACCAGAAAACAAACTAACAAAATGTCAATCAGTACATACCTATCAAGAGTTACTTTAAATGTAAATGGATTGGGACGCCTGGGTGGCTCAGTCGGTTAAATGTCCAACTTCAGCTCAGGTCCTGATCCATGGTTTGTGAGTTTGAGCCCCGCATCGGGCTCTGTGCTGATGGCTCAGAGCCTGGAGCCTGCTTCAGATTCTGTGTCTCCTTCTCTCTCTGCCCCTCCCCCAACTTGTGCTCTGTCTCTCTCTGTCTCTCAAAAATAAATAAATGTAAAAAATAAAATAAAATAAAATAAAATAAAATAAAATAAAATAAAATAAAAAATAAATGTAAATGGATTAAATTCTGCAATCAAAAAACATAGAGTAGCTGAGTGGACAAAAAGTAAAATCCATCTGTATGCTGTCTACAAGAGACTCAGTTCACATGTGAAGGCACACATGGATTGAAAGTGAAAGGTTGGAAATAGATATTCCATGCAAATGGAAATGAAATGAAGAGTGGGGTAGCAATACATAGAGCAGAGAAAATAAATTTTAAAAGAGGTGCTGTACCAAGGGTATTACATGATGACAAAGGGATCAATCCAACAAGAAGCTACAGCACTTGTAAACATTTATATATCAACATTGCAGGGCTGAAATATATAAAGCAAATATTAATACACATAAAGGGAGAAAATGACAGTAATACAATAATAGTAGGGGACTTTAACACAACACTTACATTAATGGATAAATCATCCAGACAGAAAATGAAACAGTGGCCTTAAACAACATAATAGATTATACACACTTTATAGATATATATAGAATCCACTCCAAAACAGAATATACATTCTTCTCAAGTACACATGGAGCACTCTCCAGTATATATTAAATGTTAGGCTATAAAATATAATTCTGAATAAATTTAAGAAGAATGAAATCATATCAAACATCTTTTCTGACCACAATGGTATAAAATTAAAAATAATTACAAGAAGAAAAACGGAAAGAACACAAACATATGAAAACTCAGAAACATACTGCTAAACAAACAATGGGTCAACAAGGAAATCAAAGAGGAAGTAAAAAAGTACCTCAAGACAAATGAGAATTAAATTATAACATTTTGAGGGGCGCCTGGGTGGCTCAGTCAGTTAAGCATCCGACTCTTGGTTTTGGCTCAGGTTATGATCTCACGGTTCATGGGTTCAAGCCTCACATCAGGCTCTTCACTGACAATGAGGAGCCTGTTTGGGGATTCTCTCTCCTTCTCTCTCTGCCTGTATCTCTCTCTCTCTCTCTCCCAAAAATAAATACATAATTAATTAATTAATAACATTTAAAATATATGGGATGGAGTCTTAAGCAGTTTTAAGAGGGAAGTTTATAGCAATACAGGCCCATTTCAAGAAAAAAGAATAATCCGAAATAAACAATCTAACTTTATACCTAAAGGAACTAGAAAAAGAAAAAAAAATCCCAAAATTAAAGAACAGAAAAATAAGGAGAATCAGAGTGGAAATAAATGAAATAGACTAAAAAATAAATAGAAAATATCAATAAAACCAAGAGCTGCTTCTTTGAAAAGACAAACAAAATCTATAAACCTTTAGTCAGACTCACCAAAAAGAAAAGAAAAAAGAGTACTCAAATAAAATTAGAAATGAAAGAGTGGAAGTTACAACCAATACCACAGAAATACAAAGGACCATAAGACAACACTAGAACAATTATATTCCAACAAACTGGGCAACCTAGAAGAAATGGGTAAATTACTAGAAATATACAATCTTCCAAGACTCAATCAGGAAGTAATAGAAAATCTGAATTGATCAATTACTAGTAATGAAATTAAATCATTAATCAAAAAAAGTCACAGCAAACAAAAGCCCAGGAATAGACAGCTTCACTGGTGAGTTCTACCAAACATTTAAAAAGATTTAATACATATCCTTTTCAAACGACTCCAAAAAACCTAAGAGAAGGGAATGCTTCCAAACACATTCCGCAAGACTAGCATGACTGATACTTAAACAAAAACCCTACAAAATAAAAAAAATTGTGTACCTATATCCCTATTGAACATAGATGTAAAAATCCTCAACAAAACATTAACAAGCTGAATTCAATACATTAAAAGGACACACACACACACACACACACACACACAAATATTATTCAGCCATAAAAAAGACTAAAGTTTTGTCATTTACAACATGAATGTACCTAGAGGGTACAATAAGTGAAACAAGTTAGAGAAATACAAATATCATATGGTTTCACTTATATGTGGAATCTAAAAATAAAAACAAATGAACAAACAAAACCAAACAGAAACAGACTCACAAACACCAAGAACAAATGAATTCCAGTCACTTAAGATACAGTGTAATATTAGTTTCATGGTGTACAGTATAGTGATTCAACACTTTTGTACAACACTGGTTAATCATCAGAAGTGCACTCCTTAATCTTCATCACCTATTCAACCCATTCCCCCACCCATCTCTGGTAAATATCAGTTTGTTCTCTATAGTTTGCCTCTCTTTCTCTCTTTTTGTTCCTTGGCTCATTTGTTTTGTTTCTTAAATTCCACACATGAGTGAAATCATATGGGATTTGTTTTCCTCTGACCTGATTATTTAGTTTAGAATAATACTCTAGCTCCATCCATGTCATTTCAAATGACAAGATTTAATTCTTTTTCATAGCTGAGTAATATTCCATTGTATATACATACCACCTCTTCTTCATCCATTCATCAATGGACACTTGGGTTCTTCCCATAATTTGGCTGTTATAGATAATGCTGCTATAAACATCAGGTTGCATGTATCCTTTTGAATTAGTATTTTTGTATCTTTGGGTAAATTCCTACTAGTGTAATTGCTGGATCATAGTGTAGTTCTATTTTTAACTTATTGAGGGACCTCCATACTGTTTTACACAGTGGTTACATCAGTTTGCATTCCCACCAGCTGTGCAGAAGTGTTCCCCTTTCTCCACATCCCTGCCAACACCTGTTGTTCCTTGTGTTGTTGAGTTTAAGCCATTCTCACAGGCATGAGGTGATATCTCATTATAGTTTTGGTTTGTATTTCCCTGATGGTGAGTGATGTTGAGCATCTTTTCCTGTGCGTTATCCATCTGTGTGTCTTCTTTGGAAAAATGTCTGTTCAGGTCTTCTGACCACTTATTAACTGGATTATTCATTTTTGGGGTTTTGAGTTTTATAAGTTCTTTATTTATTTTGGATACTAACCCTTTATCAGATATGTCATTTGCAAATATCTCCTTCCATTCTGTAGTTGCCTTTTAGTTTTGTTGATTGTTTCCTTTGCTGTGCAGAAGCTTTTTATTTTGATACAGTCCCAAATAGTTTATTTTTGCTTTTATTTCCCTTGCCTCAGAAGACATATCTAGTAAGCAGTTACTATAACCAGTGTCAAAGAGGTTACTACCTGTGTTTTGCTGCATCCCAAAAGTTTTGGACCATTGTGTTTTCATTTTCATTTGTTTCCATGGCTTTTTATTTCTTCTTTGATTTCCTTGTTGACCCATTCATTGTTTAATGGTATATTTTTTATTAATGTTTATTTTATTTTTGAGAGACAGAGCACAAGTGGGGGTGGGGCAGAGAGAGAGAGAGACACAGAATTCAAAACACGCTCCAAGCTCTGAGCTGTCAGCACAGAGCCCAATGCAGGGCTTGAACTCAGGAACAGCGAGATCATGACCTGAGACGAAGTTGGACCCCCAACTGACTGCACCACCCAGGTGCCCCTAGTGGCATGTTTTTTAACCTGTATGTATTTTTGGTCTTTCCAAATTTTTCTTGTGGTTGACTTCCATTTTCATAGCGTTGTAGTCAGAAAAGGTGCATGGTATGATCTCAATCTTTTTTACTTGTTGAATCCTGGTTTGTGACTTAATATGTGACCTATTCTGAAGAATAGAGCACTTGAGAAGAATGTGTATCCTATTGCTTCAGGATGAAATGTTCTGAATATATCTGTTAAGTCCATCTGGTCCAGTGTGTCATTCAAAACCTTGTTTCGTTGCTGATTTCTGCTTAGATGATCTCTCCATTGTTGTAAGTGGGGTGTTAAAGTCCCCTACTATTATTGTATTATTATGAGTTGTTTTATGTTTATTATTAATAGTTTTATGTATTTGGGTGCTTTCATGTTGGGTGCATAAATATTTGCAATTGCTAGATCTTCTTGTTCGATTGTCCCCTTTATTATGATATAATGCCTTTCTTCATCTCTTGTTACCATCTTAGGTTTAAAATCTAGTTTGTCTGATAATTATTGTTAGTCTGGCTTTCTTTTGATGTCTATTTGCATGATAAATGTTTCTCCATATCCCTATTTTCAATTTCTTGGTCTAAAGGTGTCTTTAGGTCTAAAATGAGTCTCTTGTAGGCAGAATATAGATGGGTCTTGTTTTTTCACCCATTCTGACACCCTATGTCTTTCTTTTTTTTTTTTTTCAACGTTTATTTATTTGTGGGACAGAGAGAGACAGAGCATGAATGGGGGAGGGGCAGAGAGAGAGGGAGACACAGAATCAGAAACAGGCTCCAGGCTCCGAGCCAACAGCCCAGAGCCTGACGCGGGGCTCGAACTCACGGACTGTGAGATCGTGACCTGGCTGAAGTCGGACGCTTAACCGACTGCGCCACCCAGGCGCCCCTTGACACCCTATGTCTTTCAATTGGAGTGTTTAGTCCAGTTACATTCAGAATAATTCTTTTTTTAAATATTTTTTATTTAATTTGAGAGAAAGAGAGATAAAGAGAGAGGGAAAGAGAGAGAAAGGGAGAGAGAAAATCCCAAGAAGGCTCCATGCTTTCAGCATGCAGCCTTATATGGGGCTTGATCCTGTAAACCATGAGATCATGACCTCAGCTGAAGTCAAGAGTTGGAGGCCTAACTGACTGAGCCAAGCAGGCACTTCATTCAGAGTAATTCTTTATAGATATGTGTTTATTGCCATTTTAGTTGTTTTGTCATTGCTTCTGGTGATGTTCTCTTTTCCTTTCTAGTGTTTGTCACATTTGGTCTTTCCTTCCTATGCAAGGAGTCACGTTTAATATTTCTTGCAGGGCTTGTTTAGTGTTCAAGAACTTCTTTAGTTTTTGTTTGACTAGGAAGCTCTATCTCTCCTTCTTTTATGAATGATAGCTTTTCTGGATAGATTATTCTTGGCTGCATATTTTTCCCATTCAGTCCATCGAATATAGCATGCCACTCCCTTCTAGCTTGCCAAATTTCTGTTTAGAAATCCCCAGCTAGTATTATGGTCTTCCCTTGTAAGATAGACTTCTTTTGTCTTGCTGCTTTTAAGATTTTTTTCTTTGTCACTATATTTTCAATTTTAACTACAATATGCCTTGGTGTTGGCCTGCTTTTATTTTGATAGGAGTTCTCTATGATTCCTGGATCTGGATGTCTGTTTCCTTCTCCAGATTAGGGAAATTTTCAGCTATTAATTCCTCAAATAAATTTTCTGCCCCCTTTTCTCTCTTCTTCCTCTGGGATTCCTATGATATGAATTATATCATGTTTGATGGAGTCACTGAGTTCCTTAAGTCTATTTTTGTGTTCAATAATTCTTCCTTCTCTCTTTTGTTCAGCTTCATTATTTTCCATTATTCTATTGTTTGTATCACTTATTCATTCCTCACCTTCTTCCAATCTTGTGGTCATTATATTCAGTCTATTTCAATTCTCAGTTATTGCATTTTTTTTTTCATTTCTGCTTGTGTTTTAAGTCTTTTGTCTCCGCAGTGTCTCCCTGATGTCTTTGATGCTTTTCTCAAGCCCAGAAATTATCCTTATGATTGTTGCTTTAAATTATCCATCAAGCATATTACTTATATCTGTTTTGATTATATCTCCTGCTATAACCTTTTCTTGTTCTTTCTTTTGGGATGAATTCCCCAGTCTTAGCATTTTATCTAAGTCTCCGTCTTCTTCTCTGTGTTAGAAAAGCCTGTTGTTTCCTGCTTCTCAGAGTAATGGCTTTGTGAAGAAGAGGTCATATAGAGCCAAGGGACTTGAAATTAGGGGAGTGTCTCTGATGTGTAATGTGTGCAATCTGCTGCTATGTTTTGGTGGCTCTATCTTTCAGGCCAGTAGTCTGCAAAGGCTCTCATTGCCTGCAGTGGGCAGTGTTTGGACTTTGGCCAGAGTGTGAGGAGTTTTAACTATGTGTGCTCTGGTGTGCTTGTTAAATGAAGCCTGATGTTACTACCACTAGAACTGAATCCTTGCAGTACCCTTTGGTCAGTAGACATGATGTGTGTGTGGGTTTCCACTTGACTTCTGGGGAAGAGGCCTCCTGTGCAGGGACTGAGGCACACTTGCCTGAGAAAAGCCATGCTAGCAGAGCATGAGGTGGGGGGGGGGAGGGGACTTGGTGTTAACAGGTCAGGCAGCCAGTGTCAGTGCTGTGCTAGTTACTGCAGGTGGGTTTGTGCTTATTCTGAGATGGGGGAGGTAAATGGCACAAACAAGCTCCTTTTTCCCTGAAGAGGAGTCTCTGTGTTTGCTGCTCTAAGGGAAGCACTACCAGAAAAGCAAATAATATCTCCTTGTGCATTCCAGGTATTTTTCAGGTTGCTGTTTTAGTACAGTCTCTGAGTTGCTTGCCTGCTGTGTTTGTGCTGGTTTTCTGGGGGTAGTGTCTCATTGCACTGGGACAGATGCAGCTTTGCCTGAGAAAGACAGTTGCACCAGAGCACAAGGGCATGTGATTTGGAACAAAGCAGGCTAAACAGGCAGTGTCCAGGTTAGCTACCCTCAGCAGGTGTCTCTGCGCTTATGCCAAAGGGCAAGGAAGGGAAATGGTGCCCAATGGCTTTTCTGTTCCCAGAGAGACATCTCTGTGAACTATACCTCTTATAAATGTGCCCCAAGAAGAGTGAAAAGTTTCTCTCCATGTGCCTTAGATGATCCTCTGATCACACCACTGGCCCCAGGATTGTTTGCCTGCTTTCTCTCCAGGAGTAGGGCTCTTTCCCAGCTAAGCCTGCTGACCTTTAAAACTCAAGTCTTTGGGGGCACTTGGGTGGCTTAGTCCGTTAAGCACTCAACCTTTAATTTTGGCTCAAGTTAGGATCTCATGGTGATGGGATCAAGCCCCACATTGGGCTCTGTGCTGGGTGTGGAGCCCGCTTAAGATTCTATCTCTCCCTCTCTCTCTCTGCCCCTCCCATGCTCGCTTTCTTCCTCTCTTTCCAAAAATAAAATAAAATGAAACTCAAGTCTTTGAGCCCCACTGGTTACAAAAACTCACAAAAAGCTCAACCTCTTATTTCTCCAGCTAATGGTTTTGAGGAAGTGTTCTCCTTGTGTGTATCCCCATGTGTTTTACTCTCTCTCACTTTTCTCTGCAGCCAGGGTCCCCTTCCCTCCACAGCAGACATAATCTCTTTCTCCCTCAAACAATGTCTCCAAACTTCCTACCTTTCTTGTTGTGGCCTCTTCTCTTCCTCTAGTATTGCAATTTGTTCTATCAGTCTTCAGGTTGATTTCTTGGGTATTCAGAATGATTTGATAGTTATTTAGTTGTGTTTAAGGGATAAGACAAGCCTAGGGTCCTCCTACTACACAATAATTTTAGCACCCCTCTCAGAATACACATTCTTTTCAAGAACACATGGAATATTCTCCAGAATAGATCACCTATTAGTTTACATAACAGGCCTGAACAAATACAAACAGATTGAGTTCATACCATGCACCTTTTCTGACCATAATGCTATGAAACTGGGAGTCAACCATGAGAAAACATTTGGAAAGGCCACAAATATATGGAGGCTAAACAACATGCTCCTAAATAATGAATGGGTCAACCAAAAAATCAAAGAATAATATACAAAAATACATGAAACAATTGAAAATGAAAACACAATGATCCAAAACCTTTGGGATGCAGCAAAAGCAGTCCTAAGAGGAAAATATATAACAATACAGGTCCAACTCAAGAAGCAAGGAAAATCTCAACTTAACCTTACATCTAAAGGAGCTAGGAAAAAAAACAATAAATGAAGCCTAAAGACAGCAGAGAAAGGGAAATAATAACAATATAGAAACTGAAAACAGTAGAACTGATCAATGAAGTCAAGAGCTTGTTCTTTGAAAACATTAGTAGCATTAATAAACCTCTAGGCAGACTTACACAAAGAAAAGTTAAAGGACCCAAATAAATAAAATTACCAATGACAGAGGAGAAATAACAACCAACACACAGAAATACAATCAATTATAAGAGAATATTATGAAAAACTATATGCCTACATTTGTCTTCCAGGACAACCTGGAAGAAATGGATAAATTCCTAGAAACATATAAACTATAAACACTGAAACAGGAAGAAATAGAAAACCTGAACACACTAATAACCAGAAAAAACTTTAATTAGTAATCAAGAATCTCCCAACAAAGTCCAAGGCCAGATGGCATCACAGGGTAATTCTACCAAACATTTAAAGAAGAGTTAATACTCATTCTTCTCACACTATTCCAAAAAACAGAAAAGGAAAGAAAACTTCCCAATTCATTCTATGAGGCCAACATTAGCCTGATACCAAAACCATATGGGACACCACTAAAAAGGGGAACTATAAGCCAATATCCCTGATGAACATGGATGCAAAAATCCTCAATAAAATACTAGCAAACTGAATGCAACAATACATTAAAAAAAATCATTCACCATGATCAAGTGTGATTTATTCCTGGGATGCAAGGGTGGCTCCATATTCACAAATCAGTGTGATGCATCACATTGATAAAAGAAAGGATAAAAATCATATGGTCATTTCAATAGATGCAGAAAAAGCAATTGACCAAGTACATCTATTTATGATAAAAATCATCATCAAAGTAGTGATGGAGTAAACATACCTTAACATAATAAAGTCCATCTAGGAAAAACCCACAGCTGATATCCTCCTCAATGAGTAATTTTAATACTTTAAAACTATTTGTAAGCAGTTTAAATTTGAAGTGATAAAAAGATCTTTTGATATCTTCAAACTCGTAGCTGCATAACATGAACTTATATAGTGAGAATATGTTTTCTCCTTTAAATTTAAATTTTACATATAAAGGAATATGTGTTTGTTTTCTAAGAATCTGAGGCAAAGTCAATCCTCAACACTCAAATTTTTGAGGGCCCTAGTGATCAAGTTGTTATTTGAGTAATTCTCTTGTAAAATGCAAAGTGATAGTTTTATTTTTTTTCCAGAACTCTTTGAGAAAATATATAGAAACAGATGCATATTTTAAATATTGTAAGATTCAACATAGTTTTATATATTAAGTTGGACGGATATAAGTTATCATACATAAATGTTTATGCATTTTAAAGTTAGAAACAATGCCTGAGCTAGGAGGGCACTTCGAGGGCCAACTTTGAGAGGATGCAAATTAGGTCCAGTGAGATTAACTCAAAACCAAAGATAAGTGAGGTCTCTCTGCATTTTATGTGAGTGTGTTTGTGAGAGGTTTAGCATAATTCAAAGTTGTTATAATTCTTACACATGATGGAAGGCATTTCCATTTAATGTCTAAAATGGTACTGAAATGTGGCAATGACATAACAGCCTATTTTTCACATACCTGTCCATTTTGAAATTAATTATGCTTTTTCTAATAAAGTTTTTATCTGAACTATTTAAAAAGTTGTACGTAGTCAAAGTCTCAATTTTTTGTATTGTACAATCTGAAGTTTGCCTAATTAGAATTTCTGTAAAATGCGACCAAATTGGAACACATGGAGCATTGCTTTTTGACTTCATCTCTCTACTGTTTTCTAGCTACACTGGAAGTCTTCTATTTCCATCTTCTTCTTGCCAAACGACCTTGTCATGTAGCACTTCTGGGATGTGCCCTGTTCTCACCTCCATCTTCCTTTTGAACTAGGTAAATCCTACTCATCCTTAGGGTGTCAGTCCCAGTATTGAGTCAAGGTTTTTGTCAGTGATTCTCACAAAAAAGTATATTCCTTTCTTTCAGAGTTTTTATTTCAGTTTTAAAATATATGTTCACTATCCAAGTGATTTTTTTGGAATAATATATGTTTTATGAGGAGAGAGTCAAAGTCCCATTTTGCTTACTATGACATTCTCAGTACCCAGCACAGTTCCTGGCACATAGTAGGTGCTAAATAATAGTTTGTTGAATTAATGAATTGATTCATGAACATATGCCCATAGTTAATTCAGTAATTTCTACTTTTGTAACAGCAGCCCAGATGATACATTGAATCATGGGTTTTAAATTAAAAGGAAGGGTCCTCCAATATAATAATAGCTAATATTTATTGAGCATTTTATATATGTACCAGCCATTATTTTAAATGTTTTTTTTTATGTATTATCTCGCCTAATTCTCCCTCAAGTACTTTGAGATAGGTATCATAATTATTCTCATTTTATTCATGGAGAAATTGAGGTAGGTCTTATTGTTAGCTAGAGGATAAACTTGAATTTAATCCCAGGCAGTCTACATCATACTCCATGCTCTTAAATGCTAAGCTATTTTCCAGATGGGGAAATTGAGACCCAGAAAGGAAATGACTTGTCCAAGTTCTTACAACCAATTTAGTGGCAAAGCCAGGAATAGAACCCAGGTATCTTGATTAATAATTTAGAACTTTTTAACTATCTCACTCTGCCACTAATAATAAATTAAATCTAATGAAGAAACTATTATCCATATAATTATATCTTTTGCATGCAATTATTAAACATATTATTATATGTTAAATGTAATGACTCTTAATTTTATCTTTAAAATGACATCTTTCTCCAAATAAAGATCAAAGGCTCTTTGTGCTACAATTTTACTCATTTTCTTAGTTTGTAGCCTAATAAAAAAAACAAACATTTCAGGGTAGCAAGCTGGAGTCATTTCTAAGGAATCAAACTAGGAGCTATTAGGAAAATGCTCTTCACATCTGTTAAACAATAGTCCTAAGTATTACCCAACTGCCCACTTGGTGCCAAGAGTTCACAAGTATGATATTAAAAATTAAGACTATGGGAGCAATAGTCTTGTTATACTAGGGTTTTTTTGGGCAGAGACTCTGGGGTACAAATATACTTAAATAATTTGTCCCAAATCACATAGCTGGTAAGTGGTGGATCTAGGCTCACACTCAACTCTGATTCCAAAATAAGGGAAAGGTAGAAGGTGAGATATTGGTTACTGGGAGTGACATTTTGTGATATTAGTTCCTCTATAACAATGGATGGAGGATTTTTTCTTCTCAAGTGCTTAAGAACAGCAAATCATTAGTTACTTTACATGTGATTATTCAACTTAAATTGATCAGTGAGTGTTTTTCTATTTCAATTATTAAATTGTACCTCTATGTTTTATCTGTGGGCTCATAAAAGGAAAGTCATGTGCTTTACATTTATTTATTTATTTATTGTTTTTTAGCATCTAGCATAATACCTGATACAGAGTCAAATATTTATTGAGTAAAAAATATTCATTTATTGAAACTTATCATCATATTTTTGAAGTGTTATAGACAATATTGTTTATGCTAGAAATAAATGTCTTGAGTTGGAGGCATGGGCTTGTGATGGGGCAAGCATGGAGGTCAGCTGTAGTGAAGATCTTTGAGAACTGTTGTGTATCTTGAGAAAGTTTATTTCACCTGTCTGTGTCCCAATTTACTTAAATGTAGAATAGGAAAGTTACCTGTCTTGCAGGTTTGTTGTGAGAAATTATAATTCATGTGAAATGCCTGGCAAATAGTAGGCAATAAATAAATGATAATATTATCTGGGGTCAGTGGAGAAGAGGAGATATACTAAGAAACCCCATTATAATGTGGGGATGACATTTTGGGAAATTGATGCCCTTCATAGAGAAATTCCTAATCTGTGAGTCCTTGGAAATTTTATGAAAAAATTTGAGTATGTTAATTTTCCTAAGGAAAAGGCCCATTGATTTCATTAGATTATCCAAGTGGTATGTAGCCTGAAAAGTTTAATAACCACAAATCCAAGTACTTTAAATAGAATACTGTATTAAAACAGTGTCATAATCACTCCTCCCCTAAACTAAGTCCATCAAAAGCTCAACTCCAAGACAGATCAAATGTCTTTAAATTTTTTAAAAATTTATTTATTTATTTTGAGAGAGAGAGCAAGCAGGGAAGGGTAGAGAGAGAGGGAGAGAGAATCTCAAGCAGGCTCTGCACTGCCAGCACAGAGCCCAACACTGGGTTCGAACTCACAAACCATGAGTGGACCATAACTGACTGAAACCAATCATGACATGAGCTGAAATCAAGAGTCGGATGCTTAACTGACTGAGCCACCCAGGCACCCCAGATCAAATGTCTTTAGTCAAAGGACCTACCCTCTTCCCCCTAAGCCCTGGTACTTTCTCAACTTTGGTCAAAAAAGAAAAAAAGGATGTAAACCTACTGGGAAAAAAATGGAACCACTCAACTACTCCAACCCTGCTATTTTAGTTTAGTTCAAGAAAAATCTCTAGGGCCATGTTCACCAGAATACACTTTTGAATCATGCACAGAGTGAAGAATATACACTTTTAATCTTCATCACATAGGGAATTCATTGAAATTGGGAAAAATAAAACTTCACAACATTAGAGGGGTCCAATTCTGGGGCTTCAACTGTTCTGCCCCTCATTCTTTATCCTCCCCCACTCCTTTAGCACTGAAACTCAAAATTTCTTTTTACTCTTTAAAGTAAGGGGTTGAGAGATTGGTTTCAGTCTCTTATGGTCCATGATGAAGAGAAAAAGAGAGCATAGTGTATATTTAATAAAGCACTGCCTCATTGTATTTTGGTGTTAAAATGATCTTCTATGAATTGATAATAGTTTTTAATAGATTTAAAAGTGACTTTATTGAACAAAATAAAAAGTTGGCAGCTCTGTAGAGACTCCATTTTTTTCTCCTTACTTGAAAATATCCAAGTATGAAATCTAAGTCTGGTAATCACTGAATTAAGACAATTTTGCAATAATCCACGTGAAATACCATGAAGGTTAAATTAAGGCAGTGCCACTGGGGATAGAAAGGCAGGAGAATTAAGAGTAACCAATTGAATGTGAGGATGGGAGATAAAGGAGTCGCTGGTGAACCTTGCTCTCTGGCTTGGGTCACTGGATGAATGGCAGCATAATTCACTGAGCTAAAGCATACTCAGAGGGTAAAAGGTTTATGAAACTATCTTGAATAGCTAAGTCTGAGGAATTCGTAGAACGTCCAAGTGGCGATAGCCAGCCTATAGCTAGAAATATAGGCTAGGAACTCAGGAGAGATTTGCAAAAATCTAGGAGGTAGTTGAAGTGGTAGAAGTGAATGAGATCATCCAGTGAGAATAGAGGGTTATTCCCTCATACACATTTTTCAATTTCTTTGAGTAGTGATATTTAAAACCAAGAAGTGGCTCTTGAGTTGTGTGTGCTACAATGGCCTTCCTATGGTTAGTCAGGGCTCCAGGCTCTGATGGGTGGATCACATGATCTGGGCACTTGGAAGCAAAGTCTAGTTTTTCTAGACACAGCCAATATTAAAATACTGAGCACAGTGGGTATAGAGCTTGAGGAAGTCCTGATTAAAGGAGACAGGGTCTTTGGATGTGTGGTAAGTAAAATGACATAGGAATTGTAGGGAATTATAGAAAATCTGAAATTTTTGGGTGCCAAGAAAATTAGCATTTATCATTTTCAATAAACAGCTTTAACACTTTGAGAGGACTACATCTCTAAAGAATCCATCTGGACCACAAAACAAGGACACCAATTTTTCTAAGGTCTTTGAAGGCAGGACACACTAGAAAATGATTCCCCAATTTGAGGGCCGAAGAATCTCCTGCAAAAATCTCTAGCCCAGTGTTTCTCAAACCTTAACATGTATATAAATCATCTAGGAATCTTGTTAAAATTCAGATTCTGATTCAGTAGAATTGGTGTAGGACTTGGAATACAGCATTCCTAACAAGTTTTCAGATGATAGTAATGCTGTTGCTCCTACTCAAAGTGTTACTCAAAGCATGGTTAGAGCTTTCTATGGCAGTTTGACATTGATCAGTGGACTTGTCTCAAATAGGGTACTAAGTCTTTGCAATTTTCCCTGTTATGTTTGCTTTGAAATGTAATTTTACATTTTGAATCAAACACATTAGAGTTTTTATTTTGTATATCCTTTTCTCCATTTCAATTTTAAAGAAATTTATTCCTATTTTGTTTTATACTAGTATCAGTCTGTGATGGATGGAGAAAAAAAAAACTGGTCCTTCACCATGGATAGTTTGAGAAACACTGCTCTAGACAACAAAGAACTTTTTTTAAGTTTTTATTTAAATTCCAGTTATTTAACATACAGTGTAATATTAGTTTCAGGTGTACAATACAGTGATTCAATACTTCCATACATCACCCGGTGTTCATCACAAGTGTGCTCCTTAATCCCCATCACCTATTTAACCCATCTCCCCACCCACCTAACCTCTGGTAACCATCAGTTTGTTCTCTATAGTTAAGAGTCCGTTTCTTGGTTTGCCTCTCTCTCTTTTCCCCCTTTGTTCATTTGTTTTGTTTCTTAAATTCCACACATGAGTGAAATCATATGGTATATGTCTTTGATGGACTTACTTAGCATAATACTTTCTAGCTCCATCAATTTCTAGGCAATGAAGAACTTTTTATTTGGGACATAGAATTTATTTAGAAATGGTTTGATTTCTATTACATATGATTCCAAAGCAGTATTTTTTAAACTTTTCTTTTTATTTATTCCATAAACAATAACAAAACTCAGCTAGGTACATTATGACAGTTTCACCATACACTCAGTCACAAATATTTAAAACCTTTTCAACAAGAACAACAAAACCAGAGGTGTTACAAGAATAATTTACAAGAAAATCTATAAAACAGCAAGAAGCTCACAAATGTTCATTTTCATTTGCACAAGATCACTACACTCTTTCACAACATGTTTTGTGTTACAAAATTCCCAACAAAAGTGTATTTTTTCTTTGTATTATGGTTTCTAAAACCAGAAACTTTGAAGTAAATATCCTTTTATTAGCACCCAGTGGTGCAGAAAAAGGAAAACTCTCACATACAGACACTTCACAGCACTTTTCTAAGAAAAATATACACTTACAAAATATGTTACAAATTGGCACACTTAAAAATATACAAGATTTTGTAGGCGTCTTAAGAGTGATCCTTAAGCTTTATACCTCAATTGACTCTACAGATTATTTATAAAGCTTAACTCTGAAAGAAAAAAAGGCAAACAATTTCCTAACATTTTAAAGTTGCAGTGTCATATGTCAAACAAAAACTTAGGTTACATTCATAAAAAGGGCCTCTAACATGTTTATTTTAAATTTTCTTAAATGTTTAAAGGGCTTGGGAGAGGAGAAAATGGAGACAATAGTTTCTTTAGCACCATAAATCAGTAATTTACTAAAGAGGTGCATTCAGTTTTATGGAAATTAAATTAAGGACTAGTACATTCAAAACTCTGTAGGCAGCAAACTCTAGTCAGTGCTACAGGTATCCCAGTAGAGCATTTTAAGCTTTCTACCCTCCTCACTGGGAGTAAAAAAACAAAAGGCCTCTTCCAGTTTTCATTCTAAGCCTTTCCTTTTGTACTATAAAACCAGGTTTCTCTGAAAGAGGCAGAATGATTTAAACATCTTTCTTCCTTTTGAAGGGGATGTCGAACACTCAGAAACCACTGAGCCTGACAGATGGATAGACATTCTTTCCATTTTATATTGAGTGTTTCTTTTTTATTTACCTAGATACTTATTTTTAAAGCCTCATTCACACCGTAAGCTTTGTACTAAGCCTCTTTCTTTTACATTGTCCTTCTCCAATGTTTCATCTCTTAGTTATGATTCTGAAACCAAGAGTACATCTCAAGTATCACATAGCTGCAATGGGAACTCTGTTTCATGAATGTAGCTACTGTTTAATGCTCTGAGTAAAATGTACCTTACAGGGTAGCCTGTGAACTGCCATCAAAATAATCCCATGCTGGCTGAGGACCTTCAAGTTGATGACAGTGTTTCCCAAGTTAAACAGTCCAGCTAAAATTGTTTCTTCTTTATTTGGGTCCTTGAGAAACTTACAAAAGTTCCTGGCCTACATTGTGTTGACAAGATACTTATTTATCCCTAGTTACTAAAGTGTTTTAGTAAAGTGTTTCTAAACATAATGGTGGGCTTCATGAATTTTATGATTAGAAAGTAAATCTCATATTAGTTTTATTTCATAAAAAGGACATATTCCTATAATAAGCAATCATTGAAAAATCCTAAATAAAAAAAATCACCTGTAATTAGATAACTTCTTAAAAATCCAGGAGAAAACAAACACAGTTATAGCACTAGTTAGGACTAGCTAGTGCTCCATTCTCCTCTTTGGGGAAGAAACTCAGCTCTCTTCAATTCTTGGAACTGTTCTGAGAGCATCTGTAAATTGAAGATATGGCAGATCTGCATCAGACTGACTCAACTTGGTAAGAGCAAGCTTGGTTAAGAGGTCCTTGGATGTGGTCTTTCTCCTTTAGGGAGTAAATGCTCATTAGGACCCAGTAAAACAGAAATTCACTAGAACTGCAAAACCTCACATAACAGGACATAGGGTGCTATCCAGAGCTGTTTACAGCTTTTGAAGCATCCTTTATGCTTCTCTCTCTTACACACATGCTTAATCCCCTCCCTTCCCCTCCCTCCCCCCTGCACACACACAGATGCTTCTCAGCAAGGAAAAAGGTCAGAGAAGGTGAAAGTTGTCACAAAAGCCCACCTAGCACCAAAGACTTCAGGGAGATGGCTAAAGAAGTGATGATCAAGGTAGTGCAGGAGGTTTGAAAAGATTTAGGATAAGGTAAGGCCTTAACACATAATTGCACAGAATAACAAGAAGTCAGAAGAGAAAGCTGAGAGGAAGCAGCATATGTGAGGAAGCTGGTATATGAGACGCTGGAGAGGCCACTGGTTTAAGCAAGTTATCACAGCCCAAACATAACCCCCAAAGTCTCGAAGAATCTTGGTCAAGGCTACTGTTTCAGCACCCTGCTCCACATAGTCTAGCACCTAACCAGGACTGAAAGGGGATCAGAGAGATTTTTACCTTCAAGGAAAAGGCGTTTCCAACTTTCCTCAGTCATGTGATATAATTCTGTGTGTGTGTGTGTGTGTGTGTGTGTGTATTTAAAATTAGATTTGAAAGTGGTCAAGACAATTAAAGGTATTAAGATTGAGAAGATTGCCCTCTGAAATTCCAGAAGTAGCCTGGCTAAGGTTCTTAAACTCTGACACTTTCGGTAGGTGGAATATAAGATTATAAAATAAGAAAAATTCTAAGACCAAGGACTGAAATTAGATAGAAAGAATAATTGAGAACACCATTTCTAGGAAAGTAAAGATTAAATGGGATTATGTTGAGGAGGCAGTAATAAGAATCAGAGAGGAGAGTCTAGAAGGAAGTGACAATTAGGAATTTCAGACCAAGGAAAATTTCATACATCTGACTTGAATTATCAGTGACAGGGCAAGACACTATTTTTGTATCAGTGGTCCTCACTCCACTAAGGCAGATGGTCGAATAAGGGATCTCCAAAATTCAGGCCTACTATGTTGTGACAGGAAGAAAAAAAAATTGTGAGCAGTGACAGGACCAAAAAAACCATAAAAACTGAAGAGCTCAACACATAATGTACTGAGAGGATATTAAGTGAAATTAAGAGAATAAGCATCTTCTGCTTTGTCCTATTGCTCATTAATAAAACTGAGTTTCTTGTTATGTGTTAGTACAAAATGATTGATTACAAGTCACTAATATATGTGTTAAAAACATATAATGCACTAGGCCATTAAAAATGGTACTTTAAAATGTCAGTTCTCTTCAGTCAGTAAAAACAGTACTTTAAAATGTCAATTCTCTTGGGAGAAAGGGATGAACCATGTCCTAGAATTGGCCCCTAATGGGCTCCATAGGAGCAACTAAAAGAGTATCCATTCCAAAGGACTCATAATAGCAAGTTATGACAAGGAAACTCTTTCCAAAATTTCAGGCTGTCCTTCTATCCCACCCCTACCCCATTTTCCAAAGCTGAACTGATACTGAGAAAAACTGGGACAACTGTTCCCATATTTATTTTATAAACACATTGTACCCATGGAACATTTTATTTATTTCTTCTTTAATTGCCACCTTTTGGTTACATAGAGAGCACTCCATTCCTGTAAGTGATTTTGAGGTCTGGAGTCTTGGGGATCATAATACAGATAGAGATTCCAAACCAAAATTTAGCGGCAAAGCAGAACAAACAAAAACAAAAACAAAAACAAAACAAAAACTAGTTCCTAAGAACCAGCCATAGCATTAAGTATAAACAGCTAGCTATCAGAGTGGAGAAATAGAAGAAAGTGTTCCAGTTTGATTATTTTCCCTTCTGGATGGCAGCTGTAGAGTAGGAGACATGTTTCATCTGGTGCCTTTCCACTAAGTAATTGTCTAAGACTCACTGCACGCAGAGCATCAAAACCTAGGAACAGGCCTGAAGCAGCCTCACAAAATGCTCCTCACCCACTCATCCCCATAGACACACACAATCACACCATCAAGAACACAGGCTTGTTCATTTTACTACCTAGCTATAAGTAGTAGAGCTGGCTGGTGAAAGGAATCAAGGACTGGGAAGTGTGTATACTTATATATGTGACAGGCTTCCTTCCATTTCTCTCTGACTACTTTCAAATGTTGCTTCTCTGTTTGTGAATATATTTAGGTGGCAATGACTAGGTAGGTTTATATTTTGCTTAAATGTTTCCTTTTGAAACATCTTCCTTTGTTTTTTTTTTTAAATCTCCCTTTCCCCCACCCACTTATTCTCCACCCTCCCACCCACAGCCTATATATTCACAAGTTAATAGGTTAGTAACAGTATTAGTAAGAATAGTAAGAGTAACAACAACAACAACCAACAACATTAATAATATTAATCCCCTATATCTGTATAGCACTTTACGATCTACAAAGCGCTTTTACATCCATTATCTCATCTGTGCCATAATGCATCAGTCATCAGACACATAGGCCTTCAACTGTGCAAGGAAAATAGATAAAATGTTAGAAGTAAAGTAGTGAATAAAGGGGAAGAAAAAGCTAGTCGTGAGGGATGTTGGGGCTGTGAAATTAAAGACAAAAGGGGGAAGGGCTAAATAAAAATGTGATTTCAAAAATTTATATAAAAAATTGAAATTTAAGTTTAGTGTTTGGCATCAAATACTAGTCCCCCTCAGACTCAGTATATATGGCCCTGATTAGTTGTTACCACAAATTGCTCAGCTTATCTAATATATGTATGTAACTCATAGGAGTTGAACTGAGATGCCTTAACATTTTCTTTAAATGACATTGGCATTGCAAGATTAAACACTTAAAGAACACTAAAGCCTTGATATGAGTGCACATTTATGAACATTTATGAAAGTACTTAAATAAAAGCAATCTATGTACTTCATTTATCGTTAGTGTTGATTTATAGCTATTTTATAATTTATCCCAGACTATTATAAAATATATAAAACTGAGATATAAAGTATCAGCAATATAACTTTGCACTTTAAATAATTTTCAGCTACAGATTTTGCTTTTAGAAAACAAACTTTAAAGCAGCTGTTTTGTTTCCTTGTAAAAGGTTCTGTAAATGCATATAT
The DNA here is from genome assembly GCF_022837055.1 of Prionailurus viverrinus. Taxonomy (NCBI): domain Eukaryota; kingdom Metazoa; phylum Chordata; class Mammalia; order Carnivora; family Felidae; genus Prionailurus; species Prionailurus viverrinus. Next base: position 1,001,425 of record NW_025927617.1, read on the forward strand.
TAGGTCCCTGATGGACTTAGCTGTTACGACTTCCAGACTTTTCCAACAATTTAACCATTAGACGATGGAACAAACAAAACTTTATTGTGCCTTATTTAATTGCTCATGTTTCCACACAGGACAGTAGAGTTTAAAATTTCAAAATAATGTATGTGCATATATATATTTAAATTCATTAATGAGATTTAAACTGTGGGGTGAATCTGTGAGATGAGGTAAGAAAATTTGGCACATTTCAAACAGTATCCTTTAAGTTTTGGTAAATTGTGTAACACAACATTTTTTCCACTGTGATCTATAGGTGCTATCCACATAAGTGGGGGTGGTTAATAGCAAGAATCACTGGAATGTTTCTAGTAAATCAAGAGGGACAAGCTCCCCAAATACAAACAAATGTTGATATAGAAGTAAAAATATATACAATACAGTCACTTGTTTGTAGTTTGGCACAATGTTTTCCTTTTTTTTCCCTTGGGTAAATAGTGCATAAACTACTTGTGCAACTGTATGACTTTTTGAAGTCTTTTACATAGAACATCAGATTAAAGTTTGCTTCCAAATACTTATTCCCACACTTCAAAAATCTCTTCTTTAAGCACTTACATGTCAACATACATACCACAAGGCATATTTTGAAAGAAATAAAACACAAACATCAAATGTCTTTCTGGAAAATGTGAGTTTCTTCTTCAAACACAGGTAAAACCCAAAATGCTGTTTCTGCTTTTAGGAGATTGTAGTCGGAATCCCTGCAGAAAAACCAAACAATTTATGCCACCTTAGTTAGCTTTAGTGTATGTCCCACAAAGGGATCATACCATCTAAATTTGTTTACATCATACTAAATACTGTATAATGCAGAGATAGATAGATACAAATAGCAGGGGGCACTAGAAAGCACTCCTAATTGCCACACAATGAGACTGTTTTTTCCCCCAAAATTATGCTCTTTTTGCTTAAATAATCTTGACCTTTTGTCTATATGACTTTTTGATTCTGTTGTTCAAAACTTTTTTTTTTTTTTTACTGCAAAGCCCTTCCCTTCCAAAATCACTCAAGAGCATATTTTAGTTCTATTTTCTCAATTAGTAAAAACCAATGCAGAATAGCAGAAAAAGTAGACTTGTTAGAGTTTATCCCTAGCTAAGCCACAACAAAATTGCCCAATCTTTTGTGTGGCTTAAAGGTATAGGGATTTTCATGCACGTTTTTCTTTTTAATTTGAAAAAGAAGGGAATGTGACAGTTTCTTTCATGCAAACTTTTGCTTTCAAGAGGGAAAAAATGAGGGACTGTGGGCTTAGCAGGTAGTAGGAAAGCTAAGGGTACATCATCTCAGCCATTTTGGTGCAGTATTACCTCAGTTTTTCAAAAGAAGCTGTCCCAGCCTCATCCTTGTGGACCTGTTCTCGCTCCACGCACTTTCCCTTACACTTCTCATCTCTCAGGGCCTTGGAGCTGGATTTGTGACGATATAACTTTTTGTGTGTCGGTCCATTATTGCCTAAAGTGCTCAGGTTATTACACTTTTTATCAAAGAAGGCAGAGCGAGAGTCCTCATAACCATGCATGTTTGCACGACCAGGATCACCTATTGTTGCTTTCCCATTGCTTTTACTCACACCCTTGATGGACCTGTGATTCTTAGTGCCCCCTGGGGACCCACTGTTGACCTTTTTCTTAGATTCCTGTGGTGTCCCAGCCAATATTTTAAGGGTTTTTAATTTTAGACTATTGGACTCAGGGGAGTAGAATATGTTGGGGTCTCCATGGTGTTCCATGGGTTCCCAAAGGGGCTCTATGGAGGCCATCATGAACCTCTGCACATCTGCCATACCAGAGGCAATGTTAGACAAGATATAGGAAGGCTCTTGAAATTCCCGTTGGTCATCATCAAGGAGGCTATTGGTGTTCGTGCTCATGTTCATGTCGCTCCATCCTGGGTTACTCTCCTTCCCCAGAGCCCAATCTCCAGAAAGTCCCTTTTGAGTTGGCATCTTCATAGAGGCCACAGGGCCACTGTGTTGGATACATTCGGTCAATGTCTTTCCTGTGGAGGATATGTTGTTGATTTGGCCTCCTCCACGGCCAATGCCAACTTGCATTTTCTCTCCATTGATTGCAGCCATGTATTTCCCTTTCTTTGTTGACTTAGGGGCCTGGCGGGAGGTTTTGCCAGGTGGCTTTTCAATTCCTTTGTTGTTGGCTTTGAGAGATTTTTTCCTGGTGTTTTTCTGAGAAGAGCTTTGGTTCAGAGCCCCACTCTTGCTGGGTGAACTTTTCTTTCTTGATTTTGACACTTTGTTGTTAGTACTCATTTGACCAGATGGATCATTAAATGTTGATAAGCAAGGGGTTTTTTGGAGAAGACTGACAGAATCCTCATCATTGAACATATGGAACTGAAACTGATGGTTATTTAAAGTAAATCCATCATCCACTGGGACCTGCCGTGAAAGGGTACTGCAGTCCCACTTGATTTTCTCCATGTTGCCCAATGGTCCTGGGACACCCTCTTGAAACCCCTTCAGTGTTCCTAGTGTCTTAATACTCTCACATCTGGTAATTTGAGGGGAAAGACTGGGGGTGTCAGGTGGGGACACTTCTGAGAGAGAAGAGTGGCGGAATTTGTCAGGAGTGAAGTTGGAGATATCCAGGAGGTCAGTGGACTCCTTTAATGGTGTTATCTCATCAATGCTCTGCTGGATAACCAGCTTGGGGCTGCAATGGGCCAGGAAGTCATCAGTAATATCATCATCACCATCCTTTTCACAGGACTTCAAGCTTAAGGAACAATAATTGCTTGAGTTGACAGAGAGTTGGGCCATTGAATCAAAGCTAAAGAGCCGATCATCATCCATATTGGCTGGGCCCTGCTGGAAAGGAAAGCATATCTCTCCATTATTAAAGTGACATAATTGATAAGAGTCATCAGATGGGAGCTGAGTGTCTTGTACAGAGGCATATAGAACCTTGTTGCAATTACTGCCACCACTACTGAGGCAGATTCTATTGTATGTTGTAGATGTGAGGTTATTTTCCATGGAGACTACTTGGGAGACTCCAAATTCATTAGATTGTGTTGGAGCTATCTCCCTTGAGACTTCAGCCATGAATTCCTGGGGGCCAGAAGTAGGTTTGTTGGGCCACACATTTCCATAGTTGTTTGATTCCATTTTGAAGTTTTGGGATGACTGCTGTAGCTCAGTCTCAGAGGGTGAGGAAAGCACACAGTCCTGGGCAGGCTGAAGAGGCACAAATGATTTTTCTGTTTGAGTGAGGCTGCTTTCATTTTGCTCTGGAGAATGGTGAGCAAAGTATGATATACCAGTATTATTTGACAAGTCAGAAGCATCTAACAATGTCTGCAGATACCCTCCAGGGATAACAGGTATACTGGTGGCAACATTAGCAGATGATAGAGGCATTTCAGAAGAGCAGGTGGTTGGTAAGAAAGTAGAATTCTTGGCAACCTTTGCCTCATGAAATTCAGATAGATGAGAACTGTTTGAAGTCCCAGGAATAGCTTCATTCTTTAAATTAGGTGTAGATGATTGATCTTCCAAAAGAGGGCTCATTTCAACAACTGACTTGCTTTCTTGACCAGCTTTGATTTTCTTGGATTTTAACCTGGCTTCACTTTTAAATTTGATTTTGTTGAGCACTTTCCTCTCTGGCCCCTTAAATCCTGCATCTTGGGCTTTGACTTTCACTGAGTCAGGGCCTGTAATGTCATTTAGACGTGATCCATTTGCACAGCTGGGGACAGCCAGAGGCGCTGACTTTAGTGTACCTTTCATGGCTCCATCTTCTTTACGAGTACAAGCTTGCCTCTGATCACTGCAGAATGAAATTTGCTTACCACTTGCTGAAGTTTCCACAGATGGGATTCTTTGAATCCTGTGCCTGTTGCCAAGTTTAGATTTTCGTTTGCGAGCAGGTGGCAGGAATGACACCTCAAAGCTACCTGGTTCAAAGTTTTGTTTTTGGCATAAGGGTGTCTTGTTGGAGTCAATGTTGCTATTTCTCTGTTTTTTCTTCTTTTGCCAGAAGCCCTTCAAGGGGGCAAGCTTGGCATATTTGTTGAGCTGATTTTCACTCAAATTCACTGTTGTCTCACTGGAATCTACCCTACCCAACTTCACCAGCATGTTCTTCTCACCTTTAAAGCGATTGATGATGATATATTTGATAATAACAGGGGGCTCCTTACGGGTTACTTTTCTTCTCTTTTTGGGACACCATTCATCATCATCTTCCTCTTTGGAACCACCTGGCAACCATTCCTTCCTCTCATTTACTTTTTCACCCTCTAGTGAGTCAACGTCATATAGATAATCTTCACTGTACCTGACTTTTCTCTTGGCTCGTAGACCATAGTTCTGCTGGGAGGAGGAGTTGCCAGAATTAGTGTCCCGAGCCATATAGCGGCTACAGTCCTTGATCTCCCCCATGGCATCATAAGAGACCTCAATGAAGGAACTGTCATCACTGAAATTCCCTGATGCCTCCAAGGAATTAGCAAGATGACCCTGCTTTGGATTCTTAAATTGCCCTACTTCAGTCCCACTGCATGGTTTATTTAAGGCAAATTTTTCTCCATTATCCTTTTCATCTTTTTTCTCTACACCCTTGTCTTCCTGTCCCTCTTCTTTGACTTTCTTCTTGTCCAAGTTTTTATCCTCCTCCCCCCAGATGATGTTCACATCAGGAACCTTGAATTGGGAAAGATCGCTGTTCTGCTTCAAAACCCCACTCTTAGACTCTCGTTTGGGGCAAGTAGTAAAGACACTGGGAAAAAAGTTGAATTGGGCATCCTCCTGCATTAGAAGGGTGGTCTTGTCTCGAACATTGTCCTGGAAGGACTCATATCGAATTTTCAAGGAACAGACATCACTGCCCAGTGTTGACTCATCATCATCGAACATGTAGTTATCCACATCTTCTTCCGAGAATAAGTTGACGGACAGCTCATTTTTGGAACAGAGGTCAAGCAGTTCAATCTTACTCTCACTAATGAAAGTCTCAAAGTAACCCCAATCTTGATTGGAATTTGCCAGCAAAGCCTCTTCTGTATTACACTTGTCTAACAGTAATGCCTCATAATAACTTTTCTGAGCTGGATCCTCCAAGTCGATGTCAGATTTCTCAGCTTCTCGTTTTTCCCCTGCCCTTGATTTGTGCAGGGGGAAGCCTAGGAGCTGGTCTGAAAGCAGCTGCTCTCCATATTTCATGCTTTCTCCAGCATTAATACACTGAATCCCTATATCAGAGACTGCACAGGTTTCATAATCCTTATTTAGATCACCAACTTTCAGACTGATCCCTGGCTCAGGATCTACTGCATCCTTTGATTCCATGAAGCAGCCCAAACAAGTCCGACTTGGCTGCATGAGGCAGTCCCCATTCAGAGCTGACATGCCTGCAGGCTCCATTATGGCAAATGGAGCTTTCTCACATTCACTGGGCAGTGACCATGTATGCAGGCCTTTTGTAACACCAGATGTAAGGGAGATGGCATTCACAGAAGCACTATTAGCAGCATGCTCAGGTGCTTCAATTAGGCCCAAAGGAGATGGGGGGCTCTGCATACAGGGTTTCTTAGAAGGCAGAGGCAGGAGACCCCTGGGATACATTAGGGTCTCTTTTTGAACCACTGGTATAGGCTGGATTGGTGCAGCAGCTTCTAGAGCTGCAAATGACTTCATTGCCACATCTTGGTCCTCTGAATCTGGAGAAAAGGGAAAGAAATGACAGAAATAAAGTTAAAGGTCTTAGACCACTACTCATTAGACCACTCTTTCCCTAGATCAGTTTCTGGTATTTGATCTTATATAAACTAAGGTTCAGCTTCTCTAGCTTTAGAACTAGAAACTACAAAGTTAAAGAACAACGCTGATTTTATATTGAACATTCATGAAAGTGAAAAATAGTATTTCTTTAGATTCAGCTTTTTCTTTAGACACAGAGATGTCTCTCTCAGAAACTGGGAAATAATTGGACTGCTTGATCAATTGGAAAGTTAAGGCTTCCAGGGTGGGAAAATGCTCAGATGGGATATTTATGGTTTCAATCTATAAAGCTTAGTCCTATCAATCAGACCTCTGTTCTAGCAGCTCCTCTGAATCTAGATGTTCCAAGCCTAATTCACTAGGAATTTTGAGGAACTTATTCATCTGACAGAGATTATTTGCAAGAGCACAGTGGTTGGATTAAATAGCTCTTGGAGACCCTTCTAGCCCAGTTATAAATCTGGTGGAATAAAATTTAGGATTAATATCAATCTCAAAGGCACCCTAGACTTAACCTGCTCCAATTTTGTAGATGCTAAAAATCTATTTGGTGTAGTAACACCAAAGGACCGCTAGGAGAGGTAGTATATACTATAATTAAATTCTCTTACCATTTTCTTTGACCCCATTAATCAGAGTGTTTTCTCCATTGGCTGAGGCAACAACAGCCTTATCTTGTTGGTTATCCATGAATGTAACCTCTTATTTTTTCATTCCAAGTCCAAATGCTGTCCAACCTGCACATTTCAAATATATAATGTTAGTCATTAAATATATTTTTTCTCTGTTTTAAGGTTATTTCAGCTAGAGAGATCTTAAAAGGCTCACTGTAATTTATCTGTTTCCAGACTGGCTTCATCACCACTGTTGTTTTTTGTTTCACAGTTTATACCCTAGATCCTTCTATCCCCTGTAGGCCACCATACTATTTATAATAGAAATCTGAAGCAGGCAGACTTATGCCTTCTTCCAGATAGGAATATATTTAACCTAATCATGGCCATACAGTTAGAAAGGATGCAAAGTAGAGTCCAGAGTAACATGAGAGAAGGAATGTATGCATGTAAAGTTTGGCTTTATTTTTGTTTGCCTCATTTCCACCTCAGAAGATCTAAAGCTCTTCAAAAACAAGGCAATTCATACATACACACACATATATATCACACTCAGATTTTCTCTCTCTCTGCCTTAAAATTTGACTGCTAAGGATGGAAAAAGGTAAAGAATTCTTTTCTTGGTTTCTCAACTTTCATGATCTTAACTCTGTTAATGACAAATATTCCTCAAAGCCCAGCAGGATTTTAAAATGTTACTACAAAGAAGAGCTTAAATTTCTGAAAACTCCCTACATCATCTATTTTAGGGCATAGAATACATATCTATAGTCCCTTATCTCCTGCCCGCCTACTTGGGTGGTAGGTATATGCAAAACAGTAGAAGACAAGGCCATCTGAGATGGAGTTATCTACTATATGCTATCAGAAAATCTATAAATCCTTTTTTCACAACCCCCCTTTTCCTAGACCTTCTTCTCAGCCAAGTATCCATCCCTTTATTAAAAAGCACAGACTGCTGATGGCCAAGCAGCTATTACAAAAATCTCAAGTGTATATTCATTTATCCTACTACATGGATATACTATAAAAGGTAGGACAAGCATTGAGGGAACAAGAAGCAGTAAGCAGAGTTTTACATGATTCAGTCTCTATACTATTTTACCTATTATCTGTAAAATAAGAAGTCCGTATTAGGCAATCATCTAGTTTTAAAAATGTTAGATGGCCCTGAGTTTCCCCTAACATTTATATATCAGAATTGCCTAACTTTCTACTTACACAAGGCCTGATTTGAGAGTAGCCAATAAACCACAGGTGCCAGAGAAAAAAGAAAGATATGCTTACTTGTTGTATTTACACAAAAAGAAGGGCTGGAGATTTCTAAAAAGTGGAGAGAATGGGCACCTGGGTGGCTCAGTCGGTTCAGTGTCCGTCTTTGGCTTAGGTCATGATCTTGTGGTTTGTGGGCTCAAGCCCCGCGTCAGGCTCTGTGCTGACAGCTCAGAGCCTGGAGCCTGCTTCGGATTCTGTGTCTCCTCCTCTCTCTGCCCCTCCTATGCTCGTGCTCTGTCTCTCAATAATAAATAAACATTAAAAATTTTAAAAAATAATAAAATAATAAAAAAAATAAGTGGAGAGGAGAAGCTAACAATGTCAAAGTCCCCACCCCTTGGCAAGAAGGGCTCATTTGTGGTAGAAATGAATAAACAGATCAGATGGTTTAGCTTCTGCTTCAGAGAGAATCATATGGGTCATGTGGAATCATACTGCCATGATGGATTTCTCTGTGCAACTTTCTTTTTAAGAAACTCAACTGAACTTCAGGTATCATTTTACTCTTTTTTAACCACCGCCTAACTAACTCTGTCTTGGCAGGGACTTCATAAAGGTCAAATTATTTGTAGGTTTCAATAATTTAGTATCTTCTTGTCCCTTATGCCTAAGGCTAATTACAAGGAAGTCCATTTTTATCACCAGGAAGACCAATGCACAGAAAAAGAAAATAAGGTCTCAAAAAAACCTAATGGCAGATCTGTGAAAAAACCTCAAGTCTCCTGACCAAGAGACCAAGTATTTTTTCTTAAAACATAAAATGTTTTCTCTATAATTCTTACCACCTCTGACCCCTGGCCAAAACAAAGATGTAGAAATACAAATTTCCACATGTTATTGATCTATATACTTCCACCCTCTTTCAGGTAATAAAATAAAGAACAGCTGCTTCAGACAAGTAATAATTATTAGTAAAAATTAATGTACCATAAAATATATGCAGGAGCAATATACTTAAATATGAAGAATCATACAATGTCACACAAGACAAGGATACTATGTCAGGGGACATATTAATGTCATTGTAACTTTATTCTGGGATGTTATTATTGTAAGAACATAATTTTCCTTGGGGCACCTGGGTAGCTCAGGTGGTTAAACATCCAACTCTTGATTTTGGCTCAGGCCATGATCTCACAGTTCATGAGATCGAGCCCAAGTCAGCCTCTGTGCTAAGCGCAGAGACTGCTTGGGATTCTCTCTCTCTCCCTTTCTCTCTGCCCTTCTCCTGTCTGTCTGTCTGTCTCTGTCTGTCTCTGTCTCTCTCATTCCCTTCCTCCTTCCCTCCCTCTCTCTCTCTCTCAAAATAAATAAACATAAAAAAGCACATAATTTTCCTCTAATAGAAAATCAGATCAAGCACCCAGGATTTATGGCTCTAAATTAAAGCGTATCTTTTTTAAAAAAAAATTTAAACATTTATTTATTATTGAGAGACACAGAGCATGAGCAGGGGAGGGGTAGAGAGAGGGGAAGACACAGAATCTGAAGTAGGCTCCAGGTTCTGAGCTGTCAGCACAGAGCCCGACGCAGGGCTTGAACTGGCAAACTGTGAGATAATGACCTGGGCTGAAGTCGGTCACCGAACCAACTGAGCCACCCAGGCACCCCTAAATTAAAGGGAATCTTAAAGGGTTGAGAATAGAAGAAATACATTTTAGCAAAAAATAAAGGAGAAATGGAGATGGGTATGAGAGCTTATTGAGTTGGGAGGGGGAAAGTAAGAGAATGCATGAATACCCCCCAGGTTACTGAAATTATCTCATTTTGTACTTATAATTATCTTGTAAGGTTGGCTCTATTAGATTCACTTTTTTTTCAACAGGTAAAACTAAGTATTATAGATATTAATGTAATGATTATAAATTATTTGGGCCTTTGTTCTGCAGAATTAGAAGGCTAAACCCTGAATAGATAATCCTGTGGTCCTTTCCTATGTCTTTTCAAAGCTCAGCTCTAAGCGAGACAACCCGAAGGCATATATTTTCTCACATTTTTATTTATATATTGGCTGCTTATAAAAATGATTTGGGAGAGGGATTTTAATTTTGTATGGTTGTAATACAAACAGTTCTTGGCTTGCTTTAGCTTTTACCGACTGATCAGCATTTTAGGACAACAAATTTTGTGGGGTTTTAAAAACCTATTTTGAGCTAAAATTGATTAGCACTTTTGGAATTATGTATGACAAATTGCTTTGCTGATCATGGTAAATCATCATTGTAATGGTATTGAAATAACATTAGCATGGAGATAGGTATTTTAAAGCAAGGAAATGCTCAATTAAACTGGAAAAGCAACCCCTCTCACCTGCCTTTCCCCTCAGTTGGGCCTGTAAAGGGTTCATATATACTGTCACGGTAGGCTGCTATGTTCTTCCCCAAAGGCCTTTAAGCCTCAGGTCTCAGAGTCTAAGTGACCTACCCTAGCATTTGTGTTGAAGGGCTGTTCTTGGCATTTCCAACTAAAAAAGGAAAAATCAAGGCAAGAACATAATAAAGACAACATAACCTTTGGGGTTTGAGTAGTGCTGATCTTTAGGATACCAGTTTAAATAAATTCAACAAATTGACTAGGCACCACAGGTAGTAATGGTAGTGTACCAGGCACTGCCGTGGAAAAGACAGGTGAATGAAACTAGATCCATGTTCTTATGGTGCTAAGAGTCTATTGGGGGTAAATAAGCCATAAAAATTTTCTAATAAATGTATAGTATGCTGAAAGAGAAGCAAAACATTTCTATGGGAGTTCCAAATGAATAGATCTAATCCACCTCTAGAGAGGAGGGAGATCAGGGAAGGCTTTACCAGTAGCAGCAGCATTTGAGATGGACCTTCTTGGATGGTCTTTCAGGAGGTGAGGATGGAGAAGTATAGAGGAAAGGCATTCCAGGCTGAAGGATCTTCATGAGATGCCAGGAATATCTCCCCACTCTAGTCTATCCTCTAAACAACTGCTACAGAATTATAGGTCTGACAACTTGCCCTAAATATTTGTTTTGACTTGCATACAACACCCTTCTCAATCAATCTTCAACTTCTCAAGTTGTATTTTCCTTTCATTCTGTTTATCTTTCCCTATACTTCCAAATATTCTAGCCAGGTCTGCCTCCTTAATATGCTAGAGCATTTTTTGCTTCCAGGCATCTTGTACTTGATATTCCCTCTGTCTGGAACGCCTCCCACACCCTTTCCCATTCCTCCCCCTTCAAGCCTCCCTTTCACCTCCCTCTTCTATTCCCTACTCAACTTTTCCTTGACACCTTCCTTGATTCGCCCCACCCAAACAAAATTCGTCTCTTCTCTGCATTCCCAAATAACATTGATCCCCTTTGTGTCTATCACCTTACATAAGCATTACCTCTTTATATCTGATTCCCTCAATAGACTAAGCTCCCTTCACCTCCGCAGGGCGTAGCTCACACATAGTGCTTAGAACATGGTATGTATCATGCAAAAGTTGATTAAACAATAATGTTGAATCATAGGAAAATCTGGGGGGAGAATTCGGGGAACATTTGGCTGAAATATCAGGTACACACAAGAGGATATAGCTGAAAAGAGCTACACTGTGGAGGCCACCGGAATCTTAATTCAGGAAGACACTGAATGGTTTTGAGTAGGACATTAGGACCAGTGAAAGTGGAAAAACCAGAGGTAGGAAAATAGGTTAGGAGACAATGTTCAGCTGTAAGAAGTCAAGAAGATTAGAATTAAGAAGGAGGAAATAGGAATGGAAAGGAGATATTAGATTTGAGTAGAACTGCAGGGGTGTGTTTGGAAAATAATTTAGAAGTGGAAGGTGAGTGGAAAATAATTTAGAAGTGGCAGGTGAGAATTGGGCAGGAGTCAGTATATACAGAGAAAGGAGAGGTCCAGGAGTTAATAAAAGGAGCACTAGAGATTGTTTGATTCCAGGCCAGAGTAGCCTCAGAAATAAGGATGCCAAGATCTTCATGAGAATAAAACAAGGTAAGGAATAATCATCAGGTCCAACATGGATAATGAATTTGACAAGGATCTTAGCTGTCATACTGCAAAGGAGACAACTGACCAGAAGTTGTTACAGATGGGGAATCTACAAGTTTAGTTAGGGACTGAAATGGAGCACAGAGATGGGACTGCTGTAGCAAACAGGTCCAGAGAAGGTTTCCAGGCTAACCTATGCAACCTCTGTCTAGTCTGACTTTTCCCAGTTCAGCTTCAGTCAGTATCATGGATGACAGAATCAGCAATAGTTCAGAGAGCACATTCTTATCCATAATGCTGCTTGGCTAATTCCATTTTCTAATACTTTCCAGGATTTCAAAATACTACTTTAGAAATATTGAGGTATGATGCTTTTAAGTACAGAAAACATGCTTAAATGAGGAGCCTTGTAACTTTAAAAATATTAAGGGTGAGAGAGGCATGAAAAAGATATTATCACAGTTAAACTAAAGAATTGTATATATCTCAAAAGTAAAGTATAAAGAATTGTATATATCTCAAAAGTAAAGTATAAATCTATTCCATCTCTTATTATAAAGATTCAAAATTCAAAAGATATGCACAAATAAACTCTTACAGAAGAGTTCATATAATATAATGGATGGAGTATAACCACTTACTAGTTGGGTGTCTCTCCTTCCCCTCTCTGGTCCTAAATTTTATTAGCTATACAATAAGGGAGATTATATATCTAAGGGCTTGTCTAGATTTTAAAAATTATAATTTATTTAATCTTTTTTAAGATTGAAATTACAGGGGTGCCTGGGTGGCTCAGTCAGTTAAGTATGCAATTTTGTCTCAGGTCATGATCCTAGGGTTGTGGGATTGAGCCCCACATTGGGCTCTGGGCTGAGCATGAAGCCCGCTTGATATTCTCCTACCCTCCCTCTCCCTTCCCCTCTTCCTCTCTCCCCTGCCTGTGTGCTCTCTCTCTCTCTCTAAAATAAAAAAAATATTTTAAAAAGACTGAAATTACATGTGCAAGAAAAATTAGTTCTTATTTAATTTTTATGTGATTCTGAGATGAGCCTAAGATGTACATTTGAGGGAACTCTTTACTGTCTTCCATCTCATGATCCTTCCTGTATTCCTCTGATTTTTGTACATTCCTACCCCAATCCTATCATAGGAAGCAAATAGGGTGCTGCTGCTGGTAACAGGGCTCTGTATATTCCACATGGCTTCAGTTTTGGCAGCTACCAATCTGGGGTGAGGGCTTCTTTGGCGCATTTTTGTCCTAATCAGCGGCTCAGTGTTTGAGTGTCCCTTCTTCCACTTTTCGTTTTCCCTTCACTTAGTGTTCTTATCTGCACCATCCTTTGTGACATCACTCTAAAGTGATTTCCAAAAAGAGCAAGTACATAAGACCATAAATCATTAAGAAACTATTGTCTATGTTGAATATGCCAATGACATAAAACCCGAATATTCAATAAGACTTGAAGTAGGGGTAGAAACAAGCAGATGTACTCATGCACCCAAGTCATGAATAGCCAACCTCTCTACTAGTCTTAATTTATAAACTTTTATTTTTTAATTTTTAATGTTTATTTTTTTATTTATTTTATTTTATTTTTGAGAGAGAGAGACGGACAGAGTGTGAGCTGGAGAGGGGCAGAGAGAGAAGGAGACACAGAATCCAAAGCAGGCTCCAGGCTCCGAGCTGTCAGCACAGAGCCCAATGCGGGGCTTGAACTCACAAACAGTGAGATCATGACCTGAGCCAAAGTCAGACGCTTAACTGACTGAGCCACCCAGGTGCCCCAATTGTTTTTAATTTTTTAGAAGTTTATTTTTTTATTTTGAGAGAGTGAGAGACAGCACGAGTTGGGGAGGGGCAGAGAGAGAGGGAGAGAGAATCCCAAGCAGGCTCTGCACTGAGAGCATGGAGCCCAACACAGGGCTTGATCCCACAAACGGTGAGATCATGACCTGAACCAAAACCAAGAGTCAGACGTTTAACCAACTGAGCCACCCAGGTACCCCTAATTTCTAAACTTTTAGACCACAGGTAGCTTCACTTTATGGGAACATCTGAGCCCCTTTGCCTTTTGCAAATTTTTATTTTCAGGACTTCTCCTGCTTGTTTTCTCTCTCGAGTCCGAAGAACAAGTGATAGATAAGTCCAATCACTGTCAGGTAAAGAATGGATATTTCCAAAAAGAGTCTCTTTCTTCTTGTCACCAGATCTAAATGGGCAGTATAATAGCACAGTAAGCACAGAGACACCAACCTAGAACACCCATTGGTGTGTACAAGATGGTGAGTCCTTAGAAGGAGCATGCCACTGTAGCCTGGCACTTTGTGAGAATGGGTTTATACAAGGACTGTATCCTAATCACTGAGTGCCTTCATTAACAGGCAGCATTGAGTTGCATTTAATGCTTGAGTGCAATAATTGTAGGCTGAATTATCCTTTGATTTTTTCCATGTTGTTTCTAATCTCTTTTCTTACTACTAATCTATCCTGTTAATTTGCATTTTAAAAATGCTACTAGATTCTTTTCAGAAATATAATCACTGAATCACAGAGTTAAAAGGATCTTAGAAGAGAGTCTAATCCCAAACTCCCCATTTTACAAGTGGGGTAACCAAGTCCCCCAAAGGAGAATCTACTTGCCCAATGTCACACAGTGAGTTGGTAATACATACATATTTGGAAATAACCCCATGGTACCAAGCTACATATCAGGAGAAATATAATTTGTAAATAAAAATAACCACTAATTAGAGCACTACTAACTTTTTGTTTGTCTGTATTGGAGGAAATGCTGTCACAAATAGGAGAAATGTCTTTGCTTATCCCAAGGTGGGGGTGAAAGGGAGTGGAGAAAAGGCCAAACCCCAAATCTACCTGGGATGGAGGCACAGCTCTTCTAGACTCTGGATTCTAGAGCTCTGTGTTGTCACCCGGAGGCATACCAGTCCAAACACCATCTTCTCCCATTCTCTCTCTCTCTCTCTCTCTCTCTCTCTCACACACACACACACACACACACACACACACAATGTGTTTATGTACACTCAATAAATCAAAGTACCTTTATTATTCTATTTTGGAAGCAGGATGCTTCATACTGGACCAGAGTTGGAAGACAAGCAGAGCTGGAATTTCATTTTATCTGAACATGCTAAATAAATTCAACAATTTAATAATGCCTAGTTGAAATACCACTCAAAATTCTGAATTGGGGTTGAGGGACTGGGGATACCATGATGAGTAAAAATTTTTTGAAACAGTCCCAAGTGATCATAGTAGTTTTCTTCTATAGTTGTTTACTTATCCCTTACTTCATTCTACCCTCAAAGCAGAAAACAAGAATATAAAGAAATAAACATCAAATTAATTTATGTATTTAGAACCCCTAAAGAATTACAGATATATTTACTCATTTTCTAATTAATCAGCTATTTTTAGGTAAGTAGACAAGAATCATCTATAAGTAAATTAAAGACAACACATACCCAAATACAAAACATCCCATGAGCAAAAGTGATACTTCTAGCCTGGCCCAAGAATTTGCAATCAATCTTGGTCTTGCTAGAATCTCTCCATGGGCTGCTGAGCTAGGTATTACAGATAATGAGGGGTCTCAGTTTCATCATTCATAAAACCCCTGACCTTCTTTTCTAATTTCAGAGATAGTTCCAAGGCTTTCTCAACAAGCCTTTTACAAGGCTATATTTGAAGAGAGGCACCCGTCCTCTACTCTAAGCAGTGAAGAAAAGCGAAGTTTAACACTGATGAAAATCTGAGAATCTGGGGCTTAGTTGAGTACCCTAGTTCCTGACCCCCCACCCCCGGCTACATGGAGATTAGTACAAACAGCTGGGTGGAAGGCTGAAACTGTTACAAGAGTGTGAATTTATGTTTACTATTTCTGTTTTATATGTTAGACTATGCCATGAGGAGAAGAGAAATGAGAAAAACAAGCTCTACAGCCAAGGCACTTATAGTTTAGGAGAGGTACGAGTATACTTGTCATAGCAGGTATCTCTCAGTCTTTGATTGGCTCAAATATTTATTTCTGTATTTTAATTTTAGTTTCAAATTATTCTAGCCTCAGAAGCCTCCAGAATAGGTCTTCCAATTAGTGTAACTGGGGTTTCTTTTATCAAAGAAAAATCCCTCTAATCCATATGTTAAAGGCTTAATAAAACTGAATCCATCTTTGATCACTCCATGAAGACAAGTGCAACTTCCCACTCAACTCTGGGCTTGTTCCTATTAAATACATAGCTGCTAACAGGTGGTAAGACTACTGTTTCAGATATCACCCCACCTTCATCACACTCCTTTTTCAGATATGCTTGCAGTAGAGTTTGGCAGTTACTGTCAAAATGATAAGCTTGTAGATGCCTGGACCTTTTTACACCAGGGGATTTGCCATTACCAAAGGTCAGATGGCCAAGACATTCTCCAAAAGTAAATGGACTCCACCAAAGTATCTTTTTGTGTAGCTACTTATATGTAAAGAAAGATACTTTAAAATGAGTTTGTTTATAAAAATACATGGTTTTGGGCCACCTGGGTGGCTCAGTCGGTTGAGCATCCGACTTGGGCTCAGGTCATGATCTCACGGTGTGTGAGTTTGAGCGCCGCGTCGGGCTGTGTGCTGACAGCTCAGAGCCTGGAGCCTGCTTCGGATTCTGTGTTTCCCTCTCTCTCTGCCCCTCCCCCGCTCATGCTCTCTCTCTCTCTCTCTGTCAAAAATAAACATTAAAAATTTTTTTTTAAAAAATACATAGTTTTGACTGCTATAGAAGTTTTATTCAACACAGGAAGGAAAATTCCAATAACCCCACAAAATCACTCAGGAACCCAATTCCATATATTCATAAAGCCATGCACCCCCCTCCCAGCAGAAGAATTTTTCTCATACTCCTTTACTTTTTACATGGGACCAAGAATGACTACCCAAAAACAAGGGAAATGATAGGGGTACAAGATGGGGAGACATCAGAAGAGAGGCTGAGTCTAAGAATAGGTAAAATGTCATTCGATTTAGAGTTCTACAATAATGTAGCAATCATCTATTACTATTATCTCTCTACTCTGGCTCCTGGCAGTTTATTATTGTCACCCATAGAAAACTGAGGGAAAAAGTCCTTGTAATACCAGAGTCTCTGAAATAGCCCGCTGGGGCATATTCCCTAGCACCCATCTCAAGCCAACCTGGCTAATGCCCCAAGCCATAGAGATGGCATTCTGGGGTCCTCTGTTCATTGAGGTTTATATAGGAAACACAAATTGCATGTGCAATTCCAAAGCCCACATTTGCTAAACAGCAGCAGTAGGCTCTGAAAGGCTCTTGCAAATTCCAGCAGCCAAGTCCACAGTAGGGAAGAACTTCTCAGGCTTCTGGAGATTCATCTACTGGTGGGCAAAACAAGTCCTGAAGAAGGCAAGAATGAGTAATGTTCTTTCCTACTGATCCTGGTTTCCTTAGGTTCCTTTGCTATCTTCTCATTTACAAGCAGGGTTGAGTGTTTTTTAGAAGGAGTGTTATCTGCAACTACAGCATCTATTTACCTTTTCTGTGCCAATATCTGGGCTCGCTTTCAACCTCTAACCTGCACTGTCCACTACAGTAGCCATTAGTAACACATAGTTATTTAAATTTCAATATAAGTAAATTAAAATATCAGTTCCTTGTCACACTAGTCATATTCAAGTGATAAGTAATCACATATGGCTAGTGGTTACCATATTGTACAGCATAGACATAGAACATTTTTATTATCAAAGAAGTTCACAATATAGAACATTTTTATTACCAAAGTTCTACTAGATAGCACTATTATTCTTATTTCCAGTGATCTAGTCACTTTTCTTATTTGTACAGGACGACCTAGCATTTTATTTATCTTATTGGTCTCATGTACACAAGATTAACATATTCTTCAATTCATCAATAATCAAACCAAAGCTTCTTTCTTCCATTATTCACTCATTCCCATTTATTCTTACATTCTTTCATAGGTAACTACACTAATGTGGTGAATGAGTATCTTTTTTGTATGTGTTCTTTTAAAAGGAATATTGTTTTGGGGTGCTTGTGTGGCTCAGCTGGTTAAGTGTCCAACTCTTGATTTTGGCTCAGATCATGATCTCACAGTTCAAGGGGTCCAGTCCTACATCAGGCCCTATGCTGATAGTGCAGAGCCTGCTTGGTATTCTCTCTCTCCTTTTCTCTGTCCCTCCCCTGCTTGCGTACGTGCACTCTCTCTCTCTCTCTCAAAATAAATACATAAACTTTGTTTTTCATTTTGGCTTTTTAAATTTTTATTTATTTTTTAAATTTTATTTAATTTTATTTTTCTAATATATGAAATTTATTGTCAAATGGGTTTCCGTACAACACCCAGTGCTCATCCCAAAAGATGCCCTCTTCAATACCCATCACCTCCCCTCCCCTCCCTCCCACCCCCTATCAACCCTCAGTTTGTTCTCAGTTTTTAACAGTCTCTTATGCTTTGGCTCTCTCCCACTCTAACCTCTTTTTTTTTCTTCCCCTCCCCCATGGGATTGTGTTAAGTTTCTCAGGATCCACATAAGAGTGAAACCATATGGTATCTGTCTTTCTCTGTATGGCTTATTTCACTTACCATCACACTCTCCAGTTCCATTCACGTTGCTACAAAGGGCCATATTTCATTCGTACTCATTGCCACGTAGTACTCCATTGTGTATATAAACCACAATTTGCTTATCCATTCATCAGTTGATGGACATTTAAGCTCTTTCCATAATTTGGATATTGTTGAGAGTGCTGCTATAAACATTGGGGTACAAGTGCCCCTATGCATCAGTACTCCTGTATCCCTTGGGTAAATTCCTAGCAGTGCTATTGCTGGGTCATAGGGTAAGTCTATTTTTAATTTTCTGAGGAACCTCCACACTGTTTTCCAGTGTGGCTGCACCAATTTGCATTCCCACCAACAGTGCAAGAGGGTTCCCGTTTCTCCACATCCTCTCCAGCATCTATAGTCTCCTGATTTGTTCATTTTGGCCACTCTGAGTGGCCTGAGGTGATATCTGAGTGTGGTTTTGACTTGTATTTCCCTGATGAGGAGCGATGTTGAGCATCTTTTCATGTGCCTGTTGGCCATCCGGATGTCTTCTTTAGAGAAGTGTCTGTTCATGCTTTCTGCCCATTTCTTCACTGGATTATTTGTTTCTCAGGTGTGGAGTTTGGTGAGCTCTTTATAGATTTTGGATACTATCCCCTTGTCCGATATGTCATTTGCAAATATCTTTTCCCATTCCGTTGGTTGCCTTTTAGTTTTGTTGATTGTTTCCTTTGCTGTGCAGAAGCTTTTTATCTTCATGAGGTCCGAATAGTTCATTTTTGCTTTTAATTCCCTTGCCTTTGGGGATGTGTCAAGTAAGAGATTGCTACGGCTGAGGTCAGAGAGGTCTTTTCCTGCTTTCTCCTCTAGGGTTTTGATGGTTTCCTGTCTCACATTCAGGTCCTTCATCCATTTTGAGTTTATTTTTGTGAATGGTGTAAGTAACTGGTCTAGTTTCATCCTTCTGCATGTTGCTGTCCAGTTCTCCCAGCACCATTTGTTAAAGAGACTGTCTTTTTTTTCCATTGGATATTCTTTCCTGCTTTGTCAAAGATTAGTTGGCCATACTTTTGTGGGTCTAGTTCTGGGGTTTCTCTTCTATTCCATTGGTCTATGTGTCTGTTTTTGTGCAAATACCATGCTGTCTTGATGATTACAGCTTTGTAGGAGAGGCTAAAGTCTGGAATTGTGATGCCTCGTGCTTGGTCTTCTTCTTCAAAATTACTTTGGCTATTTGGGGCCTTTTGTGGTTCCATATGAATTTTAGGATTGCTTGTTCTAGCTTCGAGAAGAATGCTGGTGCAATTTTGATTGGGACGGCATTGAATGTGTAGATTGCTTTGGGTATTATTGAGAGTTTAACAATATTTATTCTTCCACTCCATGAGCATGCAATGTTTTCCCATTTCTTTATATCTTCTTCAATTTCCTTCATAAGCTTTCTATAGGTTTCAGCATATACATCTTTTACATCCTTGATTAGGTTTAGTCCTAGGTATTTTATAATTCTTGGTGCAATTGTGAATGGGATCAGTTTCTTTATTTGTATTTCTACTGCTTCATTATTAGTGTATAAGAACGCAACTGATTTCTGTACATTGATTTTGTATCGTGCAACTTTGCTGAATTCATGTATCAGTTCTAGCAGACTTTTGGTGGAGTCTATCGGATTTTCCATGTATAATACCATGTCATCTGCAAAAGTGAAAGCTTAACTTCATCTTTGCCAATTTTGATGCCTTTGATTTCTTTTTGTTGTCTGATTGCTGATGCCAGAACTTCCAACACTATGTTAAACAACAGCAGCGAGAATGGACATCCTTTTCGTGTTCCTGATCTCAGGGAAAAAGCTCTCAGTTTTTCCCCATTGAGGATGATGTTAGCTGTGGGCTGTTCATAAATCGTTCTGATGATGTTTAAGTATGTTCCTTCTATCCTGACTTTCTCAGGGTTTTTTTTTAAGAAAGGATGCTGAATTTTGTCAAATGTTTTTTCCGCATCCATAGACAGGATCATATGGTTCTTCTTTTTATTAATGTGAGGTATCATGTTGATTGATTTGAGAATGTTGAACCAGGCCTGCAGCCCAGGAATGAATCCCACTTGATCATGGTGAATCATTCTTTTTAAATGCTGTTGAATTCCATTTGCTAGTATCTTGTTGAGATTTTTGCATCCATATTCATCAGGGATATTGGCCTGTAGTTCTCTTTTTTTACTGGGTCTATGTCTGGTTTAGGAATCAAAGTAATACTGGCCTCATAGTATGAGTCTGTAAGTTTTCCTTCCGTTTCTATTTTTTGGAATAGCTTGAGAAGGATAGGTATTATCTCTGCTTTAAACATCTGGTAGAACTCCCATGGGAAGCCATCTGGTCCTGGACTCTTATTTGTTGGGAGATTTTTGATAACTGATTCAATTTCTTCACTGCTTATGGGTCTGTTCAACCTTTCTATTTCTATTCTTTCAATTTCTATTGAGTTTTGGAAGTGTGTGGGTGTTTTGGAATTTGTCCATTTCTTTCACGTTTTCCAGCTTGTTGGCATATAATTTTTCATAGTATTCCCTGATAATTGCTTGTATTTCTGAGGGATTGGTTGTAATAATTCCATTTTCACTCATGATTTTATTTATTTGGGTCATCTCCCTTTTCTTTTTGAGAAGCCTGGCTAGAGGTTTATGAATTTTGTTTATTTTTTCAAAAAACCAACTCTTGGTTTCATTGATCTGCTCTAAAGTTTTTTTAGATTATATATTGTTTTTTTCTGCTCTGATCTTTATTATTTCTCTACTTCTGCTGGGTTTAGGGTGTCTTTGCTGTTCTGCTTCTGTTTCCTTTAGGTGTGCTGTTAGATTTTATATTTGGGATTTTTCTTGTTTCTTGAGATAGGCCTGGATTGCAATGTATTTTCCTCTCAGGACTGCCTTCACTGCATCCCAAAGCGTTTGGATTGTTGTCTTTTCTTTTTCGTTTGTTCCATATATTTTTTAATTTCCTCTCTAATTGCCTGGTTGACCCATTCATTCTTTAGGAGGGTGTTGTTTAACCTCCATGCTTTTGGAGGTTTTCCAGACTTTTCTTGTGGTCGATTTCAAGCTTCATAGCATTGTGGTCCGAAAATATGCATGGTATGATCTCAATTCTTGTATACTTATGAAGGGCTGTTTTGTGACCCAGTATATGATCTATCTTGGAGAATTTTCCATGTGCACTTGAGAAGAAAGTATATTCTGTTGCTTTGGGATGCAGACTTCTAAATATATCTGTCAAGTCCATCTGATCCAATATATCATTCAGGGCCCTTGTTTCTTTATTGACCATATCTAGATGATCTATCCATTGTTGTAAGTGGGGTATTAAAGTCCCCTGCAATTACCACATTCTCATCAATAAGGTTGCTTATGTTTGTGAGTAATTGTTTTATATATTTGGGGGCTCCTGTATTCGGTGCATAGACATTGATAATTGTTAGCTCTTCCTGAGGGATAGACCCTGTAATTATTATATAATGCCCTTCTTCATCTCTTGTTACAGCCTTTAATTTAAAGTCTGGTTTGTCTGATATAAGAATGGCTACTCCAGCTTTCTTTTGACTTCCAGTAGCATGATAAATAGTTCTCCATCCCCTCACTTTCAATCTGAAGGTGTCCTCAGGTCTAAAATGAGTCTCTTGTAGACAACAAATAGATGGGTCTTGTTTTTTAATCCATTCTGATACCCTATCTTTTGGTTGGTGCATTTGTTCTATTTACGTTCAGTGTTTTTTTTTTAGAAAGATATGGTTTTAAAGTCATTGTGATGTCTGTATGTTTCATGCTTGTAGCGATGTCTCTGGTACTTTGTCTCACAGGATCCCCCTTAGGATCTCTTGTAGGGCTGGTTTAGTGGTGATGAATTCCTTCAGTTTTTGTTTGTTTGGGAAGACAATTATCTCTCCTTCTATTCTAAATGACGGATTTGCTGGATAAAGGATTCTTGGCTGCATATTTTTTCTGTTCATCACATTGAAGATTTCCTGCCATTTCTTTCTGGCCTGCCAAGTTTGAAAAGAGAGATCCGTCACAAGTCTTATTGATCTCCCTTTATTTGTTAGAGCATGTTTATCCCTAGCTGCTTTCAGAATTTTCTCTTTATCCTTGTATTTTGCAGTTTCACTATGATAGGTTGTGCAGAAGATCAATTCAAGTTACGTCTGAAGGGAGTTCTCTGTGCCTGTTGGATTTCAATGCCTTTTTCCTTCCCCAGATCAGGGAAGTTCTCAGCTATTATTTCTTCAAGTACACTTTCAGCACCTTTCCCTCTCTCTTCCTCCTCTGGTATACTAATTATGTGTAGATTATTTCTCTTTAGTGCATCACTTAGTTCTCTAATTTTCCCCTCATGCTCTTGGATTTTTTTATCTCTCTTTTTCTCAGCTTCTTCTTTTTCCATAATTTTATCTTCTAGTTCACCTAGTCTCTCCTCTGCCTCTTCAATCCGAGCTGTGGTCATCTCCATTTTATTTTGCAGCTCATTAATAGCATTTTTTTTAGCTCTTCCTGGCTGTTCCTTAGTCCCTTGATCTCTGTAGCAATAGAGTCTCTGCTGTCCTCTATACTCTTTTCAAGCCCAGCAATTAATTTTATGACATTATTCTAAATTCACTTTCTGTTATATTGTTTAAATCGTTTTTGATCAGTTCATTAGCTGTCGCTATTTCCTGGAGATTCTTTTGAGGGGAATCTTTTGTTTCATCATTTTGGATAGTCCCTGGAGTGGTGTGGAACTGCAGGTCACTTCCCCTGTGTTGTCTTGAATAACTTGCGTTGGTGAGTGGGGCTGCAGTCAGACCTGATGTCTGCCCCCAGCCCACTGCTGGGGTCACATTCCGACTGGTGTGTGCCTTCTCTTCCCCTCTCCTAGAGGCGGGATTCACTGTGGGGTGGCATGGCTCGTCTGGGCTACTTGCACAATGCCAGGCTTGTGGTGCTGGGGATCTGGCGTATTAGCTGGGGTGGATCGGCTAGTTGCACACAGGTGGGAGAGGCAGGCTCATCTCGCTTTTCCTTAGGTGATCTGCTTCAGCAGGGGCCCTGCGGCACTGGGAGGGAGTCAGACCCACCGCTGGAGGGATGGATCCGCAGAAGCACAGCTTTGGGTGTTTGTGCAGTGCAAGCAAGTTCTCTGACAGGAACTGGTTCCCTATGGGATTTTGGCTGGGGGATGGGTGAGGGAGAATGCACTGGTGAGTGCCTTTGTTCCCCGCCAAGCTGAGCTCTGTTGTCCGGAGTTCAACAACTCTCCCTCCCGTTGTCCTCCAGACCTCATGCTCTCCGAGCAGAGCTGTTAACTTATAACCTTCCAGATGTTAAGTCCCGCTTGCTGTCAGAACACACTCCATCTGTTCCGTCTGCTTTTGCAAGCCAGACTCGGGGGCTCTGCTTTGCCGGTGGGCTGCCCCTCCACCCTGGCTCCCTCCCACCAGTGCGTGTAGTGCACACCCTCTCTGCCCTTCCTACCCTCTTCCATGGGCCTCCCATTTACACTTGGCTCTGGAGAATCCATTCTGCTAGTCTTCTGGTGGTTTTCTGGGTTATTTAGGCAGGTGTGGGTGGAATCTAAGTGATCAGCAGGATGCGGTGAGCCCAGCATCCTGTTATGCTGCCATCTTCCTTTTTTTTATTTTTAAAAATTTTTAATGTTTATTTATTTTTGAGAGAGAGAGATAGAGAGACAGAGAGAGAGACAAAGCGTGAGAGGGGAAGGGCCAGAGAGAGAGGGAGACACAAAATCTGAAGCAGGTTCCATGCTCAAGTTGTCACCACAGAAACCAATGTGGGGCTCGAAATCATGGACTGTGAGATCATGACCTGAGCTGAAGTCGTACACTTAACTGACTGAACCACCCAGGCGCCCATAAACATTTTTTAAGGTGCATTGCTTTATGTGTATGTTTTAAAAATTTGTGTAAATGGTATCATGCTACAGACTTTATTCTTTTTTTTTTTTTACTATAAATCATGTTTTTATAGACCCATTCATACTTCTATGCATATATCTAATCTGTTGCTTTTATCTGCTGCATAATTCTCTATGGTATGCACCAACTACATATTACCTATTTGCTTTCATTATGATAGACACCCTGGATGCCTGGTGTCACACTTTACGAAACTCTTAGCAGAAGTTCCTGGTTTTACAGAAAATCTTCAAAAAAAATTATAACCAAAAGTCTTGTAATCAGAGTATGTGACCTCACTTTTAACTAAGGGTATCTTAACCTCCTAAAATATACACCCTTGAGCTATCCTTCAATGTTCTAACTTACTGGAATCATTCTGTTATTGATCATTGTCTATTTTTAGTTTGGCTCTGGTCTTATATGAGGTTTCATCTTTATTTTTAATTTCAAATAATAGTTTTTCATTGGTCTTTGGCTCTGATTACCTGGACTCAGGTTATTAGTTCATAAATTCCCTTATTTCTTCTGTTTATTTCAGATTCCTCCTATAGCTTCTTTTAATTGCCTTGATGCCACTCAGGATTCAGTTTGACGGGTAGTTTTCTGGCTAAAGTTTTCACTGAACAATGGAGGCTTAGGAACCTAATGGAGACAAGATTGTCATACTGACAGCCAGAAACATCCAGGGCCTAATGGGAGGTATCACATTCTCTGTTTGCTTGACACACAAGGGAAATAACTTTTTAATCTAGTGCAGCATACTTCATTTATTGCAGCATTATCCAGTTTGAAGATGTTATGAAAAACATCCCCAGAGAGATTTAAGATTTCAAAAACATCCTGAGTTTGAACTTAATTCAAGTACTCCAGAAAGCTGAAACAATGGAAGATGACCTTTCAGGCACTTCATATACCAGGCACTGTTAGGCCAGATAATGTCATACCAAATTAGAATGTTTGTCTTCTGGGAAGGGAGGAGGGTTGGTCAGAAGGAGAAGGTGAAGGTATGTGTTTTATTTAAAATCATCTGTCAGTGCTAATGTCCTAACATTAAAAAATGTATTAATCTACAAACATACAAGAAAAAACTGAATAGGGGACACTTGCTGTCTTTGAAGTAGCAGAAAGAGAACAAACATATGTTCTAATGAACTTTGATAAGGGATATAGACAAATTGGAACTCATTTACAGGGAAATGTCCAGGACAGGGGGACTCAAACCTGGTATTAAACTCAGGGAAGAATATTCAAGAAATGTGTTTTTTGTCTTCAAATACTTGAAAAGCTAATACAAAAAAGTGAAGCTAAACTTGTTTAGTTAGACCACAATGGGAAGTTACTTGAAGTAGGAAGACTGTAGCTCAACATATGAATAAACAGAGATGTCCAAAGTTGAAATGGCTCCCCAGGGAGAAGCACAGGGAAAAAAGTGAGCTCCTTGCCACTAGCAAAGGCCGGACAACAGGCAACAATAAATAACAAATTTAAGCACTGGAAGGTGAAGCTGGATTAGACTACTCTAATTCTAATAGTTTATAATTCAATGTGACAACAAGAAAATCAGTTGTACAAATCTGAAACAAATTCAAGGAGCTTTTAGAAAGATGCAAAAGAACATACAGCAAAGCTAATAAAATTATATCCTACTCAAGCTACCCAGCCGTGTGTGTGAGAAAAAGAATAACAGAAGACATTCCCACACTGTGACACCAAGTAACATAGCAACAAGGTACATGGCCTGCTCATGGACTCAAGCCATGTTGAGGCATGTTTTTATAAGGATGGAGGGATTTTTCTCAGGAACAAAGGGCTTTGGTCACTGAAGGAATGCTGTAGTTAAAAAAATATCATAGAACCTATACATAATTTTTTCTCAGCCACAGTCATGACAGCTTTTTCAAAACCTTTGAAAGTCATGTAAATTGGCCTAAGTAAATGACGGTTTTTGCCTTTAGCATCTTGGCACTACCTCCCCTCCCAAACTGAAAAATAAAAATGATTTCTCCAGGATGGCTCTGCCACTTTTCTCCAGGGCTCTACCCAGAGATGGAAAGCCCAGTGACATGATTCCACTTTGCTGAATTTTATTAGCTGCTGTACTCTCATGTTTCCCTTTTAGCTCAGACTCAATTATAATCAGTTTGAAGAAGGAAAACAACATGCAGTGAACCCGTCATAGTTCCAGTTAAGTGAAGCATACCCTGATAATTAAAGTGAAAATAAAATGCCAAAGCTATTAAGACACTAACAGCTTCCTTAGAAATGATAAAGAAAGGGGTCCCTGGGTGGCTCAGTCAGTTAAGCTTCCAACTTCAGCTCAGGTCATGATCTCGCAGTTCGTGAGTTTGAGCCGCACGTCAGGCTCTGTGCTGACAACTCAGAACCTGAAGCCTGCTTCTGGTTCTGTGTTTCCCTCTCTCTCTCTGCCCCTCCCCTACTCTCTCTCTCTCTCTCTCTCTCTCTCAAAAATAATAAACATTAGGGAGGAGCCAAGATGGCGGAACAGCATGGGAGTTTTTTGTGTGTCTTGCATCCATGAAATACAGCCAGACCAACACTAAACCATCCTACACACCTAGAAAACTGACTGGAGGATTAACACAACAATCTGTACAACCTGAACCACAGAATTCAGCAGGAATTCACCCCAAAAGAAGAGCACGAAGAAATGACAGCCAGGGATTTAACCAACACAGATACAAGCAAGATGTCTGAACCAGAATTTAGAATCATGATAAGAAAAATACTAGCTGGAGTGGAAAATAGATTAGAATCCCTTTCTGCAGAGATAAAAGAAGTAAAAAATAGCCAGAATGAAATTAAAAATACTATAACTGAGCTGCAATCACGGAAGGATCCAGCGGCAGCAAGGATGGATGAGGCAGAACAGAGAATCAGCGATATGGAGGACAAAATTATAGAGAATAACGAAGCAGAAAAAAAGAGAGAGATTAAGGCAAAAGAGCACAATTTACGATTTAGAGAAATCAGTGACTCACTAAAAAGGAACAGCTTCAGAATAGGGGTCCCAGAAGAGGAAGAGAAGGAAATAGTGGTAGAAGGGTTATGTGAACAAATCAGCAGAAAACTTTCCTAACCTGGGGAAAGACACAGACATCAAAATACAGGAAGCACAGAGGATCTCCATTAGATTCAACAAAAACCAACCATCAAGGGGCATATCATAGTCAAATTCACAAAATACTCAGGCAAGGAGAGAATCATGAAAGCAGCAAGGGAAAAAAAGTCCCTAACCTACAAGGGAAGACAGATCAAGTTTGCAGCATACCAATCCAGAGAAACATGGCAGGCCAGAAGGGAGTGGCAGAATACATTCAGTGTGCTGAATCAGAAAAATATGCAGCCAAGAATTCTTTTTCCAGCAAGGCTGTCATTCAAAATAGAAGGAGAGATAAAAAGTTTCCCAAACAAAAATTAAAGGAGACTGTGACCACTAAACAGCCCTGCAAGAAATTTTAAGGGGGACTCTCTGACGGGAGAAAAAAATGAAAAAAAAATATATCAAAAGCCACAAAGAGTAGAAAAGACAAGAGAACACCACCAGAAACCCCAACTCTACAAGCATCATAATGGCAATAAATTCATATCTTTCACTACTCATGCTAAACGTCAATGGACTCAATGCTCCAATCAAAAGACATAGGGTAACAGAATGGATAAGAAAAGAAGATCCATCTATATGCTGCTTACAAGAGACCCCCTATAGACCCAAAGACACCTTCAGATTGAAAATAAGGAGATGGTGAACCATCTATCATGCTAATGGTCAACAAAAGAAAGCCAGAGTACCCATACTTATATCAGACAATCAAGATTTTAAAATACTGTATCAAGAAATGCAGAAGGGCATTATATCAAAATCAAAGGGTCTATCCACCAAGAAGACCTAACAATTGTAAACATTTATGCACCAAATGTGGAAGTGCCCAAATATATAAATCAATTAATCACAAACATAAAGAAACTCATTGATAGTAATACCATAATAGTAGGAGACTTCCAACACCCGACTCACAGCAATGGACAGATCATCCAATCAAAAAATCAACAAGGAAACAATGGCTTTGAATGACACACTGGACCAGAAGTGAAGATGTGAAGATGGACTTCACAGATATATTCAGCATATTTCATCCTAAAACAGCAGAATATACATTCTTCTCCAGTGCACATGGAATGTTCTCCAGAATGGACCATATATTGGGACACAAATCAGCCCTAAATAAATACAGTAAGATCGAGATCATAACGTGCATATTTTCAGACCACAATGCTATTAAAATAGAAATCAACCACAAGAAAACATTTGGAAAGTTAACAAATACTTGGACACTGAAGAATATCCTACTAAAGAATGAATGGGCTAAGCAAGCAGTTAAAGAGGAAATTAAAAAGTATCTGGAAGTCAATGAAAATGATAACACCACAACCCCAAACCTCTGGGACGCAGCAAAGGCTGTCATAAGAGGAAAGTATATAGCAATCCAGGCCTTCCTAAAGAAGGTAGAAAGATCTCAGATACACAACCTAACCTTATGCCTTAAGGATCTGGAAAAAGAACAGCAAATAAAACCCAAAACCAGCAGAATACAGGAAGAATAAAGATTAGAGCAGAAATTGATGCTATTGAAACCAAAAAAACAGTAGAACAGATCGATGAAACCAGAAGCTGGTTCTCTGAAAGAATTAACAAAATTGATAAACCACTAGCCAGTTTGGTCAAGAAAAAAAAGGAAAGGACCCAAATGAATAAAATCAAGAATGAAAGAGGAGAGATCACAACCAACACAACAGAAATAAAAACAATAATGAGAGAATATTATGAGCAATTATATGCCAATTAAATGGGTAATCTGGAAGAAATGGACAAATTTCTAGAAAAATATACACTACCAAAATTGAAACAGGAAGAAATAGAAAATTTGAACAGACCCATAACCAGTAAGGAAATCGAATTAGTAATCAAAAATCTCCCAAAACACAAGAGTTCAGATGGCTTTCCAGGGGAATTCTACCTAACATTTAAGGAAGAGTTAACACCTATTCTGTTGAAACTGTTCCAAAAAATAGAAATGGAAGGAAAACTTCCGAACCCTTTCTATGAAGCCATTATTACCTTGATTCCAAAACCAGATACCACACTAGAAAGGAGAACCATAGACCAATTTCCCTGTTGAACATGGATGCAAAAATCCTCAAGAAGATATTAGCTAACCGGATCCAAAATACATTAAAAAAAGTATTCACCACGACCAAGCAGGATTTATACCTGGGATGCAGGGCTGGTTCAATATCCGCAAAAACAATTAACGTGATTCATCACATCAATAAAGGAAAGCACAAGAACCATATGATCCTGTCAATAGATGCAGAGAAATCATTTGACACAATACAGCATCCTTTCCTGATAAAAACCCTCAAAAAAGTAGGCATAGAAGGAGCATACCTCGAGATCATAAAAGCTTATATGAACGACCCAACGCTAATATCATCCTCAATGGGGAAAAACTGAGAACTTTCCCCCTAAGGCCAGGAACAAGACAGGGATGTCCACTCTCGCCACTGTTATTCAACATAGTATTGGAAGACAGCCTCGGCAATCAGACAACACAAAGAAATAAAAAGCATCCAAATTGGCCAGGAGGAGGTCAAACTTTCACTCTTTGCAGATGACATCATACTCTATATGGAACACCCAAAACATTCCACCAAAAATTGCTAGAATTGATTCATGAATTCGGCAAAGTTGCAGAATATAAGATCAATGCACAGAAATCGGTTGCATTCTTATACACCAACAATGAAGCAACAGAAAGAGAAATCAAGGAATAAATCCCATTTACAGTTGCACAAAAAAACATAAAACACCTAGAAATAAATCTAACCAAATAGGTGAAAAATCTATACACTGAAAACTATAGAAAGCTGATGAAAGAAAATGAAGAAGACACAAAAAATAAAATGGAAAAAGATTCCATGCTTCTGGATAGGAAGAACAAATATTGTCAAAATTTCAATAGAACCCAAAGCAATCTACATGTTCAATGCAATCCCTATCAAAGTAACACCAGCATTCTTCACAGAGCTAGAACAAATAATCCTGAAATTTGTACAGAACCAGAAAAGACCCCGAATAGCCAAAGCAATCTTGAAAAAGAAAATCAAAACAGGAGGCATCACAATCCCGGACTTCAAGCTACACTACAAAGCTGTATTCATCAAGACAGTATGGTACTGGCACAAGAGCAGAAACTCAGATAAATGGAACAGAATAGAGAACCCAGAAATGGACCCACAAACATATGGCCAACTAATCTTTGACAAAGCAGGAAAGAATAGCCAGTGGAATAAAGGCAGTCTCTTCAGCAAGTGGTGCTGGGAAAACTGGACAGCGACATGACGAAGAATGAACCTGGACCACTTTCTTACACCGTACACAAAAATAAACTCAAAATGGATAAAACACCTCAATGTAAGACAGGAAGCCATCAAAATCCTCGAGGAGAAAGCAGGCAAAACCTCTTTGATCTTGGCCACCGCAACTTCTTACTCAACACGTCTCTGAAGGCAAGGGAAACAAAAGCAAAAATGAACTACTGGAACCTTATCAAAATAAAAAGTTTCTGCACAGCAAAGGAAACAATCAGAAAAACTAAAAGGCAACTGACAGAATGGGAGAAGATATTTGTAAACGACGTATCAGATAAAGGGTTAGTACCCAAAATCTATAAAGAACTTATTGAACTTAACACCCAAAAACCAAATAATCCAGTGAAGAAATGGGCAAAAGACATGAATAGATGCTTCTCCAAAGAAGACATCCAGATGGTCGACCAACACATGAAAAAATGCTCAACATTACTCATCATCAGGGAAATACAAATCAAAACCACAATGAGATACTACCTTACACCTGTCAGAATGGCTAACATTAACAACTCAGGCAACAACGGATGGTGGTGAGGATGCAGAGAAAGAGGGTCTCTTTTGCACTGTTGGTGGGAATGCAAGCTGGTGCTGCCACTCTGGAAAATAGTAAGGAGGTTCCTCAAAAAACTAAAAATAGAACTACCCTATGACCCAGCAATTGCATTACTAGGTATTTATCCACGGGATACAGGTGTGCTGTTTCAAAGGGACACATGCACCCCCATGTTTATAACAGCACTATCAACAATAGCCAAAGTATGGAAAGAGCCCAAATGTCCATCGATGGATGAATGGATAAAGAAGAAGTGGTATATATATATATATATATATATATACACACACATATATATATATACACACACACACATATATATATATACACACACACACATATATATATACACACACACACACATATATATATATATATATACATACACACACACACACACACAGTGGAGTATTACTCGGCAATCAAAAAGAATGAAATCTTGCGATTTGCAACTACGTGGATGGAACTGGAGGGTATTATGCTAAGTGAAATTAGTCAGAGAAAGACAAAAATCATATGACCTCACTCATATGAAGACTTTAAGATACAAAATAGATTAATATAAGGTAGGGGAAACAAAAAATAATATAAAAACAGGGAGGGGGACAAAACAGAAGAGACTCATAAATATGGAGAACAAACTGAGGGTTATGGAGGGATTCTGGGAGGGGGGATGGGCTAAATGGCTAAGAGGTACTAAGGAATCTACTCCTAAAATCATTGTTGCACTATATGCTATCTAATTTGGATGTAAATTTTAAAAAATAAAAAATAAAATTAAAAAAATAATAATAGACATTAAAAAAATTAAGAAAAAAAGAATTGGTTGGTTTGGAATCCTTGATTTCATACATAAACCATAAGGCTTAGTTCAAAAATAGCTACCTATTACTTTTTATTATATGTCTCCTCAGTCCCTATTACAGAGTTTAGTAAATATCAGTTTCATTTTTTTCTCCCTTTTCCTATCTACACCTACTTCAGTTCCAGACAGTAGTGGTATGTGATATAATAACTGTGATAATGACAATAATAGTTAATACTTAAATAGTGCTATCTTCCTTCAGAGATGAGTAGAAGTAGGTATGGGGAAAATAAATTAATTAGTATTGAATGAACTAAGTAGGATGGCTTCTAGTCCCACCTTTGCCACTTAGATCTTTGATGCTGGGGACATCATATAAACTCTATGAGTTCCAGTTTCCTCATGTCAAAGTTAATAGTTACCTCATAGTATTACGCTGAGAGTTAACTGGTTTATATATATAAAGTAATACAACACTTGGCTCATAGTGGTTCCTCAAAAGTGAAAGCTCTAATCTTCTCCTTCCCCAATCCAGAATGCCATTTAAACAGTTCTTCACAGGATACTTTTAAATTGGGAGGTGGAATCCCCAGGATCTTAGAATCTTCACAGCAGGGTAAACAGAATCTTGTTGCCTTGGATCTTCAAGGCAGGGTGCACAGAAACCAGTGTTCAGAGTTACTCAACAGGTTGATACAGGAGAACTATATGACTGGAGCAGTCTGATCCTTCCTTTATCTTTTCTGTTGATCTCTAAGATATTTTGTGGTACCAAAAGCAATGAGAATAGTAAGTTTCTACAATCTACTTGGTGCCTTCAAAGTATTGCTGAGTGGAGAGGAGAGATAAACTGAAAAATTTTACCCTCTGCCATGCAGCCAACCTGCCCCATAACTGCACACTGGATGGTTTTACGTGACCCTAAGATAATCCTACTTTTTATTCCCTACCTTCTATCCCCTCCCAACTAGGGCTATCCTGGTGACCGTACCTTATCTTTTCCCCATGCCTTGACAAGCATAATCTGTCAAATCTTAAAAGAACAAGGGGTAGAACCCAGAATTCATCTGGGTTTTTAGGTGAAGAGAGAGTACCCAGGGAGAGGAACCTGTGGTTTGTGCCCCCAGAAAGTTGATAACAAAGTCTCTTTTATCTTTCCTCTTCAGCCCCTCTTTGGGGAAACAGAAAATTCTCTATTTCCACTACTTGCTCCAGGTAGCTTCTTTTACTCAATGACAGTTTCTGTCTTGCTTATTGCCTCACTCAGCTATGAAACAAGGAAGAATCAAGCTTTGATGTAGTATCTCCAGCATCATCTATTCCCTGCAGATATGAAGGAAATAGGACCTTCTGGGGAAAAGAAAAAAAATTTCATGAGCTTTCATTCTAAAGTCATCAGCTCCTTAGCTCCTCCGGTATCAATTGTCCTCCTGTTCTTTAAATGCTTATCCAGGAAGAGAGGAAGAAGATGGGGGCTTAGGAGGATGCTGGGCTCACCGCGCGTCCTGATGATTACTTAGATTCCACCTACACCTGCCTAAATAACCCAGAAAACCGCCAGAGGATTAGCACAACAGAGTCTCCGGAACCAAGCCCAGACAAGAGGCCCACGGAAGAGGGAGGGAAGGGTGGCGAGGCGGTGCACACTCCACGGACTGACGGAAGGGAGCCGGGGTGGAGGGGCAGCCTGCCAGCCAAGCAGAGCCCCCGAGTCTGGCTGGCAAAAGCAGAGGGGCCAGACGGACTGTGTTCCGACAGCAAGCATGACTTAACGTCTGGGAGGTCATAAGTTAACAGCTCTGCTCAGAAAGCGGGAAGGCTGGAGGACAAAGGGAGGGAGAGTTGCTGAGCCCCCGGACGACAGTGCTCAGTTTGGTGGGGAACAAAGGTGCTTGCCAGCGCCATCTCCCCCGCCCATCCCCCAGCCAAAATCCCAAAGGGAACCGGTTCCTGCCAGGGAAACTGCTCGCTCCGCGCAAACACCCAACTCTGTGCTTCTGCAGAGCCAAACCTCCGGCAGCAGATCTGACTCCCTCCCGCTGCCACAGGGCCCCTCCTGAAGTGGATCACCTAAGGAGAAGCGAGCTAAGCCTGCCCCTCCTGCCCCCGAGCACCTTGCCTACCAACCCCAGCTAATACGCCAGATCCCCAGCACCACAAGCCTGGCAGTGTGCAAGTACCCCAGACGGGCCACAACACCCCACAGTGAATCCCACACCTAGAAGAGGGGAGAGAAGGCAGACACCAGTCTGACTGTGGCCCCAGCAGTGGGCTGGGGGCAGACATCAGGTCTGACTGCGGCTCCACCCACCAGCTCCAGTTATACACCACAGAACAGGGGAAGTGCCCTGCAGGTCTGCACCACCACAGGGACTATCCAAAATGACCAAACGGAAGAATTCCCCTCAGAAGAATCTCCAGGAAATAACAACAGCTAAGGAACTGATCAAAAAGGATTTAAATAATATAACAGAAAGTGAATTTAGAATAATAGTCATAAAATTAATCGCTGGGCTTGAAAACAGTATACAGGACAGCAGAGAATCTCTTGCTACAGAGATCAGGGACTAAAGAACAGTCACGAGGAGCTGAAAAACGCTTTAAATGAAATGCAAAACAAAATGGAAACCACAACAGCTCGGATTGAAGAGGCAGAGGAGAGAATAGGTGAACTAGAAGATAAAGTTATGGAAAAAGAGGAAGCTGAGAAAAAGAGAGATAAAAAAATCCAGGAGTATGAGGGGAAAATTAGAGAACTAAGTGATACACTAAAAAGAAATAATATACGCATAATTGGTATCCCAGAGGAGGAAGAGAAAGGGAAAGGTGCTGAAGGGGTACTTGAAGAAATAATAGCTGAGAACTTCCCTGAACTGGGGAAGGAAAAAGGCATTGAAATCCAAGAGGCACAGAGAACTCCCTTCAGACGTAACTTGAATCGATCTTCTGCACGACATATCATAGTGAAACTGGCAAAATACAAGGATAAAGAGAAAATTCTGAAAGCAGCAAGGGGTAAACGTGCCCTCACATATAAAGGGAGACCTATAAGACTCGTGACTGATCTCTCTTTTGAAACTTGGCAGGCCAGAAAGGATTGGCACGAGGTCTTCAATGTATTAAACAGAAAATTTGCAGCCAAGAATCCTTTATCCAGCAAGTCTGTCATTTAGAATAGAAGGAGAGATAAAGGTCTTCCCAAACAAACAAAAACTGAAGGAATTCGTCACCACTAAACCAGCCCTACAAGAGATCCTAAGGGGGATCCTGTGAGACAAAGTACCAGAGACATCACTACAAGCATAAAACATACAGACATCACAATGACTCTAAACCCATATCTTTCTATAATAACACTGAATGTAAATGGATTAAATGCACCAACCAAAAGACATAGGATATCAGAATGGATAAAAAAAAACAAGACCCATCTATTTGCTGTCTACAGGAGACTCATTTTAGATCTGAGGACACCTTTAGATTGAGAGTGAGGGGATGGAGAACTATTTATCATGCTACTGGAAGCCAAAAGAAAGCTGGAGTAGCCATACTTACATCAGACAAACTAGACATAAATTAAAGGCTGTAACAAGAGATGAAGAAGGGCATTATATAATAATTACAGGGTCTATCCATCAGGAAGAGTTAACAATTATAAATGTCTATGCGCCGAATACCGGAGCCCCCAAATATATAAAACAATTACTCACAAACATAAGCAACCTTATTGATAAGAATGTGGTAATTGCAGGGGAGTTTAACACTCCAATTACAGAAATGGATAGATCATCTAGACACACGGTCAATAAAGAAACAAGGGCCCTGAATGATACATTGGATCAGATGGACTTGACAGATATATTTAGAACTCTGCATCCCAAAGCAACAGAATATACTTTCTTCTCGAGTGCACATGGAACATTCTCCAAGATAGATCATATACTGGGTCACAAAACAGCCCTTCATAAGTTTACAAGAATTGAAATTATACCATGCATACTTTCAGACCACAACGCTATGAAGCTTGAAATCAACCACAGGAAAATGTCTGGAAAACCTCCAAAAGCATGGAGGTTAAAGAACACCCTACTAAAGAATGAGTGGGTCAACCAGGCAATTAGAGAAGAAATTAAAAAATATATGGAAACAAACGAAAAAGAAAAGACAACAATCCAAGCTTTGGGATGCAGCGAAGGCAGTCCTGAGACGAAAATACATTGCAATCCAGGCCTATCTCAAGCAACAAGAAAAATCCCAAATACAAAATCTAACAGCACACCTAAAGGAAATAGAAGCAGAACAGCAAAGGCAGCCTAGACCCAGCAGAAGAAGAGAAATAATAAAGATCAGAGCAGAAATAAACAATATAGAATCTTAAAAAACTGTAGAGCAGATCAACGAAAACAAGAGTTGGTTTTTTGAAAAAAACAAAATTGACAAACCTCTAGCCAGGCATCTCAAAAAGAAAAGGGAGAGGACCCAAATAGATAAAATCATGAATGAAAATGGAATTATTACAACCAATCCTTCAGAGATACAAACAATTATCAGGGAATACTATGAAAAATTATATGCCACCAAATTGGACAACCTGGAAGAAATGGACAAATTCCTAAACACCCACACTCTTAAAAACTCAATCAGGAGGAAATAGAAAGCCTGAACAGACCCATAACCAGCGAAGAAATTGAATTGGTTATCAAAAATCTCCCAACAAATAAGAGTCCAGGACCAGATGGCTTCCCAGGGGAGTTCTACCAGACGTTTAAAGCAGAGATAATACCTATCCTTCTCAAGCTATTCCAAAATAGAAAGGGAAGGAAAACTTCCCGACTCATTCTATGAAGCCAGTATTACTTTGATTCCTAAACCAGAGACTCAGTAAAAAAAGAGAACTACAGGCCAATATCCCTGATGAATATGGATGCAAAAATTCTCAATAAGATACTAGCAAATCGAATTCAACAGCATATAAAAGAATGATTCACCATGATCAAGTGGGATTCATTCCTGGGATGCAGGGCTGGTTCAACATTCATAAATCAATCAACGTGATACATCACATTAATAAAAAAAAGAGAAGAACCATATGATCCTGTCAATCGATGAAGAAAAGGCCTTTGACAAAATCCAGCACCCTTTCTTAATAAAAACGCTTGAGAAAGTCGGGATAGAAGGAACATACTTAAAGATCATAAAGGCCACATCTAACATCATCCTCAGTGGGGAAAAACTGAGAGCTTTTTCCCTGAGATCAGGAACACGACAGGGATGCCCACTCTCACTGCTGTTGTTTCACATAGTGTTGGAAGTTCTAGCATCAGCAATCAGACAACAAAAGGAAATCAAAGGCATCAAAATTGGTAAAGATGAAGTCAAGCTTTCGCTTTTCGCAGATGACATGATATTATACATGGAAAATCCGATAGACTCCACCAAAAGTCTGCTAGAACTGATACATGAATTCAGCAAAGTTGCAGGATACAAAATCCATGTACAGAAATCAGTTGCATTCTTATACACTAACAATGGTGGGAATGCAAATTGGTGCAGCCGCTCTGGAAAGCAGTGTGGAAGTTCCTCAGAAAATTAAAAACAGACCTACCCTATGACCCAGCAATAGCACTGCTAGGAATTTACCCAAGGGATACAGGAGTACTGATGCAGAGGAGCACTTGTACCCCAATGTTTATAGCAGCACTCTCAACAATAGCCAAATTATGGAAAGAGCCTAAATGTCCATCAACTGATGAATGGATAAAGAAATTGTGGTTTATATACACAATGGAATACTACGTGGCAATGAGAAAGAATGAAATATGGCCTTTTGTAGCAACGTGGATGGAACTGGAGAGTGTGATGCTAAGTGAAATAAGCCATACAGAGAAAGACAGATACCATATGGTTTCACTCTTATGTGGATCCTGAGAAACTTAACAGAAACCCATGGGGGAGGGGAAGGAAAAAAAAAGAGGTTAGAGTGGGAGAGAGCCAAAGCACAAGAGAATCTTAAAAACTGAGAACAAACTGAGGGTTGATGGTGGGTGTGAGGGAGGGGAGGATGGGTGATGGGTCTTGAGGAGGGCACCTTTTGGGATGAGCACTGGGTGGTGTATGGAAACCAATTTGACAATAAATTTTATACATTAAAAAAAATAAAAATAAAAAAAATAAAAAGGCCGTTAAAGTTGTAAAAATAAATAAATAAATAAATGCTTATCCATATTCTTATTCATATTTTAAGAAGGCAGCTACTTCTTGGGAGGATGGTTCAGATGTGTGGGGGGGGGGTGGGAAGATAGGGGGAACCAAGATAAAATTATACTTTTTAGCCAGAAAAACAATCAAATGGTGATTAAATCATAGGAGAAACCATAGATTATAGTCTGTATCTTCTAATATGTTACTGAACTAAACACAGCTGTTAAAGATGATGTCTTTGCTGTGCATGTATGTCTATAATAATGCTGTCATTAGTATTCAGATATGATGCTGGTAACACTCCCCATTACTAAGATACATATTCAGAAGGACTTTCTCTATGAGTGGGGATTCTACACTGATCTGTCCACAAGTTCAGCTGGTTACTCTTTACGTCCATAGTATAGGAAAGGAAGGAGACTAACACTTATTGAGTGACATTTTACTAAGTACTTTAAATATATTTATAACTTTAATTTAGACAACAGGGTCATGAAATATGTATTTTTATCTTCTTCAGTAGATATGGAAACAGATTCAGAAAAAGTTAACCAGCTCTTTCAGGCCCACGTAGATAGCTGTAGGGGAATCAGTATTCAAACCTAGCATTGAGTTACTCCAAAGCTCACCATTTTTAGTCTTTGGTGGGACCATAAAAGTCAACTGGCTTATCCCAAGACTGATAGGGCAACTCCAATTGAGTAACATGCTTCTCTAAACATTTCAGTTGAACTCTTTTCATATAAAACATTCCTTGAATGGAAAGTAAGGAAAGGAGAGAAGAGGTTGTAGTATATTCCCAATCTAAAGATCATCTGAAGTCAGGAGGTATTTCTGTCTGGTCAAACTTTAATAAAAGAACAAAACAAAAATAACAACACGATAGTGTCTTACCAAGGAACAAATTTTTGCACAGCTAAGAAAATCATGCATGTTATTTTTCCATTGCTAGTTCTAATTAAAGTTAAGGGATTAAGTGAATAGGGTGACAGGACTATAGAGGGCTTTCCAGTTTAGTAAAACTATCACACCCATCCTGACACTTGAAAACTACCACACTGTGAGTCAAGAAAAGGAGTGTCATTACCTCTAATTACAGATGAGAAAACCGAATACCAAGGAAGTAATAATATAAAGTTGTTGAGATGGGGCTGGGTGGGTCCTGAAGTCATGAATGGTATCCTTTTTTTAATATATTTTGA
The DNA here is from genome assembly GCF_022837055.1 of Prionailurus viverrinus. NCBI lineage: Eukaryota > Metazoa > Chordata > Mammalia > Carnivora > Felidae > Prionailurus > Prionailurus viverrinus. The sequence continues at coordinate 1,040,820 of NW_025927617.1, forward strand.
ACAGGTGGTGGGTAACATGATCAAAGTAATACCTTAGTATTAGTTGACTCAGAATGAATCATGAGAGTCAGAACTGTGGACTAGAGTAATGCTAGAGTAGGAATCAGGGTTTTGGGTTCTAGTCATGGCTTTATCACTTTATTAATCTGTGAGCCTGTAAAATAAAGATCCCTGACATTTCTACTCAACAGTGCTGCTGGGGACTCAAATGACAGAAATAATGGTATAAGAGTGTTTAATAGGTCATTAGATACCTTGAAGTAAATTAGATCCTTGGTGACTAGAGGAGTCACAGTTTTTAATAAGTATTCTGAGGATCATCTATTCTGTTGTCACTTATGGTACATAAACACATTGTTGTGCCAACTTAAAACATTTCTACTGAAGAAATAAGACTCACCTGAAAATATGCTCTATAGCTTTTGGATACTTTATATATTTTGTTTATTTATTTATTTTGAGAGAGAAAGAGAGAGAGAATATCCCAAGATATTCTTATGACCTGAGCCAAAATCAAGAGTCAGATGCTTAACCGACTGAGTCACCTAGGCGCCCCCATAGCTTTTGGATACTTTAGGTACTTTTCTTGAGCAAGTTAAGAGTAAGATTATGTGATAGAAACGCTGACTCTTCCTTTTTCTGGCTACCTCTTTACTCAACCCAAGTTTCCAGGACCACTAGGGTTCTAAGGAAGCAGCCTAATTTAAAGGCCAAGATACAAGCAAAAAAGCAGGAATAGTGAGCTTATGAGTTACAGGAGAGAGAGGTACACCAAAATGCCTCCTATCATTTGCCATCATGAGGTTGTGGGATGAAGAAAATCAGCACGCTCACATTTTGATCTTTTCACAGTGCCAGAGATAGTTTAATTAGCTCTTAATATATACCTAGATAAAATTATGGTAATATACTTAGATCAAATGAGTTATTATTACACCTTCCTGTGGACTGTGGGCAAGCAGCAGCATCTTGACACCTATAACAAGGTTTTTTGGGAGAGGAATATTATTATATAACCCATGTTTTTATATTCCCCTCCTGCATTTTCATTTTTGTTCCACCTATTTTTCCAATTTTTCTGTCTCAACCAGTTTCATGCTATCATTCACCTCTTCTGCTCACAAAATGTCCCAACATATTTACAACAGTTCTGAAATAACTGTACCACATTCAGATAGGGTATTCCCATCTCTGCCCTACCCTACAGTTTATCTGAATTGGTGTTTTATTTTTGTTTTTGTTTTTGCCAGGATGCATGGATTTGAAAGGGTAAAAGCCAGTATTATAAAGACAGGGTCTAAAATGTAATCAAGTAATTAACAATTCAGAACCCCTACTGAGACTATCTAATAAAAGTTGCCATTTACAAACACATCATAGAATCAGTTTAGAACCTGTCATTTTGCTAATGCCTTGCTCATTACTGAGTTAGCTCTGCCAGACAAGCATTTTTGAATTCTTGAAATATGAAGAACAGACTAAGATACTGGAGTTTTCCAATCAATGGGTATGGAACGTTGAAAATTTTTCAGGTGGGTTAACATGACAAAGTTTGTTGCTATTTCTTACCTCTCCCACCAGCTTGAATATACTAGGGCTCATTCCTGTCACCTCAGGGTGGCAGCTCCAGCTGCTCCAGCTGCTGACACTATCTAAAATTTCTGGTCACCCTGTTGTCACCCAGATGTTTTGGAGTGATAGTCAATGGGATTTGATGACTCCATTTTGATCAAGTGGCCACAGCAGGCTCAGCATAGTATTATCTACTAAATTACTAAGGAGAATTAGGTGGTACCCTGGAGCCAATGATTTCTAAACACTGAACTGCAGCTAAGTGATTTCTTTGTTATTTTCTATACAATTTATTTATACTGAAAGCATGTTTATTTATTTATTTAACCATAAATGTGATCAAGGGCAAGGGGGCAAGATGTGTAGAGTACTTTACCTGGAAAAGGCCTGGTGGCCTTTGTACTTCCTTAGATAAAATCCTGGCCCTGTTGAAGAGAGAAGAAAATTCATCCAAGCAGAAGGGGAATTTTTCTCAAAATATGAGCATGTCATCATTGCTCCATGTACTGCAAATAAAAGGAGAGCGTTCATGTGCCTGATATGCATGAACGGGTGGCATGGACAGCTCTTGCAGGTGAATGGTAATAAACAGCTCTCACTGTCAACGCCTCTCATATGATAGCTTTCATTCTCTTTTGAGGCCTGCCAAGTGAAGTCACACCATAGTCAAGGTTCATGGGGAAATACAAGGATTTATATTTCTAACCAGTTAAACTGGAGTCATGTTACCCTTAGAAGTGGGTTCACTTTATTCCCAGAAAGTGGGATTATGTTATATTACAGTAAATAAGTCAATTTTTTAAGTTAACCTTAAAAAATAAGGTATTTCCCTGGAACAAGTTATACATTGGATTTACTAGCTGCTGACCTTTCCCCCCAACATAACTCCAATCCAATTGTAGGCAGATATATGAACTGAAAGTCAGACTGCTATTTAAGCAGCTGTTGATGCAACTGGGTTAAATTCTAAACATTAGCAACTACTTAAACAGCAACCTGGGGAAAGCTTTTGCTACCTTTATATGAATGTAAGTAAGTTCCAACACTAAGCTGACCTATCACCTCATGATGTCTAATGATAAGGGTATTAACATTTATGCATTGTTTACTATGTAGTAGAAGCTTTATATTGATTTTCATTTAATCCTTTAAAAAGCCATGTGAAGTAGGGAGGAATTAGCATTACTGTTTTAAAAATGAGAAAACTAAAGCTTCTCAGAGAGTTTAAGTAACTTACTCAAAGTCACACAGCTTTATTACCATCATTCTAGGCCAATATGTTCAGGTCACATGCATAAATTTTAATAGAAGAAAGAGACATATACGTGTGTGTGTGTGTGTGTGTGTGTGTGTGTGTGTAAAGTTAACAGTACTTTCCTGAGTAAATACACCATAGGGAATATTGTCAATAATATTGTAATAACTGTGTATGGTGACAGATGGTAACTGCACTTATTCTGGTGAGCATTTCATAATGTATATAATTGTTGAATCACTACGTTGTACACACAAAACTAATACTGCATGTCAACCATACTTCAATTTTTTTTAAAAAGAACAAATTACTACTTCACTAATTTTCTCTTATCTTCATGTAACTCCCCTTTCCTTTTCAGTCTTTTTGCACTCATGTTTTGTTCAGTTCTGGCACTTTCTTAATTTCTCCTCAGAGACAATAGAGGCCGTAATTTTAATTCAGTCATAATAACATAAATACTAGGCCTACCAGCTCTGGGAGAGCCTAAAGAGAGATTTTTGTGCATGCTTGCTACTGACAACAGCTCAGGTGCAGAAACCATTCATTGATTTGGCTGTGGGAATCCACTACATTTTTTTCCTAAAAAAATTGAACATAGTTGCCACACAATGTTATATTAGTTTCAGGTGTACAAAATAGTGGTTCAACTTGTCCATATGTTATGCTATGCTCACAAGTGTAGCTACCATCAGTCACCACACAACGCTATTACAATATGATTTAAAATATTCCCTATGCTGTATCTTTCATTCCTGTGACTTACTCATTCCATAACTGGAAGCCTGTATCTCCCACTCCCCTTCACCCATTTTGCCTAACTCCCCCACCCCCTTCCTTCTGGCAACTATCAGTTTGTTCTCTGTTTATAGGTTTGATTCTGCTTTTTGTTCATTTGTTTTAGATTCCACATATGAGTGCAATCATATTGCATTTGTCTTTCTCAGTCTGACTTACATTACTTAGCATAATACCCTCTAGGTCCATCTAAGTTGTCACAAATGGCAAGATCGCATCCTTATTAATGGCTGCATAGTATTCCATTGCATATACATACATACATACATACATACATACATACACCATGTATTCCTTATCCATTCACCATCAGTGGACACTTAAGTTGTTTCCATATCTTGCATTATATAACTAATGCTGCAATAACCATAGGGGTGCATATATCTTTTTGAAGTAGTGTTTTTGTTTTGTTTTGTTTTGTTTTGTTTTGTATGGTTGTTCAACTTTTAATTTTTTGAGCAACTTCCGTACTGTTTTCCATAATGACTAATACCAGTTTACATTTCTACCAATAGTGAATAAAACTTATTTTTTCTGTGCATCATCTCAAACAATTCTTATTTCTCATCTTTTTGATTTAGCCATTCTGACAGGTGAAAGGTGGTATCTCATTGTGGTTTTGATTTGCATTTCCCTGATGACTGGTGATGTTGAGCATCTTTTCATATGTCTGTTGGCCATCTGCATGGCCATTTAGAAAAATATAAATTCAGATCCTCTGCCCCTTTGTTAATCAGATTGTTTCTGGTGTTGAGATGTGTAAGTTCCTTCTTTATTTTGGACATTAATCCCTTATTAGATATATCATTTGAAAATATATTATCCCAAACAGTAGGGTGTCTTTTTGTTTTGTTGATGGTTTCCTTTGCTATGCAAAAGCTTTTTATTTTCATGTACCCCCAATAGTTTACTTTTTATGATTATTACTTTTTATTTTATTTTAATTCCAGTGTAGTTAACATACAGTGTTATATTAGTTTCAGATGTACAATATAGTAATTCAGCAATTCCATATATTACTCAGTGCTTATCAAGATAAGTGTACTCTTAATCCCCTTCACCTGTTTCAACCCTCTCCCACATATCTCCCCTCTGGTAACCACCTGTTTGTTCCCTACAGTTAAGAGTTTGTTAAAAAATAAAAAATAAAATTAAAACAAAATGCAGAAATGGCTACTAAAAAAAAGTTTATGCTTTGTTTTTTCCCTTTGTTTTATTCCTTTTTAAGTTTTTATTTTAATTCCAGTTAGTTAACACACAGTGTCATATTAGTTGCAAATGTGTAATACAGTGATTCCACAATTTCATACATCACCCAGTGCTCATCATGACAAGTGCACTCCTTAATCCCCATCACATATTTCACCCAACCCCCCCCATCTTCCTCCTTTCTAATAACCATCAGTTTGTTCTCTATAATTGTCTGTTTCTTGGTTTCTCTGTCTCTGTCTCTCTTTATGTATGTATGTGTATATATACATATATATATGTATATATACATATATATATATACATTTCCCATTTTCTCATTTGTTTTGTTTCTTAAATTCCACATGAATGAAATCCTATGGTATTTGTCTTTCTCTGACTGACTCATTTCACTTACCATTATACTCACTAACTCCATCCATGTTGTTGCAAATGGAAATATTTCATTTTTTAGGGCTGAATAATATTCCATTGAATATATATATATATACTACTTCTCCTTCATCCATTCATTTATCAATGGAAACTTGGGCTGCTTCCATAATTTGGCTGTTGTAAAAACCACTGCAAAAAAATGGGATGCACATATCCTTTCAATTTAGTGTTCTCATGTTCTTGGGTAAATAACCAGTGGTGTGATTACTGAATCATATGGTAGTTCTATATTTAAATTTTGTAGAATCTTCATACTGTTTTTCTTATGGTTACACAAATTCATAGTGGTTACCAACAGTACATGAGAGTTCCCTTTTCTCCACATCCTCGTCAACACTTGTTGTTTCTTTGTTTTTTTATTTTAGCCATCTGAAAGGTGTGAGGTAATATCTCTTTGTAGTTTTGATTTCAATTTCCCTGATAATGAGTGGTGTTGAGCATCTTTTCATATGTCTGTTGTCCATCTGTATGTCTTCTTTAGAGAAATGTCTATCCATGTCTTCTCATTTTTAATTGGATGTGTGTGTGTGTGTGTGTGTGTGTGTGTGTATGCATGCTGAGTTGTATCAGTTCTTTATATATTTTGGATACTAACCCTTTATCAGATATGCCATTTGCAAGTATTTTCTCCTATTCAGTAGGTCATCTCCCAGTTTTGTTGATTGTTTCCTTTGATGTCCAAAAGCTTTTTATTTTGATACAGTCTCAATAGTTTATTTTTGCTGTTATTTCCTTGCCTCAGGAGACATATGTAGAAAAAGGTTGCTAAAGAGCAATTTCTGCCTGTGTTCTCTTCTAGGATTTTTATGGTTTCATATCTCCCATTTAGATCTTTAATCTATTGTCAATTCATTTTTATGTATGGTGTTAGAAAGTGTTCCAAATTCATTCTTCTGCCTGTAGCTCTTCAGTTTTCCCAGCACCATTTATTAAAAAGACTGTTTTTCCCCATTGTGTATTCTTTCCTCCTTTGTCAAGGATTAATTGACCATATAACCGTGGTTTATTTCTGGACTCTATATTCTTTTCCATTGTTCTATGTGTCTATTTTTGTACCAGTACCATATTGTTTTGATTGCTACAACTTTGTAGCATATCTTGAAATCTACAAGTGTAATGCCTCCAACTTTGGGGAGGCAAAGTTACAAAAAACTTGTAACTTTTTTTTCATTTATTTTTGAGAGACAGAGTGAGACAAAGTGAGAGTAGGGGTGGGGACGAGAGAGACGGAGACACAGAATCCGAGCAGGCTCCAGGCTCTGAGCTGTCAGCACAGAGCCCGACGCAGGGCTCAAATCCACAAACCATGAGATCATGACCTGAGCCGAAGTCAGACATAACCGACTGAGCTACCCAGGCACACCCATAACTTTCTATTTTAATTCCAATTAACTAACATACAGTGTAATAATAGTTTCAGGTGTATGTGATAGAGTGATTCAACAATTCCATACAATGCTCAGGGCTCTTCATGACAAGTGCACTCCTTAATCCCCACCACCTGTTTCACCCCTTCCCCCATGCCTTTTCCCTTTCCCTCTAGTAACCGTCAGTGTGTTCTCTATAATTAAGAATATGGTTTTTCTCTTTGCCTTGTTCACTATATTTTTATCCTTATATTCCTTTCTCAAAAGTTTTTATGGGGCGCCTGGGTGGTTCAGTTGGTTGAGCATCTGACTTCAGCTCAGGTCATGATCTTGGGGCTCATGAGTTCGAGCCCCGCGTTGGGCTCTGTGCTGACAGCTCAGAGCCTGGAGCCTGCTTCAGATTCTGTGTCTCCCTCTCTCTGCCCCTCTTCTACTTGCACTCTGTCTCTCTCTTTCTCCCTTAAAAATAAAGAAACATTAACAAAAAATTTTTAATGTTTTTATTTATAGACACCTGGGTGGTTCAGTTGGTTAAGCATCCAACTCTGGATTTCAACTCATGTCAAGATTTCATGGTTCGTGAGATTAAGCCCCGTGTCAGGCTCTGCACTGACAACATAGAGCCTGCTTAAATTCTCTCTCTCCCTCTCTCTACCCCTATCTTACTCATCCTCTCTCTCTCTCTCAAAATAAACAAACTTAAAAAAATAAATTCCAGTTAGTTAACATACAGTGTAATATTAGCTTCAGGAGTACAATACTGTGATCCAACAATTCCATACAACACCCAGTGCCCATCACAAGTGCACTCCTTAATACCCATCATCTATTTTACCAATGCCCCCCTTTCCAGTAACCATCAGTTTGTTCTCTATAGTTAAGAATGTTTCTTGGTTTTCTCCCCTCTCTCTCTCTTTTCCCTTTGCTCATTTGTTTTGTTTCTTAAATTTCACATATGAGTGAAATCATATGCTATTTGTCTTTCTCTGACTGCTTTCACTTAGCATAATACTCTCTAGATGCATCCATGTCATATTCAAATGGCAAGATATCATTCTTTTTGTATGGCTGTGTAGTATTCCATTGTATATATATATACCACACCTTTTTTTTATATGAAATTTATTGTCAAATTGGTTTCCATACAACACCCAGTGCTCATACCAAAAGGTGCCCTCCTCACTATCCATCACCCACCCTCCCCTCCCTCCCACCCCCTATCAACCCTCAGTTTGTTCTCAGTTTTAAGAGTCTCTTATGCTTTGGCTCTCTCCCACTCTAACCTCTTTTTTTTTTCCTTCCCCTCCTCCATGAGCTTCTGTTAAGTTTCTCAGGATCCACATAAGAGTGAAAATATATGGTACCTGTCTTTCTCTGTATAATTTATTTCACTCAGCATAACACTCTCCAGTTCCATCCACGTTGCTACAAAAGGCCATATTTCATTCTTTCTCATTGCCACGTAGTATTCCATTGTGTATATAAACCACAAGTTCTTTATCCATTCATCAGCTGATGGACATTTGGGCTCTTTCCATAATTTGGCTACTGTTGAAAGTGCTGCTATAAACATTGGGGTACAAGTGCCCCTATGCATCAGTACTCCTGCATCCCTTGGGCAAATTCCTAGCAGTGCTATTGCTGGGTCATAGGGTAGGTCTATTTTTAATTTTTTGAGGAACCTCCACACTGTTTTCCAGAGTGGCTGCACCAGTTTGCATTCTCACCAACAGTGCAAGAGGGTTCCCGTTTCTCCACATCCTCTCCAGCATCTATAGTTTCCTGATTTGTTCATTTTAGCCACTCTGGCGTGAGGTGGTATCTGAGTGTGGTTTTGATTTGTATTTCCCTGATGAGGAGTGATGTTGAGCATCTTTTCATGTGCCTGTTGGCCATCCGGATGTCTTCTTTAGAGAAGTGTCTATTCATGTTTTCTGCCCATTTCTTCATTGGATTATTTGTTTTTCGGGTGTGGAGTTTGGTGAGCTCTTTATAGATTTTGGATACTATCCCTTTGTCTGATACGTCATTTGCAAATATCTTTTCCCATTACATTGGTTGCCTTTTAGTTTTGTTGATTATTTCCTTTGCAGTGCAGAAGCTTTTTATCTTCATGAGGTCCGAATAGTTCATTTTTGCTTTTAATTCCCTTGCCTTTGGGGATGTGTCAAGTAAGAGATTGCTACGGTGAGGTCAGAGAGGTCTTTTCCTTCTTTCTTCTCTAGGGTTTTTATACCACACCTTCTTTATCCACTCATCTCTAGATGGACAACTGGGGTGCTTCCATAATTTGGCTATTTTAGGAAATGCTGCTATAAACATTAGGGTACATGTATCCCTTTGAATTAGTGTTTTTGTATTCTTTGGGTAAATACCCAGTAGTGTTATGCTGCATCATAGAATAAATTCAATTTTTACCTTTTTTAGGAACCTCCATACTGCTTTCCAGAGTGGCCGCACCAGTTTGCATTTCCACCAACGTTGCATGAGTGTACGTTTTCTCCACATAATCGCCAATACCTGTTGTTCCTTGCGTTGTTAGTAGGCATTCTGATATGTGCAGTATCATGCAGTTTTGATTTGCATTTCTCTGATGGAAAGTGATGATGAACATCTTTTCAAATAACTGTTGACCATCTGGATGTCCTCTTTGGAGAAATGCCTGTTTCTGTCTTCTGCCCATTTTTAAGTTGGATTCTTTGTCTTTGGGGTGTTGAAATTTATAACTCCATTTTACATTTTGGATACTAACCCTTTACTAGACATGTCATTTGCAAATACCTTCTTTCATTCCATAGGTTTCCTTTTAGTTTTGTTGATTGTTTCCTTCACTGTGAAGAAGCTATTTATTTTGATGAAGTCCCAATAGTTTGGTTTGCTTTTGTTTCCTTTGAATCAGGAGACATATCTAGCAAGGAGTTTCTATGGTCAATGTCAAAGAGGTTACTGCCTACATTCTCCTCTAGAATTTTGATGGTTTCCTGTCTCACATTTAGGTCTTTAATTCATTTTGAATATATTTTTATGTATGGTATAACAAAATGCCCCAGTTTCATTTTTTTGAATATAACTGTCCAGTTTTCTAGCATCATTTGTTGAGACTTGCTTTTTTACACTGGATATTCTTTCCTGATTTCTCAAACATTAATTGACCATATAGTTGTGGGTCTATTTCTGGGATTTCTATTCTGTTCCATTGAGTGAGTTCCACAATTTTTGTGCCACTACCATACTGTCTTGATTACTACAGTTTTGCAATATAACATGAAGTCTGGAATTGTGATACCTCCAGCTTTATTTTCCTTTGTTCAAGATTGCTTTGGCTATTCAAGGATTTGGGAGTTCCATGCAAATTTTTAGAATTGCTTCTTCTAGCTCTGGGAGAACTGCTGGTGGTATTTTGATAGGGACTTCATTAAATGTATAGATTGCTTTGGGTAGTATAGACATTTTAATAATATTTGTTCTTCCAATACATGAGCATGGAATAACATTCCCTTTCTTTCTGTCATCTTCAGTTTCTTTCATCAGTGTTTTATACTTCTCAGAGTACAGGTCTTTCATCTCTTTGGTTATGTTTATTCCCAGATATCTTATTGTTTTTTATGCAATTGTAAGTGGGACTTATTCCTTAATTTCTCTCTCTGCTGCTTCATTATTGGTATATAGAAATGCAATAGGTTTCTGTATGTTGATTTTATATCTTGTGACTTTTAGAATTTGTAAATTTCTAGCAGTTTTTTGGTGGAGTATTTTGGGTTTTCTATATAGAGTGTCATCTCATCTGCAAATAGTGAAAGTTTGACTTCTTCCTTGCTTATTTGGATTCCTTTTGTTTCTTTTTGTTGTCTGATTGTTGTTGCTAGGACTTCAAATACTATGTTAAATGACAGTGGTGAGAGTGGGCATCCCTGTCATGTTCCTGACTATAGAGGAAAAGCTTTCCGTTTTTTCCCATTGGTAACTGTAATAGCTGTGAGTTTTTCATAAATAGCCTTTATTATGTTGAGGTATGTCCCCTCTAAATCTACTTTATTGCAGGTTTTTATCATGAATCAGTGTTGTAGTTTATCAAATGTTTTTTTCTGCATCTATTGAAATGATCATATGGTTCTTATCCTTTCTTTCATTAATGTGGTGTATCACACTGATTGATTTGCAAATACTGAACCACACATGGAGCCTAGAATAAATCCCAGTTGATGGTGGTGAATGATTTTTTAATGTATTGTTGCATTCAGTTTGCTAGTATTTTATTGAGGATTTTTATATCCATCAGGATATAAACCCATCAGGGTTTTCCTTCTTTAATATTTTTTGGAATAGTTTGAAAAGAATGGATATTAACTCTTCTTTTAATGTTTGGTAGAATTTACCTGTGAAGCCATGTGGACCTTGACTTTTGTTTGTTGGGAGATATTTTTATTAGTAATCCAATTTCATTGCTGGTTATCAGTATGTTCAAGTTTTCTATTTGTTCCTGTTTCAGTTTTGGTAGTTTATATGTTCCTAGGAATTTATTCATTTCTTCCAGGTTGTCTAATTGTTGGCATATAGTTTTTCATAACATTCTCTTATATCATTCTTTGCATTTCTATGGTGTTGGTTGTTCTTTCTCCTCTCCCATTTGTGATTTTATTTATTTGGGTCCTTTCCCTTTTCTTTTTGATAAATATGACTAGGGTTTTATCAATTTTATTAATGTTTTCAAAGAACCAGCTCCTGGTTTCATTGATCTGTTCTATTGCTTTTTTAGTTTCTATATAATTTATTTCTGTTCTAGTCTTAATTACCTGCTTCTGTCTGTTGGCTGCAGACTTCATTTGTTGTTCTTTTTCTAGGTCTTTTAGGTGTAAGGTTAGTTTGTTTATTTGAGACTTTTCTTACTTTCTGTATACTTCTCTCTTAGGACCCCTTTTGCTGCATCACTAAGATTTTGGACAGTTGTGTTTTCATTTTCATTTGTTTCCACGTATTTTTTAAATTTATTCTTTGATTTTTCTGGTTGACCCATTCATTTTTTAGTAGCATGTTGTTTAACCTTCATGTATTTGCAGTATTCCCAAAATTTTTCTTGTGGTTGACTTCAAGTTTCATAGTGTTGTGGTCAGAAAAGATGCATGGTAAGATTTTAATCTTTTTGTATTGGTTTAGGCCTGTTTTGTGACCTAATACAGGATCTATTCTGTAGAATGACCCATGTACAATTGAAAATAATGTGTTTTAGGATGGAATAATGTGTTTTAGGATGGAATGTTTTGAGTATATCTGTTAAGTCCATCTGGTCCTGTGTGTCATTCAGCACCATTGTTTCCTTGTTGATTTTCTGTTTAGATGATCTGTCCATTGATGTAAGTGGGGTCTTAAAATCCCTTATTAGTATTGTATTATTGTGAATTAGCTCCTTTATATTTGTTATTGTTTTATATAGTTTGTTGTTTCCATGTTGGGTGCATAAATATTTGCAATTGTAGATCTTCCTGTTGGATTGTCCCATTTATTATGATATAATGCCCTTCATCCATCTCTTGTTACAGTTTTTGTTTTAAAGTCTAGTTTGTCCAATTTAAGTATTGCTACTCTGGCTTTGTTTTGACATACACTTGCATGATAAATGTTTCTCCATCCACTCACTTTCAATCTGCAGGTGTTTAGGTATAAATTTATCCTCTTGTAGGGAGCATGTAGATGGATCTTGTGTTTTTTAATCTATTCTGACACCCTATGTCTTTTGATTGGAACATTATTCCATTTACATTCAGAGTAATTATTGATAGATATGTATTTAGTGCCATTTTATTACTTGTTTTGTTGTTTCTGGAGATTTTCTCTGATCCTTTCTAGTTTTTGTCACTTTTGGTTTTTCTTTCAAAGAGTCCCCTTCAATATTTCTTGCAGGGCTGGTTTAGTGGTCATGAGCTCCTTTAGATTTTGTCCTGAAAACTCTTTATGTCTCCTTACATTCTGAATGATAGCCTTGCTGGATAGAGTATTCTTGGCTGCAGATATTTCCCATTCAGCACTTTGCATACATCATGACACTCCTTTCTGGATTGCCAAATTTCTGTTGAGAAATTTCCAGCTAGCCTTATGGGACTTCCCTTTTAATTTAAGGACTTATTTTCTCTTGGTGCTTTTAACATTTTTTGTTTGTCACTGTATTTTGGAAGTTTAATTACAATATGTGTCGGCATTGGCCTGCTTTTGTTGATTTTGATTGGCATTCTTTTTTCCTCTTGGATCTATATGTCTGTTTCTTTCCCCTGATTAGGGAAAGTTTTAGCTATTATTTATTCAAATATATTTTGTGGTCCTTTTTCTCTCTCTTTTTCTTCTGGGACTCCTATAATAGAAATGTTATTACTTTTGATGGAGTCACTGAGTTCCCTAAATCTATTCTCTTGTTCCATAATTCTTCTTTGTCTCTTTTATTAATCTTCAGTATTTTCCATTATTTTGTCTTCTTTATCACTAATTCATTCCTCTGCTTCTTCCAGCCATGTGTTCACTGCATCAAGCCTGTTTCCAATCTCATTTATTGCAATCTTCATCTCTGACTGATTCCTTTTTTAAATTTTTTATCTCTGTGGTAGGGTCTCACTGATGACCTCTATTCTTTTCTCAACCTAGTGAGTATCCTTATGACTGATGCTTTAAATTCTCCATCAGGCATGTTACTTATATCTGTTTTGTTTAAATCTCTGGCTATGGCCTTTCTTGTTCTTTCACTTAGGACAAATTTCTCTGTCTTCTCATTTTGTCTAAGTCTCTGTGCCTTTTTCTCTATGTTAGGAAAGTCAGCTATGCCTCCTGTTTTTGAGGGTAATGGCCTTATGAAGAAGAGATCCTTAGTGCCATACCATGTGATGACCCCTGTTCCCCAGGGCCTGGCCCTTCAGGCAGTGTCTCAAATTTGTGCTGTGTGCACTCTGCTTTTGTGTCCTGGTTGCTTTATCATTCAGGCCAGTCAACTGCACAGGTGGTCTTTGTCTGTTGTGGGCAATATTTGTTCCCCGGCCTTAATGTGGCATGTTTTAACTATGTTAGCTCTGGAATGCTTATGAAATGAGACCTGTTGCCACTGCTGTTAGAACTGTATTTTTTCAAGCCTCCTGGATCAGGAGATGTGGTTTGGGCAGGGTTTGGCGAGGGGGCCCACTGCACTGGGACTGAAGCAAGTGTGACCGGGTAGGGCAGTTCCATCAGAGCACAGGGAGGGGTGTGGGGCTTGGTTTACGCAAGTTAGGTAGCTAGTGCCCGTGTTGCAATAGGTCTTGCAGGTGGCCCGGTGCTTATGCTGAGAAGCAAGGGAGGGAAATGGTGCCAGCCAGTTCCTTTTTTCCCAGTGGGGTCGCCCTGTTAACACTGCCTCTCTGGAACACACTCTGAGATAAGCAAATAACCTCCCCACTTTGTGTTGCAGGCATTCTTCAGATCGCCTTTTCCATGAGGTATATCTGTGAGCTGTTGGTCCTGTCTTCTCTCAAAGAGCAGCCCAATGCCCTCTAGACTCTCCCTGAGCTAAATCTGCTGACCTTTAATAACTCTAGGTTTTAAGCCCCACTGGTTGCAAGAACTCAAGAAATTCAGCTCCTTTTGCTTTCCAAGCCAATTGCTATGGGGATTCATCTTCCTTGGTTGGCTCCCCTGTGTGCTAGTTTGTCTCTTGCCCTTCCCCTTGACCATAACTCTCTCCCCACCACAGCATCCATGATCCATTTCTCTCCTAGCTGCGTCTCCCCACTTCCTGCCTTTTATGTTCTCTCTTCTCTATCTTTAGTTGTGGGGTTTGTCCTGCAAGTCTTCAGATAGATTTCTGGGGTATTTAGGGTGATTTGATAGTTATCAGTTGTATTTGTGGGAGGAAGCCTAGGGTACTCTTACTCTGCCACCATCTTCTCCTCTACAGTCTTTGTATTAAAATCTATTTTGTCTGTCATAAGTATTGTTAGTCTGACTTTTTTTCACTTTCATTTGCATAGTAAATGTTTTTTCCATCCCTTGACTTTCAGTCTTTGTCTTTAAATCTGTGTTGAGTGTCTTTCAGGCAGGATATAGATGGGTATTGGTTTTTTATACATTTCATCACTTTGTATTTTTGATTGCAGCATTTAGTCAATTTACATTTAAAGTAATTATTGATATGTATGTATTTAATGCCACTTTGTGAATTGTTTTCTAGTTATTTTTATAGTTCTTCTCTGTTCCTTTCTTCTTCTCTTCCTTTCTTTGTGATTTCTGTAGTGCTATATTTGGTTTTCAATTTATTTTTTTGTATCTATTATAGGTTTAGTTTTGTTTTTAATGTAAGGTTCATATATAACATCCTAAGTGCATAGCAGTCTATACTAAATAATGGCCATTTAAGGTCAAACACATTTTTTAAAAAATCACCCTTTTTTATTCCCTCTTCCACTTTTTATGTATATGTAAATGCTATCATATTTTACACCTTTTTATTATTTTTATTCATATTGTTCTCATGTGTAATTATGGCCATTTCTTTTCCCTGTAACATTTCTTAGAAGGCTGGTTTAATGGTGATAAATTCCTTTAATTTTTGTTTTTCTGCTAAAGTCTTTATCTCTCCTTTAATTCTGGATGATAATCTTGCCAGGTAAATTATTCTTGGTTGTTTTTTTTTCTTTTTAGCACTTTGAATATGTCATGCCCTGCAATGTTTCTGCTGAAAACTGAGCTAACAGCTTTATAGGGTGGCCTTGTGTGTAACTTTTGGCTTTTCTATTGCTGCTTTTAAAACTCTCTCTTCATCTTAAAACTTTGACATTTGAATTACTGTGTGTCATGGTGTGGACCTTTCTGAGTTCATCTTGTTTGGAACTGTGTTTCTTAAATCTGGACATCTATTTCCTTCACTAAGTTAGAGAAGCTTTCAGCTATTATGTCTTCAAATAAGTTTTCTGCCCCCTTCTCTTCGTCTTCTGGGACCCCAATAATGTGAATGTCTGTTTGCTTGATGTTGCCCCAGAAATCCCTATCCTAATTAAATTTTTTTTCTTCTAGGGTCACCTGGGTGGCTCAGTCGGTTGAGCATCCGACTTCGGCTCAGGTCATGATCTCACAGCTCGTGAGTTCGAGCCCCACATTGGGCTTTGCTGACAGCTCAGAGCCTGGAGCCTGCTTCAGATTCTGTGTCTCCCTATCTCTCTGCCCCTCCACTGCTTGCTCTGTCTCTCTCTGTCTCTCTGTTTGTCTCTATCTCTCTCAAAAACAATACACATTAAAATTTTTTTAAACAATTTTTTTTCTCTTTTTTGCGATTCATCTTGGGTGCTTTCCATTACATTGTCTTCAATATCATTGATACATTCTTCTTCATCTGCTAATCTACTGTTAGGGAACATGCTACACTTTAAGCCTATAAACTATTTAATGTTAAACATTTGTTTCTGACAGAAACGTTTTTTTTCACAAAATCACCAGATGCCAGAGTTCTGACTGATTAAATAAGATGTCGTCTGACCTTCTGACCCCCACTGTCCTTGTTCTCTTTTCTTTAGCCACATCTTGTTTTCAATAGTCCTTCTCCATGCTTATCACATCTTACAAGAGGAGCCAAGTGATTTTTTGTTAGTAGGTGCCTGTCTGTAATTCAACCTGCTCATTGCTTCCTAACACACTATTCTTTTATCAGT
Source organism: Prionailurus viverrinus (assembly GCF_022837055.1). NCBI lineage: Eukaryota > Metazoa > Chordata > Mammalia > Carnivora > Felidae > Prionailurus > Prionailurus viverrinus. The sequence goes on from NW_025927617.1 coordinate 1,057,112, forward strand.
GTCCTGGCTCAGAATTCACAATGAATCATCAACGCCAATCATACGAAATCCAGTCTCCTCTACAAGGCTTTCAAGGGCTTCCATAATCTGATTCCACTATACCTCAGCAGCCATACCTACCACCATGCACAGCACTCAACATGCTTACTATCTTAACACAGTAAAGGTCTCCCTGCCTTCTTCGTTGGCTCTCTAAACTCCACCTTTCAAGGCCCATCCCATAGACACAAAAAATAACCATATTATATTCTATGTTTTGTGGACTCAACCAGAATCTGAGATTCTGGAAAGCAGACTTTCAGGATTTTACATCTATGACCCACCATGCCCCTGGCACAGAGCTAGGCATGCAACAAGTGGTCAATAAGTCTTTGCTGCTTGATTCCCTAAAAAATATTTCCTTTGGGCAAATTAGAACACAGATTTATATAGTTAATATTTTGAAATGGCTGGGGAAATGTAGATTTGGTTTTTATCTAAGTTTGTTATATTTTACTAATTGCTTTTAATGTACTTCCTACACCAGAACCAGTCTGCTTTAGTCACAGATATACTTTCTGAATTTCACCAAGATACCAAAGTAAAATGATCTATATGTGAGTGACATAATTGCTATTGGCCTTTGTATTAAACACTTTATTCTTTCCTAATGTTAACTTTAATCAAAATGTCCAAATAAGCTGATTCTAAGCAAACCTCAGTCTATAAAATGGTCCTGGAACAAAACAACATAATCTGGTTGGGAGCATGGTTCACAGATGCGATAAAATTTTGTGCTTTTTGATATTTCTTGACTAATATGATAAAACCACCTTACACTTTCCAAAGCACTTTATCTGTTATTCTATTTGATATGTGCAATAAAACTATAAATCAAGTATTATATGTCTTCTGTGTAAGGTGAAACAAATTCATAATTAGAGAAGTTAAGAACACTACTCAAGCCCTCAAGGCTAGAAAGTGGTAGAAAGAAGATCTAAACCCAAGGTATAGAGAAACTGGGTAGCAAAGTGAGGGTGCAGCACAGTAGGGGCCCTTGTGACTCAACTGAACATCAACTGTGTGCTATGTACTGTTGGATGATACAAATATTAACCATAATCCTTACCCCAAAGACACATAAATGTGTGAGAAATGTATGCAAAATTTGGACAACTGTTAGTTAAAGCAAAACTAAGTCTAAAGTGCAGTCTTCCAACCTATGCTCCTTCTATTATTCCACATTGCCTCCCACAAATCTGTTGCAGGGGCCCAGCTTCCACTTACCACCTTCTGTTTCTTCTCCCTTTAGCTTTCAGAGGCTGTCTTTTGGAAGAATTAACAAAGTAGACTTTAGTGAAGTTCCATGGCTCTCCACATAAAGGATAAACAGCATATTGGAAAGAAACATTAGGAGAGGTTTCTATGATCTTTTGCAGAGACAAATGAACCAGGAGGTTAGTGGTGTGAACAAATGAGAGGAAGATTTTTGTATATTTGTCCATTGTCAAATATGCAATTTATATCAAACAACAAACCATAGGAAATATGCTTGACAGGAGCCAGAAGAAGAGTAGAGGAAGAGAGAAGAAGTAGGGGAGAAGAGGGAGAGAGAACTCTCAGGTTTGGCGTATATGAAATTTATATTAAGATTTACCCTCTTACAAGAGTGTGATGTAGCTTTGTAACTGGAAGCCAATGGCTTTTTGATACTTGCTATTCTTAAGGACAGGCTGGGGAGGGACAGATTAAAAACTGGATAAGTCTTGGGGTGCTTGGGTGGCTTAGTTGGTTAAGCGTCCAACTTCAGCTCAGGTCATGATCTCTTGGTTCATGGGCCTGAGCCCCGTGTCAGGCTCTGTGCTGACAGCTCAGAGCTTGGAGCCTGCTTCAGATTCTGTGTCTCCCTCTCTCTGCCCCTCCCTCGCTTGCACTCTGTTTCTCTCTCTCAAAAATAAATAAACATTATTAAAAATGTTGGTAAGTCTTTGCAATATAGGGGCCAACCAGATGACATGGACATTTGAACATGGATAGTAGGTAAGAACTTGAATGCCATGAGCCAAATAAAGGCTAGATCTAGGTATCAAAAAGGTTGAGGGGAGAGTGGCTTAAGGAGGCACCCTCTCCCTCAGAAGATTCATTTAATTTAAATTCCTCTAATTAGAGTGCCAGAGAGAGGCCTTTAGGAGCTGGCAGTGGCCCCTAGGCAAGAAAAAATCCTTATTACCATGATAAAGAATTCTGAAACTCTTTCAAACATGCATGAGGGTCCTCTCTGAGCTGAGGTTTAGAAATTTGGCAACTAATATTTTAGGCACTGAGCATGTTAGAATATTTTAATAATATATATTTTATATTCATAGCGGACCAAGCCAGGAGGCAGGAAGTTCAGGGACTTAGGTCCCTACCATCATTCCTAACCTCCAAAAGAGCTATCAGACCAGAAAATCCTAAGTCTTCCCTACTACAGACCATTCATTCATATGAGGCTGCCTGCATGAGCCCTTATTTCCTACTACATCAAATCTTAACATTTCTGCATGGTTTTCAAGACCTGACTCCAAACAAGTCCTGGTGCCCTGATTAAGCTTGGCTTCATTTCTCCAAAGATCATGCTCTTCCACCTACCTATGTACTTTTACTGTTAGCTCTGTCTGGAACACCGTCCTCTGCATTACACCCAGTGAAATTATACCCATGTGTCAAAGTTCACTTCTTCCTTAAAGCCTATAATATTAAAGAATTTGCTGATCTTCCTCCTGAAGAGTAAATGTGATCTGCAGTAGGAAGTCAGGATAAAGGAAGCAGTGTGGAAGAGAATTTAAAATAGTAGCATAAAATTGGAGGAAAATTTGAGTTCAAGTTCATGGCTTCCAGTAATGAAAGTAAATGACTTTGGCAAAGTTATCTAAGATTCAAGCAGTTGTTTGTTTTCTACTCTATTTCTACTCCACTATTCATTACTTGTCTGATATATGCTAGTTGTTAATGAATCCTATCTAGATCTTCCTACTGAGGATTTTATAGTCTAATAAATTTTATATATAATTAGAACAAAAATAGAAACACTGGTTAAATACCAAGAAAACATCAAAGGAAGATTCTCAACAGGTCAGGGAAGTTAAAATTAAATTTCTCTTTGTAGAGAACAGCATTTGAACTTGGCCTTGGAGCATGAACAAAAGTGTTCTAACGACCAGATAATATATAGAAAAGTGTTAGAAAAGTGCAAGATATCATACAAATGTGAGGGCTAGTAACTAAGTTGTTAACTAAGTAACTTAGTAACTTAGTAGTAACTAAGTTGTTAAGGGCTAACAACTGTGGTTGTTAGAAGAAAATGTTCTAAGGAGTGATAAGATGGGGCAAGGAGTGCTTCAATACCTTAATTCTTTAGTCCAACTGCCAAATACTTTACTTCAGAAGAAGCAATGGGCTCCCTTGATGGCAGGGCCTTCACCTATTCTCTGCCCTTTTCTACCAGCACACAAAAGATCCTACATTAAATTGTGCATGAAGGAGAGGAAGATGGTGGTGTAGGAGGATGCTGGGCTCACCATGTCCTGCTGACCACTTAGATTCCACCCACATCTGCCTAAATAACCCAGAAAACCACCAGAAGACTGGAAGAATGGACTCTCTGGAGCCAAGCATAGGCAAGAGGCCCACAGAAGAGGGTAGGAAGGGCGGAGAGGCAGTGCGCGCTACACAGACTAGCAGGAGGGAGCCGGAATGGTGGAGGGGAAGCCAGCCCACCCAGCAAGGCAGAGCCCCCGAGTCTGGCTTGCAAAAGCAGAGGGGCCAGACAGAATATGTTCTGACAGCAAGCGGGACTTAACATCTGAAATGTTATAAGTCAACAGCTCTGCTCTGAGAGCGGGAAGGCTAGAAGACAATGGGAGGGACAGTTGTTGAGCCCCAGACAACAGAGCTCAGCTTGGTGGGGAACAAAGGCGCTTGCCAGCGCCATCTCCCTCACCCACCCCCCAGCCAAAATCCCAAAAGGAACCAGTTCCCGTCAAGGAACTTGCTTGAACCACACAAACACCCAACACTGTGCTTCTGTGGATCCATCCCTCCGATGGGTCTGCCTCCCTCCTGGTGCCATAAGGCCCCTCCAGAAGCGGACTGCCAAAGGCAAAGCGAGCTGAGTCTACCCCTTCCACCTGTGTGCACCTTGCGGATACACCCCAGCTAATACACCAGATCCCATTGAAGCAGCACCACAAGCTTGGCAGTGTGCAAGTAGTCCAGATAGGGGACACACCACTCCACAGTGAGTCCTGCCCCTGGGAGAGGGGAAGATAAGGTACACACCAGTCTGTGGCCCCAGTGGTAGGCTGGGGGCAGACATCAGGTCTGACTGCCACCCGCCCACCAATGCAAGTTACTCCAGACAGCAAAGAGGAAGAGCCCTGCATTTCCGCACTGCTCCAGGGACTATACAAAATGAAAAAACTGAAGAACTCTCCTCAAAAGAAACTCTAGGAAGTAGCGACAGCTAATGAACTGATCAAAAACGATTTAAGCAATGTAACAGAAAATGAATTTAAATAATAGTCATAAAATTAAACGCTGGGCTTGAAAACAGTATAGAGGACAGCAGAGAATCTATTACTACAGAGATCAAGGGACTAAGAAACAGTCAGGAGGAGCTAAAAATGCTATAAATGAGCTGCAAAATAAAATGGAGGCGACCACAGCTTGGATTGAAGAGGTAGAGGACAGAATAGGTGAATTAGAAGATAAAATGATGGACAAAGAGGAAGCTGAGAAAAAGAGAGATAAAAAAATTCAGGAGAATTAGGGGAGAATTAGAGAACAAAGTGATGCAATCAAATGGAACAATATCCATACAATAGGAATTCCAGAAGAGGAAGAGAGAGAAAGGGGCTGAAGGTGTACTTGAACAAATCAGAGCTGAGAACTTCCCTCATCTGGGGAAGGAAAAAGGCATTGAAATACAAGAGGCACAGAGAACTCGCTTCAGACGTAACTTGAGTCGATCTTCTGCACAACATATCATAGTCAAACTGGCAAAATAAAAGGATGAAGAGAAAATTCTCAAAGCAGCTAGGGATAAACACACTCTAACATATAAAGTGAGACCGATAATAATAGTGACGGATTTATCTACTGAAATTTGCCAGGCCAAAAAGGAATGGCAGGAAATCTTCAATGTGATGAACAGAAAAAATATGCAGCCAAGAATCCTTTATCCAGCAAGTCTGTCATTTAGTATAGAAGAAGAGATAAACGTCTTCCCAAACAAAAAAAAACTGAAGGAATTAATCACCACTAAACTAGCCCTACAAGAGATCCTAAGGGGGATCCTGTGAGACAAGGTACCAGAGACATCACTACAAGCATGAAACCTACAGGCATCACAAGGACTCTAAACTCATATCTTTCTATGATAACACTGAATGTAAACAGACTAAATGCACCAACCAAAAGACATAGGGTATCAGGATGGATAAAAAAACAAGACCTATCTATTTGCTGTCTACAAGAGACTCATTTTAGACCTGAGGACACCTTCAAATTGAAAGTGAGGGGATGGAGAACTATCTATCATGCTACTGGAAGTCAAAAGAAAGCTGGAGTAGCCATACTTATATCAGACAAACTAGACTTTAAATTAAATGCTATAACAAGAGATGAAGAGATGAAGGGCATTATATAATAATTACAGGGTCTATCCATCAGGAAGAGCTAACAATTGTAAATGTCTATGTGCCGAATACAGGAGCTCCCAAATATATAAAACAATTAATCACAACCATAAGCAACCTTATTGATAAGAATGTGGTAAATGCAGGGGACTTTAATACTCCACTTACAACAATAGATATATCATCTAGACACAGGATCAATAAAGAAACAAGGGCCCTGAATGACACATTGGATCAGATGGACTTGACAGATATATTTAGAACTCTGCATCCCAAAGCAACAGAATATACTTTCTTCTTGAGTGCACATGGAACATTCTCCAAGATAGATCACATACTGGGTCACAAAACAGCCCTTCATAAGTATACAAGAATTGAGATCATACCATGCATACTTTCAGACCACAATGCTATGAATCTTGAAATCAACCACAAGAAAAAGTCTGGAAAACCTCCAAAAGCATGGAGGTTAAAGAACACTCTACAAAAAATGAATGGGTCAACCAGGCAATTAGAGAAGAAATTTAAAAAATATATGGAAACAAATGAAGATGAAAATATAGCAATCCAAATACTTTGGGATGCAGCGAAGGCAGTCCTGAGAGGAAAATACATTGCAATCCAGGCCTATCTCAAGAAACAAGAAAAATCCCAAATACAAAATCTAACAGCACACCTAAAGGAAATAGAAGCAGAACCTCAAAGACACGCCAAACTCAGCAGAAGAAGAGAAATAATAAGGATCAGAGCAGAAATAAACAATATAGAATCTAAAAAAAACTGTAGAGCAGACCAATGAAACCAAGAGTTGTTTTTTTGAAAAAATAAACAAAATTGATAAACATCTAGCCAAGCTTCTCAAAAAGAAAAGGGAGATGACCCAAATAGATAAAATCATGAATGAAAATGGAATTATTACAACCAATCCCTCAGAAATACAAGCAATTATCAGGAAATTCGATGAAAAATTATATGCCAACAAAAATGGATAACCTGAAAGAAATGGAAAATTCCTAAACACCCACACACTCCCAAAACTCAAACGAGAAGAAATAGAAAGCTTGAACAGACCCATAACCAGTGAAGAAATTGAATCAGTCATCAAAAATGTCCCAACGAATAAAGAGTCCAGGACCAGATGGCTTCCCAGGGGAATTCTACCAGACATTTAAAGCAGAAATAATACCCATCCTTTTCAAGGTATTCCAAAAAATAGAAAGGGAAGGAAAACCTCCAGACTCATTGTATGAAGCCAGCATTACTTTGATTCCTAAACCAGACAGAGACTCAGTAAAAAAAGAGAACTACAGACCAATATCCCTGATGAATATGGATGCAAAAATTCTCAACAAGATACTAGCAAATTGAATTCAACAGCTTATAAAAAGAATTATTCACCATGATCAAGTGGGATTCATTCCTGGGCTGCAGGGCTGGTTCAACATTCGCAAAACAATCAATGTGATACATCACAGTAATAAAAGAAAAAATAAGAACCATATGATCCTGTCAATCGATGCAGAAAAAGCATTTGACAAAATTCAGCATTCCTTCTTAATAAAAACCCTCGAGAAAGTCGGGATAGAAGGAACGTACTTAAACATCATAAAAGCCATTTATGAAAAGCCCACAGCTAACATCATCCTCAATGGGGAAAAACTGAGAGCTTTCTTCCTGAGATATAGAGCATGACAGGGATGTCCACTCTCACTGCTGTTGTTTCACATAGTGTTGGAAGTGCTAGCATCAGCAATAAGACAACAAAAGGAAATCAAAGGCATCAAAATTGGCAAAGATGAAGTTAAGCTTTCACTTTTTGCAGATGACATGACATTGTACATGGAAAACCTGACAGACTCCACCAAAAGTCTGCTAGAACTGATACATGAATTCAGCAAAGTTGCAGGATACAAAATCAATGTACAGAAATCAGTTGCATTCTTATACACTGATAATGAAGCAACAGAAAGACAAATAAAGAAACTGATCCCGTTCAAAATTGCACCAAGAAGCATAAAATAACTAGGAATAAATCTAACCAAAGATGTAAAAGATCTGTATGCTGAAAACTATAGAAAGCTTATGAAGGAAAGTGAAGATATACAGAAATGGAAAAACATTGCGTGCTCATGGATTGGAAGAATAAATATTGTTAAAATGTCAATACTACCCAAAGCTACCTACACATTCAATTCAATCCCAATCAAACCTGCACCAGCATTCTTCTTGAAGCTAGAACAAGCAATCCTAAAATTTGTATGGAACCACAAAAGGCCCCAAATAGCCAAAGTAATTTTGAAGAAGAAGACCAAAGCAGGAGGCATCACAATCCCAGATTTTAGCCTCTACTACAAAGTTGTAATCATCAAGACAGCATGGTATTGGCACAAAAACAGACACATAGACCAATGGAATAGAATGGAAACCCCAGAACTAGACCCCCAAAAGTATGGCTAACTAATCGTTGACAAAGCAGGAAAGAATATCCAATGGAAAAAAAAGACAGTCTCTTTAACAAATGGTGCTGGGAGAACTGGACAGCAACATACAAAAGAATGAAACTAGACCACTTTCTTACACCATTCACAAAAACAAACTCAAAATGGATAAAGGACCTGAATGTGAGACAGGAAACCATCAAAACCCTAGAGGAGAAAGCAGGAAAAACCCTCTCTGACCTCAGCTGCAGCAATTTCTTACTTGACACATCCCCAAGGGCAAGGAAATTAAAAGCAAAAATGAACTATTGGGACCTCATGAAGATAAAAAGCTTCTGCACTGCAAAGGAAATAATCAACAAAACTAAAAGGCAACCAATGGAATGGGAAAAGATATTTGCAAATGACATATTGGACATAGGGATAGTATCCAAAATCTATAAAGAGCTCACCAAACTCCACACCTGAAAAAAAAATAACCCAGTGAAGAAATGGGCAGAAAGCATGAATAGACACTTCTCTAAAGAATACATCCAGATGGCCAAAAGGCACATGAAAAGATGCTCAACATCGCTCCTCATCAGGGAAATACACATAAAAACCACACTCAGATGTCACCTCATGCCAGTCAGAGTGGCTAAAATGAACAAATCAGATGCTGGAGAGGATGTGGAGAAATGGAACCCTCTTGCACTGTTGGTGGGAATGCAAACTGGTGCAGTCTCTCTGGAAAACAGTGTGGAGGTTCCTCAAAAAATTAAAAATAGACCTACCCTATGACCCAGCAATAGCACTGCTAGGAATTTATCCAAGGGATACAGGAGTACTGATGCATAGGGGCACTTGTACCCCAATGTTTATAGCAGCACTCTCAACAATAGCCAAATTAGGGAAAGAGTCTAAATGTCCATCAACTGACGAATTGATAAAGAAACTGTGGTTTATATACACAATGGAATACTACGTGGCAATGAGAAAGAATGAAATATGGCCTTTTGTAGCAATGTGGATGGAACTGGAGAGTGTTATGCTAAGTGAAATAAGTCATACAGAGAAAGACAGATACCATGTTTTCACTCTTATATGGATCCTGAGAAACTTAACAGAAGTCTATGGGGGAGGGGAAGAAAAAAAAAAGAGGTTAGAGAGGGAGAGAGCCAAAGCATCAGAGACTCTTAAAATCTGAGAATAAACTGAGGGTTGATGGGGGGTGGGAGGGAGGGGAGGGTGGGTGATGGGTATTGAGGAGGGCCCCTTTTGGCATGAGCACTGGGTATTGTATGGAAACCAATTTGACAATAAATTTCATATTTAAAAAAATGAAAAAAATATATTGACTGTAAAAAACAAGAAAAGAAAATGGAAATTAAAAAAAAAACAAAAATAAATAAATTGTGCATGAAAACTTTCCAGGGCCACCTGAAGCAGGGTGCTTAGAAAGAGCCTTGGAGAATTCTCAGAAATCCTGGCAGCAGAGGGCCAATTTGAAGAGAACCACTGACATGGTTCACATACCCCGAAGATAAAGGGTAAAAGAGTATAACAGAAAGACAAATGAACTAATTTTAACTTAAATGAAGAATAAAGGCAACTGCCACAGGTTTCACTCGTGGGTGGTTTGGGGGCAGGGAAGTACAGCAGCTATGTGGGTATAAAGTAGACGAGGAGGCTGACAGTAGCCCAAATACTCTTAGGCTCCCCCACCAAAGTTGCATCAGGGGGCTTATTGTCCATCTGTAAGATCTACCCTCCTCCAAGCTGATCTCCAATCTACTGGCTGCCATTACTACCTGGGTTCAGATAATAAGACTATCCTTTGGTATATGTGTCTAGTAGTTTTAGAAATGACTATGTGCACTTTCTCAAGATAACCCTCCTTGCTCCCCTCCACACAAGAAAACCATCCTAGTGCACAGTGCCTAAGCTTCCTCTCCATGTCTTTTTCTTCATCCTTAGAAGGCAATTAAAAAAAAATCAGTGTTTGGCTGGGCATATAACCCAGTATTTAGCTCAAATTGATATTCCAACAGTATTCACATTCACATAAATTCATCTCAATTCAATTCAAATTCACTGTTGGTATTAGTTATATTATTAGCCATAGTTTTTATGGGGCCTGGTTCAGGGTTTTCTGGGAAGCACCTGTCTATGCCTCTCCCCACAGGCTCAATTCTTCACTTCTTGGGAGGGTAACATCCTTTCCAAAACTCTATTATAGGTGGTGGAATAATTTGGCTTATGCAAAACCCCCAAACAAACATAAAGCTACTGTTAAGAAAGTACAGTGTCAAACTGAGAGGGACAGAATGGTTCCAGTAACAAAATTATCTCCATCACTGAAAAAAATAAAATCCTCAGTGAGATTTTTTTGATAGCCTCCCATTCACTGCTCTGTTGGGTTGCTTTGCAAATCTCCATTCTGACTGCTCTCAATCACACCCTAAAACACCTTTAGCCTTCATTAGTCATTTGTAATAATAATAATCCTTCACATGTACTGCTTATCTTATATATACCATATGATGTCTATGAGATATATTTATTTACATTTAATAATTTAATATGTTTAATGTACTGATTTATCATATATATGATATATACACATATACATGTATACATGGGTATATATGACATATACATGTGTGTATATATGGTATATATAGGTATACGTATATATGGTATATAGGTATATGTATATATATATGGTGTGTATATATGACATATATACATGTGTATATCATATATATGATAAAGCAGTACATCAAATTCACAATTTAATACCTATTTGTGAAGAAGAGAGTTAACCTAGCAGCCCTGAGTTGCTCAAATCTTGTACATTCTCAGAAGGGCCTACTTGTATGACTGGCCTTTGGCTGGCTCCTGGGAACTGAAGTCTTAAAATGTTTCCTATGCTACTAACTGATAAGCTAGTATCATGCTTTGCATGCTTTGGGCCCTGAACCACACTGTATAAGCTTGTCTAGATTGTGTAAAAACTGTGATTTATGGTGAACATCTGTCTTCCTTCTCGGGGATCTGGAGTTTCCATAACTGCAATCAGTCACTGTAGTTACCCCAATAAAAATCCTGGGCTTTTAGGCTCAAGCAAGCTTCTCCATCAGAAAACATTTTGCACATGTTTATGCAGTTTATTGCTGGGGGATTAAGCACATCTTATGTGACTCCATTGAGAAAGGACTCTTGGAAGCTTGCACCTAGTATCCTGCAACCTCTGTCTGATGTACCTTTTTCTTTTATTAGTCTTGTTTTTTATCCTTTAGCTGTAATAAACCATAGCCTGATTATGACTTCCAAGTCTTGTGAGTCTTTCTAGCACACCAGTGAGTGTGGGCCTGGCCTCAGGAACCACCAATACAGTCATACAATGTTATAATCATTATCATCTCCATTTTGCATATAAGGAAACTGAGCTTCAGGGAGATAAAATGACTTCCCCAAGAGTAGAGTTAGTGCTTGAGCTGGAACTAGTACACAGTTCCTGCCAAATCCCACACTTTTTCTACTATACGAAACTCCCTCTATAAATTTTGTTCAGGTCGCAGGGGTAAATAAAGTGGTATCAGATGTCTCTTTCAGCCCTGAAAATCCATAACTGTATGTCCAGGAGCCCACATTTAAAAAAAAAAAAGAAAGGGGGAAGTATGACTAAAAATAATGCAAAGTTTTTTCAGGTCATCTCTCCCTATTCCTCCTTTGCACACCTCACTTCTGTCCTAGGGTATACAGGGCTCTACTGACACTATGCAATGGCCAAGGAAAAACTGCACTGTAAACAATTGCTAGTTATACTAAGCATGCTTTTATCCAAGAAATATACTTAGTCCTTGAAAAATACAACTGTACACAGGGATTTGAGAAAGACTTTCGGTTTGTTCATTGTCATTACTAGGGTAAGAATGGAAGGGAAAATTTATAGCCTTCTCTGACTTGATAATGCCAACATAACTTTGCCTTGCTCTAAACTCCCAAAGGACTGGCTTTGTCACTCAACACTCCACATACATCTGTGCAGTCTGTGTCTCTCACTAAATTATATGTTTTGCAAATGATGGAAGATTGTGACATGGTAGGATAATAGAGAAAATTTATGAAATGAATCCCCTTTCATTAAATTTGATATGTATAAAATGTTGTATGTTTTAAAGAGAGCAATAAAGCATATGAATGAATTAGGCTGCAACCTTGATTTTATCCCCAACATAAAAACATCAATGGGTGAATTTCAAGGTCCTGGGCTAAGTATTTTGGGTTTTTTTGCTTTTTGTTTGTTTGTTCGTTTTTTGTTTTTTGCCAAGCTAGGCAAAATTTCCCACTGAGCAGGGAGAGTGGACAGACACCCACCTATATAATAATCAATCTTATCCTTGACAATGGCTTCCTAAAGGGTCTTTCTGCTCTGTTTGGCATCAGCAAGTCCAGTTTCATTGCAACGTGTGAGAGTTTTCACATACTTCTATCACTCAGAAAAATGCACGTTTGCCTATGTGAATAGTATGGTGGTTGTGCAGTGTGAAAGGATAGAATTTGGCTTGTTCAGAGAGAAAAAAAACCTCTGATGAAGCACTGAGAGACAGCTAAACACATTGAGATTGGTTTGTTATCATGCATAGAAGGGAATATTTGGGGAGAAGGGAGGATGGGGCAGCTTAATTACTTATGAAGATATTTTCAGGCATTGAGTAGCACACAGCATATCATATCCATTAATAAAACTACGCTTTGGAAGACAAAAGGTAGAGCATTTACACTTAACATAAAGCTCCAGGTTTGAGGGACTATTATTAACCTGAATCCAACAACTGTCCACATACACAACTATACACACTTAGCCAGATGTGCATACAAGATTCCTAAACTAAACACTCTTTAATTCTGCCTTTACTTGCAAACTAACAAAAAAGTACATATTTACCCAATTGTTCTGACAGGAGAGGGGACTGCAGAACTTAGAGGCAAAATGTAAGTAGGTAATTAAAAACAAGATTGTTTACACATACATATGCACAATCCATCCCTCCAGTACTCTACATCACACTAGCTATTTCTGGTTAAGCTATGCCCCTTTCACTGGAGGAAGATAAAGATCAGAGCCATGGGCATTTCAGAGCCTCTTTTCTACTTGGCCAATGAATACCTACTATGGCTGCTGTTAAGATTCACTCATTGTGACCAGTAATAGAGTGAAACTTACCTAGAAAATTAGAGCTATTGCTTTTTGGTCTGGGTCTCAGTTTTCCCAATGTAAAATGAAGGGACAGATGTGTACCTCCCAAGTCAGCTAATATCCTATGGTTGTTTGATTCCATCATGAGCAACACATATTACATGCCACAAGACACATGCTAATGGTGCTTTCAAGTCCTACTTCTTATATGCAGGCCTTCACATACACATAGGGTTTTTCTTTTTGACTCAGAAAGGCAGGGGAGCCCAGAGGGTGATAGTTTTTTAAAATGCAGACACATAAACTGAGAAGATTATAATGAATAGATGCTCTTTCCTCCAGTTTGTCTCTTTTTGGGAAAAGAGGAATGCTGACCTACCAAGGCAAGGTCTAAAGGAATCTAACCATAGTTATGATGACAGTGCTTTAATGACTATTGGTTTCTGTGCTGATGTAAAGAGAACACACTCCTCATTCTTAGAAGGCAAATCTTACTTTAGGCTCTGAGTCAGAGAAATTACAGATAATTTCTAGGCTAAAGATGAAACCACCTCTAAGGCTTGGGTTTGTTGGGCCCTGGTACACACCAAAGGTAAGGGAATAACTTGGTCCCAGAGCACCAGAGTCAATCAGAAATTCCAATCAAAACCCCAAATAGTCATGTAATAATCATTAAGTATCTACTGAATGTGCTAGTGCTTACAAGATAAACTGAAATAATGTGGATTTTGTGAGGGCAAAGAATAAATCAGCTCAATCAGAAGTCAAGTTAATATATTTTCTACAAGTGCTAAAATAAAAAGTTACCTACCCACTAATTTCCAAGAGAAATACTGTGTCACTTTAAGAATGAAATGTCTATTGCTGGGGCACCTGGGTGGCTCAGTCAGTTGAGTGTCCGACTTAGGCTCGGGTCATGATCTCACAGTTGATGGGTTTGAGCCCCACGTCAGGCTCTGTGCTGACAGCTCAGAGCCTGGAGCCTGCTTCGGATTCTGTGTCTCCCTCTCTCTGCCCCTCCCTCAATCACGCTCTTTCTGTCTCAAAAATAAGATAAACATTAGAAAGGAGCCAAGAAGGCGGAACAGCATAGAAGATTTTTGTGTGTCTCACATCCATAAAATACAACCAGACCGGCATTGAACCATCCTACACACCTAGAAAACTGATTGGAGGATTAACACAACAATCTGCACAACCTGAACCACAGAATTCAACAGGTACGTGGCTCGGAGAGCTGAACTTGGGTAGCAAGAAGCCCCAAAAGGTAGGGAACTGCTTTTGCGGGTGGAGAGAGGACGGAGACTGGGTGGGGAGGAGAAAATGGGAAAATCACCTCTCCCCAAAAGCAGCTGGAGAGAAAGTGGAAAATTGGAAACAGCCACAGGGACTAAATTAAAAGGGAGAAAGGAGAAAGGAGTAAGGGTTTAAATTCCATTAAGACTGTAAACAAGGGGAGCACAAAGTCTGCAACTCCGCAGCTCGATACCTGTCGGTGCTCTGGAGGGAATGGCGAATCCCCAGGAACAGAGTGGGGTCCAGGAGGCTCTCAGGCCACACAGGGAAAAGCGGTTCCACTGCTGGAAGGACATTTGGTAGAGACTGTTGAAGCCACCTGGTCCCAGAAATGGCCACATTTGCAGGTGCTGGGGCTAGGTCGTTAAGGGTGAAGCCTAGTGCCAGATGTGTATCGTGATTTTCCATAATCCCTGAGACGCTGCTGCTACACTGTCTCGCAAACATTTTCTGGGACGGGCTGGCACCTGGCTGCAGTCTCGGGGCACCAGCAACAACAGGGTCCAGCAGGCGTACCTGGGTGCAGTTGATATTTGGCCATTGCTCATTTGGCCATTGATGGGTGAGACCCTCCTGCAGAGGGGTGGAATGGGTCAAAGCCACAGTCCTTCAGAAGTAGGGAGCTGGAGAAAACAGCCGCATCTGACACAAGGCTTCGGAGAGAGGTGCTGCCTGGGGCCTGGTCACGGAGAGTGAAGAATTGGGGAGTGGACAAGAGCTGAAGATGGAGGACGGGTGCATGATTGCTGATCCAGGAGAACAGACTGGGTAGCTGGGTGGCACCATTTTCACTGCTCCCGCGCATGCACATACACACCTTCGAGCCCCACAACAATCCACCCCAGTAGACAAGCAGCTCCACATAGTGGAGAGCAGAGCTGTTACACTGAGCCCCGCCCAAATGAGCCAACGTGGCTCTTCAAGAACACAAGTCTCACTGCCGACTTAATTTATGGACTATAAAGAGCTACATAGACTGACTTCTAGGGGAAAATGAAGCAATTTCAGTCCTACTTCAATCTGTTAGCAGGTTCACCTATTCAATTTTCTTTCTTTTTTTTTTCTTTTTACTTTTTTTCTTTTACAATTTTTTTCTTTTTCTTGAATACAGAGAGAGAAAAAATTCATTTTTATTTTCAATTTTTATTAAAAATATCTTTCTTTAATTTTTATTACTATACTTTTACTTTTGTGTAATTTTTTTCAAATTCTACTTTACTTCCATCATTTCATTTTAGTCTACTACAGTGTATTCACTTTTTCAAATTTTCAAACAGTTTTTTCTTTTTTTTAATCTATTTCTCTTTTTCATTTTTCTTTTCTCTTAAATACAGAAAATGAAAAAATTCATATCTAAGTGTAATTTTTGTTAAAATATTTTTCTTCATTTTTTTCTACTACATTCTTTACTTTTGTGTATATTTTTCAAATTGTATTTTACCCCCATCATCTCATTTTAGTCTACTTCAGTGTATTCATTTTTTCAAATTCTCAAATGATTTCCTTCCCCCCTCCCCGTTTTTTTTCTCTAATCTGTCAAACCACTTTCAACACCCAGACCAAAACACACCTAGGGTCTAGCATCATCTATTTGATTTGTGTGTGTGTGTGTGTGTGTGTGTGTGTGTGTTTAATTTTTAATTTCAAAATTTTTTTAATTTTAATTTTTTATTTCCATTTTTCTACCTCATTAATTCCTTTTCTTCCTTCAAAATGAGAAAATGAAGGAATTCACCCCAAGAGAAAGAGCACAAAGAAACGACAGCCAGGGATTTAACCAACACAGATACAAGAAAGATGTCTGAACCAGAATTTAGAATCACGATAATAAGAATACTAGCTGGAGTTGAAAATAGATTAGAATCCCTTTCTGCAGAGATAAAAGAAGTAAAAAATAGCCAGAATGAAATTAAAAATACTATAACTGAGCTGCAATCACGGATGGATGCAGCGGCAGCAAGGATGGCTGAGGCAGAACAGAGAATCAGTGATATGGAGGACAAACTTGTAGAGAATAACAAAGCAGAAAAAAGAGGGAGATTAAGGCAAAAGAGCACGATTTACAATTTAGAGAAATCAGTGACTCACTAAAAAGGAACAACATCAGAATCATAGGGGTCCCAGAAGAGGAAGAGAAGGGAATAGTGGTAGAAGGGTTATGTGAACAAATCATAGCGGAAAACTTTCCTAACCTGGGGAAAGACACAGACATCAAAATCCAGGAAGCACAGCAGATCCCCATTAGATTCAACAAATACTGACCATCAAGGGGCATATCATAGTCAAATTCACAAAATACTTAGGCAAGGAGAGAATCATGAAAGCAGCAAGGGAAAAAAAAGTCCCTAACCTACAAGGGAAGACAGATCAAGTTTGCAGCAGACCAATCCACAGAAACATGGCAGGCCAGAAGGGAGTGGCAGGATACATTCAGTGTGCTGAATCAGAAAAATATGCAGCCAAGAATTCTTTTTCCAGCAAGGCTGTAATTCAAAATAGAAGGAGAGATAAAAAGTTTCCCAGACAAACAAAACTTAAAGGAGATTGTGACCACTAAACCAGCCCTGCAAGAAATTTTAGAGGGGACTTTCTGAGGGGAGAAAAGATGAAAAAAAAATATATATATATGTGTATATATATATATATATATATATATATTCAAAAGCAACAAAGATTAGAAAGGACCAGAGAACACCACCAGAAACTCCAACTCTACAAGCATCATAATGGCAATAAATTCATATCTTTCAGTACTCACGCTAAACATCAATGGACTCAATTCTCCAATCAAGAGATATAGGGTAACAAAATGGATAAGAAAACAAGAACGATCTATATGCTGCTTACAAGAGACCCACTTTAGACGTAAAGACACCTTCAGAGTAAAAATAAGGTGCTAGAGAACCATCTATCATGCTAATGGTCAATAAAAGAAAGCCAGAGTAGCCAAACTTATATCAGACAATCTAGACTTTAAAATAAAGACTGTATCAAGGGATGTATAAGGGCATTATATCATAATCAAGGGGTCTATAGACCAGGAAGACCTAACAATTGTAAACATTCATGTGCCAAATGTGACAGCACCCAAATATATAAATCAATTAATCACAAACATAAAGAAACTCATTGATATTAATACCAAAATAGTAGGAGACTTCAACACCCCACTCACAACAATGGACAGAAACAATGGCTTTGAATGACACATTGGACCAGATGGACTTAACAGATATATTCAGAACATTTCATCCTAAAGCAGCAGAATATACATTCTTCTCCAGTGCACATGGAATGTTCTCCAGAATACACCATATACTGGGACACAAATCATCCCTAAGTAAGTACAGTAAGATCGAGATCATACCATGCATGTTTTCAGACCAGAATGCTATGAAACTGGAAATTAACCACAAGAAAACATTTGGAAAGGTAACAAATACTTGGAGACTGAAGAACATCCTACTAAAGAATGAATGGGCTAACCAAGAAGTTAAAAGGAAATTAAAAAGTATATGGAAGTTAATGAAAATGATAACACTACAACCCAAAACCTCTGGCATGCAGCAAAGGCGGTCATAAGAGGAAAGTATATAGCAATCCAGGCCTTCCTAAAGAAGGAAGAAAGATCTCAGATATACAACCTAACCTTATGCCATAAGGAGCTGGAAAAAGAACAGCAAATAAAACCCCAAACCAGCAAAAGACAGGAAATAACAAAGATTAGACCAGAAATTAATGCTATTGAAACAAACAAACAACAACAACAACAACAAAACAACAACAACAAAACTAGTAGAACAGATCAATGAAACCAGAAGCTGGTTCTTTGAAAGAATTAACAAAATTGATAAACCACTAGCCAGTTTGATCAAAAAGAAAAAGTAAAGGACCCAAATAAATAAAATCAAGAATGAAAGAGGAGAGAATAAGAAACAACGTGGCATTTTACCTTCCTTTCTCTACAGGGCAAGATCCAAGAGGACTGACTCTGAGTGGCATCATTCTTAAAAATGTTATCTCCTTCGAAAAGAAAGTAAGTGATAGAAGGATTGGGTCAAGATGGCGGCGTAGGAGGACGCTGGGCTCACCACGCGTCCTGCTGATCACTTAGATTCCACCTACACCTGCCTAAATAACCCAGAAAACCGCCAGAGGATTAGCAGAACTGAGTCGCCGGAGCCAAGCACAGACAAGAGGCCCACGGAAGAGGGTAGGAAGGGCGGCGAGGCGGTGCGCGCTCCACGGACTGGCGGGAGGGAGCCGGGGCGGAGGGGCGGCTCGCCGGCCAAGCAGAGCCCCCGAGTCTGGCTTGCAAAAGCGGAGGGGCCGGGCGGACTGTGTTCCGACAGCAAGCGCGACTTAGCCTCTGGGAGGACATAAGCTAGCAGCTCTGCTTGGAAAGCGGGAAGGCTGGAGGACAAAGGGAGGGAGAGCTGCTGAGCCCCCCAGACGACAGAGCTCAGTTTGGTGGGGAACAAAGGCGCTCGCCAGCGCCATCTCCCCCGCCCATCCCCCAGCCAAAATCCCAAAGGGAACCGGTTCCTGCCAGGGAACTTGCTCGCTCCGCACAAACACCCAGCTCTGCGCTTCTGCGGAGCCAAACCTCCGGCAGCGGATCTGACTCCCTCCCGCTGCCACAGGGCCCCTCCTGAAGTGGATCACCTAAGGAGAAGCGAGCTAAGCCTGCCCCTCCCGCCCCCGTGCACCTTGCCTACCCACCCCAGCTAATACGCCAGATCCCCAGCATCACAAGCCTGGCAGTGTGCAAGTAGCCCAGACGGGCCACAACACCCCACAGTGAATCCCGCCCCTAGGAGAGGGGAAGAGAAGGCACACACCAGTCTGACTGTGGCCCCAGCAGTGGGCTGGGGGCAGACATCAGGTCTGACTGCGGCCCTGCCCACCAACTCCAGTTATACACCACAGCACAGGGGAAGTGCCCTGCAGGTCCTCACCACACCAGGGACTATCCAAAATGACCAAGCGGAAGAATTCCCCTCAGAAGAATCTCCAGGAAATAACAACAGCTAAGGAACTGATCAAAAAGGATTTAAATAATATAACAGAAAGTGAATTTAGAATAATAGTCATAAAATTAATCGCTGGGCTTGAAAACAGTATACAGGACAGCAGAGAATCTCTTGCTACAGAGATAAAGGGACTAAGGAACAGTCACGAGGAGCTGAAAAACGCTTTAAATGAAATGCAAAACAAAATGGAAACCACCACGGCTCGGATTGAAGAGGCAGAGGAGAGAATAGGTGAACTAGAAGATAAAATTATGGAAAAAGAGGAAGCTGAGAAAAAGAGAGATAAAAAAATCCAGGAGTATGAGGGGAAAATTAGAGACCTAAGTGATACACTAAAAAGAAATAATATATGCATAATTGGTATCCCAGAGGAGGAAGAGAGAGGGAAAGGTGCTGAAGGGGTACTTGAAGAAATCATAGCTGAGAACTTCCCTGAACTGGGGAAGGAAAAAGGCATTGAAATCCAAGAGGCACAGAGAACTCCCTTCAGACGTAACTTGAATCGATCTTCTGCACGACATATCATAGTGAAACTGGCAAAATACAAGGATAAAGAGAAAATTCTGAAAGCAGCAAGGGGTAAACGTGCCCTCACATATAAAGGGAGACCTATAAGACTCGTGACTGATCTCTCTTTTGAAACTTGGCAGGCCAGAAAGAATTGGCACGAGATTTTCAGGGTGCTAGACAGAAAAAATATGCAGCCGAGAATCCTTTATCCAGCAAGTCTGTCATTTAGAATAGAAGGAGAGATAAAGGTCTTCCCAAACAAACAAAAACTGAAGGAATTTGTCACCACTAAACCAGCCCTACAAGAGATCCTAAGGGGGACCCTGTGAGACAAAGTACCAGAGGCATCACTACAAGCATAAAACATACAGACATCACAATGACTCTAAACCCGTATCTTTCTATAATAACACTGAATGTTAATGGATTAAAGAATGAAAGAGGAGAGATCACAACCAACACAACAGAAATAAAAACAATAATAAGACAATATTATGAGCAATTATATGCCAATAAAATGGGTAATCTGGAAGAAATGGACGAATTTCTAGAAACATATACACTACCAAAACTGAAACAGGAAGAAATAGAAAATTTGAACAGACCCATAACCAGTAAGGAAATCGAATTAGTAATCAAAAATCTCCCAAAACACGAGAGTCCAGGGCCAGATGGCTTTCCAGGGGAATTCTACCAAACATTTAAGGAAGAGTTAACACCTATTCTCTTGAAGCTGTTCCAAAAAGTAGAAATGGAATGAAAACCTCCAAACTCTTTCTATGAAGCCAGCATTACCTTGATTCCAAAACCAGAGACCCCACTGAAAAGGAGAACTATAGACCAATTTCCCTGATGAACATGGATGCAAAAATCCTCAAGAAGATATTATCCAACCGGATCCAACAATACATTAAAAAAAGTATTCACCACGACCAAGTGGGATTTATACCTGGGATGCAGGGCTGGTTCAATATTCGCAAAACAACATGATTCATCACATCAATAAAGGAAAGCACAAGAACCATATGATCCTGTCAATAGATGCAGAGAAAGAATTTGACAAAATACAGCATCCTTTCCTGATAAAAACCCTCAAAAAAGTAGGGACAGAAGGAGCATACCTTGAGATCATAAAAGCCATATATGAACAACCCAATGCTAATATCATCCTCAATGGGGAAAAATGAGAACTTTCCCCCTGAGGTCAGGAACAAGATAAGGATTTCCACTCTCTCCACTGTTATTCAACATAGTATTGGAAGTCTTAGCCTCTGCAATCAGACAACACAAAGAAATAAAAGGCATCCAAATTGGCCAGGAGGAGGTCAAACTTTCACTCTTTGCAGATGACATGATACTCTATATGGAACACCCAAAACATTCCACCAAAAAAACTTCTAGAACTGGTTCATGAATTCAGCAAACTTGCAAGATATAAAATCAATGCACAGAAATCGGTTGCATTCCTATACACCAAGAATGAAGCAACAGAAAGAGAAATCAAGGAATCAGTCCCATTTACAGTTGCACAAAAAAACATAAAAAACTAGGAATAAATCTAACTAAATAGGTGAAAAATCTATACACTGAAAACTATAGAAAGCTGATGAAAGAAAATGAAGAAGACACCAAAAAATGGAAAAAGATTCCATGCTCCTGGATAGGAAGAATAAATATTGTGAAAATGTCGATACTACCCAAAGTAATCTACATATTCAATGCAATATCTATCAAAATAACACCAGCATTCTTCACAGAGCTAGAACAAACAATCCTAAAATTTGTATGGAACCAGAAAAGACCCCGAATAGCCAAAGCAGTCTTGAAAAAGAAAATCAAAGCAGGAGGCATCACAATCCCGGACTTCAAGCTGTACTACAGAGCTGTAATCATCAAGACAGTATGTTACTGGCACAAGAGCAGACACTCAGATCAATGGAACAGACTAGAGAACCCAGAAATGGACCCACAAACGTATGGCCAACTAATCTTCGACAAAGCAGAAAGAATATCCAATGGAATAAAGACAGTCACTTCAGCAAGAGGTGCTGGGAGAACTGGACAGCGACATGACGAAGAATGAACCTGGACCACTTTCTTACACCATACACAAAAATAAACTCAAAATGGATGAAAGACCTCAATGTAAGACAGTAAGCCATCAAAATCCTTGAGGAGAAAGCAGGCAAAAACCTCTTTGATCTTGGCCACCGCAACTTCTTACTCAACACGTCTCTGAAGGCAAGGAAAACAAAAGCAAAAATGAACTATTGGGACCTCATCAAAATAAAAAGCTTCTGCACAGCGAAGGAAACAATCAGCAAAACTAAAAGGCAACTGACAGAATGGGAGAAGATATTTGCAAATGACATATCAGATAAAGCGTTAGTATCCAAAATCTATAAAGAATTTATCAAACTCAACACCCAAAAAACAAATAATCCAGTGAAGAAATGGGCAAAAGACATGAATAGATGCTTCTCCAAAGAAGACATCCAGATGGCCAACTGACACATGAACAAATGCTCAACTTCACTCATCATCAGGGAAATACAAATCAAAACCACAATGAGATACCACCTCACACCTGTCAGAGTGGCTAACATTAACAAGTCAGGCAACAATAGATGTTGACAAGGATGCAGAGAAAGAGGGTTTTTTTTTTTTTGCATTTTTGGTGGGAATGCAAGCTGGTACAGCCACTCTGAAAAATAGTATGGAGGTTCCTCAAAAAACTAAAAATAGAACTACCCTATGACCCAGCAATTGCACTACTAGGTATTTATCCAAGGGATACAGGTGTGCTGTTTCGAAGGGACACATGCACTCCAATGTTTATAACAGCACTATCAACAATAGCCAAAGTATGGAAAGAGCCCAAATGTCCATCGATGGATGAATGGATAAAGAAGAAGTGGTATATATATATATATATATATATATATATATATACACAATGGAGTATTACTCAGCAATCAAAAAGAATGAAATCTTGCCATTTGCACCTACGTGGGTAGACCCGGAGGGTATTGTGCTAAGTGAAATTAGTCAGTCAGAGAAAGACAAAAATCATATGACTTCACTCATATGAGGACTTTAAGAGACAAAACATATGAACATAAGGGAAGGTAAACAAAAATAATATAAAAACAGGGAAGGGGACAAAACAGAAGAGACTCATAAACATGGAGAACAAACTTAGGGTTGCTGGAGGGGTTGTGGGAGGGGGATGGGCTTAATGGGTAAGGGTATTAAAGAATCTACTCCTGAAATCATTGTTTCACTATATGCTAACTAATTTGGATGTAAATTTTAAAAAATAAAAAATAAAATTAAAAAAATAAAATAAAATAAACATTAAAAAAATTCAAAAAAGAATGAGATGTTTGTGGCTGAGTAATACTCCATTTTATACATATGCCACATCTTTATCTCTTCATCCATGGATGGACATTTGTGCTCTTTCCATACTTTGGCTATTGTTGATAGTGCTGCTATAAACATGGGGGTGCATGTGTCCCTTTGGAACCACATACCTGTATCCCTTGGATAAATACCTAGTAGTGCCATTGCTGGGTTGTAGGGTAGTTCTATTTTTAATTTTTTGAGGAACCTCCATACTGTTTTCCAGACCTGAGCCCAAGAGTGGTTTTCCATAGTGGCTGCACCAGCTTGCATTCTCACCAGTAATGCAAATCTTGCCATTTGCAACTACGTGGATGGAACTAGAGGGTATTATGCTAAGCGAAATTAGTCAGAGAAAGACAAATATATGACTTCACTCATGAGGACTTTAAGACACAGAACAGATGAGCACAAGGGAAGGGAGGCAAAAATAATATAAAAACAGGAATGGGGACAAAAGGTAAGAGACTCTTAAATACGGAGAACAAACAGAGGGTTACTGGAGAGGTTGTGGGATGGGGGATGCGTAAATGGGTAAGGGGCATTAAGGAATCTACTCCTGAAATCATTGTTGCACTATATGCTAACTAATTTGGATGTGAATTTAAAAAAATAAAATTTTAAAAAGAATGAAATATCTAACTCTTATGATGGAGGGAAAACATTTTATCTTCAAGACTGAAGATAAATGTGTAGCATTTTATGTTCTGAATTAATAATTCACATATTTGTGATGTTAAATTTATAAAATGTTTCAACATATTTCATATTATTTATCTTCTGTTGATCTCTCCCAACAGTTCTGTGAGTGTAAATGGGTAGGTGTTATTATCCTTATTTTACAGATGATGAATAAGAGGCTGAGAGAGGTTGAGTACTAGATAACTGGCATTAGAATCCAGGCATCAAGATTCCAAGCTTCTCCTGCTTTGTGGTGAAATAAGCAAGGGACACAAAAATGACATGATGCTGCATACCTTATTCCAAGCTCAAAACTTGTTATGTAACCTAAAGTTTATCATGACAGAAGTTTACCTGTTGGAATGTTGCCAACACAAAACCCAAGCTTAACTTCTTGAATTAGTAGTAAGATACATAAATTATATAATAAAATAATATAAAATTAATCCAAAATAGTTTTATAAAAGTTAAACCATATGGAATATATGGAAATACTCACACACACACACACAGAGTTAGTAGTTTAAACATACATGTTTATCAGATTCCTCCTTAATATACAATTGGGGATTAAAACTGTCTTATGAAGGTCAGAGGCCCACCATTATCTGACTTTGTAACCTTGAGCGAGTTCCTTCTTCAACTCTTAGCTTGAATTTTTTATCTGTACCATGAGGGATTGAACCAGATGGTCTCCAAAGGCCTTCTCACATCTACTTAGTCTGGGATCTTTTTTAGCTGTGTGGGAGTCAGGAACAGAACCCAAAAACTTCCCTTGGGTTTGCTTAACAATATCAGCTGCTTTACCAACACAAGCTCAAAGTACAATGCTCCATGTGAGTTCTAACTGCCAACAATCCCAGAGAGATGGATTCAGTAAGAAGCAGAATGGAACTGAGCATGGTATAAACCTCCTTTATGAGCACAGTTTTGTGTTCTCTAAGAAACGAGGACAATGTGAAAGCCATATATAGGTGGGGTTTAAAAAAAGGGAAAATGAACCAAAACTTGTATTTATATGGTTAAGATACATGTTGCTTCTTGCTGAGCCACCACTTCTCCACCACTCTAGCTAAGCAAGGACATATTGAAAATAAACCAAAGTGCCTTCATAATGTCACTCTTTCTACGGGTGCCTGAGTGGCTCAGTCGGTTAAGCATCTGACTTTTGATTTTGGCTCAGGTCATGATCTCACAGCCATGGGACTGAGCCCCATGACAGGCTCCATTCTGGGCATGGAACTTGCTTACTATTCTTTCTCTCCCTCTGTCTCTCTCTCTCTCTCTCAAAAAATGTCACTCTTTCTATTCATCAGACATGGGGAGGTAATATTTGAAAGCAAGTAATGCCTAATTCCCAGGGAAGAGTTGGGTTCACTCATGGCAATTGCACTAGTAACACTTCCTACTCTTAAAGCACCTTTGTCAGGTCAAACTCTTCAAGGAAATAACCCTTGACTCCCTAGAACCAGAATGTGCTAGCTTCAGACTTTGGTATCACTTCAATGGCTTTATAGGAGAGGGATGGCTGAGAAAGATGCATGCTCACTTTCAAAGACAATGACTGCATGTGATAAATGTATATACTTGCACACAGTACATCAACCACAAAACTAAAGGGCTAGACACCATATTGTAAAAATTTAAACCAGCAAAAGTATTCCTAGCCCATTCCAGCCTTTCTACAGCCAAGGCAGGAAGGGGAAGATTAAAATAATAGAGGTAGAAAATAAACCAAAACTTCAATGGAGATTTCCAAATGTTAATCTGCCAGAGAATAATGGAGTGTTTCTCACTCAGAAAAGAACACAAAGCGATTGCTGCCACCACCATAGGTGTGCTTAAACCCAACAACTATTATATTTCATTCATCCCTCAATAAGTCAACAAGTCTAACCGTCAGTGTGACAGACATCCTGAGGAACTCTGGATTGTGCCAGAAGTTACAGCTTTGAAGCCAAAGGAGTTTTCTGCAGAAGGTGTTTCTTAGATAAGAGTCTTGCTTCTATCTTTATATTTAGATAATTTTCATACAGAGAAATGTGGACATTTGGGTCCAGCTGTATAATTTTCTTAACAGATTTAAAAAAATTTTTAAATCTTTTTTTCCCAAGATGTTTTCTGTCAACACAGAAGCTCCAGTTAGACAGTGATAGAGCATAGGCTTTTTATTTTCATTTTTATACCTTTTCCACAGACAAAGTCTTAGAAAGATACAAACTATCCAAACTGACTCAAGTAGAAATAGAAAATCTAAACAGACTGATTACTAGTAATAGGATTGAATCAGTAATCAAAGCCCTCCTAACAAGGAAAAGTCTAGGACCAGATAGCTTCATTGGTAAATTCTATAAAACATTTAAAGAAGAATTAGAACCAATTATCCTCAAATATTTCAAAATATACAAGAGGAGGAAACGTTTTCTAACTCATACCACGAGGCCAAAACCAGATGAAGACATCACAAGAAAAAATAAACTACAAACCAGTATCTCTTATAACTATGGATGCAAACATCTACAAAAAACTATCAAACAGAATCCAGCATCATATTAAAAGGATTATATACCATGACGAAGTGGGATTTATCCCAGCAACGGAAAGGTGGCTTAACATACAAAAATCTATCAATGTAATATACTACATTAATAGAATAAAGGAAAAAACAGAGATAAAGATGACAGAGGAGTAGAACCCTAGGCTTGTCTTGTCCCATGAACACAACTAGACAACTATCCAATCATTATAAATACCTCAGAAATCAACCTGAAGACTGACAGAACAAACTCCACAACTGAAGAAAGAGAAGAAGCCACATCAAAAAAGGTAGGAAATATGGAGATGTGGTTTAGGGGAGAAATAGATTGCTGATGCTGCAGAGGAAAGGGAGCTGTGGTCATGCAGAAAGGCAGGAGAGAGAGAAGCACACAGGACAACTAAGAAGGAGAACACTTTCCCAAAGACATTGGCTGGAAAAGTGAGAGGGACTGATTTTCCTGAGTTCTTGCAATCAGCAAAGCTTAAAGATTGGAGTTTGAAAGGTAAGTGGGCTTGGCTAGGATAGAGCCCTGAGGGCACTTCCCTACTCTTGGAGCCAAGGTAGGTTAACAACCTGGGGGCAGATGGTGTGGAAACAACTATTTCAGGAGTGCCTGGGGCACACAGGGGGAAGATTATTCACTCTTCTTGGAGACACCTCTCCAGGGACAAAAGAGCCAGCAAGAGCCATTTTCCTCTCCTACCCCTCAGGATAAACATGAGGCCAGCTAAGGGAAGCAGCTCAGCCCCAACATTGGCTGCCTGATTTGTTTAAACCAAGTCCCACACCCCTGAACGCTGGTGCACTTGCTCTTCTCTGTCAAGCTTGCCTCAGTCCCAATGCATCAGGCCCCTTCCCGAGAAGACCAGCAGAAACCCCTGCCCCCACCACATCTCCCAGCCAGAGAATTCTTCAGGGCTTCAGTTCTAGTGGAAGTAATATCAGTTTTCATTCAAAAATCAGAACAAAGTACACCTAGTTAAAACTCATCACATTTTGGCTAAGAACTAAACATTGCCCACTGCAGGTAAAGAAAGCCTCTGCAGAAGACTAGGCCAGAAGGACAGAGCAATGAAGACAGAGCAATGAAAACACAACAGCAGAGCACATGCAGCACACACCAGAGACAATCCCTGAAGCACCAGGCCCTGGACACTATAAGACCTCTTCTTCATAAAGCCATTACTCTCAAGAACAGGAAACATAATGGACTTATATAACACAAAGAAAAAGGCAGAGACTTAGAAAATATGCCAACATGGAGGAATCCATCCCAAATGAAAGAATAAGATAAAGTCACAGCTAGAGATCTAAGCAAAACATATATAAGTAAAATACTGATGGAGAATTTAAAGCAAAAATACTAAGGATACTAGCTGCTCTTGAGAAAAGAATGGAGGACTACAGGAAGACCCTTACCACAGAGATAAAAGAGTTAAAAAAGAATCAGTAAGAAATGAAAGATGCAATAATTGAGATGGGAAACAGGCTTGATTCAATGAACAAAAGCTGGAAGAAGCAGAGAAATGCATAAATGATATAGAAGACAAAATAATTGAAAATATAAAAGCTAAAAAAAAACAAAGAAGATTTATGGAACATGAGAATAGACTTAGGGAACTTCATGACTCCATCAAAAGTAGTAACATTCTTATTATAGGACTCCCAGAAGACAAAGAGAGAGAAAAGGGAGCAGTAAATATATTTGAAGAAATAATAGCTGAAAACTTCACTAATCTGGGGAAGGAAACAGACATCCATATCGAAGAGGCACAGAGAACTCCAGTCAAAATCAACAAAAGCAGACCAACACCAACATATATTATAATTTAACTTGCAAAATATAGTGAGTGACAAAGAAAAAATGTAAAGATACCAAGACAAAAGAAATCTTTAACTTGTAAGGGAAGACCCATAAGGCTAGTTGGAGATTTCTCAACAGAAACTTGGCAAGCCAGAAGGGAGTAGTATGATATATGCAAAGTGCCGAGCTGAAAAATCTACAGCCAAGAATACTCTATCCAGCAAGGCTATCATTCAGAATGGAAGGAGAGATAAACAGTTTCCCAGACATAAACTATTAGAGTTTGTGACTACTAAATCAGCCCTATAAGGAATATTAGACGGGACTCTTTGAGTGCAAAGGAAAGACCCAAAGTGACAAAGGCAAGAAAGGAACAGAGAAAATCTCCAGAAACAATGGCAAAACAAGTAATAAAATAGCACTAAATATATATCAAAAATTACTCTGAATGTAAATGGACTAAATGCGTCAACCAAAGACATAGAGTGTCAGAATGGATAAAAAAAGACCTACCTATATGCTGCCTACAGAGAGTAATTGTATCTATCTATCTATCTATCTATCTATCATCTATCTATTTTTAGAGAAGAGAGGTAGAGCAAGTAGGGGAGAGGGGTAGAGGAAAAGAGAGAAAATCTTTTTTTTTCACATTTTTCACCTAAACTTTATTTTTCTCAAAAAATCTGAATTATTTCCCTTTCATATAGATAAGTATGAGGGAGATTTATGCATACATTGATATATGAATAAATCATAAAGATACATTCTTAAGAAACAAAAAATAAGAAAAGAATTTACATATTTTTTGTATGTTTATAAATGTAATCAGCATCTCTATAAAATGAGATACTTGTCTTTTTTATGGAAAAAGAGAAAGAGATGGAAATATGGAAAGAGAGAAAATCTTAAGCAGGCTCCATGCTCAGTATGGGGCCCAACGCAGGGTTTGATCTCACTACTCAGGGGTCCTGACCCGAGCTAAATTCCAGATTCAGAAGCTCAACTGACTGAGCCACCCAGGCGCCCTAAGAGAGTAATTTCATACCTAAAGACACCTGCAGATTGAAAGTAAGGGGATGGAGAAACATTTATCATGCAAATGGATGACAAAAGGAACCTAGAGTAGCAAGACAAACTAAACTTTCAACCAAAGACTATAATGAGAGATGAAGAAGAGCACTATGTCATAATAAATGGGACAATCCAACAAGAAAATCTAACAATTGTAAATATTTATGCAGTCAACATGAAACAGTAACAAATATAAAGGAACTAACTGATAATAACACACTAATAGTAGGGACTTTAACACCCCACTTACATCAATGAACAGATCATCTAAACAGAAGATAAATAAGGAAACATTGGCTTTGAATGACACACTGGACTAGATGGACTTAACAGATATATACAGAATATTCCATCCTAAAACAGCAGAATATACATTCAAGTGCACATGGAATATTCTGCAGAATGGATCACATGTTATTTCACAAAACAGGCCTCAACAAATACAAAAAGACTGAAATCATACCATGCACCTCTCCTGACCAAATACAATGAAACCAGAAGTCTACAAAAAAAAAGTCTGGAAAACCACAAATACATGGAAGTTAAACAACAATGGTGCTAAACAATGAATGGGTCAACCTTAATATCAAAGAAGAAATTTAAAAACATAGAAACAGGGGTGCCTGGATGGCTCAGTTGGTTAAGTGTCTGACTCTTGATTTTGGCTAAGGTCATGATCTCATGGGGGTGGGATTGGGCCCTGCATCAGGCTCTGTGCTTGGCGTGGAGTCTGCTTAAGATTCTCTTTCTCCCTTTCCCTCTGCCTCTACCGCCTCTCTCTCTTCCTCTCTCTCTCTCTTTCAAAAAGTGGAAACAAACAAATGAAAATGAAAACACAACAGTCCAAGACATTTGGGATGCAGAAATAGCAATCCTAACAGGGAAGTATATAGCAATACAGGCTTACCTAGGAAGCAAGAAAAATCTCAAATAAACAAGCTGATCTTATACCTAAAGAAGCTAGGAAAATGACAACAAACAAAGACTAAGTCCATCAGAAGGAAGGAAATAATAAAGATTAAAGCAGAAATAAATGATATAGAAACTAAAGAAACAACAGAACAGAACAATGAATCCTGGAGATGGTTCTTTTAAAATATTAATAAAATTGATAACCTCCTAGCCAGACTTATCAAAAAGAAAGGAGAAAGGACACAAATAAATAAAATCACAAATGAGAGAGGAGAAATAACAACCAAAACCAAAAATACAGAAAAATAAACAATTATATGAGAGTACTATTGAAAACTATGTGCCAACAAATTGGACAACCTGAAGAAATGGATGAATTCCTAGAAACATGTAAATTACCAAAACTGAAACAGGAAGAAATAGAAAACTTGAGCAGACTGATAATCAGCAAAGAAATTGAATCAGTAATCAAAAAACTCCCAACAAACAAAGGTCTAGGACCACATGGCTTCACAGGCAAATTCTACCAAACATTAAAAGAAGAGTTAATACCTATTATTCTCAAACTATTCCAAAAAATAGTAAAGGAAGGAAAACTTCCAAATTCATTTTATGAGGCCTGCATTACCCTGACACCAAAACCAGATAAAGACTGCACAAAAAAGGCCAATATCCCTGATGAACATGAATGCAAAAAATTCTCAATAAAATACCAGTAAACCAAATGCAACAATACACTTAAAAAAATCATTCAACACTATCAGGTGAGACTTATTCCTGGAATGCAAGGGTGATTAAGTGTTCATAAATCAATCAATGTGATATAGCACATTAATAAAAGAAAGGATGAGATCCATAGTATCCTTTCAATAGATAGGACTGAAAAAGCATTTGACAAAGTACAACATCCATTCATGATAAAAACCACAACAAAGTAGGTTTAGAGAGAACATATCTCAACATAATAAAGGCCATCTACAAAAAAACCACCACTAATGTCATCCTCAATGGGGAAAAAATGAGAGCTTTTCCTCTAAGGTCAGGAATAAGACAGGGGTATCCACTCTCACCACTGTTATTTGACATAGTACTAGAAGTCCTGGCCACAGCAATCAGACAACAGAAAGAAATAAAAGGCATCCAAATCACCAAGGAAGTAGTAATACTTTGAATATTTGCAGATGACATGATATTCTATATAGAAAACTCAAAAGACTCCACTAAAAACTGCTAAAACTGATACATTAATTGAGTCAGGCTGCAGGATACAAAATCAACGTACAGAAATATGTTGCGTTTCTACACACCACAATGAAGGAGCAAAGAGAGAAATTAAGGAATCAATACCATTTACACTTGCACCCAAAACCATAAGATACCTAGGATTAAACCTAACCATAGAGGTGAAGGACCTGTAATCTGAAAAGTATAAAACACTGATGAAAGAATTGAAGATGACACAAAGAAATGGAAAGACATTCCATGCTCATATATTGGAAGAATAAATATTGTTAAAATGTCTATACTACTCAAAGCAATTTATGAATTTAATGCAATCCTTCTCAAAATACTAACAGCATTTTTCACAAAGCTAGAACAAACAATACTAAAATTTGTATGGAACCACAAAAGAACCATAGCCAAAGCAACCTTGAAAAGCAAAGCAAAGATGGAGGCATCACAATTCTGGACTTCATGTTATATTACAAAGCTTTAATGATCAAAACGGTATGGTATTTACACAAAAATAAACACACAGATTGATAGAACAGAATAGAAATCCCAGAACTGAATTTACAAATACATGGTCAATTAATCTTCCACAAAGCAAGAAGGAATATCCAAAGGGAAAAAGTCTCTTCAACAAATGGTGTTGGGAATACTGGACAGCAACATGTAAACAAATGAAACTGGACCACTTTCTTACACTATACACAAAAATAAATTCAAAATGGATTAAAGACCTAAATGTGAGACAGGAAATCATTAAAATCCTAGAAAAGAACACAGGTATTAACTTCTTGGACATCAGCCATTGCAACTTCTTTTTAGTTAGGTCTCCTGAGGCAAGGGAAACAAAAGCAAAAGTAAACCATTGGGGTTTCATCAAAATAATTTTTCTGCACAGTGAAGAAAACAATCAAGAAAATTAAAAGGCAACCAATGGAATGGGGGAAGGTAGTTGCAAAGGACATATTTGATAAAAGGTTAGTATCCAAAATATATAAAGAACTTATAAAACTCAACACCTGAAAATCAAATAAACTAAATATGGGCAGAAAAACTGAATAGACATTTTTCCAAAGAAGACATCCAGATGGCCTATAGACATATGAAAATATGCTCAAGATCACTGATCATCAGGGAAATTCAAATCAAAACTACAATGAGTAGGGGCACATGGGTGGCTCAGTCGGTTGAGCGTCTGACTTTGGCTCAGGTCACGATCTCATGGTTCGTGGGTTTGAGCCCCACATCGGGCTCTGTGCTGACAGCTCAGAGCCTGGGGCTGCTTCGGATTCTGTGTCCCCCCCCCCCACCCCTGCCCCGCTCATGCTCTGTCTCTCTCTCTCAAAAGTGAGTAAAGATTAAAAAAATAAAAAAAAACTGCAATGAGCTATCAACTCACACCTGCCAGAATGGCTAAAATCAGCAACACAATTGTGTATATAAACCACAATTTCTTTATCCATTCATCAGTTGATGGACATTTAGGCTCTTTCCACAATTTGGCTATTGTTGAGAGTGCTGCTATAAACAATGGGGTACAAGTGCCCCTATGCATCAGTACTCCTGTATCCCTTGGGTAAATTCCTATACACAATAGAGTGCTATGTGGCAATGAGAAAGAATGAAATATGGCCCTTTGTAGCAACGTGGATGGAACTGGAGAGTGTTATGCTAAGTGAAATAAGCCATACAGAGAAAGACAGACACCGTATGTTTTCACTCTTATGTGGATCCTGAGAAACTTAACAGAAACCCATGGGGGGTTGGGGAAGGAAAAAAAAAGAAAAAAAAGAGGTTAGAGTGGGAGAGAGAGCCAAAGCATAAGAGACTCTTAAAAACTGAAAACAAACTGAGGGTTGATGGGGGGTGGGAGGGAGGGGAGGGTAGGTGATGGGCATTGAAGAGGGCATCTTTTGGGATGAGCACTGGGTGTTGTATGGAAACTAATTTGACAATAAATTTCATATAATAAAAAAATAAAATAATAAAATCAGCAACACAAGAAACAGGCATTTGTGAGGATGTGGAGAAAGGGGAACCCTCTTGCACTGTTGCTGTGAATGCAAACTGGTGAAGTCACTGTGGAAACAGTATGGGGGTTCCTCAAAAAGCTAAAAATAGAACTACCCTATGATCCAGCAATTTCACTAATAGGTATTTACCCAAAGAATACAAAAATACTAATTCTAAGGGCTACATGCACCTCTATGTTTATACCCGTATTATCTACAATAGCCAAATTATGGAATGAGTCCAAGTTTTTATTGACTTATGAATGGATAAGAATGAATATATATATATGCATATAAAAATATGTATATTTTTATTTATATAGATATATGCAATGGAATATTACTCAGCCATAAAAAGATAAAAAGAACAAAATCTTGCCATTTGTAATGATATGGCTGGACCTAGAAGAATATTATGCTAAGCAAAATAAGTCAGAGAAAGACAAATACCATATGATTTCACTCAAATGTGGAATTTTGGAAACAAAACAAATCAGCAAAGGGGAAAAAATAAAGGAGAGAGACAAATCAAGAAACAGATTCTTATGTCTAGAGAACAAACTGATGGTTACCAGAGGGGAGGTTGGTGGGGGATGCATGAAATAGGTAATGGGGATTAAGGAGTATACTTGTGATGAGCACCGTGTTTTGTGTGGAAGTGTTGAATCAGTATATTGTAAACCTGAAAGGAATATTACAGTATATGTTAACTTTAACTGGAATTTAAATAAAAACTTAAAAAATAAACAGGATTACAAAATAACTCTATGAAAGTAGGCTCTATCAAGAGAAAGAAAATATATCAACATTGCTTTGGTATTTTAGAAACAAAGAAAATTTCAATGTTGTTGTCTTCTCTAGACTAAGATAATGATTGGAATTCATGAAATGAATCTTTCTTGAAAACTAAAAACTGCATTCCTTTGAAATTAGGATGTTTTAAAGAAAATTATCATTATGAAAACTTATTTCAATGATAAGACGTCTTTTGACTATATTAATTTTTAATATTTGCTAGATTTCAAGGACAAAATGGGGAAAGATGTGGGTATGGGATTTTTCTAGTAGGTTTACCATAAACAATGTACATTAGTATGTAAATTACTATTCTTGTTTGATCTCACGCCATTCATATAGCTGTAACTTTAAAAGCTTCTCAATGTGTTCTACCATAGCCTTGCCAGAAATAAATAATAGTAAACGTAACCTAAGCTCCAGTTTTGGGGGCTGCGGTGCAATGAAAAGGACATTGAATTTAGCATTAGGAGATCCGGGTTCTAGTCTTAGTTCTGACATTACTATGTCAACCTTAGGCAAGCCATTTCTCCTCTAGGCTTCAGTTTTCTTATATGTAAAATGGACTTGACAACTTCATTTTTTTAAGTTTGTTTATTTTGAAAGAAAGAGAGAGAGAAGAGGAAGGGCAGGGAGAGGGAGGGAGGGAGGGGGAGAGAGAGAGAAAATCCCAAGCAGGTTCTGCACTGTCAGTGCAGAGTGTGATGTGGGACTCGAACTCTGGAACCATAAGATGATGACCTGAGCTGAAACCAAGAGTCAGACACTTAACCAACTGGCCCACACAGGCACTCCCTAACAACTCTAAGAATCATTATGAAGATCAAATGAAGTTATCAACTGCTCTATAAATTGGAAGTGACATAATGGCTAAACGGAGATCAACCTCATTTGCTTCTTCCAAAGCTCAATAACCAAACTGGAATCAAAGGGCTATAATGGGAGGTCCAAAGATTACTCATACTAGGTACTAGTTATTGAGTACCTATAACATGCCAGGTACTAAATCTTATGTACACTATCTCACTTTATATTTATAACATTTAATATTAATAACTATGCCAGAGAAATTACTATTATCCACATTCTACAACAGAGAAAAATGAGGCACATGAAAGAAGCAGCAACATAGCCAAAATCTCATAGTAAGTATCAGAAAGAGGAATTCAAAGCTAGGTTTATTTAAACCTCAAGGCTACACTCTTTTATCCCTTTCTAATCCAGATCATAACAAGACTTGCTCTAACTGTATATATAAGCAACAAATTTTAGATTCCTCAGCGTGGTATTCAAGATCTTCCAAGGCAAGACATTGTTTACCTTTCCAGTGTCATCTTTCAGTATGACTTTGCCTTTCATTTTCCATTTCCTTCCATATACTATCTGTAGGCCATGTGCCATGGGACTGGCTCCTTCCCATAAAAACTGTGTAAGAAATCATCCTACTTGAAGTGGAAGGTGTCTCCTTTTCAAGGTCTTATTGATGGTAGCTTTCCTTGTGTTTGGTTTTAAAACTACAAGTCACATATTTAGCACAATTTTATAGACAAATCCAAACCCTCCACGAGCTTCAGGGTTTCACTTACAGCTCATTCCTTAGCTAGTAGCAGTTGTCACATTACCTAGATTGAGAAGACTAACAGTGAAGGTAAGACTGAGTTCATATGCTGTCAGCAAAAGCCATCCATTCCTCTAAGCAAGATGGTGTTACTTATCCATCTCTCTGAGCCTGTAGGCTAGTTAAATTCTTTGAACCCACCCTGCTCCAGACTAGTAGAGATTAGCGCATCATATAGCCAGCTTCCCACTTTCTTGGCTCCTTATATCACAGTAACAAGATTCCTTTGTTTCCCATAGGGTCCCAGGATGCTAAACTCCTGAATGATGTAGGAAGAAAGCTTCTGTGCTCCTTGCCCTTGCCTTTCAGGCATCAAGAGAAATCTGAAAATAAGGGGGTTGGGTGGATGTAATATATTCTCATATGAACATAAGAGAAGGAAAAATCTAGCTTCAAAGAAAACATTTATGTTGTTTGACTAATCCCTCCCCTTTCAACCAGATATTTAATTATGATTTGCTGAAAAACATGCTATGATTTAGTGAAGATTAGATAGAGGGCAGATTAGACGCTGGGAGTAATTAGGAGGTAGCATTTCATGCTATCAGTATTTCTAGCATTCAGCCTCAGTAACTAACACATTTCAAAAGCTATTCTACTCACTATTATTCATTAACAATAACTTCTTTGGTGCGTACACTTTACACATCAGATACAAATAACATCCAAACTTAATTACAATTATATACACACATCCATGCATCCCCCCACACCAACTTAATATATCGTTTCCTTAACTTGATAGCCTCTTTTTGAAAACATATTTAAATAAACTTCTTCATTAGGTCCTTAAAGTAAAACAGATCTTTAGCAAGTTATTTTGGATCTTTGATCTTGTGTTTAATATTTCATATTCGTTTGACAAACAATGAATTAAGATATTGTATCCTTTGTAAATATGCCAAATTAGGTTCATTTTCTCTTCATTCAAGGATGATGCAAGGAACAGATCAACTAAATATTACATAGGACAATATGATCCCTAGAGAATGAGGGGCAAACTAAAGAAGATCAGAGCCAGGGCTGCAAGAGACAGAGCTAATTTCAGGAGGATAAGAAAAAGATGAAAAGCTGAGAGTAAAAAAAAATTTAAAAAAGGAAGATAAGATTAAAGAAAGGTATCTAAAAAGAGAGTTTTAGAAAAGTTTATCATTTATCCCATCATTTATCCCAAAATGCTTAACTGCTTGTTCAAGGTCATAAAAGAGGCAGAATAGGACCAGAGGCCAAGTCTTTTGGCTTCAAGTTCATCCCAACTGCAGCCTTCTCTCCTGGTGTGATGGATTTACTGGCAGTCTGAATTGGAGAAAGCTGCTATAGCAAACAAAGCACAAGTCTATGAGTAACACTTACTGCCTTTTGATCCTAGAGAGTATTTACTTTCTTTATATGTTAGTTCCTCTTGCTGTCAAACAGCAATCATATTAACAGGCCCAAAATTCCTATGGAAGATGTGAGACTACAGAGGTGAGAAAACACTTGGAAAATAATTATTTTATTCAATTTAGAATCTTTAAGGAGCTGCAATAATTAGATGGCACAGCCTTAATTAAACAAAAGACAGAAAGCTAACAATACAGAGCCTCTGCATTACTTTTAATTAAATTCAAAACTGAAACAAAACAAAAAGCAAAATGAAAGGAAGATGTATCAAATAACATGCTGGGAAAAAAACACACTGAATAACGGTCTTTAGGTCCCTTCTTGAGACAATGCACTTCACTAAGTGCTGCCCACAGAAGCTACAAAACAGAGACAAGAGCAACTCTGTGCATTCTAACGACAAATTTTGTTATTTTTTTTATTTTTATTTTTATGAAATTTATTGACAAATTGGTTTCCATACAACACCCAGTGCTCATCCCAAAAGGTGCCCTCCTCAATACCCATCACCCACCCTCTCCTCCCTCCCACCCCCCATCAACCTTCAGTTTGTTCTCAGTTTTTAACAGTCTCTTATGCTTTGGCTCTCTCCCATTCTAACCTCTTTTTTTTTTTTCCTTCCCCTCCCCCATGGGTTCCTGTTACGTTTCTCAGGATCCACATAAGAGTGAAACCATATGGTATCTGTCTTTCTCTGTATGGCTTATTTCACTTAGCATCACACTCTCCAGTTCCATCCACGTTGCTACAAAAGGCCATATTTCATTTTTTCTCATTGCCACGTAGTATTCCATTGTGTATATAAACCACAATTTCTTTATCCATTCATCAGTTGATGGACATTTAGGCTCTTTCCATAATTTGGCTATTGTTGAGAGTGCTGCTATGAACATTGGGGTACAAATGCCCCTATGCATCAGTACTCCTGTATCCCTTGGATAAATTCCTAGCAGTGCTATTGCTGGGTCATAGGGTAGGTCTATTTTTAATTTTCTGAGGAACCTCCACACTGCTTTCCAGAGCGGCTGCACCAATTTGCATTCCCACCAACAGTGCAAGAGGGTTCCCGTTTCTCCACATCCTCTCCAGCATCTATAGTCTCCTGATTTGTTCATTTTGGCCACTCTGACTGGCGTGAGGTGATACCTGAGTGTGGTTTTGATTTGTATTTCCCTGATAAGGAGCGACGCTGAACATCTTTTCATGTGCCTGTTGGCCATCCGGATGTCTTCTTTAGAGAAGTGTCTATTCATGTTTTCTGCCCATTTCTTCACTGGGTTATTTGTTTTTCGGGTGTGGAGTTTGGTGAGCTCTTTATAGATTTTGGATACTAGCCCTTTGTCCGATATGCCATTTGCGAATATCTTTTCCCATTCCGTTGGTTGCCTTTTAGTTTTGTTGGTTGTTTCCTTTGCTGTGCAGAAGCTTTTTATCTTCATAAGGTCCCAGTAATTCACTTTTGCTTTTAATTCCCTTGCCTTTGGGGATGTGTCGAGTAAGAGATTGCTACGGGTGATGTCAGAGAGGTCTTTTCCTGCTTTCTCCTCTAAGGTTTTGATGGTTTCCTGTCTCACATTCAGGTCCTTTATCCATTTTGAGTTTATTTTTGTGAATGGTGTGAGAAAGTGGTCTAGTTTCAACCTTCTGCATGTTGCTGTCCAGTTCTCCCAGCACCATTTGTTAGAGGCTGTCTTTTTTCCATTGGATGTTCTTTCCTGCTTTGTCAAAGATGAGTTGGCCATACGTTTGTGGGTCTAGTTCTGGGGTTTCTATTCTATTCCATTGGTCTATGTGTCTGTTTTGGTGCCAATACCATGCTGTCTTGATGATGACAGCTTTGTAGTAGAGGCTAAAGTCTGGGATTGTGATGCCTCCTGCTTTGGTCTTCTTCTTCAAAATTCCTTTGGCTATTCGGGGCCTTTTGTGGTTCCATATGAATTTTAGGATTGCTTGTTCTAGTTTTGAGAAGAATGCTGGTGCAATTTTGATTGGGATTGCATTGAATGTGTAGATAGCTTTGGGTAGTATTGACATTTTGACAATATTTATTTTTCCAATCCATGAGCAGGGAATGTCTTTCCATTTCTTTAAATCTTCTTCAATTTCCTTCATAAGCTATCTATAGTTTTCAGCATACAGATCTTTTACATCTTTGGTTAGATTGATTCCTAGGTATTTCATGCTTCTTGGTGCAATTGTGAATGGGATCAGTTTCTTTATTTGTCTTTCTGTTGCTTCATTGTTAGTGTATAAGAATGCAACTGATTTCTGTACATTGATTTTGTATCCTGCAACTTTGCTGAATTCATGTATCAGTTCTAGCAGACTTTTGGTGGAGTCTATCGGATTTTCCATGTATAATATCATGTCATCTGCAAAAAGCGAAAGCTTGACTTCATCTTTGCCAATTTGGATGCCTTTGATTTCCCTTTGTTGTCTGCTGATGCTAGAACTTCCAGCACTATGTGAAACAGCAGCGGTGAGAGTGGGCATCCTTGTCGTGTTCCTGATCTCAGGGAAAAAGCTCTCAGTTTTTCCCCGTTGAGGATGATGTTAGCTGTGGGCTTTTCATAAATGGCTTTTATGATCTTTAAGTATGTTCCTTCTATCCCGACTTTCTCAAGGGTTTTTATTAAGAAAGGGTGCTGGATTTTGTCAAAGGCCTTTTCTGCATCGATTGACAGGATCATATGGTTCTTCTCTTTTTTTTTTTTGTTAATATGATGTATCACGTTGATTGATTGCGAATGTTGAACCAGCCCTGCATCCCAAGAATGAATCCCACTTGATCATGGTGAATAATTCTTTTTATATGCTGTTGAATTCGATTTGCTAGTATCTTATTGAGAATTTTTGCATCCATATTCATCAGGGATATTGGCCTGTAGTTCTCTTTTTTTACTGGGTCTCTGTCTGGTTTAGGAATCAAGGTAATACTGGCTTCATAGAATGAGTCTGGAAGTTTTCCTTCCCTTTCTATTTCTTGGAATAGCTTGAGAAGGATAGGTATTATCTCTGCTTTAAACATCTGGTAGAACTCCCCTGGGAAGCCATCTGGTCCTGGACTCTTATTTGTTGGGAGATTTTTGATAACCGATTCAATTTCTTCGCTGGTTATGGGTCTGTTCAAGCTTTCTATTTCCTCCTGATTGAGTTTTGGAAGGGTGTGGGTGTTCAGGAATTTGTCCATTTCTTCCAGGTTGTCCAATTTGTTGGCATATAATTGTTCATAGTATTCCCTGATAATTGTTTGTATCTCTGAGGGATTGGTTGTAATCATTCCATTTTCATTCATGATTTTATCTATTTGGGTCATCTCCCTTTTCTTTTTGAGAAGCCTGGCTAGAGGTTTGTCAATTTTGTTTATTTTTTC
The DNA here is from genome assembly GCF_022837055.1 of Prionailurus viverrinus. NCBI lineage: Eukaryota > Metazoa > Chordata > Mammalia > Carnivora > Felidae > Prionailurus > Prionailurus viverrinus. The sequence continues at coordinate 1,098,054 of NW_025927617.1, forward strand.
AAAAAACCAACTCTTGGTTTCGTTGATCTGCTCTACAGTTTTTTTAGATTCTATATTGTTTATTTCTGCTCTGATCTTTATTATTTCTCTTCTTCTGCTGGGTTTAGGCTGCCTTTGCTGTTCTGCTTCTAGTTCCTTTAGGTGTGCTGTTAGATTTTGTATTTGGGATTTTTCTTGTTTCTTGAGATAGGCCTGGATTGCAATGTATTTTCCTCTCAGGACTGCCTTTGCTGCGTCCCAAAGCGTTTGGATTGTTGTATTTTCATTTTCGTTTGTTTCCATATATTTTTTAATTTCTTCTCGAATTGCCTGGTTGACCCACTCATTCGTTAGTAGGGTGTTCTTTAACCTCCATGCTTTTGGAGGTTTTCCAGACTTTTTTCTGTGGTTGATTTCAAGCTTCATAGCATTGTGGTCTGAAAGTAAGCATGGTATAATTTCAATTCTTGTAAACTTATGAAGGGCTGTTTTGTGACCCAGTATATGATCTATCTTGGAGAATGTTCCATGTGCACTCGAGAAGAAAGTATATTCTGTTGCTTTGGGATGCAGAGTTCTAAATATATCTGTCAAGTCCATCTGATCCAATGTCTCATTCAGGGCCCTTGTTTCTTTATTGACCGTGTGTCTAGATGATCTATCCATTTCTGTAAGTGGGGTGTTAAAGTCCCCTGCAATTACCACATTCTTCTCAATAAGGTTGCTTATGTTTATGAGTAATTGTTTTATATATTTGGGGGTCCGGTATTCGGAGCATAGACATTTATAATTGTTAGCTCTTCCTGATGGCTAGACCCTGTAACTATTATGTAATGTCCTTCTTCATCTCTTGTTACAGCCTTTAATTTAAAGTCTAGTTTGTCTGATATACGTATGGCTACTCCAGCTTTCTTTTGGCTTCCAGTCGCATGATAAATAGTTCTCCATCCCCTCACTCTCAATCTAAAGGTGTCCTCAGGTCTAAAATGAGTCTCTTGTAGACAGCAAATAGATGGGTCTTGTTTTCTTATCCATTCTGATACCCTATGTCTTTTGGTTGGCACATTTAATCCATTTACATTCAGTGTTATTATAGAAAGATACGGGTTTAGAGTCATTGTGATGTCTGTATGTTTTATGCTTGTAGTGATGTCTCTGGTACTTTGTCTCACAGGGTCCCCCTTAGGATCTCTTGTAGGGCTGGTTTAGTGGTGACAAATTCCTTCAGTTTTTGTTTGTTTGGGAAGACCTTAATCTCTCCTTCTATTCTAAATGACAGACTTGCTGGATAAAGGATTCTCGGCTGCATATTTTTTCTGTCTAGCACCCTGAAAATCTCGTGCCAATTCTTTCTGGCCTGCCAAGTTTCAAAAGAGAGATCAGTCACGAGTCTTATAGGTCTCCCTTTATATGTGAGGGCACGTTTACCCCTTGCTGCTTTCAGAATTTTCTCTTTATCCTTGTATTTTGCCAGTTTCACTATGATATGTCGTGCAGAAGATCGATTCAAGTTACGTCTGAAGGGAGTTCTCTGTGCCTCTTGGATTTCAATGCCTTTTTCCTTCCCCAGTTCAGGGAAGTTCTCAGCTATTATTTCTTCAAGTACCCCTTCAGCACCTTTCCCTCTCTCTTCCTCCTCTGGGATACCAATTATGCGTATATTATTTCTTTTTAGTGTATCACTTAGGTCTCTAATTTTCCCCTCATACTCCTGGATTTTTTTATCTCTCTTTTTCTCAGCTTCCTCTTTTTCCAAAACTTTATCTTCTAGTTCACCTATTCTCTCCTCTGCCTCTTCAATCCGAGCCGTGGTGGTTTCCATTTTGTTTTGCATTTCATTTAAAGCATTTTTCAGCTCCTCGTGACTGTTCCTTAGTCCCTTGATCTCTGTAGCAAGAGATTCTCTGCTGTCCTGTATACTGTTTTCAAGCCCAGCGATTAATTTTATGACTATTATTCTAAATTCACTTTCTGTTATATTATTTAAATCCTTTTTGATCAGCTCATTAGCTGTTGTTATTTCCTGGAGATTCTTCTGAGGGGAATTCTTCCGCTTGGTCATTTTGGATAGTCCCTGGTGTGGTGAGGACCTGCAGGGCACTTCCCCTGTGCTGTGGTGTATAACTGGAGTTGGTGGGCAGGGCCGCAGTCAGACCCGATGTCTGCCCCCAGCCCACCGCTGGGGCCACAGTCAGACTGGTGTGTGCCTTCTCTTCCCCTCTCCTAGGGGCGGGATTCACTGTGGGGTGGCGTGGCCTATCTGGGCTACTTGCACCCTGCCAGGCTTGTGATGCTGGGGATCTGGCGTATTAGCTGGGGTGGGTAGGCAAGGTGCACGGGGGCAGGAGGGGCAGGCTTAGCTCGCTTCTCCTTAGGTGATCCACTTCAGGAGGGGCCCTGTGGCAGCGGGAGGGAGTCAGATCCGCTGCCGGAGGTTTGGCTCCGCAGAAGCACAGAGTTGGGTGTTTGCGTGGAGCGAGCAAGTTCCCTGGCAGGAACTGGTTCCTTTGGGATTTTGGTTGGGGGATGGGCGGGGGAGATGGCGCTGGTGAGTGCCTTTGTTCCCCACCAAACTGAGCTCTGTCGTCAGGGGGCTCAGCAGCTCTCCCTCCCTTTGTCCTCCAGCCTTCCCGCTTTCCAAGCAGAGCTGTTGACTTATGACCTCCCAGACGCTAAGTCGCGCTTGTTGTGGGAACACAGTCCGTCAGGCCCCTCCGCTTTTGCAAGCCAGACCCGGGGCTCTGCTTGGCCGGGGAGCCGCCCCTCTGCCCCGGCTCCCTCCTGCCAGTCCGTGGAGCGCGCACCGCCTCGCCGCCCTTCCTACCCTCTTCCGTGGGCCTCTCGTCTGCGTTTGGCTCTGGCGACTCCGTTCTGCTAATCCTCTGGCGGTTTTCTGGGTTATTTAGGCAGGTGTAGATGGAATCTAAGTGATCAGCAGGACGTGCGGTGAGCCCAGCGTCCTCCTAAGCCGCCATCTTGCAAAAACTCCTAAATTTTTTTTTTCAACGTTTATTTATTTTTGGGACAGAGAGAGACAGAGCACGAATGGGGGAGGGTCAGAGAGAGAGGGAGACACAGAATCGGAAACAGGCTCCAGGCTCTGAGCCATCAGCCCAGAGCCCGACGCGGGGCTCGAACTCACAGACCGCGAGATCGTGACCTGGCTGAAGTTGGACGCTTAACCGACTGCGCCACCCAGGCGCCCCTCTAACGACAAATTTTGTAAAATTTGGGAGGATTAAACCAGTATTCTACTGGAGATAATCAATTTGAAACAATAAACATCTTGTGAAAGCATTTAGAGGTAAGAACACATGCATATATGAAAGAAAAACACACACATTATTTCTCTTACAACTAGTGAGTTGATAGCCACATCAGAACTAGTAGCCAGGTTTCTTCACTCACAGTTCAATCCACCAGAATGTGAGTTCCGTAACAGTAGGAATTTTCATCTGTCTCATCTGTATTTTCACTGATGCATCACCAGTACTCAGTGTTTTTACTGAGCACACATATTCATTTAGCATGTATTAAGGACTCAATAAGAAATTAATGCTTTTAACGCATTTATTTTAGTTGTGAAGGTCAAAGGAGATAAGAGTTGTGAAAATATTTTGTTTGCCATAAATGGCAATACACATGAAGAGGGATCATGAAAATTATAATCACAGCATTTCAGAGCTTAACACTACCCTAGTATTGGTCATGGACACCGCTACTCAGAACCAGAATTTTTGAATAGATGTATCTAAGAGATTTATTGTCATCCCTGAGCACATCTCAACAAAATGGGCAATGGGTTACCTCTTATCACTCCCAGGAACTGGCACTTCCAGGATATTTACCTGTTATTGTATTTAATCATCACAACCAGTTGCCAAGGTAGGAATTCTTGTCCTGTTTTGCAGGTAGGGAAATTTTGAGTTCAGTGAATTTAACTAGCAGGCCTGAGTGGAAAAATCCAGAACATATTATTAATCAGTCAGATCCTCTCATTTTACAAATAAGTATATATTTCTACTTTCTAGTCTGGGTCCACATGATTGTATACAAAGATCCCAGTATCTCTGGGAACAACTGTAATAGGAATATAAAGTCATCTTGCTGGTATAAATCAACATTTTACAGTACTGTTGTGAAATCTAAAGTGTTATAGAGATGCACAATAGTACTATGGATCCAGACAAATATTCTTATATACCTTATTCTAACTCAACTCTTAGCTATTTGCCAGTTACCATACTGTTCATTGGGGGAACAAAAGGGAAACATAGTCTCTGTCCCTCGGGAGCTTCCAGTTTACATGGGAATACTGTGTCTGATGCATGTGAAACAATTTGTCAATAATGTAAGGAAGAATATGTAATTGACACAAACCAATTAGCCAACAATACATGACTGAGTATATAATTGATATAAAAGAATTACAGAACAATGTGAGATTGAATATAATTGACTTCTTGCTTTTTGTGTTGTCATGGAGCCTCAGAGAACTTTCTATTGGCTTTAATTTCTAGCCAAAGTGGGCTGAGCTCTGGGACTGGCTTGGCAATGTTCCAGTCCCTGCTGTCAATAAGCTGCCTTGCCCTTCCAGAGAGACCCCCAGAGGGCACAAAATCTTTGCATTAGTGGAATAAAGTATGTCGATTTAAATCACTAATAAAGAAAAGTAAATTGATATTTCTATAAAGAATGCATACTTGTTTGATTCAACCGTAATACACATTCTTTACAACTCAGACGTATGTGGTGTTTATATTTATTTTTTGGAAGATATGTAGGTATATAATTAAAATAGTGACTTATGGGGCATATGAGTAGCTCAGTCAGTTGAGTGTCAGACTCATGATCCCAGGGTCTTGGGATCAAGCCCCGTGTTGAGCTCCACACTGAGTATGGGGCCTGCTTGAGATTCTCTCTCCCTCTCTCTCTCTCTCTCTCTCTATGCCCCTCTACCCCACTATCTCTCTAAAATAAAACACATTTAAAATAAAATAAGTGAGTTATATTTTACATTTTAAGATTAATTTTCAGCTTCATCATTAAACTGAATGATTTTTTATTTTATGTATGAAAGCTAACAGAAACAAATCCTTTCAGGATCACTGAAAAATTTATGGAATTATGACCACTATCTTATTTCTGTCAAAGGCACTATCATTTCAGGGTTTCAAATCTGAGTGACTAGGAACAATTCCTGTGCCTTAAATCTATTGGAATCATCAAATCTAATCTCTATTGGATCTTTTTGCAATGCTAGTAGTACCTTATGCTAGGCTTCCATTCTCTCACAGTTGGGTTAGGGCAAGAGCCTTCTAGCTGCTCCCTCTCTGCCTCTAAAACATTTTGTACACTGCTAGCAAAACACTCTCTTAAAAAACATCCTCTTTGCACATGTCCTTATTTCCCTACTCAAAAACCATCAGTGGTTCCCCACTGCTCACAATGGCTCCCTAGCCTGGTATTAAGGCTCTTCATGATCTGAACCTAATGTGTTTCAACATCCTCTACCACTATTTCCTAATATAAATTCTTGCCCCCTAAACAAATTACTGCATGACTGGCTCCTTCATACAAAAATATTTCAATTTCTGTCTCTGTACCTTAACACCATTCATTAACTACATAGGGAACTACATCATTTTCCTTAAGTTCTAGTTTTCCTTCACTATCCTATTCAAGTTCTACCATTTTCAAAAAGTTTTATTCAACTATCCCAGCTCACAATGACATGTGTATTCCTCTTTAAATTTATTTTTAAAATTTTCCAGCTTTATTGAGAGATAATTGACATTACCCTTTGGCTAACATCTCCCCTTTTCCCTTGCCCTCCAGATCCTGACAACCACCATTCTACTCTCTGTTTCCACAAGTCTGGCATTTTTAGATTCCACATGTAAATGATATCATACAGTATTGGGTTTTGTCTGATATATTTCACTTAGCATAATACCCCCATGTTGTCCCAAATGGCAGGATTTCCTTTTCTTATAGATGAATAACACACACACACACACACACACACACACACACACTTCTCACATCTCACATCTTTTTTATCCATTCCTCTGTTGATACTTAGGTTGTTTCCATACTTGCCAATTGTGAATAATGCTGCAATGAACATGGGAATGCAGATATCCCTTTAAGACCCTGATTTCTCTCTCTCTCTCTCTCTTTTTTTTTTATCAAGAAGTGGGATTGCTGGATCACAATTGGTAGTCCACATTTTAAAGTTAAAAAATGTTTATTTATTTTTATTTTGAGAGAGTGAGAGAGAGCACCAGTGGGGTAGGGGCAGAGAGAGAGGGAGAGAGAGAGAATCACAAGCAGACTCCACACTACCAGCACAGAACCTGACTGGGTGCTCGATCACACAAGCCATGAGATCATGACTTGAGCCAAAACCACAAGTCCGACGCTTAACCAACTTAGCCACCCAGGCGCCCCTATTTTTAATTTTTTGAGGAACTTCCATTCTGTTTTCCTACCAACAGTGCACATGGGTACCCTTTCCTCTATCTCCTTGCCAACACTTGTTATCTCTTGTTTTTTCTGATGATAACTATCCTAACAAGTATGAAATAACTCTTCATGGTTTTGATTTGCATTTATCTGCTGATTAGTTATGTTGAGCACCTTTTCATGTACCTGTTGACCATTTATATATATTCTTTAGAAAAATGTTCAGTTTCTCTGTCCATTTTTTACTTGGATTGTTTGTTTGTTTTTTGTTTTGTTTTGTTTGCTATTGAGTCCTGTAAGTTCCTTATCTATTTTGGATATTAATCCCTTATCAGATATATGGCTTGCAAATATTTTCTCTCATTCCATAGGTTGTCTCTTCATTTTTTTGATTGTTTATCACCAAAAACAATGAACATTTATGCCATTTTTATTTACAGCAAAATTATCTATGTGTTAAGTTAACATATCTTTGAATTTTACAAATCTAAGATAAGGGTTTATTTTAAGAAATTCAAGCCCAGTCAATATGAGAAGAAACTAAAATATTGGTTTTGTAGCTCATTTATTCAAACATTTTCTTTATAGATTGGAAAAGATGAGTTCCTGCTTTCTTAATTCCCAAATGGCTTATTCTATTTAGAATGAATAGGTAATGAATAAGTAAACACCCTCTTTACACTTAGAGATAAAAGCATTGCTTTTAAAAGTCAAATTAACATTTTAATGGTTCTTGATGATCCTCCTGTTTAAGTGTATTCCCCGTTACTTGATAAGACTTTCTTTAAAACCTCATCAGTAAACAGATTCCTGAATGTGTTATACCTAACCCTAAAATTTCTTACTTTTATTTAAAGGGATAACAGCAAAACATCCATACCACAAGTAACTCCTTTTCTCCAGCACTTGAGGACTTGGCAATAAAATGGGTCTAAGATAGTATAGCATCTGCTGAGACCTATTAAACTCTTGCCAACATCTTAAATGGTAATGTAGTAAAATCTGTGAACATTATCATATTAAAACATACTTTGTACAGATTCTTACACAATGCATTTTATACACTTTAAATTTTTATAAGTTTATTTATTTATTTTTGAGAGAGAGAGAGAGAGGCAGGGAAGGGCAGAGAGAGAGGAAGAGAAAGAATCTCAAGCAGGCTCCACACCACCAGCACAAAGCCTGACTCAGGGCTTGAACTCACGAACCACAAGACCATGACCTGAGCCAAAATCAAGAGTCAGATGCTCCACCGACTGAGAGACCCAGGTGCCCTTGCATTTTATATACTTTAAAGTCCAAATTGACATATGATTTCCCCATTTAAATTACTGATTCTTATTCACCATATTCTGTTTTCATTTGTACCATTAGAATATAAAAGTGTATTTGGTTCACTGGTGTGTAATAAAAGAAGTTGAGAGATTCAAGGGATGTTTATTTAAATTTCTAATTTAAGCAAAAGCCCACAGTGAAACAAATATCTAATGCTGGGAATAGAAAGCTAAACAGAATTTCAATATATGAATTTGCTATTTTTATTCTTTGTCTTTAGCCATTACCAATGGACTCAGAAGAATTTAAGATTACTGTTACATCAATGCTGTCACCTAAGTTTTAAATTAATTCCTACTGAAGAAGCCCCACACTATGCTAGTCATCACATAGTTCATACAACATCATGGTCTACCTTCCAGAAAATTCAAATAAGACAACAAAGCTTTCCACACAATCTTTTTTGAATAGTGAAAAATAACACACCAGATTACTTTAATAGCCCACATACCACAGGGTCAGGAAGACCTTAAAAGTCACCTAAAATAAAGCTTCAGACAATGGTGAAGTAACTCCAGTTAAGTACTCCAGGAAAAGTACTCCCACTGCCTCCTAAAAGTAGTCACCATATTCCATGTCCACCTATGTCAAAACAAACTTTTTTTTCCATATAGCTTCTGCCATATAATAGAAGTCTAATTCCTCTTTCTTTTAAGCCTTTAAGATATATAAAGACAGAAATCATGACACTTCTTCTCAGCCTTCTCTTTTTAAGGTAAACAATCCTACTTCTTTAATCTTTCATGCAACACCACTTTCCTAATAATAATAGCCCTAATTTCTTTAGTCCTAAGTAATCTTACACAGTAGAAATATTAACCTTCTATCTCAGTGCTTCAGTAAAAAGCAACCGCTTTTTAAAAGAAGGATTCTTTTTGCCTTCTCTTCCTATACCTCCTCCATTCTTTTCCCAACATTAATTATCTTCTTTCTCTTCTCCTCCTTTCTTCTCTTTTATCTTTTAACTGGTCATTATATAAAAGTGAAGAAGACTTAAATTATTTCTGATATTTACTTTGAATCCCATTCTAAATTTTAAAAATAAGGTGAGTTTCTCCTTGTATAGATTTTATGAGGCATTTTAATGTGGAATCTAAAAAAAAGCCAAGTTCATACAAAGAGTAGAATGGTGGTTGCCAGGGGTTGTGGGGTGAGGAAAATGGGGAGACATTGGTCAAAGGTACAAACTTAGTGCCATAAGATGAATCAGTTCTGGAAATGTACATCATGTACATCATGGTGATTATAGCCAACAATACTGTAGTATATACGCTTGAAAGTTGCTGGGAGATAGATCTTAAATGTTCTCACCACAAAAAGAAATGGTAATTATGTAAGATGATGGATGTGTTAATTTACCTTATTGTGGCAATCATTTGATACACATATATATGTGTATCAAATCATCATGTTGTACACCTTTAACTTACACAATATTATATGTCAATTACATCTCAATAAATCTAGAAAATGCTATAACTAAGATAGATTAATTTTTTATTTTTATTTATTTTGTGTCAGGGTTTCCTGAAAGGGAAAGAAATACTTTGTCTTTACCATGAGGTATTTCTTTAGCACTTTCTAGTTTTCTGTTACTCTTACAATGAACTCTCAATATCCTAAGCTGCTAGGGGGCAGAGAGAACATTAATGATGAAAACTACATCAAAACCTCATTTAACTCATTCGTTTTCAACATTCTTCTTTCCCCTCTATCACCAAAGTAGCAGGATGGACTGATTTCATTTTCCCCTATTATTTCTCCTTTACTTCCTCCCTTGTGGTGGTGTTAAAAGGACAATAGTGGGAGTCAACAGAAGATTAGGAAAACAAAATATGTTAATAAAATGTAGAATGACTGAAAATTAGTCATAAGTCATCTTTGTGCTTCATTATGTACCTTCTTGTGAGCTCCCTTATACTTGACGTCTTCAAATTCTAGATGATCCTTCTTAAAGGTATCTTATAAAAGATAAGCATCCTTACTTTCAAAATATATATAAAAACTTGGGAGAGATGGGAACTGAAAGAGTTAGGGCAGGGATGGGTACAGCAGTCTTTGACACTTATTTGCAAGATAAAATGGGCCTATTTTTATTGGCATGTGGGCAAGATGCCATAAATTTACCTTTATATCATCAACAGCTAACATTTGAGCGCTCATTACAAGCTAAGCACTGACTATTATTTCATTTATTCTTACAAAATCTTTATAAAGTACATACAATTATTAGCCCCTTTCACAAGTCAGAAAATTAAATCTTAATTAATTTACCCATGATCACAAAATTACATATTGCAGAGTTAAAATCTGAACACAAACACCCATATTCCAGAGCTCTCATTCCTTATTCTATATTTCCCAAAAGTTATACCCACTACTCCAGAAAGTCCATCATGACTGTCTCCAGGCAATCCAATATGACAAAACAGCAGTAATCAGCAACTTGGACAGCCACTTTTAAAACTCAGCTATCGTTGTCTCCCCAAAGGTCAAAGACAGGTTGGTTAATTTCTATTTATGCAGCTATATCTTTGCTGTTCTGATCTTCAAGTACTGCTCATCTCAGGTAAAATTTCAAGAGATCAATTTTAGAAACACTTATGCGATAAAAATTAATATCACTAGTAATAACACAAATTGGGCATTATGTACCTTCTGATGTGATACACTGAGAAGGAAAAAATATCACTTCTGAGGTATTCTTGACAAATATTAGATAGACAATACGTATCTAACCATTAGAAACACATGAGAAAAGTCCAAACTGAGAGACATTTAAAAAAATAATTGGTCTGAATATCTCTTATGAATATAGACACAAAAATCCTCAACAAAAATACCAGCAAACTAACGTTAGCAACATATAATAATTATACACCATGACCAGATGGAATTTATCCTATGAATGCAAGGTTTGTGTAACCTCCAAAAATCAACCAATATAATACACCATATTAACAGATGTTCAAAACCAAATTATCTCTATAGATGCAGAAAAAGTATCTGACAAAATCTAATCACCTTTTTATGATAAAAACACTCAATGAATTAGAAATAGAAGAAAATTTCCTCAACTTGAAAAAAAATCTACAAAAAACATAGTTAATGTCACACTTAATGATGAAAGACTAAATGTGTTCCCCCTAAGATCAGGAAGAAGACAATGTTCACTCATTCCATTTTAATTCAACATTATATTGGAATTCCTATCCAGAAAAACCAAGTAAGAAAAAAATAAAGGTATTTAGATTGGAAAAGAAGAAATAAAGCGATCTCTATTCATAGATTATATATATATATATGTATATGTGTATATGTAATACATATGTATAACATATATATACATATATATACATTATATATACATATATATACGTATATATATAATCTATATATGTATATATAGTCTATATATATCTATGTATATATAATCTATGCATATATATACGTGTATATATGTATATGTATGTATATATATAATCTATGTATATATATCTATGTATATATAATCTATGTATATATATATGTGTATATATGCATATGTATGTATATATATAATCTATATATATCTATGTATATATAATCTATGCATATATATATCTATGTATATGAATATCTATGTATATATAATCTATGTATATATATATGTATGTCACATACATATATATACACTTAATGCTAAGAAATCCTTAAAAATTATGAGATTAAATGGGTTTGGCAACACTGCAGGACAGAGATGAATACACAAAAAAATTCAGTTGTATTTTTCTACATTTGCAATGAACAATCCAAAAATAAAATTAAGAGAACAATTCCATACACCTGAAACTAATACAACATTGTGTCAACCATACTTCAGTAAAAAAAATACTCAAAATAAAGAAAGCACTCCTATGTTTATAGCAGCATTATTTATAATAGTCAAGTTATGAAAGCAGCCCAAGTGTCCATCAAGAGATTAATGGATAGAAGTCGGCGGCAAGATGGCGGCTTAGGAGGACGCTGGGCTCACCGCACGTCCTGCTGATCACTTAGATTCCATCTACATCTGCCTAAATAACCCAGAAAACCGCCAGAGGATTAGCAGAACGGAGTCGCCGGAGCCAAACGCAGACGAGAGGCCCACGGAAGAGGGTAGGAAGGGCGGCGAGGCGGTGCGCGCTCCACGGGCTGGCGGGAGGGAGCCGGGGCGGAGGGGCGGCTCGCCGGCCAAGCACACCCACCGAGTCTGGCTTGCAAAAGCGGAGGGGCCTGACGGACTGTGTTCCCACAACAAGCGCGACTTAGCGTCTGGGAGGTCATAAGTTAACAGCTCTGCTCGGAAAGCGGGAAGGCTGGAGGACAAAGGGAGGGAGAGCTGCTGAGCCCCCTGACAACAGAGCTCAGTTTGGTGGGGAACAAAGGCGCTCGCCAGCGCCATCTCCCCCGCCCATCCCCCAGCCGAAATCCCAAAGAGAACCTGTTCCTGCCGGGGAACTTGCTCGCTCCGCGCAAACACCCAACTCTGCGCTTCTGCGGAGCCAAACCTCCAGCAGCAGATCTGACTCCCTCCCGCTGCCACAGGGCCCCTCCTGAAGTGGATCACCTAAGGAGAAGCGATCTAAGCCTGCCCCTCCTGCCCCCGAGCACCTTGCCTACCCACCCCAGCTAATACGCCAGATCCCCAGCATCACAAGCCTGGCACGGTGCAAGTAGCCCAGACGAGCCACACCACCCCACAGTGAATCCCGCCCCTAGGAGAGGGGAAGAGAAGGCACACACCAGTCTGACCGTGGCCCCAGCGGTGGGCTGGGGACAGACATCAGGTCTGACTGCGGCCCCGCCCACCAACTCCAGTTATACACTACAGCACAGGGGAAGTGCCCTGCAGGTCCCCACCACTCCAGGGACTATCCAAAATGACCAAGCGGAAGAACTCCCCTCAGAAGAATCTCCAGGAAATAACAACAGCTAATGAGCTGATCAAAAAGGATTTAAATAATATAACAGAAAGTGAATTTAGAATAATAGTCATAAAATTAATCGCTGGGCTTGAAAACAGTATACAGGACAGCAGAGAATCTCTTGCTACAGAGATCAAGGGACTAAGGAACAGTCACGAGGAGCTGAAAAACGCTTTAAACGAAATGCATAACAAAATGGAAACCACCACAGCTCGGCTTGAAGAGGCAGAGGAGAGAATAGGTGAACTAGAAGATAAAGTTATGGAAAAAGAGGAAGCTGAGAAAAAGATAAAAAAATCCAGGAGTATGAGGGGAAAATTAGAGAACTAAGTGATACACTAAAAAGAAATAATATACGCATAATTGGTATCCCAGAGGAGGAAGAGAGAGGGAAAGGTGCTGAAGGGGTACTTGAAGAAATAATAGCTGAGAACTTCCCTGAACTGGGGAAGGAAAAAGGCATTGAAATCCAAGAGGCACAGAGAACTCCCTTCAGACGTAACTTGAATCGATCTTCTGCACGACATATCATAGTGAAACTGGCAAAATACAAGGATAAAGAGAAAATTCTGAAAGCAGCAAGGGGTAAACGTGCCCTCACATATAAAGGGAGACCTATAAGACTCGTGACTGATCTCTCTTTTGAAACTTGGCAGGCCAGAAAGAATTGGCACGAGATTTTCAGGGTGCTAGACAGAAAAAATATGCAGCCGAGAATCCTTTATCCAGCAAGTCTGTCATTTAGAATAGAAGGAGAGATAAAGGTCTTCCCAAACAAACAAAAACTGAAGGAATTTGTCACCACTAAACCAGCCCTACAAGAGATCCTAAGGGGGACCCTGTGAGACAAAGTCCCAGAGACATCACTACAAGCATAAAACATACAGACATCACAATGACTCTAAACCCGTATCTTTCTATAATAACACTGAATGTAAATGGATTAAATGCGCCAACCAAAAGACATAGGGTATCAGAATGGATAAAAAAACAAGACCCATCTATTTGCTGTCTACAAGAGACTCATTTTAGACCTGAGGACACCTTTAGATTGAGAGTGAGGGGATGGAGAACTATTTATCATGCGACTGGAAGCCAAAAGAAAGCTGGAGTAGCCATACTTATATCAGACAAACTAGACTTTAAATTAAAGGCTGTAACAAGAGATGAAGAAGGACATTATATAATAGTTACAGGGTCTATCCATCAGGAAGAGCTAACAATTATAAATGTCTATGCACCGAATACCGGAGCCCCCAAATATATAAAACAATTACTCATAAACATAAGCAACCTTATTGATAAGAATGTGGTAATTGCAGGGGACTTTAATACACCACTTACAGAAATGGATAGATCATCTAGACACACGGTCAATAAAGAAACAAGGGCCCTGAACGAGACATTGGATCAGATGGACTTGACAGATATATTTAGAACTCTGCATCCCAAAGCAACAGAATATACTTTCTTCTCGAGTGCACATGGAACATTCTCCAAGATAGATCATATACTGGGTCACAAAACAGCCCTTCATAAGTTTACAAGAATTGAAATTATACCATGCTTACTTTCAGACCACAATGCTATGAAGCTTGAAATCAACCACAGAAAAAAGTCTGGAAAACCTCCAAAAGCATGGAGGTTAAAGAACACCCTACTAACGAATGAGTGGGTCAACCAGGCAATTCGAGAAGAAATTAAAAAATATATGGAAACAAATGAAAATGAAAATACAACAATCCAAACGCTTTGGGACGCAGCAAAGGCAGTCCTGAGAGGAAAATACATTGCAATCCAGGCCTATCTCAAGAAACAAGAAAAATCCCAAATACAAAATCTAACAGCACACCTAAAGGAACTAGAAGCAGAACAGCAAAGGCAGCCTAAGCCCAGCAGAAGAAGAGAAATAATAAAGATCAGGGCAGAAATAAACAATATAGAAACTAAAAAAACTGTAGAGCAGATCAACGAAACCAAGAGTTGGTTTTTTGAAAAAATAAACAAAATTGACAAACCTCTAGCCAGGCTTCTCAAAAAGAAAAGGGAGATGACCCAAATAGATAAAATCATGAATGAAAATGGAATGATTACAACCAATCCCTCAGAGATACAAACAATTATCAGGGAATACTATGAAAAATTATATGCCAACAAACTGGACAACCTGGAAGAAATGGACAAATTCCTGAACAACCACACTCTTCCAAAACTCAATCAGGAGGAAATAGAAAGCTTGAACAGACCCATAACCAGCGAAGAAATTGAATCGGTTATCAAAAATCTCCCAACAAATAAAAGTCCAGGACCAGATGGCTTCCCAGGGGAGTTCTACCAGACGTTTAAAGCAGAGATAATACCTATCCTTCTCAAGCTATTCCAAGAAATAGAAAGGGAAGGAAAACTTCCAGACTCATTCTATGAAGCCAGTATTACTTTGATTCCTAAACCAGACAGAGACCCAGTAAAAAAAGAGAACTACAGGCCAATATCCCTGATGAATATGGATGCAAAAATTCTCAATAAGGTACTAGCAAATCGAATTCAACGGCATATAAAAAGAATTATTCACCATGATCAAGTGGGATTCATTCCTGGGATGCAGGGCTGGTTCAACATTCGCAAATCAATCAACGTGATACATCACATTAACAAAAAAAAAGAGAAGAACCATATGATCCTGTCAATCGATGCAGAAAAGGCCTTCGACAAAATCCAGCACCCTTTCTTAAAAAAACCCTTGAGAAAGTCGGGATAGAAGGAACATACTTAAAGATCATAAAAGCCATTTATGAAAAGCCCACAGCTAGCATCATCCTCAACGGGGAAAAACTGAGAGCTTTTTCCCTGAGATCAGGAACACGACAAGGATGCCCACTCTCACCGCTGCTGTTTAACATAGTGCTGGAAGTTCTAGCATCAGCAATCAGACAACAAAAGGAAATCAAAGGCATCCAAATTGGCAAAGATGAAGTCAAGCTTTCGCTTTTTGCAGATGACATGATATTATACATGGAAAATCCGATAGACTCCACCAAAAGTCTGCTAGAACTGATACAGGAATTCAGCAAAGTTGCAGGATACAAAATCAATGTACAGAAATCAGTTGCATTCTTATACACTAACAATGAAGCAACAGAAAGACAAATAAAGAAACTGATCCCATTCACAATTGCACCAAGAAGCATAAAATACCTAGGAATAAATCTAACCAAAGATGTAAAGGATCTGTATGCTGAAAATTATAGAAAGCCTATGAAGGAAATTGAAGAAGATTTAAAGAAATGGAAAGACATTCCCTGCTCATGGATTGGAAAAATAAATATTGTCAAAATGTCAATACTACCCAAAGCTATCTACACATTCAATGCAATCCCAATCAAAATTGCACCAGCATTCTTCTCGAAACTAGAACAAGCAATCCTAAAATTCATATGGAACCACAAAAGGCCCCGAATAGCCAAAGGAATTTTGAAGAAGAAGACCAAAGCAGGAGGCATCACAATCCCAGACTTTAGCCTCTACTACAAAGCTGTCATCATTGTATTGGCACCAAAACAGACACATAGACCAATGGAATAGAATAGAAACCCCAGAACTAGACCCACAAACGTATGGCCAACTCATCTTTGACAAAGCAGGAAAGAACATCCAATGGAAAAAAGACAGCCTCTTTAACAAATGGTGCTGGGAGAACTGGACAGCAACATGCAGAAGGTTGAAACTAGACCACTTTCTCACACCATTCACAAAAATAAACTCAAAATGGATAAAGGACCTAAATGTGAGACAGGAAACCATCAAAACCTTAGAGGAGAAAGCAGGAAAAGACCTCTCTGACCTCAGCCGTAGCAATCTCTTACTGGACACATCCCCAAAGGCAAGGGAATTAAAAGCAAAAGTGAATTACTGGGACCTTATGAAGATAAAAAGCTTCTGCACAGCAAAGGAAACAACCAACAAAACTAAAAGGCAACCAACGGAATGGGAAAAGATATTCGCAAATGACATATCGGACAAAGGGCTAGTATCCAAAATCTATAAAGAGCTCACCAAACTCCACACCCGAAAAACAAATAACCCAGTGAAGAAATGGGCAGAAAACATGAATAGACACTTCTCTAAAGAAGACATCCGGATGGCCAACAGGCACATGAAAAGATGTTCAGCGTCGCTCCTTATCAGGGAAATACAAATCAAAACCACACTCAGGTATCACCTCACGCCAGTCAGAGTGGCCAAAATGAACAAATCAGGAGACTATAGATGCTGGAGAGGATGTGGAGAAACGGGAACCCTCTTGCACTGTTGGTGGGAATGCAAATTGGTGCAGCCGCGCTGGAAAGCAGTGTGGAGGTTCCTCAGAAAATTAAAAATAGACCTACCCTATGACCCAGCAATAGCACTGCTAGGAATTTATCCAAGGGATACAGGAGCGCTGATGCATAGGGCCACGTGTACCCCAATGTTCATAGCAGCACTCTCAACAATAGCCAAATTATGGAAAGAGCCTAAATGTCCATCAACTGATGAATGGATAAAGAAATTGTGGTTTATATACACAATGGAATATTACGTGGCAATGAGAAAAAATGAAATATGGCCTTTCGTAGCAACGTGGATGGAACTGG
The DNA here is from genome assembly GCF_022837055.1 of Prionailurus viverrinus. NCBI lineage: Eukaryota > Metazoa > Chordata > Mammalia > Carnivora > Felidae > Prionailurus > Prionailurus viverrinus. The sequence continues at coordinate 1,115,413 of NW_025927617.1, forward strand.
AGAGTGTGATGCTAAGTGAAATAAGCCATACAGAGAAAGACAGATACCATATGGTTTCACTCTTATGTGGATCCTGAGAAACTTCACAGGAACCCATGGGGGAGGGGAAGGAAAAAAAAAAAAAAGAGGTTAGAATGGGAGAGAGCCAAAGCATAAGAGACTTAAAAACTGAGAACAAACTGAGGGTTGATGGGGGGTGGGAGGGAGGAGAGGGTGGGTGATGGGTATTGAGGAGGGCACCTTTTGGGATGAGCACTGGGTGTTGTATGGAAACCAATTTGTCAATAAATTTCATAAAAAAAAAAAAAAAGAGATTAATGGATAAAGAAGATGTGGTATACACATGCGTACACACACACACACACACACACACACACAAACAATGGGGTATTATTCAGCCATAAAAAGAATGAAATCTTGCCATTTGCATCATGCATGGAGCTAGAAAGTATAAAGCTAAATTAAATAAGTCAGTCAGAGACAAATACCATATGATTTCAGTCATGTAGAGTTCAAAAAACAAAACAAGGGGATCTTGGGTGGCTCAGTTGGTTGAGCATCCAACTTTGGCTCAGGTCATGATCTCACAGTCCGTGAGTTCGAGCCCCAAGTCAGCCTCTGTGCTGACAGCTCAGAACCTGGATCCTGCTTCGGATTCTGTGTCTCCCTCTCTGTCTGCTCCTCCCCCGCTTGTGCTCTGTCTCTCTCTCAAAAATAAATAAATATTAAAATGAAAACAAGCTAAGGAAAACAAAAGAGAGACAGAGACAGACAAACCAAGAAACAGACTCATAACTGTAGAGAACAAATTGATGCTCATCAGAGGGGAGGTGAGGGATGGGTAAAATATGTGATGGGAATTAAGGAGGGCACTTATGATGAGCACTGGGTGATGTATGAAATTGTTGAATCACTATATTGTACACTGAAACTAATATAATACTGTTAGATATACTGGAATTAAAACAAAATAAAAAATAGGGGCCCCTGGGTGGTTCAGTCAGTTAAGCATCTGACTCTTGATTTTGGCTCAGGTCATGATCTCACTGTGGTGGAATCAAGCCCTGAGTCAGGCTCCATGCTGGGTGTGGAGCCTGCTTAAGATTCTCTCACTCTCCCTCTGCCCCTCCCTCATGTGCTCTCTCTCTCTCTCTCAAAAACAAATTAAATTAAATTAAATTAAAAATAAATAAAACAATAAAATCAAAGTGGGGTAATTTTACATTAAATTTGTTTTTCAAAGGAAGTTTTAAAAATATGCAACAATATCTTTTGATTGACATTTTATTATGCTCCCAATGAAGATTGAGCTGTTCACTTCCATCAGCTAATTTGCCAATGGGCTGTTCCTTGTATAGGTGCTATTAACAACACATGGCAATCATACATTAGTGTCTTTTAAAAGCTTCAGACAGTGTACACAGCTTTTGCTCTGATCCAAGGTCTTTACTTTTCTTAAAACTGTTGGGTTTTTAAGATTTTATCTTAAGCTCTCAGTCATTCCATAACTGAAGGGCTCTCCCCACCAAACTGCATCCTACCACACCCACGTATAAAGAAAACAGGGTACTTTGATTCCTAAACCAGACAGAGACCCAGTAAAAAAAAAGAGAACTACCGGCCAATATCCCTGATGAATATGGATGCAAAAATTCTCAATAAGATACTAGCAAATCGAATTCAACAGCATATAAAAAGAATTATTCACCATGATCAAGTGGGATTCATTCCTGGGATGCAGGGCTGGTTCAACATTCGCAAATCAATCAACGTGATACATCACATTAACAAAAAAAAAGAGAAGAACCATATGATCCTGTCAATCGATGCAGAAAAGGCCTTTGACAAAATCCAGCACCCTTTCTTAAAAAAACCCTTGAGAAAGTCGGGATAGAAGGAACATACTTAAAGATCATAAAAGCCATTTATGAAAAGCCCACAGCTAACATCATCCTCAACGGGGAAAAACTGAGAGCTTTTTCCCTGAGATCAGGAACACAACAGGGATGCCCACTCTCACCGCTGCTGTTTAACATAGTGCTGGAAGTTCTAGCATCAGCAATCAGACAACAAAAGGAAATCAAAGGCATCCAAATTGGCAAAGATGAAGTCAAGCTTTCGCTTTTTGCAGATGACATGATATTATACATGGAAAATCCGATAGACTCCACCAAAAGTCTGCTAGAACTGATACATGAATTCGGCAAAGTTGCAGGATACAAAATCCATGTACAGAAATCAGTTGCATTCTTATACACTAACAATGAAGCAACAGAAAGACAAATAAAGAAACTGATCCCGTTCAAAATTGCACCAAGAAGCATAAAATACCTAGGAATAAATCTAACCAAAGATGTAAAGGATCTGTATGCTGAAAACTATAGAAAGCTTATGAAGGAAATTGAAGAAGATTTAAAGAAATGGAAAGACATTCCCTGCTCATGGATTGGAAAAATAAATATTGTCAAAATGTCAATACTACCCAAAGCTATCTACACATTCAATGCAATCCCAATCAAAATTGCACCAGCATTCTTCTCGAAACTAGAACAAGCAATCCCAAAATTCATATGGAACCACAAAAGGCCCCGAATAGCCAAAGGAATTTTGAAGAAGAAGACCAAAGCAGGAGGCATCACAATCCCAGACTTTAGCCTCTACTACAAAGCTGTCATCATCAAGACAGCATGGTATTGGCACCAAAACAGACACATAGACCAATGGAATAGAATAGAAACCCCAGAACTAGACCCACAAACGTATGGCCAACTCATCTTTGACAAAGCAGGAAAGAACATCCAATGGAAAAAAGACAGCCTCTAACAAATGGTGCTGGGAGAACTGGACAGCAACATGCAGAAGGTTGAAACTAGACCACTTTCTCACACCATTCACAAAAATAAACTCAAAATGGATAAAGGACCTGAATGTGAGACAGGAAACCATCAAAACCTTAGAGGAGAAAGCAGGAAAAGACCTCTCTGACCTCACCCGTAGCAATCTCTTACTCGACACATCCCCAAAGGCAAGGGAATTAAAAGCAAAAGTGAATTACTGGGACCTTATGAAGATAAAAAGCTTCTGCACAGCAAAGGAAACAACCAACAAAACTAAAAGGCAACCAACGGAATGGGAAAAGATATTCGCAAATGGCATATCGGACAAAGGGCTAGTATCCAAAATCTATAAAGAGCTCACCAAACTCCACACCCGAAAAACAAATAACCCAGTGAAGAAATGGGCAGAAAACATGAATAGACACTTCTCTAAAGAAGACATCCGGATGGCCAACAGGCACATGAAAAGATGTTCAGCATCGCTCCTTATCAGGGAAATACAAATCAAAACCACACTCAGGTATCACCTCACGCCAGTCAGAGTGGCCAAAATGAACAAATCAGGAGACTATAGATGCTGGAGAGGATGTGGAGAAACGGGAACCCTCTTGCACTGTTGGTGGGAATGCAAATTGGTGCAGCCGCGCTGGAAAGCAGTGTGGAGGTTCTTCAGAAAATTAAAAATAGACCTACCCTATGACCCAGCAATAGCACTGCTAGGAATTTATCCAAGGGATACAGGAGTACTGATGCATAGGGGCACTTGTACCCCAATGTTCATAGCAGCACTCTCAACAATAGCCAAATTATGGAAAGAGCCTAAATGTCCATCAACTGATGAATGGATAAAGAAATTGTGGTTTATATACACAATGGAATACTACGTGGCAATGAGAAAAAATGAAATATGGCCTTTTGTAGCAACGTGGATGGAACTGGAGAGTGTGATGCTAAGTGAAATAAGCCATACAGAGAAAGACAGATACCATATGGTTTCACTCTTATGTGGATCCTGAGAAACTTAACAGGAACCCATGGGGGAGGGGGAGGAAAAAAGAAAAAATAAAATAAAGAGGTTAGAGTGGGAGAAAGCCAAAGCATAAAAGACTGTTAAAAACTGAGAACAGGGGCGCCTGGGTGGCGCAGTCGGTTAAGCGTCCGACTTCAGCCAGGTCACGATCTCGCAGTCCGTGAGTTCGAGCCCCGCGTCGGGCTCTGGGCTGATGGCTCGGAGCCTGGAGCCTGTTTCCGATTCTGTGTCTCCCTCTCTCTCTGCCCCTCCTCCGTTCATGCTCTGTCTCTCTCTGTCCCAAAAATAAATAAACGTTGAAAAAAAAAAAACTGAGAACAAACTGAGGGTTGACGGGTGGTGGGAGAGAGGAGAGGGTGGGCGATGGGTATTGAGGAGGGCACCTTTTGGGATGAGCACTGGGTGTTGTATGGAAACCAATTTGACAATAAATTTCATATATTAAAAAAAATAAAGAAAACAGGGTTCTCATACATCATTTAGTATCATCATCATATATCATTATGGTATGAAGAGAACATGGAATGACAAAAATCTAATGAAAACCTACAAATATGTATAAGATAAACAAATATGACTTTGACTCTTCTGTATAGTTTTGTGACAAAATTCTAGTAACTTGTTCAATCCCTAAGATAGAAATGATCCTTCTTTTCTCAAAGGAGTGCAGTCTATTGTCACTATTAACTAAGTCCAGTTGCATTAAAAATAGTTATCCTGGGAGGAAAAACATGTATTCCCTACCCTGTGATAATCTCAGAGTTATTTACAAATCACTGTTCACTTCTCAGCACCTCATACCATTTAGAATAGTTAACATAATTTCCCTTGCATTGTTCTTTATTCCTCTTCACCTACCAAACTAAAACTAGGTGGTGGCAAGATGATAGGATCTTGATTATCTCTGCACCACCCCCCCACAGAACTTTTCACACAGTAGGTACCCAGTGCCTACTTAAGAATGACCCTTTGGGTCCTCTACTAGAGATCTAAAAGAACTATCCTAGTTCCAGACTCTTTTTTGGACCACATCACTTGGGTGAGCCTTCTAACTATTTATAACTCTCTAGCATTTGTCATTGCTTAACCTACGATTTCAAATTATTATCATTAATGAAAGCTTACAAAACTAATGGGTCTTGTTTTGGGTTTCAATACTTCCCCCCACCTTCTAAGCTTCCTTCCTCCCTACACCACTTACCTCAAGAGAACAAAGAATAGTTGCTTGCAGTAAACCTCCTCAACTCCCCTGGCAAGCCTCATGAACACCTAATACAGGGGGGCTAGAGAGGAAAGACTGAGGAGATTTCTAGTCCACAGATGACCTGTCTGATTTCTTTTTTTAAAAAAAATATTTAATTTATTGTCAAATTGGTTTGCATACAACACCCAGTACTCATTTCAACAGGTGCCCTCTTCAATACCCATCACCCATCCTGCCCTCCCTCCCACCCCCCATCAACCCTCAGTTTGTTCTCAGTTTTTAAGAGTCTCTTATGTTTTGGCTCCCTCCCTCTCTAACCTCTTTTTTTTTTCCTTCCCCTCCCCCATGGTCTTCTGTTAAGCTTCTCAGGATCCACATAAGAGTGAAAACATATGGTATCTGTCTTTCTCTGTGTCTGATTTCTTTTTAACTGAGGTAACAAGTCTTGGTTACTCATCTAAACCAAAATAACAGACCCTCTCTATTCCTTTGATTGTAACTATACCAGAGCTCCAAAACATTTTGGAAGAGGTGTTGCTGCTGATTTGAGAGTTATTAGATCTCTGATTCAACTCAGTAATTCAATGAGCATTTTTATAATGCTTCCTATGTACAAGGTGAGGTAGGAAGGAATACATACATAAGAGATTGCTATATTACCTTAACTGTATCTAGTAATACATCTACCACCATTCTTTTCAGCAAAATCAGTTGGACATAAATTACTTAAATGGGAGCCAGGGCTTGCCCTGATTGGTTAGTGGTTGGCAGATACAGCGATGGGTATAGACAGACAAACAAATCAAACAAACCCTACTAGAGTACCTATTTGTAAAGATAGTTAATGGTCATCTACATATATCACTTGTTAACTATTAAGTGCTTAAATGCCCCTGGCCACAGAAATTAGGATCGCTAAATTTGACCTTATTTAATTATCTACTATGTGCATTACTCGGTAATTGGTACTGACGGGGAGGCATTACATAGAGAAATAGAAGCTATGCTAAATAAGGACGATCGAATTATAATTTTCCCTATAGTATAAAATAGAGGCCAACAGAGGCCCTTGTTCTACCATTAATATGCTATGCCTTGTTTCTTCGTTTCGGGAAATTGACAGTCTCCTGCAAGGATACACAAATATCAAAAATAAACAAAAATAGTTCTGTTTACACACACACACACACACACACAGACACACACACACACACCAACAGACAGAGTCTCAATTGAGACATTTCAAATAACTTACATTCTATGTCTTCATTTTCAGTGAGGGCTAGAAATCCCAATCAAGAGATTCAATCATGATACAACAGATATAGATTAAGAGCTCAAGGTATATTGGTGGGGAATGGAGAATGAAGGAGGCAGTGAGAAAAGAGGGAGGAAAAGTGAAAATGCTAAGTATATGGGCCTATATGACTATGCAAGTAACAAGTGAATCAAGTTCTACTGTTTCATAAACACAGTGCTATTCCAATATCACACAAACTCATTTGCAATGTAATTCAAGAATTCAAATGCACAATGTATTTGTTTGACCACTGACAAAAAATTGAGCCTTCCTTCCTAAAAGTTAAAATTTGCCTTAAAAATAAACAATAAAAATCAAAAGGGGGATAAAGAACCTACACACCAGACTCCCTAAACTCTCATTTTAATCCTCTCTCTCAAAACATTTCTAATTATCAGCTCCTAAGAGCAGTATAACAGAAGAGGCACCAAGCTCATTTGATTATGCAACTGAGTCTTTCTACTTAAGTAGTAGATGCTTTACTGGCAGCAACTTAGTTACTCACATAATCCTTAATGTGTTTTCAGAAAACCTGCTACAAGAAATTTCAAATAGAAACAATTAGCACCATTGTAATTAACATCTGCTTTCCCAAAGCTACAGGTTCTGCTCAAAAACCACTGATTCTCCTCATAGCCACCCTGGATTGCTACAGCTGCTGGCTAAAGGACAAAGCCTTAAGGGATGAAATCATCTTTATTTATATCTACTACTATCTCCTCCATACCCTTTAATTTTATTTTTTTTAATTTACATCCAAATTAGTTAGCATATAGTGCAACAATGATTTCAGGAGTAGATTCCTTAATGCCCCTTACCCATTTAGCCCGCCCCCCTCCCACAACCCCTCCAGCAACCCTAAGTTTGTTCTCCATATTCAAGAGTCTCTTATGTTTTGTCCTCCTCCCTGTTTTTATATTATTTTTGTTTCCCTTCCTTTATGTTCATCTGTTTTGTCTCTTCAAGTCCTCATATGAGTGAAGTCATATGATTTTTGTCTTTCTCTGACTAATTTTGCTTAGCATAATACCCTCCAGTTCCATCCACGCAGTTCAATCACCTCATGAAAAGGTGATTTTGATTGCCGAGTAATACTCCATTGCATATATATATATATGTGTGTGTGTGTGTGTGTGTGTGTGTGTGTGTATATATATACCACTTCATCTTTATCCATTCATCCATCGATGGACATTTGGGCTCTTTCCATACTTTGGCTCTTTTTGGTAGTGCTGCTATAAACATTGGGGTACATGTGTCCCTTCGAAACAACACACCTGTATCCCCTTGGACAAATACCTAGTAGTGCAATTGATGGGTCGTAGGGAGTTCTATTTTTAATTTTTTGAGGAACCTCCATACTGTTTTCCAGAGTGGCTGCACCAGCTTGCATTCCCACCAAAAATGCAAAAAAGATCCTCTTTCTCTGCATCCTCGCCAACATCTGTTGTTGCCTGACTTGTTAATGTTCGCCATTCTGACAGGTGTGAGGTGCTGTCTCATTGTGGTTTTGATTTGTATTTCCCTGATGATGACTGAAGTTGAGCATTTTTTCATGTGTTGGTTGGCCATGTGGATGTCTTTCTTGGAAAATTTATCTATTCATGTCTTTTGCCCATTTCTTCACTGGATTATTTGTTTTTTGGGGTGTTGAGTTTGATAAATTCTTTATGGATTTTAGATACTAACCCTTTATCTGATATGTCATTTGCAAATATCTTCTCCCATTATGTCGATTGCATTTTAGTTTTTCTGATTGTTTCCTTTGCCGTGCAGAAGCTTTTTATTTTGATGAGGTTCCAGTAGTTCATTTTTGCTTTTGTTTCCCTTGCCTCCAGAGGTGTGTTGAGTAAGATCTTCATACCCTTTAAAACAAATCCCCCCTTTCCAGGCAGATAGAACAAATAATATTCATACTCATATCTGTACAAGGCTCAGTCAAAAGCTCCTTTACCTCACTTAACAGATATACTCCATTCTGTTTTCATCCTGTCCAAATTTTACTTGAATTTTAAAGCCCAGTCTAAGCTCTATCTCCATCACAAAACCTTTCCAAGACCAATCTGGCCTATGGATATCCCACTTACAGAATATTTTTTTAAAAAATGTTTACATATTTATTTTGACAGAGAGAGGCGGAGGGGGGGAGCAGAAAAAGAAGGAGAGAGAATTCCAAGCAGGCTCCATGCTGTCAGTGCAGAGCCCGATGTGGGGCTGCATCTCACAAACCGTGAGATCATGACCTGAACTGAAATCAAGAGTTGGAGCTTAACCAACTGAGCCTCCCAGGCATCCCACTACTTATGGACTATTTTACTAGCTCTCTGTACCATTCATTTTTCCCTTATTATACACTATCCAGTACTATTATCCAATTGTTTCAATTGTATCCTGTTTAGAAATTCTCATATGTGAGGATGACAGAAGGACCTGAGGGTGTTTGGCCTGCAGAAGAGATGTTTCAGGAACACATTAAGTAAATACATTTTTAAATAACTGAAGCTTTGTCATGTAGAAGAATTAAGAATTAACCTTTAGTGTTCCAGAAAGTAGAGTTTGCAGGAAGTACATTTGATGACTACATGAGTAAGTTATAAACATTTATCATGTACTTACTATGTTCCATGTACTAAATTGGGCACATGTCCACATCTTGTCTCATTTAACTACTGGAGGCTTGTCTAACAATATAACTGAGTAACAATGGAATAGTGTGTCTTACAAAGCAATCAGCTCTCTTCATCAGAACCGCTGGAGGCAAGGATCCTATGAAGGGGGATGAGGGGTAAGGAGCGATGGAATTAGAATATTCAAAATGTCCCATTTCAGTGCTGATGTTATATAGGGTGTGCCCATAAAGTAGTGAAACAAATTTGTGTTTAGAAAACAAATCCAAGTGCATGCATACATATGTGTTCTACTTCAAAGAAGTCACCCTAGAAAACTTGAACTTGGTTCCAAATGATAAAGCTGCCCCAACCTCAAAGGATAAAAGACCTGCCAGGCCAAAGTAGATTCTAAGCAACTTGCTGCAGTCTCTGGAGACAATCTCAATGAAGGAATGCCAAAACCAGCCTTGAGCAATGGCAATTTTGTGAGAATAATATGTTTCCTAAAGTGACCGATTTGGAATGGGCAATATGCACTTACATACATAACTGCTGGTTTTTAAAAGTAAATATCTATTACTTTATGATCGCAGTTCATATACCTTGTCTCTCCACCTCAATTACAAGTGCTTGTTGGCAAAGTCATTTTCAAGGTGGCAGTATGCACAGTCTGTAACACCCTCTTCATAGCTCTTAAATGGTAACTATGTCAACTCAATGTCACAAGACAATTGATGGCAGTAATAATAACAGTATAAAAATTAAAATTTGAGTACATACTATGTGTAAGACATTTGCTGAGCGTATTATATTTATTTCACACATTAAATGGCTCTTCAATCAACTAAATGGTCAGGCAGTTCAGTTAAGAGTTCAGTCCTAAGACTGAATTATTTCTTTGCCTTATAATCATTGATACAGCTCATGTCTGGTCTGGGCTGCTTATTTACCAATTTTAAACTGCATTCCCACAGACAATAGTCCTTCCTGTTGAATAACATTCAAAGGTTATGACTATTATCTATGCTTGATTTTTCTCCTGTGGTCAAAAATATGTGTCCTTATTTATTTAAAAAATCAATAAAGCAAAACTACTGGTTGGGCAAGTAATTAACATAAATGACCTATTCCTCCATGATAAACAAACCAAATTCAAGCCAGCTAACAAAGAAGCCAGATACTTAATATCGATTTGACCCATGTCCTCAAAATACTGTGGAGTTGAAGTACATTAATAATTATATTAGTTTTGGGGTGCCTGGGTGGCTCAGTCAGTTAAGTGTGGAATTCTTGATTTCAGCTCAGGTCATGATCTTACAGTTTGTGGGATCAAGCCCCATGTCAGGCTCTGTGCTGACAGTGCAGGGCCTGCTTGGGGTTCTCTCTCTCCCTTTCTCTGCCCCTTTCTCTCTCTCTCTCTCTCTCTCTCTCTGTCTCTCTCTCTCTCTCAAAATTAAAAACATTAAAAAAATAATCGTATTAGTTGCCTGTGACTGCTGTAACAAATTATGACAAATGTAGTGGCATAAAAGAACAGTAATGTATTCTCTCACAGTTCAAGACACCAGAAGTCTAAAATCAAGGTATCACCAAGGCACACTCCTCTGAAGGCTCTAGGGGAAAATTCATTCCTTGCAGCTTCTGGTAGCTACTGCCAATTCTTTGCTTGTGGCTGCATCTTTCTCTGCTCTATATTCATGCTGCTTTCTCCTCTACATGTCTCTTTTCTTCTGTGTACCTGTGTTTTTTCCCTTGCTTATTTCTTATAAGATAAATGTGATGGCATTTAAGGACCACCCACATCATCCAAGGTGATCTCTTCATTTTGAGGTCCTTAACTTAATTACACCCACAAAGACTTCTTTTTTTTTTCCACCTCAAATAAGATAACTTTCATAAATACTGGGGATTAGGGCATTGACAGATCTTTTTAGGGCCATCATCAAGTCTGTTATAAGAATCAATGATTAAAAAATAAAGATACTTGTTAACACCTACTTAAAAAGTTCAGAATAGTTGAAAAACTAATAAGGAGGTCTTGATAAAAAATAAATATTTAAAAAATAGTAATTATTAATATGCTCACAAAGACTATAAGGATATTAGTTAAATATGCAAATGGGTACAAATTTCATATTTTCAGCCACATGTGCCTACAAAAATAGTACAATTTAGGGTGCCTGGCTGGCTCAGTCAGTAGAGCATGCAGCTCTTGGTCTCAGAGTAATGAGTTCAAGCCCCACTTTAGGCATAGAGATTACTAAAAATAATAATAAGATGGTACAACTTACAGTGTCACTAATGTTTAAAACAATAAATATAAGCCTATAAAGCTATAGATTTTCAATGGGAGATTATCTTGAGAGTGGAAGATGCTAAGCATAAGTATGGAAAACAAGATATCTAAAGATATCTTTAAAAACAGTGATATTCTGGGGTGCCTGGGTGGCTCAGTCAGTTAAGCATGTGACTCTTGATTTCAGCTCAGCTCATGATCTTATAGTTGTGAGATCGAGCCCGATATTGGGCTCCATGCTGAGCATGGAGCCTGCTTAAGATTCTCTCTCTCTCCCTCTGCCCTTCTCTCTCTCTCTCTCTCTCTCTCTCTCTCAAAAAAGAAAAAAAAACAGTGATATTCTCATTAGTTTGGGATGAAGGTGGGGTGTCTTCAACACACCTTGAGGATGATGTCTCACCAACCCATGGATTCTAGTAGTAACACTGCCATTCCACAGTTTTGATAAATATAAGCATTATTTACTCATTTTGGAGTACTTAGCAAATACAGGAATGCGCTAAACGCTATATAACAGTGGTCTTAGAATTGTGGCCTGTACCATGAAGATTTTTCAGTGGATAAGGAGGCAAGATAGTTTCAAGAGAATTCATTTGAAGATCTTCAACTCCCATATGTATTCTTTCCTTAATCTGAACTGCCTGAGAAAGAATCTGTGGTTAAGGAGTCCCTTTTCACCATGACCCTTCCTTATCTTTACTAAAGAAATACATGCTTCTTACTTATTTTGAATCTTAATATGTGAGAAGTTTCAGGTACAAAAGTCTCCAGGGCATTACAGAAAGGAATAATTCCAAATATTATTGTAGCTGTTGAGAAAGTCAACTATTCTGTTAACTGGATAAAGCATATTTTGCCAGGCAAATAGCATCTACTTTTTTACTTCGAACAAAATTAAAGAATTTTAAGCTTATATATAATTAAAGCAATTTTTGATAATAGATCATTATAATTTGTGTGAAATAACTTGAAAGAAGTTCAAAGAGTTGGGTAACACTGATAAAGAAAACTTCAATTCCCATGAACAACTTATAATCACTTATGTACTAAAAATACAAAGACATAAAAAACTGGTATTAAACCTGTCATACTCCGACAACAATTAATATTAATCCATAGGTATAGCGACTAACCGAAAAAAGTTATATTTCATCGAGATATATTTGCTATAAAAATTTTATAATTTTAATAAAGACTCAATCCAGAAGAATTTTTAACCCTTATAGGTTTAGGAGCTCAGAAAAATTTATGTATATATATATATATATATATATATATATATATATTTCTAAATAGCTTGTGATACAATACCTTGAGAGGTAAAAGGGCTATAGAAATTAAAAAAAAAAAACAAAAGCAACATTGTCTGCATTACCAAGGAAAGTTTCATGGAAGCATAGTTCAGTTTTTCAATATAATTTGGTTATTCAATATTCAGATATTCAACATTTAGAACCTATTGTATCAAAGCACTATTGTTTAGTGTATGTAAGATTTCAAAATCAATAAAACAGGTCTCTGCCTTTGTAATGTATAATTTGGTTAATAGGATAAGAAGGGTGAAGATTTCAATAAGTAAACATAGAAGATGAGAAGTCCCCACATGTGGATAACAGAATGGAGGTGAGGGAAACAGGAAGAAAAGGGCGAGAAAATATCAATGAAGAACAAGTCATCTAAAGGCAGGATTCTTTACGTTTAACCAGGGAGAAGTGTTATAAAAATAGAAGGTTTCAAATTAAAGTATCTAACCCCTTAGATCTCTAAAGTACAATGGATACAGTGTTGAGAAACACTAAGTTCAAACTACAGCATTCTGTTACATAGCAAATTTTTATGAATCAACTAAAATTAGGTAAAGACTAAAAGTCAATTTAAAAAGGCCCTTTAAAACAAAAAATGGACCAATTTTAAATAGATTTTAACGATTAAAATAATGTAAGGAGAATAAAAATATCAATAGCATTTTTCAAAAAACTAAAACAAACAATACTGAAATTTGTATGGAATCACAGAAGACCTCCAATAGCCAAGTAATATTGAGAAGGAAAAACCAAGTTGGAGGTCTCACAAACCCAGAATTCAAGATATACTACAAAGTTATAGTAACCAAAACTGTGTGGTAGTGGCACAAAAACAGACACATAGATCAATGAAACAGGATAGAGAACCAAGAAATAAATCTGCATCCATGTCGTCAATTAATCTATGACAAAGGAGGCAAGAATATACAATGGGGAAAAGACAGTCTCTTCAAAAAATAGTGTTGAGAAGACTGGACAGCTACATGCAAAAGAATGAAACTGGCCCACTTTCTCACACCATAAAAAATATCAAAATTGATTAAAGACCTAATGTGAGACCTGAAACCATAAAAATCCTAGAAGAAAACATAGGCAGTAATGTCTTTGACATTGCCTTAGCAACATTTTTATAGACATGTCTCCTAAAGTAAGGGAAACAAAAGCAAAAATAAAATATTGGGAATACAACAAAATAAAAAGCTTTTGCATAGTGAAAGAAACCACCAACAAAGCAAAAAGCAACCTACTTAATGGGGAGAACGTATTCACAAATGATGTATCTAATAAGGAGTTAATATCCAAAACATATAAATTATACAGCTCAATGCCAAAATAATCCAATTAAAAAATGGCCTGGGGACCTGAATAGATATTTTTCCAAAGAATACATACAGATGACAGATACATGAAAATATGTTCAACATCATAAATCATCAGGGAAATGCAAGTCAAATCCATAATGAGATATCACCTTACACCTGTCAGAATGGCTAAAATTAAAAATACAAGAAATAACAAATGTTGGCAAAGATGTGGAAAGGAGCCCTTGTGCACTGTTGGTGGGAATGTAAATCGGTGCAGCCACTGTAGAAAACTGTATGGAGGTTCCTAGAAAGAAAGAAAGAAAGAAAGAAAGACCATGTGATCAATAATTCTACTATTTATCCAAAGAGAACAAAAACACTAATTTGAAATGATACATGCACCCCTATGTTTATTGCAGCATTATTTACAATAGCTAGTATATGGAAGCAACCTGAGGGTCCATCAATAGAAGAATGGATAAGCCACAAAAAAGAAAGAGATCTTGTTATTTGCAATACCCTGGAGGGTATTATGCTAAATGAAAGAAGTCAGACAGAGAAAGACAAATACCATTTGATTTCACATATATGTGGAATCTAAAAAACAAAACAAATGAGTAAACTAAAAGCAGGAACAGATTCATAAATACAGAAAACAAACTAATTGTTGCCAGAGGGGAGGAGAGTGGAGGATGGGTAAATAGGTGAAGGGGGATGGGGGATACTGGCTTCCAGTTACAGAATGAATAAGTCACAAGGATAAAAGTTTCAGCAAAGGGAATATAGTCAATGGTATTGTAATAGTTGTGTATCATGAGAGATGGTAGCTACACTTGTGAGCAAGGCATAATGTATAGACTTGTCAAATCACTGTTGTACCCCTGAAACTACTATAATATTGTATGACAGCTATACTTCAATAAAAAATGCAATTGACTTCAAAATGTTCTTTGAGTATATTATAAAAATTGTAAATTAAAGTAAATGTAAAAATACAAAAACAAATCATTTCACATTTTATAAAACATACAAACAAACGTTTTAGGGAGGGACAGGCAGGCTATGGTAATATAAGAAAGTAGATAGTGCAAGCCTCTAGAAAGCCTCAAGGCAGTCATTGGCTTCAGGCAATAAATATGTGGCATACTGGGGGGAAGACAATAAAGGGTGGAAAAAAAACACTGGGACGACTAGGTTACACAACATTGGGAAAAGGTTTAATGACCACTAGAAAATAACTACTTCAAATTAATATTTGGGAGGTAATGGTGTAAAATATTCAAGAAAATAATTAAGGTGCCAAGAGTGAAGGCAGAAACTTCTATGCTAAGGTGTAGACTTTCGCATCATGACAATTTTTTTTAAAAGAAAGCTATCGCACATTTATAACACTATTTGATTATCACAGTCAAATGCATAGATGAAGTCTGTTTGGGAAATGCCTGCTCCATTTGGGGTTGAAAAAATAAGACCTTTGCTGGTGGGCCTGGGGTCTTTCATGAAAAATTTAATTAATAAGATCTCTTGTCAGGAATGCTCACTGTGGTCCACAGCTCTCTTATGCTGCTGCTTAATCATGTATCTTGTGACAAATTAAACCCAAACAAATATCTGTTACATGGTAGGTATCAAAGGAATAGCAGTCAGTAGGGGAAGGAGATGGGTTTGAGGCATTAAACTAAAGGAGAGACAGGAGAATGCCAATATCTAGGAGTACTCTCATCACATACATGAATTCAGAAGGCTAAATATCTCCCCGTTTTTCTACCTTACAACTCTTTATGGACCTGGGGTTGAAGGTTTTAGAATTAAGGAGAAATGAAGACAGTTTCCTAAGCCACTATTTAAGTTGATCTACTGAAATATTATTTCTAGACAAATTACTATGACTCTCCTCTCTTGTAAACTTATAAGCAAATAGGGGGATACATTTAGGAGACTAAAAAGACATAACAACTGAATGTAGTACATGATTCTAGAAAGGATTGTACATTGGAGAAAAAAATGCTATGAACATTATTGGGTCAATTGGCAAAATAGGAATACAGAAGATAAAGTATTACCCCAATGTTAAATATACTGAATTTGATAACTGTACTGTGACTATTTAAGATAATTTTCTTATTCTTTGGAAATAAAAACTAAAAAGTAAAGTAAAAAAAAGGTTGTTAGGTTAAGGGGCCATAATATATGGAACTTATTCTCAAATGGCTCAGGAAAAAGTTTTTACATATATATACACACACATGAGAAAAAATGATAAATGGGACCAATTATTAACAATATATGAATCTGGGTGAAAGGTATGCAGGTATTCTTTGTATTATTTTTGCAAACTTCCTGGAAACTTCAAATTATTCTCAAATAAAAAGTTAAAAAATGGTCCGACTAAAAGGACTATCCCATCTCTCCACCAACACCAGAAAAGTCAAATTCTATGTCTAAGAATTCAGAATGACATTAGCAGGAATGGTGGAGTAAAGACGTCAGAAAATCCTCTCCTTCATCAACCCAGTGAGACCACTGGCAGACACTGTCAGAATTAAGATTAAAGGTCTGCATCAATCCAGGGAGAATTTATTCAAGAAAAATAGTTGTATTTCAGTAAGAACAAAGTTCAGTAAGAACTTTGCTGTATTTCAGCAAAGTGAACTTTGCTGGTTTTTTAACTTTCCCTATTCCTGTCTCTCTTCCCCAACTCTGAATTAGCCTTAAAAACCAATATCCCACAATCACAGCAAAATCTAGTAGTCACTAGTGGCAGCAGAATGGAGTTGGAGCTTCTTTGAAGCCTCAGTTTCAAAGAACTGTCATTATTTGATTTGTCTGGTGGTTCCCCGGAATATACCAATTACAAGCCTTACCTTTATTTGACCTGACTGGGAGCTCTCCCAGTGCAAACAGCCTTTCCCACAATGGCATTTGTTGAAAACAATCAGTGGCAATTGTTTCACATCATGGCTGTCAGAGACAGTAAACAACAGATGGGGCAAACAACAGGCTAACCAAAAAGCTTAAAAGGAAAGCTGGGGGAAATATGTATAAGGATTTGAAAAGCTCTGACATATTCCTGGGAACCTCGATGGCCAAATGCCTATATAGTGCTGTACTCATGCCCAGGGCTATGTACATGCTCAGAAAATACTTGAGAAGGATGTAAGATTTCCCTTCTGGCTGATTCTGAGGTTTTACACAAGCAGGAAGTGAAAGCTAAGGTAAAGTTGTCAACTAACTGCTTGAGTGTTGAGGACATGGCCCCAACATGCACACAGAGCTCCTTGGCAAAGACTGGGAGATTTATTGATTCCAGGTGTTTAAGGAAATTGCTGTCTAATCATTAGCTGACCATTAAGCTAGTCCAGCAGAGACTTCAGTGGCCATATATGACAAAGAATACAGACTCTACCAAATTAGTTCAGAAAATCAACAATAACAAACCTTGTGGAGGTAGCAGAGGATCTTATTTCCAGATATGCCACACTGTATTACTTCAAATATCCAGTTTCCAATAAAAACATTACCAAATATATAAAAAGTCAAAAAGTATGTCTCATACACAGGAAAAAATGCAATCACTAGAAACTGTCTCTGAGATAGCCCAAATGTTGAGCCTATTTTTAGACTTTAAACTAGCTATTAAAAATATTTTCATGAACTAAAGGGAATCATATCTAAAGAACTAAAGAAAATTATGAAAAAAATGTCTGACCAAATAGAGAATATCAATTAAGAACATATAAATTATAAAAATAAAACATATAGAAGTTATGAAGTTGAAAAGTACAAAACTGAAGTGAAAAATTCACTAGAATGGCAAAACTGCACATTTTAGCAGGCATAAGAGAGAATCAATGAACTTGAAGATAGGTTAAGTTAGATTAACAAGTCTAAGGAGAAAACAAAAACATGAAGAAAATTGAGCAAAGCTTTACAGACCTGTGGGATAACATCAAATACACCAACATACACATGATGGGAGCTCCAAATGGAGAAGAGGGAAAAAAAGGGGCAGAAAGAATATCTGAAGAAATAGTGCCCAAAATCTTTCCAAATTTGATAAGAAACATTAATCAACAATACAAAAAGCTCCAAATTCTAATAGAACAGACTCAAAGGCATCTACACCTAGACATATATATCTATGACAAATTCATCAGGAATTATTTTATTTAGATGATGTTATGAAATGGGAGAAAAAAGGCTAGTGTGAAAAAAGTAAAGAGAAAACAAAGGAAAAATGTTAAGATATTTAGACAATTATTTATCATTTAAAGACCAAGCCTGTCGTATTTAGTGTGTGAAAACAACTGGAAAGTAAATTTCAGGAAAGCTATACAAAGCACACCTAGTAAAGAGCACTCCCATTTCAAGAAGGTATTGCACTTTAGAAGAGTAGTTTGATACTGAGCCATTGCTGAACACGTCATAATATTTATAGACTACATAATTGAACTATTTGTTATTCAAAAGTAATTCTCCATGTGTATTATTTTTTTATTTTTAATCCCATTATGATTTTCCATAGTCTCTTGACACATGTAGGTGAAATTCATTTTTAAAAATCATAATAATTACTTAAAAATTTTTTTTAATGTTATTTATTTTTGAGAGAGACAGAGACAGAATGCGACTGGGTTAGGGGCAGAGAGAGAGGGAGACACAGAATCCGAAGCAGGCTCCAGGCTCTGAACTGTCAGCACAGAGCCCGATACGGGTCTCAAACTCATGAGCTGTGAGATAATGACCTAAGCCGAAGTTGGACACTCAACCGACTGAGCCACCCAGGCGCCTCTCATAATAATTAACTTTAAAACTCAACAGAAAAGATTTTAAAATCATCTGATACTTGGGATTATTTGCAACCCTTTCTTTTCTTCTTTGCCATGGATAATGGAGAAATAATCATATATTGATATTCAAATACATTCTCCAATTAACATACCAAGAAAATATTTCCAACATTATGTGTGCACGTATAAATTCATAGGTATTCACAATCAAACTATATCATATTTGCTAATGGCTGCCAGGCTTAAACTCAACCTTTAGGAACTTAAATGCATTTATTTCAAATGGCAAAGTTTCTATTTCCACATCATCTTATCTTACACCCTTTGCAGGTAAACACTCTCCACTTCCCAATGCATAAATCCCACACAAACTCAGAGGGAACAGCAAAGAGGAAGAAATCAAACGTAACCTTCCAAGGAAGGTCACAGACTTAACTCCTTCTTCCACCAGCAACAGAACTCAAAGCTCAGCATAGTTCCTGCCACCTATGAATTTCATCTGACATAATGAGGAAGGCCTAAGAGTGAGGGAAAAAACAGAAAAGGGCCAGGTTTCCAGGAGTTTATCAACACTTGCCCTTGGTTACATTTGGTAACTCCCAGAGCCCCACTCCTACATTATAAAACTTAATATTCTGCATAATATAAGTAGAGGTTTTATAAGAGTTTGTAATTCCTTCAGGGCCACATTGAATGCACTGAAGGAACTGTTACTCCAGTCTTTGTTTTTACTCAAGCACAAGCACTGTGGTAAAGCCTAAAAGAAAGAGCCTCATTTATTATCTATAATGTCAAAATTAAAAAGGTTAATCACCATTAGTCAATGAAAATTAGGAGTAGATAGGAAATTATTTATCACATGAATGAAGGGGCTTTGAATTGAGGCCCAAATATAAAACCACAAACACATACCCAGATGCTCAGGCATCCCTTCCACACTCCAAATGGCTACATCCCTTCCTCTCATGTGCACTGCTCTCTTCTTGGATCCCACATGTTCACAACTGCAGTGGCTGGGTGTATGACAATATCTTCTTACACATAAAACTGTTGGAGAAAAGTCTAGGAAACCATCACAAGAGCCACCCACCCCTGAATTTTCCTCTCAGGTAAACCTAAAAGAAAGTAATCCATCTTCAGACCTCAAGAGCGCTTCTTTAGGCAGCTTATAGACACTTTTGGCCAGATTTTTCCCAAAGCTGACAGTGCCCCTAATGCCTAATCCACAAGAATTGAGGCTTATGGAGTCTGGGAATTGATAGTAAGAAACAAGACAGACATACAAAGAGCCAATCCCAGGCGAATGTTGGCATCTGATTCTGTGTCCTTGCATGTGTGCACTGTACCTACAACCCCAGAGGAGTCCAATACCCTTGGTGAAACTCCCCTCATGTTGACTGTGATGCACACTCATTTCTTCACAGCATAATAATACTATTCAGGTGCTCTGAGAGCCTTGTAATTACAAGGTTCTTATTATTTCCATTAATGTCCATGTCTGTAAAACTGATAAGAAGAAATAAGCTGTGAGGGGCAGGATAGGATATTTAAATTCCCCAGGCCAAAGTGGAAAGGTATGAAAGAATGGAATGGGATGGGAAAGCAACTTGTTAGGTTTTGAAAATAAAAACCACAGTAAGATGGATGGATACCAAGTAATAATATCAGACGACAAAAGGTTTTCTTTTGTTGAAGCATAGAAGTGGCAAAGGCCAAATGGGCATGAAAACCAAAATTATAAAGGAAACATTTGATCTAAAAGCTTCAAGTCCTTGGGCGCCTGGGTGGCTCAATTGGTTAAGCATCTGATTTCAGCTCAGGTCATGATCTCACAGATTGTGAGTTTGGGCCCCATATCAGGCTCTCTGCTGTCAGCACAGAGCTCACCTTCAGATCCTCTGTCTCCCTCTCCCTGCCCCTCCTCCACTTTGTACATGCTCTCTCTCGCTCTCTCTCTCTCTCTCTCTCTTTCAGGAAAAAATAAACATTACAAAAGAGAAAAAAAGCTTCACATCCTCTAAATTTCAAAAACAGTGTTTCTCAAACTGTATGCCTTGGAACCCAAGTATTTCTCAGAATGCTACTAAATGGAATTTAGAGCAAAAGAGTTTGGGAAAAATTGCATTTTGTAGATTCATAATATATATTAACAGAAGGACCCTGGAAAGACTTACAGTAAATAAATTATTTTACTTTGTTTAATCCATTATTTCCTAAAAATATTTGACCTGATACATTTATTTATTTGTTTATTTATTTATTTATTTCTCTGTTAAGATCAGAGAAATTCAGGATCAGAATGGACTATAAAGAAAATGAATCAGGGGATGTCCACTCTCGCCAATGTTATTCGACATAGTATTGGAAGTCTTAGCCTCTTCAATCAGACAACACAAAGAAAAGGCATCCAAATTGGCCAGGAAGAGGTCAAACATTCACTTTTCACAGATGACAAGATACTCTATATGGGAAACCCAAAAGATTCCACCAAAAAACTGCTAGAACTGATCCATGAATTCAGCAAAGTTACAGGATATAACGTCAATGCACAGAAATCGGTTGCATTCCTATACATCAACAATGAGGCAACAGAAAGAGAAATCAAGGAATCAATCCCATTTACAATTGGACCAAAAATGATACAATATCTAGGAATAAATCTAACCAAAGAGGTTAAAAATCTATACACTGAAAACTATAGAAAGCTTATCAAAGAAATTGAAGAAGACACAGAAAAATGGAAAAATATTCCATGCTCCTGGATAGGAAGAACAAATATTGTCAAAATGTCAATACTACCCAAAGCAATCTACATATTCAATGCAATATCTATCAAAATAACACCAGCATTTTTCGCAGAGCTAGAACAAACAATCCTAAAATTTGTATGGAACCAGAAAAGACCCCGAATAGCCAAAGCAATCTTGGAAAAGAAAACCAAAGCAGGAGGCATCACAATCCCAGACTTCAAGCTATATTACAAAGCTGTAATCATCAACATAGTATGGTACTGGCACAAGAACAGACACTCAGATCAATGGAACAGAATAGAGAACCCAGAAATGGACCCACAAATGTATGGCCAACTAATCTTTGAAGAAGCAGGAAAGAATAGCCAATGGAATAAAGACAGTCTCTTCAGCAAATGGTACTGGGAAAACTGGACAGCGACACGCAGAAGAATGAACCTGGACCACTTTCTTACACCACACACAAAAATAAACTCAAAATGGATGAAAGGCCTCAATGTAATACAGGAAGCCATCAAAATCCTTGAGGAGAAAGCGGGCAAAAACCTCTTTGACCTTGGCCGCAGCAACTTCTTACTCAACACGTCTATGGAGGCAAGGGAAACAAAAGCAAAAATGAACTATTGGGACCTCATCAAAATAAAAAGCTTCTGCACAGCGAAGGAAACAATCAGCAAAACTAAAAGGCAACTGACAGAATGGGAGAAGATATTTGCAAACAACATATCAGATAAAGGGTTAGTATCCAAAATCTATAAAGAACTTATCAACCTCAACACCCAAAAAACAAATAATCCAGTGAAGAAATGGGCAAAAGACATGAATAGATGCTTCTCCAAAGAAGACATCCCAATGGTCAACCAACACATGAAAAAATGTTCAACATCACTCATCATCAGGGAAATACAAATCAAAACCACAATGAGATACCACCTTACACCTGTCAGAATGGCTAACATTAACAACTCACGCAACAACAGATGTTGGCAAGGATGTGGAGAAAGAGGATCTCTTTGGCATTGTTGGTGAGAATGCAAGCTGGTACAGCCACTCTGAAAAATAGTATGGAGGTTCCTCAAAAAACTAAAAATAGAACTACCCTACGACCCAGCAATTGCACTACTAGGTATTTATCCAAGGGATACAGGTGTGCTGTTTTGAAGGGACACATGCACCCCCATGTTTATAACAGCACTATTGACAATAGCCAAAGTATGGAAAGAGCCTAAATGTCCATCGATGGATGAATGGATAAAGAAGATGTTTTATACACACACACACACACACACACACACACACACACAATGGAATATCACTGGGCAATCGAAAAGAATGAAATCTTGCCATTTGCAACTACGTGGATGGAACTAGAGGGTATTATGCTAAGCAAAATTAGTCAGAAAAAGACAAATATCATATGACTTCACTCATATGAGGACTTGAAGACACAGAACAGATGAACATAAGGGAAGGGAAACAAAAATAATGTAAAAACAGGGAAGGGGACAAAACATAAGAGGCTCTTAAATATGGAGAACAAACAGAGGGTTACTGGAGGGGTTGTGGGAGGGGGGGTGGGTTAAATGGGTAAGGGGCATTAAGGAATCTACTCCTGAAATCACTGTTGCACTATATGCTAATTTGGATGTAAATTTAAAAAATAAAATTAAAAAGAAAAGAAAAGAAAATGGGTCAGTATGGTGATTGCTGAGTGTATATGTGGTTGTATGTTACAAATAAAAGACAGAATAGTAAATCTATCTTCCCAGAACACGGATCAAATTCTTCCTGCGGCAACACATCTCGTTCTGGGCTCCTAAGGCCACGAAAAAGAGAGAGTTTAAAAAGACTGTGAAAGTGATAAATTCATTAAAGAAATAGAAATATCTACATATTTCAGCTGAAGTCAGCTGAAGGATAACTTAGTAAGAAGAGTGAGCAACAAAGTGTGTTCAGTGAACAGTCATAACCGAAAACACACTTCTGAGTCTGCTTTAGCTTCTATCTTCCTGCTTCAGGTTCTTCCTGACCCAGTTTCTCTATCTTTCTCCACCAAACTTGTACTTAGTTTCTTCTTCCACCCCATAGCTCACTACACTACACATTCCGGCTCTTGTCCCATGGGCCTCTGTCTCCATCTTGGTTGTATATCTGATGACCCTGATCCTGTTTTATGACTTTTATCCTAGAGCTACATGTTTCTCTCAACCAACTATGGGAGAGGTTTGTGTTGCATGTGAGGAAGATATTCCTAACAGAGAGCAGGTATAGGAGACAGGCTTTCACAGACAGTATTAAAACTGAATATCCATTTACCCTTATAAATTAAGTGCAATTTTACTTTGAAGAGAAAACACAAAGTAGAAGAGAAGAAAAGCCAGGAGAAAGAAAATCCAGAAGCTACATTTTGAGCAGCTGGAAAATGACAACTAACCTGAAAACACATTAAAGAAATCAGGTATAGGCACTCTAAAGAGTCCTAGACAAAAATTAAAAAAGAGAAACTCCAATATTAAATAATGTGGGCATGTTCCAAAATACATTATTTGAATTATGTACATGTTCACAAACATATCCCTGATTACTAGGTTAAAAAGACATTTTATTTTTTTTCCAAAAGTACTCAACAGAACCTGAAGCCACAAGGACAAGCCCACACTCCAGTGCAATACTTAAGCATTTCCAAACTTGGAAACTAAACTTCCAACTCTTTTCAGGCCATATGTCAGAGGGACAGTGACTGAACAGTGAATGGCCAAGTGTGAAACCACAAGAGGTGGTGAGAAATGTGGCCACAGCAAGTTTTTGAAGCTTTGGCCCTGCTTGCCAGACCAGAGAGCAGCACAGTGGAGGGGAACTAAGCCAAACAGTGACAAGACTCCACACCGTAACTACATCTTGCAGTACCCATTCTGTCACTGCCACAAAATAAATAAGGGGGAAAAAACCCTTTCTCAAAACAGACCTAGAGTGGGTGTGTAGATTTGATCTGAAAGTCTCATTTTACTTCAGTGCTTTTGGGGGGGTGGGGAGGAGGGAAGTAGGAGAGGAGGAGGTGAGAGAAAAAACACAGTCATTTTTTTTGTAATTAAATTTCAGAACCTTTTCATTATGCAGTTTCAATTCATTGAAAGTTGTTTTTCCTTACAGGCCCTCTCCTCCCTTAAACTTCTTTCTCTACTTACTCTTCCTTCCTGCATGAACGAACACACACACACACACACACACACACACACGTGCATAAGTGTTACCCTTGAAATGAATCAAAGCAGGCAGAGCAGCTCCACCTCAGTACTTGCCTTTGTAACCAGGGATGTAAACAATATTCAAGAGGTTTTCTGGCCTTGAGAATGGTTTGACAATAATGGTACAGTTCCGCTTTTACTCAGTAAAAGCTGAAAGGAAACGAAAAGGCTTAATAGGTACACGTATTGTGCTTCAGCTACAATCAATAAATAATGCCAAAGTGGAAGAATGGCAGCACGTGGCAACATATTGAATGATGCTGTTTCTGGTAATCCTCCAGCAAAAGCTTTTGCGAAATGTTATGCTGCTAATCACATTAAATTGACCTCTGAGGGCCAAGACATAATGTTTTGTTATTGTTGTGTGTTTGTTTGTTTTACTATTTAATGGCTCTCATTTTTAAGCTTAATTCAAATTAGGGGATGATGCAGGGAAAAAAACTCAAGCAAACCCAAGGTTTGACTTGATGAATCTGTCCAGGAAGGAGTATGAGATTTGGAGACAAATGCTTAGGCCTCTGGCCAAGGAGAAATTTTTGCTGTGGAGCGTGAGACTGGGGAGCCTAAGACTTCAGTTTTGAATTAATCAAGCCATGTTCTTTAGATATTTGATTTAGTCTATTCTACTTCTCCAAAATGGTTCCTGTCCCTTTCACCTTTTCACAACTCAACCTGGGTTGAAGTCATAAAGAGTACAGCACAAAAAAACTGTATGTCCCCAGGCTGTACAAAACATTTTCCCAGGGTCAGCAATACTTTCATGATATATTTTAAGGGAGGTTTTACCATCTTAAATATTTTTTTCTCTTGGAAATTCTATGAAGCAAAATTAGTTGACTTTGCCATAGGTGATAAAATGTAATTAGTTCTGTGAGATTGTTCAATGTTTAAGCCTAAACATTAATGGGGAGCCATACGGACCCAAAGAGGTTTGTCAAATTCAAAGCTTCAATGCGGAGGGACAAAAGCTAAACAGAAGATAGGAATCGATTTCTCTTTAACCTGGGCTCTAGGGTAAAACAAAAACCTAAGGAGGGAAAAGAGAAATTAGTGACAGGGCTTCCGGAATTCTACAGGGCTCTGAAGAATTAACCAAAGATCTTACACATAGCTAATAAAACATGTACATTTTTCTTTTTAGGCACTCAGGCTGCTGTACACATAGTATAATTGTCATTTTCCCCATAGCCTGGTAAAATAAGAAAAGCAGATATTTTTATCCTCACCACCATAACTGAACCTTAGAGGCTTTGTCCTCCTGTCAGAGTCTCTAGGGTTTCACTATTGAATGATACACAGATACATATTGCATAAGCAGAGTTGAAGTGCTGCCTTTATTCAGCTACTTCATCAAAGCTCAGATCCATAGAACAATGATCAACTTTGCATTCATTTCCCAACATCAGCCACCCCATTTAAATGGCACTATTTTAATGACAATAAATGTTGCATGGGCACTGTGAA
The DNA here is from genome assembly GCF_022837055.1 of Prionailurus viverrinus. Classification (NCBI taxonomy): domain Eukaryota; kingdom Metazoa; phylum Chordata; class Mammalia; order Carnivora; family Felidae; genus Prionailurus; species Prionailurus viverrinus. The sequence continues at coordinate 1,141,546 of NW_025927617.1, forward strand.
GTGAGAATCGTCACCTTGCATTAATACCCCATCTGCCTACCATTTCCCTAAGATCCTGAGGAATGTTTCAAATGAAGCATAGGAGAATTTACACCTAATTAAAACCACAGGGGGAATGAAATGTCAGAGGCAAAATTTAGTTTCTTTCTTGGAATTAGAGTATTTTTGAGGTGTCAGACTAGTCTGTTCACTGGACTTGCCAAAGAGGGAGAGAGGGGAAGAGAAGAGGATGACGCAGAGAGAGGGGGGAAAGAGAATATGTATGTATGGGAGAGGGAGTGAGCAAGGAGGAGGAGCTAGACAGTGACTTTTTTAAAACTAAAGATGATGACCTAGGTATGAAAGAATGAGAATACGAGAAAATTGACTGATTCTTGCCCCCACAATTTTGTTTCCTTCTGCATGCTTAAGCCTTGCAACCACTCTTCAAGTAGGATCAGAAATATATATATATATATATATATATAGAGAGAGAGAGAGAGAGAGAGAGAGAAGAAGTAAAGAAGTGACACTGAACAGCTGAAGCATAAAAAAACAAAAGTATGAATAATCTCCAAAGCAGATGACTTCAGATAATAGAAAACTGAATGTGTCTCATTTTATTCTAGAAGCTAAGGCACAAGGAGGAAAAGGGACTTTGTCTTTTTTTTTTTAGTTGAGTATCAATCTTCGCCACCTAGTTCTAAGTCCTAAGGCTGCAGAGAAAATATAAGAATTAGAATCTCAAAGCTTTCTTGTTTCTCCCTCTCACCTTTTTAAAAAGACTTGAAGAGTTCATCTGAAGAGGGAGCTAAGACCTGTATAGACTATCTTATGCCTGGCCTTAAAGTCATAGCCAACCAAGTCATTTTATTTTGTGTGCAACATTATTTTACTTAATCTTGTGCATTCAACAAACATGGGCCAGAGAAGAGATGAGAGAATGAGGATATCTGGCACCCAAGATGGAGATGGGAAGACTGGGTTCAGATAAGTTAGAAGATTTAAAAAATATTCAGTGCCCATGAATACATAATCAGATAATATCTGTGGATGGTGTGGAAGCTTTTCCTCAAAGTCTCATTTTGAGCTCATCAGACCTTTTGCAGACATTTTTTTCTTCTAAATTTACTCAAAAGCTGCTCAATTACCAGGATTAGTCAGGGCCATTTGGACTTCAATTCATTACCTGGCTCTGCCCTTAATTAGGTCAGAGGGATAGCCCTCTATCCCTATCTAGGGAAGGAGCATGTTGATTGAATTTACAATTATTAATATTTTGGGGGGTAAAGGAGGATTAAAAAGTTCAAGTTTCCAAAAGGCTTAGTCTTTCCTCCATTAAAAAAGATATTATATCTGCAGAATTCACATTCCTTACTCAATGTACTTCAGAACCTCTTTCAGGCTGCAAAGAAACAAAGTTCATAGGTTCAAATAATTAAAAGCCCATCCCAATCTCCTTTTTCTCTATAGAAGATTCAACTACTTCTTAGTCGTGCTTCCCAGGTTCTTCTATCAATCCTCCATCTCAGAGATCCATAAAATATTAAAGCTAAGAGATCTTCTTTATCAACCTCCACTTTGGAGTAGGGATTTGTGTCTACACCCACTAAATCCTCCCTATACTTTGTCACTATAGTTATAATGTCTAGTTCTCATCCCTTTGCTGCCCTCCTCTTTCTATTGATAATTCCCCTCCCTCAGCCCCAAAATTCAGCCCTATTTGCCAACCAAACCTCCCACCTCCTTTCAAATAAATTACCTTTTCCATCCGACCCACACCAGTAGGTGGCGCCATAGACAGCTAGCTGTTTCTTTTCAACTGATAACTCCTTGAAGGCAACAGGCTTTTTGGGTGTGGCAACCATTCACCCCCAAGAATTGTGATCTCAAATATTCTGTATACACTACAGTTTCTGGTTTGTACAAACTGGTTTTAATATTGAGGGAGTGATAAGGTAGAAAGGGAGAAAACTTTTCCAGCTCTTTTATTTTCTCCACACCTCAGTACTAGCCCATATGACAAGGCTGTAACTATCTTCTTGCCCTGGTTATAAAAAAACAGAGACATCCCAGTAATAAAACTTGGTGCCATTTGCCAAGTCTCCTAGTACATACTCTGCAACCTCCAAAACAGAAGAGCAGGGACTGGGCACCGGGGTATGTATCTGTGACAAAATATTACTGTATAAATTATCTGGGAATTATACATTGGGATTAGCTGCACCTCAGCACCTTTCCATTAGAATGTGGTAAGTGGTTAAAAAAAAAGACACAAAGCTAGCTGCCTAATATTCGCAGCAAGCAAGGACAATTAGAAAACATTTGTTTTTGTTCTGTTCACACTTCTATTCCCAAAGCTAACCATATGCTTTCTAGGTTCTGGCTTGACCACCGAATTGATATCTATCTACAAGCACACAAATATGAATTTTATTTTTAAAAACATTTTATCAATGTTTGCATTTCAGACTTACATTTTATATCTCATTTTATAACAGGAGGCTAAGTTCAGCCCGTATGCAAATGTACTGGAAATTCTGATTAAGTTGAAGGTCTGACAAATATTAGCCTACACAGTCAAAGTTTAAGCAAAATATAAAGGTTACCAGAATAATAGGAGAACCCAGTTCCAACTAACTTATATGGTGACTTTGGACAAGGCACTTTCTCTGAGCCTTCATTTTCTGGGCATACCACTACTTGCCCTATCTGCCTTACAAAAGGGTTAGAAGGGTCAAAGAAATAAGTTCCTAAGTCACTTTGAAAAATATTAAGCTCTGCACAAAGCAGAAGCATTATATTTCTCCTAGCAGTCTTCATTCTAATACAGGATCATTTATTCATTCAGTGATAAAGCTTATGTACTAAGTACTATCACAAATAGTTTCCAGAAGTGAAACTACTTTTGATTTCTCTCAAAATTTATAAAACAACGTAATGGAGGGTAAAGAGAGTGGAAGGAGGTAGTTCAAGTAACTGACAAAATGGAATGTTTCCAGAAGAAAGCAACAAGGAGAGAAGAAGTCAATAGATCTGTTACAGGAGGAGTGTCTGAAGGAATGTGTGGGAAATGTTTAGTTTGGAGAAGACTACATGGGGTAATCATGGCTGTTTTCAGAAATCTGAAGTGTTGTTACATATAACAGAGATGTGTGTGTGTGTGTGTGTGTGTGTGTGTGTGTGAGAAGGCAGAACAAAAATCAACCAGACTCAAAAGAAAACAAAATTGACCCACAATAATGGAAGCATGTCAAAGGGACACAAGAACCAATTGAAAAAGCTCCCAATGGCCAAAGCTGGAACAATTTGAGAAACAAAATTCAGTAGTATTGGACTACAACCCGAAGTTTAAAATAAAAATCTATCAGGGAAATGCAAATCAAAACTACAATGAGGTATCACCCAACACCTGTTAGAATGGCTAAAATCAACAACACAAGAAACAGCAGGTGTTGGCAAGGATGTGGAGAAAGGGGAACCCTCTTGCACTGTTGGTAGGAATGCAAATTGGTGCAGCCACTCTGGAAAACAGTATGGAGGTTCCTCAAAGAGTTAAAAATAGAACTACCCTATGACCCAGCAATCGCACTGCTGGGTATTTACCCAAAGAATACAAAAACACTAATTCAAAGGGATGCATACACTCCTATGTTTATTGCAACATTATTTACAATAGCCAAATTATGGAAGTAGCCCAAGTGTCCATCAATAGATGAATGGATAAAGGAGTGGTGCATACATACAATATTATTCAGCCATAAAAAAGAACGAAATGTTTCCATTTGCAACAACATGGATGGAGCTAGAGAGTATGATGCTAAGTGAAATAAGTCAGTCAGCGAAAGACAAATACCCTATGATTTCACTCATATGTGAAATTTAAGAAACAAAACAAATAAGCAAATAACAAAAAAGAGAGGAAGGGACAAACCAAGAAACTCTTAACTATAGAGAACAAACTGATGGTTACCAGAAGAGAGGTGGGTTGAAGAATGGGTTAAATAGTGATGGTGTCTAAAGAGTACACTTATCATAATGAGCACTGAGTAATGTATACAATTTTTGAATCACTATATTGTACACCTGGAACTAATATAACACTGTACATTAACAATATTGGAATTAAAATTAAAAACTTAGTAAAAATCCATGAGCCCATACTGATATAAATAAATGATTGAATAAATAAATGAGAGAGAACAGGCACATCTCCAGTGCACAAGAATTCCAAATAATATATGTAGATACTCCATTCTCCAGGAGATGGTACATAATTCCCCAGTCTTTAAAATGTGTGTTGCTCAAAGTAATTCCTTCCAAAGAACACATTATGGAAATTTTAAAAAGTAACTTTACAGTGAAGAAACCTGACAAACACACTTCAGCCAGGTCATCACAGTCAACATCAACAGTAATAAGTCATGCTGATAGTATGTACTCATGGCATGACATGATGGGAATAGCACTTTACCTCTCTGGTCTTCCACCCTAAAATACATCACTCTAGTCTAATAATTATAAAAATATCAGACAAATCCAAAATGAGGGACATTCTACAAAATACCTGACCACTAATCCTCAAAACTGTCAAGGGAAAGTCTGAGAAACTGTGAAAGTCAAGAGTAGCTAAAGAGACATGATGACTAAATGTAATGTGGTATCCTGGATGGGGTCCTGGAAAAAAAACATTAGAGGACTAGTAGTTTGTTAGTTGTGATGAACATATCATAGTAATAGAAGATATTAATAACAGAGGAAACTGTATGCAGGGTATATGGGAACTCTCTATTACTATCATCACAGTGTTTCTGTACATCTAAAACTGTTCTAAAATAAAAAGTTTATTAAAAAAACAGGTAAAGCTTCAAGAAAACACATTTTGGCTCAATTTAAGAATAGGCTTTCTGAAAAGAAATAAAAAGCATTCAAATTGGAAATAAAGAAGAAATTTATCTCTATTCACAGATGGCATGACCTTATACATAGAAAAACCCTAAAGATTCCACAAAAAACTGTTAGAATAAACAAATTAAGTAAAGTTGCAGGATACAAAACCAGCACACAAATATCAGTTGTGTTTCTATACACTAACAATTAACAACCCAAAAGAATAAAGAAAACTATTCTATTTACATTAGCATCAAAAAGAATAAAATGTTTAGGAATAAACTTAAAACAAGAAAGTTAAAGGCAGGCTTGTACACTGAAAACTACTAAATGTTGCTGAAAGAAATTAAATAAAACACCAATAAATAAAAAGACATTCACGTTTATGGATTGGAAGACTTAATATTGTTAAAATTTCAATACCACCCAAAGATTCAATTCAGTGCATACAAAAAACCCAATGACAGTTTCTGCAGAAATAGAATCCATCCTAAAATTCATATGGAATCTCAAGGGACCTCAAATAACCAAAACAATTTTGAAAAGAAGAACAAAGTTGGAGGCATCATACTTCCTGATTTCAAAACGTATTTCAAAGCTACAGTAATAAAAACATTATGGTACTGGCATAAGGACAGACACATATACGAATGGAACAGAATAGAGCCCAGAAATAAACCTTCAAATTAATAATCAAGTAATTTTCTTTTCTTAAAGTTTGTTTATTTATTTATTTTTTTCATTTATTTAGAAAGAGAGTACACCAGAGCATGAGCAGGGAAGGAGCAAAGAGAGGGAGAGACAGAGAGTATCCCAAGCAGCCTCCTCACTGTCAGTGCAGAGCTTGATGTGGCGCTTGAACTCACAAACCATGAGATCATGACATGACCCAAAATCCAGGGTCAGACGTTTAACTGACTGAGCCACCCAGGCCATTGGGGCCACCCAGGCTCCCCAATGGTCAAGTAATTTTCAACAAGGTTTCTAAGACCATTCAATGGGAAAGGGACACTCTTTTCAATAAATAGTGTTGAGAAAATGGGATATCCACATGCAAAAGAATGAAGCTGGACCCTTTCCTCACACCATATACAAAAATTAACTAAAAATGAATCAAAGACCTAAATGTAAAAGCTAAAACTATAAAACTCTTAGAAGAAAACATAGGGGAAAAGTTCATACTATCAACAAATTGAAAAGGCAATCCATGGAATGGGAGAAAATATTTGCAAATCATATATCAGAAAAGGGATTGTTATACAAAATATATGAAGAATTTCTATAACTCAGCAACAAAAAAATAAATAATCCAATTAAAAAATGAACAAAAACCTTAAATAGGCATTTCTCCAAAAAAGATTTTTTTAATGGCAATAAGCACATGAAAAGATGCTCAACATCACTAACTGTTAGGGAAATGAATATATTTCTCTTATTTTTTAGAGAGAGAGAGCATGAGAGAGGGGCAGAGGGAGAAAGAGAGAATTTTAAGCAGACTCCATGCTCAGTGTAGAGCTCAACACGGGGCTGGATCCCATGATCTAAGCCAAAATCAAGAGTCGGATGCTCAACCAACTGAGCCACACAGGCACCCCAGGAAATAGACATTAAAACCACAGTGAGATACCACTGCACAAACATTAAGATAGCTATTATTTTAGAAAAAAAAGAAAACAACAAATTTTGGCAAGAATGTAGATAACTTGAAACCCTTGAACAACTGTTGGTGGGAATGTAAAATGGTGCAGCTGCTATGGAAAATAGCTCCTCAAAAAATTAAAAATAGAATTATCATATGATCTCAAAATTTCACTTCTGGGTATATATCCAAAAGATTTGAAAGCAGGGTCTTGAAGAAATATTTGTTCATAGCAACATTTTTCATGATAGCCCAAAGGTGGAAGCAGGTAAGTATCTATTAACAGATGAATGGATGAACAAAATATAATATATACATACGAGGGAGTATTATTCAGCCCTAAAAAAGGAAATTCTGACACATGGTACAACATGGATGAACCTTGAGGACTTTATGCTAGGTGAAATAAGCCAGTTACAAAAGGACTAGAGGAACCTAGAATAGTCAAATTCATAAAGACAGAAAGTAAAATGGTGGCTGCCAGGGGCTGAAGGGAGGGGGGAAATTGGAAGTTATTATTTAATGAGTACAGAGTTTTAGTTTTGCAAGATGAAAAGAGTTCCAGAGATAGATGGTGGCGATGATGCATAACAATGTGAATGTACTTAATTTGACAGAACTGTACACTTAAAAATAGTTACGATGGCAAATTAAATGTTATGTGTATTTTAGCACAATTAAAATAATAAAATTAAATTAGAAGAATGGTGTTGTGGCATGGACTGCCTTTGGAGGTAGTTGCTTGTCCATGTATATATCTAGGCAAGTTAATCTAGAAAAGGTGATTAATGTATCAGATAAAAATAGTTTACTGATGATCTAGTTATGACCAGGTGGCAGAAAACATTTGTGGCCAAGAGTCAATGTGAGACTTAACTGACAAGCATACAATAGCATGAAGGTAGTGCTTCTAAATTTTGTTGTGATTTGCTGCACAAAGCACCAGCGAAGCACAACTTACAACACTTGTCTTCTTCTAGCAGGCAGTACAGTCGCTGGTTTACTTCGTTCCATTATACACCTTTTATTTCCAGAGAATCCTGGTGAACAAAGTATTACATATGCAATTTACAACCCCCAGAGGCATGCACTATCTTCCATGTTGCCTTAGAAATAGTCCTGTGCACATATTTCTCCCCTAATAAAACAGTTTCCCTGAAATAAGGGCTATTTTACTCACCTAACACATTATTATTCCTACCACCTCCCTCCTCCCAGCTATAGTATCTCAAACTTAGTAGGTAGTCTTTAAGTATACTGTATCTATGAACAACTGAGCTTCAGATAAATGGAATGAGTGAGCTCCTTTAATATCCCTTCCAGAAACTGAGGACATGTCTCAAATCTCAAGGCAATTCCAAACCATACTGTGTGCCTTTAAGGTAATTAAAGTCTGTCTCTGCCTGACTAAGCTGGGACATTGGTCCTTTTCTGCCCTAGGACTGGAACTTACACAATTGGCTCTCCTAGTTCTCAGGCCTTGGTTTCAGACTGGAAGTATACCAATAGCTTTCCTGGGTATCTAGCTTTCAGACAGCATTTAATGGGACTTCTCAGCCTCCATAATCATGTAAACCAATTATTTCATATATATATATATATATATATATATATATATATATATATATAATCTAGCTAGCTATCTGTTTCTCTGGAGAATTCTAATACAGATTTTGATCAAAAGTGCCCTTCATGAAATTTACAAAAAAATTTGATCATAGATGAATCAAAGTTATAGGCCAAAAGTGTCACAAAGAAAGCCAAGTAAAAGAATGCAAACTGGCCCCTAATGAGGTGAGTTTTAATCCCAGCTCAAAGATTAACTTTCTATTTGGCCAAAAACCTTACTTGCTAACCCAAAAATGGAGGGGGTAAGAGTTAAGCAGATCAGTGCTTCCCAGCCTGAGGTCTCTGGTCCTCTTAATGGACCACAAAGGTAATCATTCGGATCCTTAAGTCACTTTCAGGATTTCAAACTTTAAAGAAAACAGAGTACTTAACTATCATACAGATGCCCCAATTATCTAAATGTCAAGTTTCTTTGTTTTTCCCTGAGTTACAGCAACCAAGCACAATATCATTGGTTATCCATGCTGATCAGAAGGTCTGATGCACACGTGTGTGCACGTGCATGAACATGGAGGAGATATTATTTAATAAATGCAGTTTTTTTTTTCAGAAGAAAGAAAAGAAGAAGAAGAAGAAAAACTCATAGAAGCCCTGGACCTTATAAAAAAGATATCAGAAGGGTTTGGAAAGGTATGAAAACACTGGGAAGCACTGATCCAGCAGATCCATGGCTGAGTTCCCTTGCAACTCTTTTGGGCTTCCTCATCTACTTGCCTCCCTTGTCTTTTCCAGCAAGAACTGCAATGTTCACTTACCCAAGACACTGGAAACAGATGAAAAATGGAATTCTTGGTCTGCCACCCTCCCTGAGTCTGAGGACAGTTATAAGTTTTTTGCAGTCCCCTTATGCTCCCTACACCCACACATTCAGAACTTATTGGTTAAGTGGGGGCCTTTGGATAGGCAAAAAAATTGCAAGGTTTCCTAGGGCCAAGCAGGTCAGCATGCAGGCAAGTTCTTTGTAGTCTAGATGCAATAAGCGCCACTTTACATTTCCCAAAGCCTTTGATAGGTGTGGCAGGTTAACACTCCCACAAAGAAGTTGTCTGCCCACTTTGAAGGGGAAATGCTACTATGTGTCTAAAGCCACTCCTTGTTAAAGGCAGCTTTGGCTCAGCAGCTTTTGCTGGGGGTACGGGAAAAGGGTGTGGAAAGAAGCTCCCTTGAATTGAAACTTGAATCTGGGGCTTAAACACAGCTGGGACTTGTTCCAACGTTGGCTTCTATGGCCTGGAAACAAGAGCACCTTATGTCCCAGTGAAATGCATGTTTACTGAGCCTTATCCTGCCTATTTCTAAACTTCAATCAACTGCAGAAATAAGTATCCTTAAAAATAAAATCTTTTGGCAGGGGGGAGGGTTCTTTTTACAGGGATTTTTAAAATTATTTCAATTTAAAATCTTAAATATTCCCAATCCTACAGTTCTCACTAATTCATAGACATACAGGCACATGCAAATGAACACACGCGCGCGCGCGCACACACACACACACACACACACAGCTCCCAGTAAGCTTAGGGCAGAGATGCAGCTAGCCACTGGCATGACCCCTAGCTTTACAGTCCTGTGTAAAAGAATAGAGCTCGTAACTGAAAAGTTGAAACTGTCCAACGCTTCTGAACAACTGCAAATAAACATTTGGCCAATGAAAAGAGAATCAAAGGCAGCAAGGGCCATCTAGCAAAGAATTAAACTGATTAAAGCAGAAGTGCAGCGAGCTTCAGTGGGCTAAGGTCTGTCTTTCAAGACCCAAGACCAAGAATAACAGTGCTTTCATTTTTTTAATTTATTTTTTAATTTCAGCATGGTGCTTTTTTGCTTGAGTGACTGGCTTAATCTCTCAGTGCTTCGTTGTTTCAAACACATTCAACTGTCTAGAATGATAAACCATCACCTCTGTCTCAGCAGGTCTTGATAGTTGATGCAGTTTTGTGTGTATTACAATAAATACAACCAAAATTGTACTCAACAAATGATAATTGTGTATGTATGTGTATAGAAATAGTGTGGTTTGTTAAGGACAGATGCCTCTCTCTCACACAGTAAATGCTGAAGAAGTTTTAAAGACTGTCATCCTCTTTGTGCTCCAGTTCCAGAAAAATTACACACCCCATCCCACCCCAATGACCAGGGAAAACAACCACTGTCTTTTCCTCAGAGTTGGTTTCTTTGAGCTAATCAGCTCCAGAATTGGATCCTTGTGTGCTTTAACAGCACCTATTAACCTCTGTTTGGAGGTGGAGGAGTCTATTAGGGCATCCCTTGGTCACACCCCAAGCTATTTCAGAGCATAATCTAACTATTCTGAATGAATACTTCAGGAGCAGGAATTGTGGAAATATCAATCTAAATTTTTGTTGTTGTTTTGTCTTTTAGAACAAGATCTGGTCAAAGGACAGGAACAAACTTGCTGGGGATATATACCACAGTCCTCATTTCCTTCTCTACACAAATCCCTGCTTGTGCTATTTTAATGACTAAATAGCAAAGTTGTGCCTTAAAAAATATTCCAATGTAGAAATCTGCCTTTTGAAAACTGTGCAAAATGACATTATAATGTTAAGTGAAAGAAAACCAAGATAGATACAACTACATAAAAATATACAGGAAAAAGATTAGATCAAAATATTAAAATGGGCAGTACGTGATTACTTCATTTTTCTACCCTTCTGTTTTTCCCACACTTTATTAAAATGAATTATTTTTTAACTTTATTTTTTATTTTTTAAAATTTACATCCAAATTAGTTAGCATATAGTGAAGCAATGATTTCAGGAGTAGATTCCTTAATGCCCCTTGCCCATTTAGCCCATCCCCCCTCCCACCACCCCTCCAGCAACCCTCAGTTTGTTCTCCATATTTATTAGTCTCCTCAGTTTTGTCCCCCTCCCTGTTTTTATATTATAAAATGAATTATTTTTATGATGAGAAAAATACAGCTTTAGGTTTCTTTTTTCTCTCTTTTCCTTTTTTGAACATGGAAAGGTTTCACATACAGGAGAAGGAGCCAAGAGTCTCAAGTACAATGTTAAATGGAAGTGTGCCCTTGCTAAGTCATTTACCTTCTCTGGGCCTCTGTTACTCACATGAAATGGGGTAGGAGACTGAAAAGAAGGTATCCCTAGATACCCCTCTAATTTTGCTCTTGAATATTTTATGGCAAAAATCACTGGGCTGGTTGAGCTGCCTACAGTCTTTGCAAAGTAAAGTCTACAGTAGGACTTAGGCCTCTCTGGTCCTAAGAGCTATTAGTTGGTAGAATTTTCCAATTTTCCTATAATGTGATTATATACTATTTTATAATGAAAAAGTAATGTACATGTCATTGGCTCCAGAGCATGGTTAGAGTGGAAAAGGAAATGTAAAAAGGATAATGAAATACAACCCCAAATAAGATGTTGAATGAACAAAAGGCACACACTCCAGAATGACACATACATTAAGGTATTACTTATGTAAATTAAGAACACAGAAAAATTATATATATGTATTTATATATAGACTATATATTCACATATATAGTCTATATAATATATTAAGTACACACACATACACATATATATATGAATTAAATGGAAGAATGCATACCAAATTCATCTTTGCCTCTGGGAATAGATAGAGAGGAATGGGGCTGGAAATAGGGCCAAAATCTGACTTACCTGTAACATTTTATTTTCCCACTAGAAAAAAATCTAAAGCAAACTTGATGTTAAAAATGGTAACAGAGAACAATCTGGTGGTTGCCAGAGGGGAAGGTGTAGGGATGTGCAAAATAGAGGAGGGGGGTTAAGAGGTATTAAAGTCCAGTTATAAAATAAGTAGGACATGGGGATACAATGTAAAGTATAGAGAGTATAGTTAATAATATGTAATGACTTTGTATGGTGACAGATGGTAGCTAGATTTATTGTGATGATCACCTCATAATATATACAAATGTTAAATCACTATGTTGTACACCTGAAACTAATATAATATTGTATGTCAAGTACACTTGAACAAAAAAATCTTACAATTTTATTTGTCAATTATATTTCAGTAAAGATAAAAAACAAAATAAACTTTAAAAATGGTAATATTATTCAACAGAGTAAGTTCTAGAGATCCACTGTTTAACACTGTGCCTATAGTTAAATACTGTATTGTACACTTAAAAATTTGTTAAGTGGGTAGATAAATTAGCTGTTCTTGCCACAATAAAAAAAAGTTAGGTTTGTCAATTCTGAGTAGAAATCTAAGTGTGTTTTTTATTTTATTGATTCTTAGTGTTTTTCAGTACTTTTTCTAATTACTAAAAATAACATGTCATCATTAAAGACAAAAGATTAGATTTATATTTTTCAAAATCTGTGAAATGTTCAGGGATTCTTTTGATAAATGACGAGTGATTTTAATCTCAAAACTTGGAAAATGGAAAGAGAAAAGAGAAAAAAGTAACAGGACAAAGAAAAATGAAAGAGGGGTGTCACTAGGATTAGATTTTTTCCAAAAGTAACTAACAAATTCTTATTTTAGATCATAAACCAAAGACTTAACGAATTACAAACGATTTACAAAATGGGAACTCCTGAGTGTTCCAGCCTCCATCCTCCACCATATATTTAAAACCCCACTGCGTTTCAGTGATTTTTCTCTGGACAGAAACTTCCAGTGAGTCTCCTCCAATCGCTTAGCCTTTCAGGGACAAATTTTCCATCTCAGCTTCCAAGGCGACTGTTACAACACCACAAATCACCTTCTGCCATCACTTCTTGAGCCAAATTCTTACTGGTTTCCAGGAATCATATGGGGAATGTGGCTCTCTGAATTTACTGCCTCACAGTACTCAGTTCACAACATTTCTTAAACGAAATGTCTTACTAAAAAAGCTGAACATGCTGAAGATAAAGCTTTCCTTTTTCCCCTACTGGCCTCCCCCAAGATAAATCCCTGTCACAGTCAGAAATGTTATTTTATCCTCCAACTCTGAAGAAATCTCAGTCATCTTGGTTCTTTGCTTCATACTGAAAGACGATTTAATCCATTTGCTTTTATCAACTCAATGTCTCTTGATTTTCCCCATGGCCCCTTTGTCAGCCCTTTTCCCCAAACCCTCCTTGCTTTTTGTGGGCACTTCACAATATGATGTTTTTAAATGGCTCTTCACCCTGACCATCTGCCACACCCAGGAGCCATAACCTCTCTCAGCTGATGTAACTGAAGTGTCGGTTCCAGACTTTGCTCTCTAAGGGTAGCAATGACCTTGCATCCAGCCACACCATATGCCGGGAAAGCCGCTACAGTGAAACAAGTTATGACCCCAGGCAACATCAAGGGGAAGGTTAAAGGTCCTGCTGATAAGTGAGGGGGCGTGTGGGTTAGATTGGGAAGGTGGTCTTGTAGGAGAAACTGTTAAATGGAATGAGTAAGCACAGGCTTCACAAGTTCAGAAACCAGAATCCTCCTTATCTCACTGTTCAAAAAGACCACTGATAGAGCAATCTAAGGGAAGGGATCAGAGCTTGGCCTGTAATGATCATTCTGTCCCTGATTTACAGTGTGACTTTGAGCAACTCAATGCAAAGTACCTGAGACTCAATTCCCCCACCTGGAAACATTAGTATCATGGAAATCTCTTACTGTGGGAAAAGACCTTAGCGATTAACTCTCAATCAAGCCCTCAATTCATAGTTTAAAAACTCTGAGGTCCAGGGAGGGGAAGCAACTTGTCATACACGGTCTTCAATATTTACCTTTCCTAAGTCCATGAGGTTGTTTGTGAGGCCAAATGAAAATCAACATTGGAGCCCTTTAAATTCTCTAGAAGAGAGGGGCTATCGAATTATAAGGTGTTATTATTGGCAGTATTAGTGCCTATACTCCCCTAATGTAATTTAGTCTCTTGAAAGAAGACACGTCAGTCTGAGTTTTCACTTCCACAGGACTATTAAATACACATTTGTCTCCTTCAGCTGGCCATCTCAGCAACAAGCCCAGACAGCAGCTCACTGCCTTATTGTTCACTGCAGCCTCTCCCACCTCAGACTGTCCCAACTGCTTGAGCATCCCTTCTACCTGAGGGTCTGAAAACAGCTGGACCCCTTGCACTCTCTTCTTGGCCCATGTGACCAATGATATCTTATACCCTGTGACACCCAGCATTTCAGTGCTGTAAGTAAATGACATGGAGCAGGGATAAGCTCATTACAAAGGGCTTCTTAGAGGGTTGTTGGGAACGGAGCGAGAGCTACACAGATCAGAAAAAGGCTGAGGAAGTCCAAAAGGACTAAAGGCAAAATAAAGAGCTAGGATCACACTTTTCCTTTAAGTCCATATTATGCCAAATGGCTTTTCATTTAAAATAGTAATTTGAGGATGCTCTTGTCTAGTATATGGCCTGGATGCCTGAGGCAGTTCTGTGGATTTTTCAGTCTAATAAACTGGATTTTCAGAAAATAAAGGACCCTTATTCCTGACATTAGCTGCATCCACTTTGGGCTTCCATTAGCCAATGGGACTCCATGCTGGAAGATATCAAAGTCATACCTAACGGTAGAATGTAGAGGTGAAAATCAAAAGGAGAGTTTAGTCCACCTACCTGTTCCTTAGCATATTTCATTGGTTGGTTAGAAGGAACTTGGCCTTGATGAATCATGAATCATTGGGGTCAGCAATATCATGACATCACCACCTTATCTGAACAGTAAATAAATGGGTCTTTACATTTATTCAGGTGCTAAATATACAGATATATGTAGCAACCAAAGGATTTTTGAAATAGGGCAAAAAAAAAAAAAACCCACAGTGGCTTATAGGAAAAGGGTGAAGTCAATGGCAAGGAAGGTTGATTCCAAGTTCTCTTCCCAGATCTATATAGCAGTATCCTGATCCTTTGGCTTCTCTGCTTAACTGGTGACCATTGTCTTCAAAATTAAATAGCATATTTGGATCCTTCTTGAGAGAAAAAGTGACAAATTAGATTTTGGTTGCTCCCACCATATCATTTCCATATCTTTGAGTAAGAAACCAGGTACACTCACCTCTTCCCCACAAACACACATACATAAGGATCTAGGTGAGCTAGCCTAGGGTTTAACACATTGGCCTTGGGTTATAGAGCATGTCTACCTTTCTCTTTACCATGCAACTTTCAAATTGCTTCCTCTTCAGATGTGTATGTGTTTTTGTTTAGCTTTAAGTCAAACCACATAAATATGAAAACCTCATTGTAGCACTGGCACAATTCCCCTTCCTTCCATCTATTTAGCCAAATGGATTTGACTAGGTCATTTATGAAACATCTTAACATGTCAAGGCTACAGCTTTGCACATTTAGGATTTGCTATAGGAAAAAGCAGTGTGACTTTTGTACCATACATACAACACACCTTCAATAAGCAGTGAGCATAGCTCTTTCCTTCCCAAGGGGTACAGTAGATAGGCAGCCCATAAAAACAAGCACACAGAGGGGCGCCTGGGTGGCTCAGTCGGTTAAGCGTCCGACTTCAACTCAGGTCACGATCTCACGGTCCGTGAGTTCCAGCCCCGCGTCGGGCTCTGGGCTGATGGCTCGGAGCCTGGAGCCTGCTTCTGATTCTGTGTCTCCCTCTCTCTCTGCCCCTCCCCCGTTCATGCTCTGTCTCTCTCTGTCTCAAAAATAAATAAACGTTAAAAAATTTTTAAAAAAAAAACAAGCACACAGAGATGTACACACAAACAGAGAGCCAGTAAAGAAAATGTTACTGAACTGCCCCAAGGGGAGATCAAAAACACTGAATCTACACTGAGGACACCCTTATAAGTGTAAGGAAAGAAGGCTTTGAGAAAGCAACTGTTATGCCAGCGCACAAAGAAGCTGTGTAACACGGTCTACTGATTTTCTGAGCCTTGGACAAAAAGCGCCAAAAAGTCAACATGGACCTCTGTGAAGGACAGAGCTCTTTCACAAATGCTTCCCACTTGCCTGAGCAGGCTGGAAGCCTCAAGGATCAGAGCACTGGGGCCACAAAGATGCCAGATAACCCCTAGATTCTAAAAACAAAATGGAATGAATACCCTTTTCATAATCTGCTCTTTCCTGTTAATATTTCCTCAATCAATGGTAATTTCAATCATGGAGATGGAGTGAGTTTGTTGCTATGAATAGACTAACTTCTCCCCAGTAGGGGATACTGTCTCTTTAACCAAATGGAGTGGTACAGGAATCTGCAGCATGTCACTACATCTCTCTTACAAGAGTCAAGAGGAAAAAATTTGGTTAATACTATGATATAGTTTCTACCAACTCTGCTGGGTCCATACTGTCCAGGTAGGTTCCCTGCAGCCCATATCTCCCTAGCACTCATCTCTGCCAAAATGGCAGAGGCATTAGAATTATCTCACAAAAATTTTAAAGTAGCCACAATAAAAATGCTTCAATGATCAATTACTCTCTTGAAACAAAAAATAAAGTCTCAGCAAAGATACAGCAAAGGAAACAATCCAAAAAACTAAAAGGCAACTTGCAGAATAGGAGAAGATATTTGCAAATGACATATCATATAAAAGCTTAATAGCCAAAATCTATAAAGAACTTACCAAACTCAACACCCAAAAAACATATAATCCAGTGAAGAAATGGGCAGAAGACATGAATAAGCATTTTTCCAAAGAAGACATCCAGATAGCTAACAGACACATGAAAAGATGCTCAACATCACTCATCATCAGAGAAATATAAATCAAAACCACAATGAGATACCACCTTACACCCGTCGAAATGGCTATAATTAACAACTCAGGAAACAACACATGTTGGAGAGGATGTGGAGAAAAGGGAACCCTATTGTACTGGTGGTGGAAATGGAAACTGGTGCAGCCACTCTGGAAAACAGTGTGGAGATTCCTCAAAAAATTAAAAATAGAACTACCCTATTACCCAGCAATTGCACTACTATTTATCCAAAGGATCCAAAAATGCTGATTGGAAGAGACACATATACTCCAATGTTTATAGCAGAGCAATCAACCAAATTATGCCAAATTATGGAAAGAACCCAAATGTCCATCAACTGATGAATGGATTAAGATGTGGCATACACACACACACACACACACACACACACACAATGGAATACTACTCAGCAATGAGAAAGAATGAAATCTTGTCATTTGCAGCAACGCGAATGGAACTAGAGTGTATTAGGCTAAGCGAAGTAAGTCAGTCAGAGAAAGACAGTTTTCATATGATTTCACTCATATGTAGACTTTGAGAAACTTAACAGGTGAACATTGGGGAAGGGTAGGAAAAATAATATAAAAACAGA
This sequence comes from Prionailurus viverrinus, assembly GCF_022837055.1. Lineage (NCBI taxonomy): Eukaryota > Metazoa > Chordata > Mammalia > Carnivora > Felidae > Prionailurus > Prionailurus viverrinus. Next base: position 1,158,970 of record NW_025927617.1, read on the forward strand.
GAGGGAGGCAAACTATAAGACTCTTTTAAACACAAAGAACAAACTGTGAGTTCATGGGGGTAGGGATGGGTTAAATGGGTGATGGGCTTTCAGGAGGGCACTTGTTGGGATGAGGACTGGGTGTCATATGTAAGTGATGAATCACTGGGTTCTATTCCTGAGGCCAAGACATACACTGTATGTTAACTAACTTGATAATTAAAAAAAAAAGTCTCAGCAAAGAAACAGAAGATACATGGAATAATCAAGTAGAAATTTTAAAAATGAAAAATAAAATAGATGAAATAAAAAAAATTCTCAAAATATGGGCTCTATAACAGAATGGAGAGGACTGTGGAAAGAATTAGCCAACGTGAAGATAGAATAATAGAAATTATTCATCTGAACGACAGAGGAAAACAATCTGAAAAAAATGAACAGGGCCTCAGGGACCTGTGAGACTATAAAAAATATCTAACTTTCCTGTCATCAGAGGGGCCTGGAACAACAAAACATATGAAGGCAGGACAGAAAAGGTATTGAAATGAATAATGGCTGAAAACTTCCCAAATCCGGCATAACACATACACCTATAGATTCAAGAAGCTGGGAGTATTTCAAACTGGATGAACCCAAAGAAATCCATGTCACAACAGAGCATAGTCAAACTCCTGAAAACTCTAAAGACATGTGGAAAAAATGATCTTGAAAGCAGTGAGAAAGAAATGATGCCTTACCTCCAAGGGAAAACCAATTTGAATGATTTCTCATCAGAACCCATGGAGGCCAGAAGGCAGTGGCACAACTTTTTCAAGTGATGAAATAAAAAGAGCTGTCAACTCAGAATTCTACATCCTGTGAAAATATATTTTAGGAATAAAGGGAAAATTAAGAAATTTTCAGATAGAGGAAAACTAAGAGAATTTGTTGCCGACAAACCTGCACTAAAAGAATAGCTAAAGGAAGTTCTCTAAATGGAAAGAAAATATAAAAGAAGGAATCATGGAACCTCAGGAAAGAAGGAAGAACAACAGAAAAAGCCAAAGTAAGAGTAAATACAATTAACTTTGCTTCTCCTGTTGAGTTTTCTCAATTATGTTTGACAGTTGAAACAAAAACTATAACACTGTCTGATGTAGTTCTAAATATATGCAGAGGAAGTCTTTAATTCAACAATATTATAAGTAAAGGAGGATAAAAGGTAAAGTTTAGTCAAACAGGTAAAATGTTGATACTAGTAGATTGTGATAAGTTATGTACAGGCACTCTGGAAGATAATTCTGAAGTTTCTTAAAAAACTAAACACACACTTATCATATGATTCAGCAACCACACTCTGGGCTGAGAGAAAACTCTCAGTTGTCTCCTGAGAAATGAAAACTTATGTTTACACAAAAACCTGTACACTAACCTGTACAGCTTTATTTGTAAGAGCCAAAAACTGGAGACAACCACAATATTCCTCAAAAGGTAAGTGTTAAACAAACTGTGATACATTCATACCATGGAATACTGTTCAGTGGTAAAAAGGAATGTACTGTTTATACACAAAACAACTGGATAGATCTCAAGAGAATTATGCTGAATAAAAAAGCCAACCTGAAAAGGTAACATACTCTCTGACTCCATTTATATAATATTTTTGAAATGACAAAATTATAGATATAGAAAAAAAGATTAATGATTGTCAGGGGTTAGGGATAGTAGGGGTGAGGGACGTGAGTGCGACTACAAGGTAAATAAATGGATAGCACAAGAAAGATCTTTTGTGGTGATGGAAAAGTACTTTATTTTGATTGTAGCAGTGGTTACACAAATCTACACATGTGATAAAATGACACAGAACTACACACACCCATTGTTCCAGTGTCTAGTTCATGATTTTGATCTTTTACTATACATGTATATGTAAGATGTAACCACTGGGGGAACAGGGTGAAAGGTATATAAGACTTCTCTGTCCTTATGACATCCTGTGAATCTACAATTATTACAAAAGGAAAAGAAAAAAAATCAAGTCACTGTGGTAAGCAGAGTAATGATCCTCCAAACTAGTCCATATCCTACTTCTAGAACCTGGAAATATGTTAAGTTATATGTCACAAGGGGAATTAAGATTGCAGATGGAATTAAGTTTGCATATCGACCAACCCTGAGATGAGGAAATTATTGTTTTATCCATCCAGGTAGCCCTAATGTAATTACAGAGGTCTTTAAAAGTGGAAGAGGGAGACAGAAGCATGAGAGTCAGAGAAGGACATGTGACAATGAAAGCAAGATTGAAGGAATGCAATGTAAGGAGTCAACCTACCATTGTTGACTTTGAGGATGGAGGGGCCTCATGAGCCAAGAAATGTAGGCACACTCTAGAAGCTGGAAAAATAGAGGAAAAAACTCTCTCCTAGAACTTCCAGAAAAAAAATACAGCCCTGTCCACACCTTGATTTTAGCCCAATGAGACCTTTTTCAGATTCCTGACCTCTGTAACTATGGAAAAATAAATTAATGTTGTTTATAAACTACTAAGTTTTTGGTAATTTGTTACAGCAGCCATAGCAAACGAATACAACCACCAAGTAGTGGTTAAAAGTTCATTCACTCAAAGATGGACAATGGGCTTTTGCAGAGTACACTCAATTCAAGTCACTCATGATTCAAAAGTCAATAACTATGTACTATAACCTTAATAGTTTATACATCATGGCTAATGCCATTTGCAACTCCACATCACCAATGATAGCAATGATAGAAATCTTGCTTCAGAATTGCAGGGAAAAGAGGCATGTTACTCCCTATTAAATAGGGCCTGATAAGTCAATGAGGAAATAAGAACAGAAGCATTTGTGCCATGAAGGCTGGAAATCTTGCCTCAACTTAGCTACAGATAATATCTGTTTGCAATGAATTTATTTGCTGTGTTAAAAAAAAAACAGGGCTTGGGGCGCCTGGGTGGCGCAGTCGGTTAAGCGTCCGACTTCAGCCAGGTCACGATCTCGCGGTCCGTGAGTTCGAGCCCCGCGTCAGGCTCTGGGCTGATGGCTCAGAGCCTGGAGCCTGCTTCCGATTCTGTGTCTCCCTCTCTCTCTGCCCCTCCCCCCTTCATGCTCTGTCTCTCTCTGTCCCAAAAATAAATAAACGTTGAAAAAAAAAAAAAAAAAAACAGGGCATCTACACTTATTTTCTAATGAGATAATATATAAATAATAGAAAAATGCACCAAATTAGAAAAAGGATGGGATAAATTAATACAGATGACAAAAAGACTCAACTAGGAACAAAGCTAATTTCCTATAAGACGGGAGAATCTGTTTTAATATTTTCTCTGTCCCCAGTATTTCAGTGCTTAGCACATAGTAGGTGCTCAATAAATGTTTGCTTAATTAAAATAGATATGATGATTAATGACCCAAATTTAGTATTCTATTAGCCCTAATGCTCTGCCATACTCCAAACTGCTAAGATAAGAAGCAGAGACAAGCAATAAACATTCATTTCTGGATAGGAATACCACCTATTCCTACCACCCCAACTGCAAGGCACAGATGTGGCATATGTTCTTGTTTGGAGAGCTTAAGAAGCTATGACTTTAATATACGTTAGATCTCCAGTAGGGTTAATAATCCAAAAGGCCCATAAGTACCAGGTATCCTCATGAGGATATCTGGATACCACCTTCTTCTCTGATTCCACCTAACAATCAACATCAGGTCCATTGGCTAAGATAAATATACAAAGAGAGATAGAGGAAAGAGAGATGATGGGGGTAGGCAAATATGCATAAGCCTTTATGGAATATATTTTATATATTAATAATGAATTTGTGGAGAGTGTTGAACAGACATTCTTAAGATTCTGAATGTTGACAAATCAAGGATTTGGAGACACTGTCCTTGACTTGTTTTTAGCGAGAATAGTAAGTCAAAGTGAGTGCTAGGTAATTTCTTTTTCACAATAAAAAAATACCCGTGATGGCTAATCAGGAAAATGCTTGTAACAGTAGCTGAGAGCTGTGGACCATAAGTATATTAATAATAGGCTTTCTTGAAAGAATAATTTTCATATCTTCCATTTCAAGCTACCATGACCATAACAGTCATGCAACAGGAATTCTTGAGGAATTCTTATAACAACTAAGAAAAGGCTAGTGCAGAGGTTTTTAAGTCAGAATGTATGGCTGGACTTCCTAAAAATGTATGCAAGTATCATATATGTAAATGTGCACTTTTCTGAAGACAGTCTCCTTGACAGTCATTGAATTTTCATAGGGTTTCATGCCAAAAATAAGGGTCAGGAACCACTAAGCTAGGTGGTGATGGCCCACTTTTTCTGCTCCTTTACTTAGTAAGGCATGTCTTTAGAATGTTCCAGTTACTTAGTAACTAAAGAGACAGAAGGTCTCTGTTCAAGCAGGTTACTCAGACCTGGTCTCTAGGTTAATAAATCACATGCATGTTTGGAATAATATGGCAAATATTGGGAAGGAGGCCAGAAAGAATTTAGTAGCACCACGAAATTTAGGTTACTGAAATAGTCAGGAAACAAAAGATACTATTAATGTTTTGACTCAAACAAAAAAATTCACATGTGGATTTTACTTTTGGGATCATCACCCAGACACTCCACCAGGTTCTGGACAATATCCCAAACCCTAAATATCAGCTGATAGGTACATGTTCAGGAAATGTGGACCCATTTTAACACTGGCCTAAGTAAAGCTCAATTACTAAAGGGAAGTTTGAAAACATTTGCAAAAGCAACTCTAAATAGCTCCACATTTTCTTCTTGTTTGCATTATTTCTTTTTCCATAGCAGGCCAGATTTGACCTGTGGACCACAGTTTCTTTTGACCCCTGCCCTAGATCAATGAAAGCCAATCAGAGATACTTAGAGCTGAAAAGTAGTTTAAAAGGCCATCTTGTCCATTACAGAAAAAGCAAATGGAAATATATATAATATCTATATATGACATATACATATAGATATGGATAAAATTTATATATTTATATTTGGAAAGACCACATGCAAACTATTCATGACAGACAGAAAAGTGTGCAATTCTCAAAACATATTTGAAAAAGATGACTTCACACTTCCATTGGTACCACCCTCTTTTGTCTTACAACAGCCCTGGTAAGGATGATCTTTCTAACAAACCCAAATACTTCCTGATATGCTTTAAGTTTATTACCTATCACCAGTCTTTCATGAAAGTAAGAATAGCCATGCTCCAGCATGTAGATTGCACCTCTTTGTGAGTATGTTTGATTTAAAGGTAGCTTATACTTAGGATGACCATAGAATTTTTTGTCCAAACTGGGATGCTTTTGTGGGTAAAATAAGTATGTTGGGACAAGAGGTATAAACTATAATATATGGCCACCCTGCTTAAAGTCCTCCATAGAGGAGATGGTTTAACTTGCCCCAAAGAAAATGAATCTCTGTGCCTTTTCTCAATGGAGTATGGCTTCTCATTACTCTTGCAGTCAGGCCCATGGTATAATCTTGGTCTCTAATCTCTAAACCCTCTGAGGTTAAATATTAGGAGTACCTCCTTGCTTAAGCAGTTATGTAATACTTGAAAGGGGCTACTAAAGGAGAAAGGTATAACTTTTTAAATGCGGTCTGAGGGTGTTTGACAAAAATAGTAGATAATTGTTTATATCAAAATAATCTTACTGGGTAAGATGACCCATTGAAGTCCCTTTTAGAAAAGTAAAAATTAGGGGCGCCTGGGTGGCTCAGTCGGTTGAGCGGCCGACTTCGGCTCAGGTCACGATCTCGCGGTCCGTGAGTTCGAGCCCCGCGTCGGGCTCTGTGCTGACAGCTCAGAGCCTGGAGCCTGTTTCGATTCTGTGTCTCCCTCTCTCTGACCCTCCCCCATTCATGCTCTGTCTCTCTCTGTCTCAAAAATAAATAAACGTTAGAAAAATTAAAAAAAAAAAAGAAAAGTAAAAATTATGTGCATAGTAGTTGGTCTTGAAGACTTCAGTCCTTTTACAACCAGAGAACAAGGGAGGGAAAGACATCAGGTCATAGTGTTTATCTACAGAAAAAGAGGCCAAAAAAAGCACACTCCCTAGCAGAGGCCTGTGAATCACCCGTGGGCAATGAAGGACTGAGGGGAAGAGAGACAAAGAGCACCCCTTACCTGTAGCTTGCCTGGGAAATGTGCTACCATCAGTATAAGGCAGCTTCTCCCCTCTACCCTCCATTCTCCAGGCTGACGCCATCCCGGACCAGATTTCTCCAAGGTTGTGATATGCTTATTGATGCACAAGACCAGTGTTGCTTGGGAAAGGAATATTGCCCTCTGCCTGAAATTAAAGGTAGGCCCAAGTGATGCAGTCTCTGATTCAGTGCCCTTTGTTTTGTTTTCAAGCAGCCCTGGAAAAGTGGCATAAAGAGCAGTGCAAGTTCTTTATGTCCAACTCCTATGGCCCCATGGTTTTAAAGGGTACTTTATGGTGGAGAACCTGTTAGTGGGAGAGCTAGTTGATGGGCAACTTTTCATAGGAGGTAAAGGGGAAAAATAAAGAAAAAAATTAAAGTGTTCAAACTTGAAATCTTTCTTTTTCCTGTGCAAAGTTGTTTTTATTAAAGCACAGGGACAGGGCCCGTGGGCAGAAAGAGCTGCACTATGATTGTGAGGAGTGATTGATTGTATACTTTTAAGTTGGGCGGTAGAGATAAAGGAAGTTTCTAAAGTGATTTTCATATGTTAAAGAAGACTTATAGGATCCTGAAAGTCTGGCTATTGTCACTGAAATCTTTAATATGGGAAAAGCAGAGAAGCCAGATGACCTACTCCTTATTTTATCATTTTTCTTGCCTATCATCCACTTTGGTTCTTCTCTCCTTTTGCCAACTACAAGCAAGAACACTTAATCATGTATGTGTCACCAGACAAATAAGTTTAAAGATAAGGTAACAAACAAAGGCCAGTTAAAATCTCCTCTCCCCTTACAAAGGGATTTAGACCAAAAAAGTGTTCATTAGAACTGGACTTAGGAGCAGAGAAACTGTAATTAGTGAATGCTTTTTGGTTAAGCTAGTCCCTCTTGGTTAAGTAAATACTTTGGAAAAACCGAGACCTCCATGGTGATTGTGTCAGAAATCCATGAGCTCGTTTTTGAGTGTTTAAATTCCAGCACTATCATTTTCCTCATCTCTTTTCTCCCACTACTAAGGCAACACCATCATATCTTAAGTTCTCTGCTCACTGGGTACTTTACAGATAATCAGAAGATCGTGAAAAAATGAAAAAGAGAGAAAAGAGGCAGTGAAACAGAGAAAAAGTGACAGTGTTCTGCTCTTGTTTGACTTTGACAACAGGGTGTTATAGGTTTGCGTGTGCATGTGCGCTTGTGTGTTTTAAAAAGCATTGATGCATCAAAGATTTATTCACTGAACAGGTTGATTTATTTAACAGACTTGACAGATGTCAAATTCTACCATGTGCTTACATAATTGTTACCCATTAATCAAAGCTATTATTTAGCCAAATATTTGTTTTAAAAGTATTTTCCTTTAAATGACTTTCTCTAGTCCACTGCACAATCAATCAGTGGTTCATTTTTATTCTGTTCTGTTAACAACAGCTATTTTAAGTTTAATCTTCCTAGGGCCATTTCATCTCCACCCAAAATCTATTCCTTTTTTTCCTAGTAACAAATTTCTAGTTAAAATCACATCATAGGGAAAAATTTTTAAATATGTACAATGTCCTTTCGTGTTATTCTATTCTACACTCTTGATTTCCAAAAAAAAAAAAAAAAAAAAAAAACAGTTTCTCAACATATTGTTAAAATCACAGATCTGAATACTGTTAACCTAAGAAACTGGCTTTAAGGACAAAAGGACATGATTTTATGTGTGTGAGTGTGTATTTGTGAAGTGTGGAAGGTGGCTGGGACAGCTAGGGGACAGCAAGTGTGTAATTAGAATAAAAGGAAGTAAATAGAGTCAAATTTCAAGTCTTAAATTTTGTTGAATCACCCTACTCCATCTGAACACATGTGCATAAAAATTATATTTTGTTCAACTCAAATGCATGCAATCTTTCTAGATTCTGTGGAAGGTAAAATATTGGAAGGTATTTCTGAGAAACAAAAATGTCTAATCACTAGCTACCAGTTTGAGTTCTTCTATTGAAATATACCATTTGGAAAAGCAAGAGGCTCATTTTGACCTCCCAGATCAAGGAGTGTGAAGACTTTAAGAAGATGGGGGGGGTGGGGCGGGGAGGAAGGGAAATCCCACCACCACACAAGTAAGTCTTTGACCTAGTAAGCAAATACGTTTTTGTTGTTACTGTTGGGTAAAATGTACAAGTCTTCCAGAAATTAGACACTGTAATAAAAATGTACCAGCCCAAATTTAAATTGCTCACTAGACAGATGGTTAATTATATTCACAGCCACATATTTCACTGGGATAGTTTCAGACACTCAGCCAGTTTTATTTGATTAGCCAGTTTCCCTGTTAATATGTAAAATGACAGTTACTTAGGGCTTTTCTGTTCCCTTCTAAAAATATATTTTAAATAAGTGTAAATTCTCCTCAGTCATGAGAACGTCACTGCTGTAAATAAAATGTTTGGTTATGGCACCCTATTTGTAAAAGATGTAAGGCATATTCGTCCCCTGAAACCTAAACTGTCTCTATAGTTCAGAGAAGACTATTGGAACACCTTTTCTCACCAAACAAAATATTTCAGGAACTATCTGAACACTCTGCTCCTCCACCAAAAACAACCGTGGAGATATTCAAATGACTGGTTGACAGGCTTTTGATGCTTTTAAAAAACAGCCCTAGCAGCCCTACACACAAATCATGTCTCTTCAGATAAGAGTCTAGAAAATGGAACGTTAGGAAAAGGCCACATAGCTAAGTACTATGCTGTGCACAGAATTCAACAATATGCTGGGAGCCAAAACCCAAAAGCAAAATATGAAAACTACTGATTCCAAAACGCAATCAGAAGCTCGACAAAAAAATCAAGTATGTCGATGTTGAGATGGAGAGGCCAATTTTTTTTTTTTTTTTTAACTTCGAAAAAGATTGGAAACCTTGCGCGAGTGATTCGGTCCCTCACGAATCAGACAGAGAAGCAGTCATGCTGAAACCACTGGATTCCTCAGCAGAACGGCGCCAACTCAGCGGCGCGATTTCCATACTTTCCCAGAGCGGGCCGGCTCCTCACTCAGGCTCGCGGCCTCCCGCCCCACCGGGTGTGCCAGACCCAAGCGGACCTATGCAGAGGGGCGCGGCAGAGCGAAGCACCAGAAGCCGCGCAGGACAGTGTCAATTCGATTGCCAGCGAAAGCGGGAAGGGGCCGAGGGCCAATGTTTGCAAAGGTGACAAGCTAGGCGAGGCTCTTTAGGACCCCCAACATAAGCCCGCCCGCGGCCCTTGGTCGGGCGGTGTGTGCTAGGGAGCGCTCTGTGGTTGGCAGGGGAGCCCCAAGCGTGTAGGGGGCGCTGGCGACCGTACTTCGCACCTCTGCCGCTTTGGCCCTAGCTCCCAGTCGCGGCCGCCGCGTGGGTTTTCCCGCTCGCACAGAAGCGTGTGGTCTTGGTGCCAGTTTCCTGGCCAGGATCTCTTCGGCACCAGCCCGAAAGAAGACGGCACACTGCAGTCTCCGATGCCCGGCTGCGTGCGTGCGAACGCCACGGCTCTGGCCCGCTCGCTTCCCCTCCCCCCTCTCCCGGCGCGAGCACAGAGGCCTTTCCTAGATTGCAGTGCCTGTCAGGGTTGGCCGAGATCTCTCGCCCTTGCTGCCTCGCTCCCTCGTATACAAACACACACATGTACGCCATTCTCACACAGAGGTCCTCCCTTCCGTTTTCCCTTCCTCCTCTTTTGGCTCGGCTGCTCCCAATTCGTTCCACCCCTTGCCACCTCCACCTCGAGCCAGCCAGGGAGCCTGCGAGAAGGCCAGGGAGCTGGATGGCAACGCTGGTACTCACCTCACAGGCCGCCTGAAGAGGCGCAAGTCGCTGGCGGGCTCAGGCAGCGGGCGCTGGAACTAGCGCGGTCGCAGTCAAGGCAGGGCTGTCGCTGTCGCCGCAGCTGCTCTAGCCGCCGCCGTCGCCGCCGCCGCTGCTACTGCTGCCGCCGCCGCCGCCGCCTCTGCCTCAGCTCCATGCGCCAGGCCCGCCAGGTGAACGCGCCTGTGTCCCTCAGGCGCCACCGCCGCCGCCGCCGCCGCGGTGCTAGATGGAGTCAGAGCTGTCAGGCTGTGGCCCTGAAACTCAGCGCCTCAGTGACTATGGGCTGCTCCCAGGGTCTGTGTTTCGGGTGTACCACCGCTCGCTCCGGCCGGGACTATCTCAGCAGCCGGCTGCGGGTGCGGCGCTGGAGCCCTCTCAGTGCGGTGGCTGCGGCGGTCCGCGGGAGGGAGAGAGAAGGAGGGCGGCTGCTACTGTCGCTGTAGTCGTTAAAGCTATTGCTAAATGCTGCTACTGCCGCTACTGCTACTGCTACTGGTGTGGCGGTGGCGGCTGCTGATGCTGATGCTGATGCTACTGGTTTTCCTTCCCGGGTTCTCCCCCTGCCTCGTCCCCCCTCCTCCTCCCTTTTCTCCTCCTCCTCCTCCTCCTTCCCCTCCCTCCGCTGCTTTTCTCAGAGCCTTGGCGGGCGCTGCCTGGTCTCCTCTTCTCCCAGAGATGCCTTTGCCCATTCAGAAAGGTGCCCAGAGTGGGACTGCCTCAGCTGCCACCATCGCTATTGCCCCTGCTATTGTTTCCTCCAAAACGGTTGTTCTTGCTGGCTGCGTTCTACCCCCATCTCCCTTCCCCACCACAGCCTTCCCTTTCCATCCTGCTATCTCTACCTTGTCTACGGCCCCTTCCCCATGTACCCCCTCCCACTCTGTCCGTCTGTCCCTCCCTCCCCTCAGGCGCCCGGGAGCGCGCACTGCGCGGCCACCTGTCATAAAGGGCGCGCACCCCCCTTCCCCACCCCACCCCGCCCCCCACTCACATTCTTGCAGCTAGCCTAGTGCACCGCGCCCGTGGCGAGTTCTTCCCTAGGCATACTCACAGCTGGACACCACTCTCCCACATCTTTTAGAGCAGTTATGTGTACAGAGAGGGGCGCTCTGAAGTTTGGGGAAGAAGAGTCCAATGGCTTTCTCCACCAAGCATCTAACCATTCAATCTCTACCTACCCTTAACTTCAGAGCCTAGGCCCCCAGGGGGGTGGGTCATGAAGGATTAGATGAAGGACCATTCCCCAGAGAATTGGAGAAGGGCGTTTTCTGGAATAAAGGACAGAAGGGAACATGAATAAGTCCCAGGAAGGAAGAGTAATCTACCTGACTGCGGTCACTGAGAAATCCCTTAGGTGATCATTACCCTTCAGAATTCCTGGGAACCCAACAGGAAATGGCAAAGGATTGTAGAGCAACTTTATAAGGGACTATTTAGCACTCTGGAACCCTGGATGTTAAGTCTGGGCCTGAGCCTCTGAACCATCACCACTAGGAGCCAGAGCAAGAGAGGGAAATGGTGCTAGAACAGAAGGGGTAAAACTAAGCTACTTTGTGTGCACTTGTTGCAGCAGCCCATTGCTAAAGCACAGCCTCACCAGTCAATCAGGGCCCGATTTCAGGTTTGTCTACTGCCACAGCTGCAGCCTCATTTTGCTGCCACTGCTCAGGCTTTGAGACTGGATGTGTGCAACTTCTCACTGTTACCCTCAACAGAGTTTCTATGGCCTGTGACACAACCCCTCTCCAGAAACAGCAGAGGTTGGAGGGGGGGAGGGGGGACGGAGATTTCTCTGTCCCTAACAAAGTACAAGAGGCAAATGTTGTAGATATCCCACTGTCAACAAAATATGGGTTTCCTTATCAAGTTTCATGCACTCTCCATGGGTCTTTCATTGCTGAGCAGTAAAGTGGCTGGGCATTGAGGGCCTTTTTATAATTTGTCATCTCCATGCCTTGGTTTCTGCCATTCCGCCTCCCTGGAACATTCTTATCCTCTCCCCCCCTCTCATTTCATATCTATGAAACTCATCCATAAATAATAGCCCATCCTTAGATAATTGACACTCACTGAGTCGTTACTATGTGCCAGATACTGCACAAATTATTTTACTTAATCCTAACAATTTTATTACTCCCATTTTACAAGTGAGAAAATTGAGTCACAAAGAAGTTAGATACAGACAACTTGAGAAAAGAAACAAAACCTTTATCTTGCATCTTATTTATCAAGCACTATGCAAATACATTTGCTTCTTTCAGGCACTGGGATAAATATGAAGAAAAAAAGGATTTGGCTTCTGCCCTCAAAAACAAAAACAAACAAATAATATTCAACATGTGAAATGCTACACCATGGTATTGGATGGATCTCAAGTGCTACAATGAATTGCTCTTTTCCCATTGTTGGAAAGCATTGTTTTCACCTATATTAATGAAGTACACTATTCTTCTTTCTTAAAGTTAGTCACTTAGGGGCGCCTGCTTCGAATCCTCTGTCCCCCCTCTCTCTGTCCCTCCCCTGATCGCTCTCTCTCTCTCTCTCTCCTTTCTCAAAAATAAACATTAAAAAATTTTAAGTTAGTTGCTTATTAGTTACCAGTTATAATTTGTGTCAATGCTCTCCATCCAAAGACTACCGGTACACACCCTCAGTTGAAAAAGTTAGGTTTATTACTTGTTACAGTGAGGGAGAATGTACATCAGAGATATTAGGGGTTGAACTGTTTCCCCTCTCAAATTCATATCTTGAAGCTCTAACCTCCAATACCTCAGAATGTGACTGTATATGAAGGTAGGACTTTTGAAGAGGTGATTAAGTTAAAATGAGGTAATTACGATGGGCCCAAATTCAATCTGACTTATGTTCTTTCATAAGAAGAGAAAATATGTACACATAAAGAGACACCAGCGGCATATGCAAACAGAGAAAAGACCATGTGAGGACACAGAGAAAAGGCAGCCATCTGCAAGCCAAAGAGAGAAGTTGGAGGAGAAACTGCATGTACCAATACCTTTATATTGGACTTCTAGCTTCAAGAACTGTGAGAAAATATATAAATCTCTGTTGTTGAAGCCACTAATCCTGTGGTATTTTGTTATGGCAGCCCTAGCAGACAAATACAATAAGGACATGAGGTGTCATAGTAAAAGGATGGTAGAAAGGACTTCTAGGCTTTGGGCTTTGGTTGGGTAATTTAGGGGAGAGTCTTAGAAAGTAGGGATTCATGCTGTATTAAATGCTGTCAGCAAGCAAGGGCAATTCTATGATTGGGAATCTTTTTTTTTCAAAATTTTATTTAAATTATAGTTAGTTAACATATGATGGAATATTGGTTTCGGGAGTAGAATTCAGTGATTCATCACTTATATATAACACCCAGTGCTCATCATAACAAGTGCCCTCCTTAATGCCCATCACCCATTTAACCCACCCCCCCACCTACCTCCCCTTCAGAAACCCTTCGTTTATTCTCTATAGTTAAGTCCCTTTTAGTTTGTATCCTTCTTTCTTTTTTTCCCCATATGTTCATATGTTTTGTTTCTTAAATTCCACATATGAGTGAAATCATATGTTATTTTTCTTTCTCTGAATGACTTATTTGGCTTAGCATAATACACTAGTTCCAACCACATCATTGTGAATGACCAGATTTCAATCTTTTTGATGACTGAGTAATATTCCATTGTATATATACCACATCTTCTTTATCCATTCATCAGTCGATGGACATTTGCACTTTTTCTATGGTTTGGATATTGTTGATTATACTGCTATAAACATCAGGGTGCATGTACCCCTTCAAATATGTATTTTTGTATCCTTTGGGTAAATACCTAGTAGTGCATTTGCCGAGTCATAGGGTAGTTCTATTTTTAACTTTTTGAAGAACGCAATACTGTTTTCCAGAGTGGCTGCACCAGTTTGCATTCCCACCAAGAGTGTAAGAGGGCTCCCCTTTATCCACGTCCTTGCCAACATCTGTTGTTTCCTGTGTTGTTAATTTTAGCCATTCTGACAGATGTGAGGTGGTATCTCATCATGGTTTTAATTTGTATTTCCCTGGTGATAGCTGATGCTGAGCATCTTTTCATGTGCCCGTTAGCCATCTGGATGGTTTTGGAAAAATGTTTATTCATATCTTCTCCCCATTTTGTAACTGGATTATTTGTTTTCTGGGTGTTTCATTTTATAAGTTCTTTATTGATCTGTGTAGATTCTTTATCAGATATGTCATTTGTAAATATCTTCTCCCATTCCATAGGCTGCCTTTTAGTTTTGTTGATTGTTTCCTCTGCTTTGCAGAAGCTTTTTATCTTGATGAAGCTTTTGTTTCCCTTGCCTCTAGAGACATGTCTAGTGAGAGGTTGCTACAGCCGAAGTTGAAGGATTTTGATGATGTTCTCAACCACATTTAAGTCTTATATCCATTTTGAATTTATTTTTGTGTATGGTGTAATAAAGTGATCCAGTTTCCTTCTACTGCATGTTGCTGTCCAGTTTTCCCAGCACCATTTGCTGAAAAGACTGTCTTTTTTCCATTGAATATTCTTTCCTGCTTTGTTGAAGGTTAGTTGACCAAATAGTTGTGGGTTCTTTTTTGGGTTTTCTATTTGTTCCCTTGATTTATGTGTCTGTTTTTGTGTCAGTACCATACTGTCTTGATCCAACAGCTTTATAATATAGCTTGAAGTCCAAAATCGTGATGCCTCCAGTTTTGCTTTTCTTTTTCAGGATGGTTTGGCTATTTGGGGTCTATTGTGGTTCCATACAAATTTTAAGATTGTTTGTTCTGGCTCTGTGAAAAATGCTGGTGATATTTTGATAGGGATAGCCTTACACATGTAGATTGCTTTAGGTAGTATAGACATTTTAACAATATTTGTTGTTCCAATCCATTAGCATGAAATGTCTTCCCATTTATTTGTGTCCTCTTCAATTTCTTTCATAAGTGTTCTATAGTTTTCAGAGTACGTATCTTTTATGTCTTTGACTAGGATTATTCCTAGGTATCTTATTGGTTTTGGTGCAATTGTAAATGGGATGGATTCCTTGAATTCTTTTTATGATTGAGCATCTTAATAAATATTACCTATAAGAAGGGTATATCCAAGTAGGGAAAAGTTTTTGTGCATGATATAGTGACCTTGTTTCTGTTTGTGCTTAGATTACATTATGAGGTGTCCTTGTTTTGTCTCTATTTATCATGTTCTCAGAGTAACCTTGTCTGATGTTGGTATTTTGTGAGATTGTTTATGTCCAGCAGGGAAACAACATGGCCTACCTGTGAGTGCCAAGCCAGATTTCATGTATCAGGGGCTTCATTTTTTTCCCTTACATGTGACTACTTAGCACCATTTATTAGTTGTAACTAACTTGGCCTTAGACAGCTTACTTTACTTCTCTGTGCTTCAGTTTCCTCATCTATAATTGAGGAAATGGAATTAAACATAGGGTTGTTGTGGGAACTAAATGAAGGAATATATATGATATCCTTTGAACAGTGCTTGATGAACAGGTAACATTCATTGAATGTGAGCTATTATCTGTTCTTGTTTTCTCCAACAGACTATTGAGCACAAATTACATATTATTATAGTTAGGTGTTGGTACTTTCTCAATGCTAGACTGTGAGTTCCTTGAGGGCAGGAATATTGTCTACTGCCATAGTAATAATAGATAACTTTTATTGAGGGCGTTCAATGGGCAAGGCACTGTTGTTAGTTGTAGTCACTTCAGGAAAACTTTTGAGGGCCTATCTCTACCTGTAGTCTAGCCTAGGTGTCTTCCTCTCTTCTCCTATTACAACCTGGGTTTACCTTAATTACCACACCAAGCATATGATACTAACACTGTCTACTTATGTATATTCTTCCCCTTCTAGACTACTCACTTAAAGGGAGGAGAGCAGGTACTTTTTAATTTACAAAAAAATTTTGTTTATATTTAAGGTGTACATTGTGACGTTTTGATATATGTATACATTTTGAAATGGATACCATCATCAAGCTAATTACACATCCATGATCTCACATAGTTATATATTATCTTAAGATAATTTCTCTTAGCAAATTTCAAGTAAAATACAGTACTTTTAACTATAGTTACCATGCTGTACTTTAGATCTTCCAAACATACTCATCCTGCATAACTGAAACTTTATACCCTTTGACCAATAGCTCCCCTTTTGCCCTACCCCAAGCTGACAGCAAACACCATCCTATTCTGTTTTTATGAATTCCACTTTTTCACATTCTACACATAAGTGAGATCATGCAGTATTCATCTTTCTGTGTCTATTTTATTACCCTATAGTATCTTCTAGCTTTATGCATGTCACGAATGGCAATATTCCCTTCTTTTTAAAGACTGAATAATATGTCTCTCTCTCTCTCCATCTGTGTGTGTAATATTTTATTTATCCATTTATCCATCTACAGATACTTAAGTTGTTTCCATACCTTGGTTATTACTGCCGCAATGAACACAGATGTGCAGATATCTCTTCAAGATATTGATTTCACTTGAGAGCAGGAACTTTTTAAAATTAATTTATTTTTTAATTTACATCCAAGTTACTTAGAATATAGTGCAACAATGATTTCAAGAGTAGATTCCTTAATGCCCCTTACCCATTTAGCCCATCCCCCCTCCCACAACCCCTCCAGCAACCTTCTGTTTGTTCTCTATATTTAAGAGTCTCTTATGTTTTGTCCCCCTCCCTGTTTTTATATTATTTTTGTTTCCCTTCCCTTATGTTCATCTGTTTTGTCTCAAAGTCCTATGAGTGAGTCATATGATATTTGTCTTTATCTGACTAATTTCACTTAGCATAATACCCTCTAGTTCCATCCACGTAGTTGCAAATGGCAAGATTTCATTCTTTTTGATTGCTCAGTGATACTCCATTGTATATTTACACCACATCTTCTTTATCCATTCATCCATCGATGGACATTTGGGCTTTTCCCATACTTTGGCTATTGTCAATAGTGCTGCTATAAACATGGGGGTGCATGTGTCCCTTCGAAACAACACAACTGTATCCCTTGGATAAATACCTAGTAGTGCAATTGCTGGGTCATAGTGTAGCTCTATTTTCAGTTTTTTGAGGAACCTCCATACTATTTTCCAGAGTGGCTGCACCAGCTTGCATTGCCACCAACAATGCAAAAGAGACCCTCTTTCTCCACATCCTCGCCAACATCTGTCGTTGCGTGAGTTGTTAATGTTAGCCATTCTGACAGGTGTAAGGTGGTATCTCATTGTGGTTTTGATTTGCATTTCCCTGATGATGAGTGATGTTAAGCATTTTTTCATGTGTCAGTTGGTCATCTGGATGTCTTCTTTGGAGAAGGGTCTATTCATGTCTTTTGCCCATTTCTTCACTGGATTATTTGTTTTTTGGGTGTTGAGTTTGATAAGTTCTTTATAGATTTTGGATACTAACCCTTTATCTGATATGTCATTTGCAAATATCTTCTCCCATTCTGTCAGTTGCCTTTTAGTTTTGCTGATTGTTTCCTTCGCTGTGCAGAAGCTTTTATTTTGATGAGATCCCAATAGTTCATTTTTGTTTTTGTTTCTCTTGCCTCTGGAGATGTGTTGACTAAGAAGTTGCTGCAACCGAGGTCAAAGAGATTTTTGCCTGCTTTATTTTTTTTTATTTTTTTAACGCTTATTCATTTTTGAGAGACAGAGAGACAGAGAATGAGCGGGGAAGGGTCAGAGAGAGAGGGAGACACAGAATCCGAAGCAGGCTCCAGGCTCCAAGCTGTCAACAAAGAGCCCGATGCGGGGCTCGAACCCACGAACTGTGAGATCATGACCTGAGCTGAAGTCCGACGCTCAACCAACTGAGCCACCCATCTCCTGGATCCATCTCCAGGATGGCAGCTTCTCTTATGCCCCCCAAATTTCCAGACACTATTGCTCCCTTCACTGAGAACAGGCTGAATTGTGGGACTCTTAGGAAGTATGGAAGGCTGAAAACCACAATGTCCTTGATACTTGGTTGGTATCTGAAAGGCTGTGGCCATTTTGGATACCAGTTCCAGAGGCTAAGTTCTTTATAGATTTTGGATACTAACCCTTTACCTGATATGTCGTTTGCAAATATCTTCTCCCATTTTGTTGGTTGCCTTTTAGTTTTGCCGATTGTTTCCTTCGCTGTGCAGAAGCTTTTTTATTTGATGAGGTCCCAATAGTTCATTTTTGCTTTTGTTTCCCTTGCCTCCAGAGATGTGTTGAGTAAGAAGTTGCTGCGGCCAAGGTCAGAGAGGTTTTGGCTGCTTTCTCCGCAAGGATTTTAATGGCTTCCTGTCTTACATTGAGGTCTTTCATCCATTTTGAGTTTATTTTTGTGTATGGTGTAAGAAAGTGGTCCAGGTTCGTTCTTCAGCATGTCGCTGTCCAAATTTCCCAGCACCACTTGTTGAAGAAACTGTTTTTATTCCATTGGATATTCTTTCCTGCTTTGTCAAAGATTAGTTGGCCATATGTTTGTGGGTCCATTTCTGGGTTCTCTGTTGTGTTGCATTGATCTGAGTGTCTCTTTTTGTGCCAGTACCATACTGCTTTGACGATTACAGCTTTGTAATATAGCTTGAAGTCTGGGATTGTGATGCCTCCTGCTTTGGTTTTCTTTTTCAAGATTGCTTTGGCTATTTGGGGTCTTTTCTGGTTCCATACAAATTTTAGGAATGTTTGTTCTAGCTCTGTGAAAAATGCTGGTGTTATTTTGATAAGGATTGCATTGAATATGTAGATTGCTTTGGGTAGTATTGACATTTTGACAATGTTTGTTCTTCCTATCCAGGAGCATGGAATATTTTCCCATTTTTTTGTGTGTCTTCTTCAATTTCTTTCATAAGCTTTCTATAGCTTTCAGTGCATAGATTTTTCACCTCTTTGGTTAGATTTATTCCTAGGTATTTTATGGTTTTTGGTGCAGTTGTAAATGGGATTGATTCCTTGATTTCTCTTTCTGTTGCTTCATTGTTGGTGTATAGGAATGGAACTGATTTCTGTGCATTGATTTGCTGTTTGCTGAATTCATGGATCAGTTCTAGCAGTTTTTTGGTGGAATCTTCTGGGTGTTCCATATAGAGTATCATGTCATCTGTGAAGAGTGAAAGTTTGACCTCCTCCTGGCCAAGTTGGATGACGTTTATTCCTTTGTGTTGTCTGATTGTTGAGGCTAATGTTTCCAATACAGTTATGAGAGTGGACATCCCTGTCTTGTTCCTGACCTTAGGGGGAAAGCTCTCAGTTTTTCCCCATTGAGGATGATATTAGCGGTGGGTCTTTTATATATGGCTTTTATGATCTTGAGATATGATCCTCCTATCCCTACTTTCTTGACAGTTTTTATCAAGAAAAGATGTTGTATTTTGTCAAATGCTTTCTCTGCATCTTGAGAGGATCATGTAGTTCTTGTCCTTTCTTTTATTGATGTGATGTATCACGTTGATTGTTTTGCGGATGTTGAACCAGCTCTGCATCCCAGGTATAAATCCCACTTGGTCATGATGAATAATTCTTTTAATGTATTTTTGGATCCAGTTGGCTAGTATCTTGTTGAGGAGAGCAGGTACATTTAGCTTTGGTGCCCATGTCTAAGCACAGTAGCACAACAGAGGCACTCAACATAAAGGCAATGATCAGATTTTCACTACATTCTTTGCTTTGTCTACGGTAAACTCAGGTCAAGATAGCTGTCTTGGCTAACACCATCCCTTTCCCTGGGATTTTATTGACTAAAACAGTAACAAAAGACCTTTTCTGTAATTATTCTCCCTGTAAGATAGATTGCAGGAATCACTGTGAGGCCTCAATGCAAGAAGGTGCCATTTGGGAACAATTGGTCCCTGCTATTTAACAGTCCATTATAGCATGTCCATTGGGGCAAATTAGGGTAATGAAAGCCTATGAGACTACGACCTAGAATCTTGGGGTTTGGTCTTAATTTTTCCATTGGCAAACTTGTGATATGTAGCAAATCACTGAAACTTTCTGACCCTCAGTTTTTCCATGGGGGGAATTGAGAGAATAATCTCTTTATTCATAAGCTATTAAAGCTTGATAACAAAGTTTAAAGAATATTTGCTGGAGTTTCTCTTTGAAGAAAACTTTTAACTCCTCCATTACTTCCATCTTACATTTCTGGATAATTCTTAGCCTCCGGAACTGGTATCCAAAATGGCCACAGCCTTTCAGATACCAACCAAGTGTCAAGGGCATTGTGGTTTTCAGCCTTCCATACTTCCTAAGAGTCCCACAATTCAGCCTGTTCTCAGTGAAGGGAGCGATAGTGTCTGGATATTTGGGGGACATAAGAGATGTTGCCATCCTGGAGATGGACCCAAGGAGTTTCTTTTTATAATGTTGAGGACAGATGTAGCATATTTTTCAGCTCAAATTTATGCTTTACTTATTTCAAACGGGGAAGCAAGGTAAATGACGGAGTCACATTATCACAGCATCATGAATGTATACAAGGAAAGAAACTACCATATTGTTTTTCACATAATGTACCACTATTGTGTCCAGAGACTATGTAACAATGGTCATAATCACACCTGGCTGGGACTTTATGGCACCTTTCCCTGGTGAATTCCAAATAATGGCCCAAAAGAACTCAGGGGATCCAGATTTGAAACCAGCATTGTTGTTTCTCTTATTTCAGGGGCAGCACCCAGAACATTGAAGGCTCCCATTAAATAAAATGGAACCAACAAGTTACCCTTCTTTGTCCTAAATGTCATTAGAAAACCATAGCTCTCTCCCTCTTTACAATAGAAAGGTATTTATTTTTTTTCATTCATCAGCCCTAAGAGGGGCAAGGGAAATCCTCATTCTATGAATTATTTAGCTAGTGTTTGGCTAGGGCCCTGTATTAGGTCTCAGGAGGAGAAAACAGAGACAATTAAAGGCATATTATTACCTAAAAGGACCCTATAGTATATTAGCCTAGGGATGGAAACACCGGAAAGCAATATCCAGGCTGTGCATAATTAGGGCTCAGTGAGAGGTGAGAATAATTCAGAGACACTTTGCTTAGCAGACCAAAGGAATTTGGGGTGCCCTGGCATGCACCAGGTGTGGTGGGCCAGAGGGAGAAATATAACTATGATAGGCAGTGAGGAGAAGAGTATATTGAGCATGGGGAAGAGTATGAGCTGAGTATGATACAGTATGGTGAGCAATGTATTTGGGAATTAGTGACATATATAATGTGGCTTGAGCCAGGGATCACTCCAGTTTCCAAATTTGGATGGGTTGAATGGGGCCATACTGGGAAGTTTTGGAACTCTAGGATATTTTATCTTTGGATTCTTGCTCTCAACTTTAGAAATGTGGAAAATTCAGGTCATGGCCACATACTAGCTAGCTAGCTAGCTAGATGAGGCACTGTATCTTTGGGTTCAGATAATAGCAATGAGGAACATATATGAATTATGAACTTTCACATACATCATGCTGTTTTGTCATGGCAATGTATTTAAAGACAATGTCCCACTGCAAATCCCCCCCCCCCTTGAAGCCTGCTTCCTTAAGCCTTAAAACAAACAAACAAAATTTGTTGGTTGAAGTCATGACTACTCACTACCTGTGGTGGTAGAGCTGAGTTGCAACAGCTGAGACCACCAATTGAGGTAAAATGAACAAAGTGTTGGTTCCAATCAAGAGTGTCTGGGGCGTCCTGATCCAACTTTCCCAGCATGCTCATGTGCCTTTGTTGTGTTCAAAGCCAGCCTAGGCAGAAACAGCTTCTGTCACTGAGCACTTTCTCTCTCAGGGTGAGCCTTTGAAACATGTTAAGACAGGATGAGTGAGTCAAAGCTAGGGAATTGAGGTCTGGAGAAAATAATTTCCATCCTCAGTTGCCAAGGGCCACTGGAGAAGCCCTAGATGAAGCCACAGGCCAAATGTTTGTGGCATGGCGGCACTGAGAAGGTCCTGAGCAAGATAAGAGTGGAAACATGGGCCATGAGGAAGTGTGTCCAGACTCAGGGAAGGACCTTGGACAGAGATCAGCAGACTTCTTTAACCAGATCTCACAGTGAAATTCAGCTCTCCATCATGCAGCTGGGTGCCCAGGTGGCACTACCATTAGGTGGATAGTGTCTTGAATATGGGTTTTGGGTTTCTCTGGCTTAAGCACCATCCAGAATTCCCTGCAGTGTGAGCTTTCTCAGGCACAGACTCACAAGTCTTATTCAGTGTGGGAAGTATGTATTAAAACTATCAAATGTACACTGTTGGAAATTGCAATGTAGTCTCATGGTTTGAACAGTAGTCCTAGAGTGAGGAGACCCAGACAGATCAAGCTCAACTAGCCCTCGAAACATCTGGTCCAGAGTTTCTTGAACATTGTTATTTCTTTTCCTTTAAGGAAAGGACCTTAAAAGACTCCTCTTCATATAAAATTCAATACCTCAAGAGTGTACCTCATCCTACGCCCCCACCAACCCAAGTAGAGGTAAGCAGGGTAAGCTGTACTGTAGTAAAAAGAACACTGGACTTGGAATCACATGACCTTGGGTTCTGTCCCTTACTGATGTGGTCCTGGGTGGTTTACTGAGTCTTCTCAAAGCCATAATCTCATCTGTAAAAAGAGGCTAATAATAATAATAATAATCTCTACCTCACAGAGAACTTGTGAGAAATTCATGAGTTAAGGTGTATAAAAACACCTGACAAAAGGCTTGGAATATAGCGGCATATAATAAATATGTCTGTGCATGTACTCCAGAAGTTTCTAAAATCTCCCTTTCTGCAGGAAGCTTCCTAAGTTATTGATGGGGAAATTGTGAAATTTCTTCTATCTACATTAACAGTTCCCATGATATTCTCCTTTTGCCCTGTTAATAGCTGCTGCTCCTGCTGTTAATTTTTTTTTTTTAAATCTTTTTTTTCAACATTTATTTATTTTTGGGACAGAGAGAGACAGAGCATGAACGGGGGAGGGGCAGAGAGAGAGGGAGACACAGAATCGGAAGCAGGCTCCAGGCTCCGAGCCATCAGCCCAGAGCCTGACGCGGGGCTCGAACTCACAGACCGCGAGATCGTGACCTGGCTGAAGTCGGACGCTTAACCGACTGCGCCACCCAGGCGCCCCACCTGCTGTTAATTTTGATAATGGTGGTGATGATGGTGATGGTGATAGTATAATGTGGAGAGTAATGACTGGCTCAGACTTTAGAAAAATAATAAAACTAAAAGGAGAGTGAAAGAAAATTACTTTAGAAAGGAAACAAAATCTCTGGCTGGGTTCAAGGCCTGTCTTTCCCTGAACTAGCCTCTTTAGGTCCAACCATATAGGCAATCATGCCAAATCCCCAAGAACATTGCTCTAGAGATTATGCAGCCTCTAAGCAGATCCTGCACAGTATGGAGGATTTGTTTCAAAGGAGTAAAGGGTGGGGGCACCTGGGTGGTTCAGTTCTTTGAGCATCTGACTCTTGATCTAGGCTAGGGTCTTGATCTCAAGTTCATGGGTATGTTCCCTATGTTAGGCTCCATGCTGGGCATGGAGCCTACTTAAAAAAAAAAGAGTAAATGCAGAACAAGTCAAGAAAAGAGATGTTCCCATTCATCTAACACAAATACTCCCTGAGCACTTTTTTTTGGCTACACACAAACCAGTCCATTGGCATCTAGAAAATGTGGAATCAACACACTACCCACTGTGGCTATTTGTTCCTAGCAGTCAATGTGTGCCCTCAGCTTTGTTAAATAACAGGGCATTCTCTCTTGTTACTTCAAACCTTCAAAATCTTCAATGGCTCCCTAAACTCTGAATAACAAAATGTCTAAATCCCTAAACTAATAATCATGAAACAGTCCAAATACCTTTACTGCTCTACATAGCTGGCACTCCAAACACATGGACACTCTCCATTTTATATCTCCATGTCTTTGCTCATGCTGTGCCCTCAGCCTGAGCTCCTTTGCACCTCAAAATCCTTCTTCCTTTAAAGTCTAGTTAAAGTGTCATATCCTTTCTAAGGTCTTTCTTTAATCTTCCTTTATTATTTCCCTAGGATTGTTGCAACAAATTACCATAAACTTGATGGCTTAAAACAACATACATTTATTTTTTCCCATTTCTGGAGCCCAGAAGTCTGAAATCAAGGTGTCAGTTGGACCATGCTCCCCTCAGCGCTCTAGGAGAGGATCCTTCCTTGCCTCTTCCAACTTCTGGTAGCTCCTGATATTTCTTGGCTTGTAACAGCATAACTAATATTTCTGCCTCCATCTTCACATGACCTTCTTGACCGTATCTCTATTGTTCATCTTCTTTTTGTAAAGTTTATTTATTTGTTTTGATAGAGAGAGAGAGAGAGAAAATCAGGGGAGGGGCAGAGAGAGGGAGGGACGGAGAGAATCCCAAGCAGGCCCCACACTGTCAATGCAGAGCCCCATGCAAGGCTTGATCTCACAAACCTTGAGATCATGACCTGAGCCAAACTCAAGAGTCAGACACTTAACCAACTGAGCCATTCAGGTGCCCATCTATTATTCATCTTCTTATATGGACACTTGTCATTGGATTTAGATCTTATCTGGTTAATCCAGGATGATGTCATTTTGAGGTCCATTACTTAATTACATCTGCAAAAGCCCCTTTTCCAGATAAATTTACATTCACAGATATCAGACATTAGAACTTGGACATATATTTTGGGAGGCCACCATTCAATCCACTACAGCCTCCAAGACTGAATTAATTAATATCACTTTCTTTTGAATTTACACAGTGCATTCTGTCCTCTATATTATAAGTGTGTGAATACAAGTCTGTCTCTCTGATAAGAGGGCATATTCTTCAATGCCAGGGACTGTGTCTTATTCATCTCTGTGTAACCTGTTGCTTATCCCAGGGCGTGACATATATTAGGCACTCAGTTAATTATTGTTGAAATTTCAAAACGGTTGATTTGCCTTTCACTTCCAGGATAAAGGGAAGTAGCTGTGGAAGGTAGGCTGGGGCAACAACGTACTACCTAACCATCGGAGTTATGATGTAGATAGAGTAAGTGCCTGTCTCTGAGAAAGTATTGGTTCCCCTATCACCAAGAGGAAATTGTAACTCCCTGTAGTATTATAGTTCAAACAGCAAGGATTTCTTGAGAATTCCCAAGTCAAGCTATCCTGTTTCCCTTAGCAAATTTTTTTATCATTTATTAATTAATTCATTTAATTAACTGAGCCCTTATGGGCCACACATTAAGCTAGGGCATGACATAGAGATCCATAAATAGACAAGATATAGGTAGTGCCCTTTATAAGTGTAGGGTCTATCCAGAAAGGAAACATACACACATATGACATTTATGGAGCCAGATATAATCATCTACAGACAGGTATGACTAATGAAATATTGCTAAGGATAGGTCAGAGAGTCCATTGCCTAAATAGAACTTAGAACCATGACTCAGCCAGGAAAGCTTGCCATTTTTTTTGGAAACATCTATTTTCTTTAGGTTTCCTATGATACATTACTAATTACCCAGGGCACATATACCTTGCCCATTTCATGGATCAAAATAAAACATGTCTAATTTCCACATTCTAACCACCAACCCTTTAAACACGAAAGTAACTCAATTTTTCATATTGAAGTCCTAAGAGGTTAAGGTAGACCACCAGGTCTATTTGATGATGTCTTTTAGACACACACTACCCACCCACGATGGGAGACATTGTGAATAGGATTTTGGAAATGACAATCCAGGGTCCCAGATGTTGGAATTAAAATTCTTGAATAAATATGAATGTTAAAGGTTTCCTGAAACTCCTGGAATGAAGCAGGGGAGAGTGGAGTAAGGAGGGGGAAATTGAAGGATATATGTTCCCTTTTGAGGCCCAGAGACAAAAAGATAAGGAGCTAAGAATAGGATGGGGAGTGGGTACAGGAAATTCGTCTTGCTCACATATTCTCCCACATAAACTAATGTAAAAAGTAGCTATGGGGGATAAGCAGATGGAGGGAGGAATCCTTGCACCAAACTAACCAAGGGAGGGACTGGAGCCAGGTGGCTGAAAACTAAACTCTTTAGCTTTCCTGCAGTGCTGTAGTTTTGGTCCATAAGATTTATAGTATTACCAGTGCACACATGTATGGTGCTTTATAATTTATAAAGTGACTTCACATCTACTTTAACATAGCCTTTAAATATTGAAAAGAATTACTAAATTCATACCTCCACATGATGCCAGAATTCCACGTTAACCATTTCATTTGATACATAGTGTGTATAAAATGACTATTTTATTCTTACCATTTAATAGGGGAGGAAATAGCCAAGAGGGGCAGATGACTTAGCCCAGTCACATAGTTGATAAGTCATGAAGTTGAATACTTACCAGAAATACTGAACTACTTGCTGTGCCCAGAAGCTGCATGTTGTTTCACGCTTCCATGCCTTTGCACAAGTTTTTTGTTCTTCCTGGCATGTCCTTCCCTCCTTCTCTGGTGCTCACCTGTCAAGGTCTAACTTAAATGCCACCTCCTTATTGAAGCCTTCCCTGACTCTTCCTTCCTCCCCCCCAAAATAATTGGCTGTTTACTCTGGGTTCTTCTGACACCTAGTATAATTCTCTATTAAAGCACTTATCTCCATGTATTATAACTATTTGAGCATGTGTCTGCTTCCACGATGAACTTAGAACTTCTAAATTCCCTGAGGGCAGGGAACTTACTTCCCTCTCTGTGTCTATTCTTCAGACAGTGATAAGCACTTACATTTGAAGAATAAATTGTCTAAATAAGTGAATGATCTGGTGTTTTTATGTATACTTTTTGACCATCCATGGCCCCATAGATGAATGTTCCTAATGAATGTCTACAAAGAATGGGTTTTTTTTTGTAATGTTTGTTTATTTT
This sequence comes from Prionailurus viverrinus, assembly GCF_022837055.1. NCBI lineage: Eukaryota > Metazoa > Chordata > Mammalia > Carnivora > Felidae > Prionailurus > Prionailurus viverrinus. Next base: position 1,185,836 of record NW_025927617.1, read on the forward strand.
TGTGAGAGGGAGAGACAGAGCATGAACAGGGGAGGGGCAGAGAGAGAGGGAGACAGACAGAAGATCTGAAGTGGGCTCTGTGCTGACAGCAGAGAATCCGATGTGGGGCTCAAACCCACAAACCGTGAGATCATGACCTGAGCCAAAGTTGGATGCTTAACCAACTGAACTACGCAGGCACCCCTCAGTCGGTTCTTTTTTGAGCCTGGATTAGTCAACGTATTCATCAAAAATCTGATGAGGCTGGGCCAATTTCCGGCTTTTCCCTATTAATGTTTCAGTTCCAGGGTTGGTGTAACCCTGAAGAAAATTATCCCATAGAAGATGCCCTCATGTCTCCCTGCCTGAACCCAAATGGCCCTAAAGATGGGGAAAGGGTTGGAGGAGGAAACAGGAAGAGAAAAAAGGAGAGTAGGGAGGAAAGAAAAAGAAGACAAGGAGGGAAAGATTCAAGGGAGAGAAAAAGCTAGAAGGGAAGGAGATATCAGAAATAAGCAGATATGCCACCTTAAATTAGGTGATGGATGTTGTAGGAGTTAGTTTATTTTTTTTTAATATATGAAATTTATTGTCAAATTGGTTTCCATACAACACCCAGTGCTCATCCCAAAAGGTGCCCTGTAGGAGTTAGTTTAATTGGCACCATCCTCATATAAAATAATATCAATTGAGTTACCCAAAGCATACAGCTGATGCTTCTTGTCATGTGCTGAAAATAACCAGATGTACCCTTTACACTTTGCGACAATAATAGCAAGGTACAGTTGATATAATTTCTGGTGTGAAGCAGATGTAGATTAAAACTCTGAGTGGTGGGACTTTGGACTCTGACGCTCATTTTCCTCACCTGTCAGATGAGGATAATATCTACATTGTAGGGTTATTTATCTTATTAAAATTAGGTAGGCATAAAGTGCTTGGTAAATAGGCAGTCAACAAATTATAGCTACTATTATTATGTGCTGTCAGGAGGTTGCACGGTGAAAAAAGCACAGACTCTGTAGATGGACCAAGGTTTGAACCCTATTTCTGCTATTTAATAGCCAGATTTCATATCCTCCTTCTGAGTAATTAACTCCATCACTCTTAATTGCTACCCAGGAAGTATAGTATGAAAGTTAGGAGCATGGCTTCCGGAGTTTTAATCCTGGTTTTCTGTGTGACCTTGAGTAAATCAATTAACATTTTTGAGCTCCAGTTTCCCCAACTGTAAAGTTGGAAAAATAATAATAATACCAATTTCCTCAGGTTGTTGTATCAGATGAGTTAATATATGTCAGATGCTTAAAATTGTTCCTGGCAGATACTAATACCTCAATAAAAATTAGCTATTGCTATCCTAAAATACTTTCCACATTCATCATCTCATTTATTTCTCACAGCATCCTGTGAAAGATATATTCCCATTCTAATTTTACAATGGTAAAACTGAGGTTCAGCCTTGTTCAAAGGTAGTAAGTGACTTGTCTATAGGTAGTAAGTGACAAAGCCCACACTAAAAGGTGTGTTTGCTTACCAGCATAAAGTCTCCATTTCTCTCCACCTTGAACCCCAATACCTACATTATTTCTCAGTGTTTTTTTAATGCCATGAAATGTGTCAAATGTGTCAGAAACTCATTCTAGAAATGCAGTTTAGACTCATTCTACACAAACATGCTGATGGACTTTGACTTGATTACGTATTAGAGGAGACCTGACTTCTAAACATTCAACTACATATCACCTGTGAAAGCCAGACCCACCACTTCCCTGCTTTGCAAAAGTCTGAATATTGTCCTCCCCCAGAAGTCAGAATTATCTTGGTTTGCACATTTGGTCATTCTGCCAACGTGCTTTCAAGTGTGTATGGCCTAATCAGCTAAAATTTAAAGCTCTAAAATATTAATTTCCACAAATGCGCTTGCAACCCAGCAAAGTTGACTAAAAACATATTTCTCTAAAGAGAATACTAATTCTCTAATTATCCATTATAAAGTTAAAGATATGTCCCCATGGAAACTGTCCCCAAAACACACTGAATCAAGAGCTTTTGGTGAATAAGGGTCAATTATGCTGTGTTGGCAAGGACTAGACAACACTGGGCAGTGTATGAATTGTACATGAAAACAAAATGCCATATAAATAGAAGAATGCAGTATAAGCATTCACTCTTCATCTCACAGCCATGCTTGCCTACTTTCAGCCTCTGGAAAGTAGTAGGAACCTCCCTACCTTAGATCTGCACCCACATCCTTCCCCCATACTTATTCAAAGCACTCCCAATCATGCTGCATTGCTTCTTTTTTTTTAAAAAAAATTAATGGTTATTTATTTTTGAGAGAGAGACAGAGCATGAGGGGTAGAGGGGCAGAGAGAGGGAGACACAGAATCCGAAACAGGTTCCAGGCTCTGGAGCCCATGTAGTTCTCAAACCCACAAACTGGGAGGTCATGACCTGAGCTGAAGTCAGATGATTAACTGACTGAACCACCCAGGAGCCCCTAAAATGATTTTTAAGTAAGCTCTACACCCAACATGGGGCTTAAACTAATGACCTAGAGATCAAGAGTTGTATGCTCTACTGACTGAGCAAGCCAGATGTCCCATGCTTCATTGCTTTTTGATCTCCATAGCATTTCCCATCTAATATACTAATTATTTTACATATTTGTGTTGTTTATTTTTGTTCTCTGTTCTATTAGAATGTAAGCAACATGATAACACATATTTTATTTGGTGGCTTTTCCTATACTATTAAATCCTCAGCACCTGTAACAATGCCTCATACATGGTAGGTGTTCAATAAATACTTGCTGAATGAATGAATAAAGGAATGGACAGATGGATGAATGATGAATGTTGCTCCCTTTGTCTGCAAAGCTCATCTCCCTTCTTCAAACTCCTTCACCTGATTAGCTCCTCCACAGGCTCCAGGATGCAATAGAAATATCATTACCTCAAGTATACTTTCCTGCCACCTTTGTGTTGTTTGGATCCTACTATCAAATCTTGTCACAGCAGCCTATATTTTTCCTATAGGTCACAAATGCAATTAAAGAACAATTTATATAATGTTTTGTTTATTTTCTGTTCCCCTCCAGACAGAAGCTTCATGAGAACAGGGATTGCATTGTGTTCACCATTATATCCTCAGTGTCTAGAATAGAACCTGGCACATAATAGGTGTTTAGGAAATAATGTATGAATTATTGAATAAAAGTTGTACCATTTATGGGATGGAGCAGAGGTCTTAGCTTAAGCACATACCCTTTAGCATAGGATTCAACATATATAGAGGACTGATGGGGTAGTCTCTTTAGGGATCTATTTTGATGAGAGACTGATAAGTCTTCTGAAAAAGAATTCAGCTGAAGGAAAAAAAGAATGGACGTCCACAAGCCTGGATCAATAGCATGAGAGAGAAAGGTAAAACTGAATAGAGCTCTGGTTGCAGTGTCTACTACTTAGCGTGTTCTTTGGCCCAGATCTTGGGACACTCAAGATCTGATTTTTAAAGTGTGTGACAGGAGGAAAAACAGTGACAGCTCTTTTGCCAAAAACAGATCAGATATAAGAAACATAAGGCAGCCCTGCTTTGGGAACTTTCTTGTTAAATGTAGCCCAAAAGTGGAGGCATATACTGGCTCAAAGAAGGAAGGTACATGGTGCAGAAAATAAGGCCCTTAACATACATCAACTCCTGGTGCTAGCACCATGGCTAGTTGTACATCAGCAGTGGTAGCAGTGGTGGCACCAGTGGCAGAAGTGGCTATAGCAGCTCCGGAATACCAGAGTTCTTCAGGTATGTACCATAGGAAAAAGAAAATGGTGGAAAACAAGATTCCACTGAGAGGACTGTGTTTGTAAGCACATTGCCTGGCAACACTTGGACATAATTAGTTTACACTATTCTAGTCCCTGCCCATGAATTTACTTTATGGAATTACTTTATAGCATTTATTTTGCCGACTCTAGGATATTCCCTGTCCTGTAATCACCTGCCTCGGGTGCCCCAGTCACTCCAGCAATTTTCAGCATCATCACATCTCTCTCTCCCCATGCTTTCAACTGGTTATAGTTTATTTTTTATATATTTAAAGAAGCTTAGCTGAGACATAATATATATAGCAAACATTTCACTATTTTAAAGTGTACAATTCAATGATTTTATTTTTAATTTTAATTCCAGTATAACTAACATACAGTGTTATGTTAGTGTCAGATATACAATATAGTGATTCAACAATTCCATACATCACCAGGTGCTCATCATGACAAGTGCACTCCTTAATCCCCATCACCTATTTGACCCATCCCTCCAACCCTTCCGCTCTGGCAACTATCAGTTTGTTCTCTATAGTTAAGTCTGTTTCTTAGTTTGCTTTACTCTCTTTTTTTCCTTTGTTCATTTTTTTCTTTCTTAAATTCCACATATGAGGGAAATCATATGGTATTTGTCTCTGACTGACTTATTTCATTTAGCATTATACTGTCTAGCTCCATCCATGTTGTTGTAAATGGAAAGATTTCATTCGTTTTAATGACTGAGTAATATTCCATTGTATATATATACCACTTCTTCTTTATCCATTCATATATCAATATATACTTGGACTGCTTCCATAATGTGGCTATTGTAGATAATGCTGCAATAAACATATGGGTGCATGTGTCCCTTTGAATTAGTGTTCTTGTATTTTGGGGACAAATATCCCGTTGTGCAATTACTAGGTCATAGTTTAGTTCTATTTTTAACTGCTTGAGGAACATCCACAGTGTTTTCCAGAGTGGCTGCACCAGTTTTCATTCCCACCAACAGTGTACAAGAGTTCTTTTTTCTCCACATCCTCACCAACACCTATTGTTTCTTGTGTTTTTTATTTTAGCCATTCTGACAGGAGTGAGGTAATATCTCACTGTACTTTTGATTTGCATTTCCTTCATGATGACTGATGTTGAGCATCTATTCATGTGTCTGTTGGCCATGATCATGTATTCCTTGAAGATATGTCTGTTCAAGTTTTCTGTCCATTTTGTAAATTGGACTATTTGTTGCTGGGGTGTTGAATTATATTAGTTTTTTATACATTTTGGATACTAACCCTTTATTGGATATGTCACTTGCAAATATCTTCCATTTAGTTGGTTACATTTTAGTTTTGTTGATTGTTTCCTTTGCTGTGCAGAAGCTTTTTGTTTTGATGTAGTCTCAATAGTTTACTTCTGCTTTATCTCCCTTGCCTCAGGAGACATATCTAGAAAAATGTTGGTACAGCTCATATTAGAAACATACTGCCTGTGTTCTCTTCTAGGATTTTTATGGTTTTATGTCTCACATTTAAGTCTTTAATCTATTTTGAATTTATTTTTGTGTATGGTGTAACAAAGTTTCATTCTTTTGCGTGTAGCTGTCAGGTTTTCCCAACGCTATTTGTTGAAGACACTTTATTTTTCACATTGTATATTCTTTTCTCCTTTGTCGAAGATTAATTGACCATATAACTGTGGGTGTATTTCTGGGTTTTCTAGTCTGTTCCATTGATCTATTTGTCTGTTTTTGTATCAGGACCATACCATTTTGATTACAACAGCTTTGTAATATAAAGACTGGAATTGTGATCCCTCCAGTTTTGTTTTTTCTTTTACAAGATTACTTTGGCTATTCAGGGTCTTTTATGGTTCCATACAAATTTTAGGATTGTTTCTTTTATTACTGTGAAAAATGTTGTTGGTATTTTGATAGGGATTGCATTAAATGTGTATCTTGTTTTGGGTAGTATATACATTTTAACAATATTTGTTCTTCCAATCTGTAATCATGGAATGCCTTTCCATTTCTTTGTGTGATCTTCAATTTCTTCAACAATGTTTTATAGTTTTCAGAGTACAGGTCTTTCACTCCTTTGGTTAGGTTTATTCCTAGGTATTTCATTATTTTGGTACAACTGTAAAAGGAATTTTTTTCTTAATTTATCTTTCTGCTGCTTCATCATTAGTGTATTAAAATGCAACAGATTTCTGTACAATCAATTTGTATCCTGCAATTTTATTGAATTCATTTATCAATCCAATTAGTTTTTTGGTGATGTCTTTAGGGTTTTGTATATATAGTATTATGGCATCTGCAAATAATGAGTTTTACTTCTTCTTTATCAATTTGGATGCCTTTTATTTCTTTTTGTTTTCCAATTGCTGTAGATAGACTTCCATTACTATTTTGAATAAAAGTTGTGAGTGGACATCCCTGTCTCATTCCTCACCTTGGAGGAAAAGCTCTAAGTTTTTCTTCACTGAGTATGATGTTCACTGTGTGTTTTTCATAAAAAGGCCTTTATTATGTTGAGGTTTGCTCCCTCATGTTAAGGGTTTTTATCATGAATGGATGCTGTACTTTGTCAAATGCTTTTTCTACATCTATTGAGATGATCATATGGTTTTTATCCATTCCCTTTTTGATGTGATGTATTACATTGATTGATTTGTGAATATTGAACCACTCTTGCAACCCAGAAATAAATCCCACTTATTCGTGAGTGATTTCTTTAATGTACTGTTGGACATGGTTTGCTAGTATTTTATTGAGGATTTTTGCATCTATGTTCATCAGGAATTTGTGATGTCTTTATCTAGTTTTGGTATCAGGGCAATTCTGGCTTTATAGGATGAATTTGTGAGTTTTCCTTTCCTTTTTATTTTTTGGAATAGTTTGAGAAGTATACATATTAACTCTTCTTTAAATGTTTGGTAGAATGGACCTGTGAAGTCATCTGGTCCTGGACTTTTCTTTGTTGGGAAATTTTTGATTATTGATTAAATTTCATTGCTGGTAATAGGTGTGTTCAAATTTTATATTTCTACTTGCTTCAGCTTTGGTAATTTATGCTTCTAAGAATTTATCCATTTCTTGTAGGTTGTCTAATTTGTTGGCATATACTTTTTCATAATATTCTGTTACAATTGTTTGTATTTCTGTGGTGTTGGTTGTTATTTCTCCTCTCTCATTTGTGATTTTCTTTGAGTTCTCTCTCTCCCTCTCCCTCCTCTCTCTCCCTGTCTCAATAAGTCTAGCTACAGATTTGTCACTTTTGCTGAACTTTTCAAAGAATAAGCTTCTGGTTTCAATGATCTGTTCTATTGTTTTTTTAGTTTCTATTTCATTGATTTCTGTCCTAATCTTTATGATTTCCATCTTCTTCTCGTTTTTGGTTTTGTTTCTTATTATTTTTCTAGGTCCTTTAGGTGTAAGGATAGGTTGTTTATTTGAGCTTTTTCTTGCCTCTTGAAGTAGACCTGTATTGCTATAAACTTCCCTCTTAGAATCACCTTTGCTGCATCCCAAAGATTTTGGGCAATTGTGTTTTCATTTTTGTTTCTATGTACTTTTTTATTTCTTTGTTGACCCATTCATTTTGTAGTAGCATGTTATTTAGCTTCCATTATTTGTGGTATTTCCAGATTTTTTTTCTCATGTTTGATAACTAGCTTCATAGTGTTGTGATCATAAAGACCCATGGTATGACTTTGATCTTTTTGAATTTATTGAGGCTCATTTTGTGGCTTAATATGTGCTCTATTCTAGAGAACGTTCATGTGCATTTGAAAAGAATCTGTATTCTGATGTTTTAGGATGGAATGTTCTGAAATTCCACCTGGTCCAGTGTGTCATTCAAAGCAACTGTCTCCTTGTTCATTTTCTGTTTGGTTGATTTGTCCATTGATGTAAGTGGGGTGTTAGAGTTCCCTACCATTTTTGTATTAGTATCAATTAGTTTCCTTATGTTTGTTATTAATTGTTTTATGTATTTGGGTACTCCCACTGAGTGCATAAATATTTACAATCGTTATGTCTTCTTGTTGGTTTGCCTCCTTTATTATCACATAGTGTCCTTCCTTGTCTCTTGTTACAGTATTTGTTTTAATGTCTGTTTTATCAGATATAAGTGTTACTATCCTGGCTTTCTTTTCACATTTACTTTCATGATAAATATTTCTCTATCCCCTTACTTTCAACTTGCAGGTGGATTTAGATCTGAAATGAGTCTCTAGAGGTGCCTGGCTGGCTCAGTCAGTAGAGCATGTGACTCTTGATCTTGTGATTGTGAGTTTTTGCCCCATGTTGGACATAAAAATTACTTGAAATGAGACTCTTGTATGCAACATATGGATGGGTCTTTTTTTTTCCTCTCTGTCACCTTATGTATTTTGATTGGAGCATTTAGTCCATTTATTTCATGGTAGTTATTGACAGGTATTATTTATTGCCATTTTGCTACTTGTTTTGTGGTTTCCTTTCTTCTCTTGCCTTCTTTCATGGTTTGTTGGCATTCTTTATTTATATACTTGGATTCCTTTCTTTTTATTATTTGCATATATATTGCTGGTTTTTGGTTTGTGGTTACCATTAGGTTTGTCCATAATACCTTCTGCATATAGTAGTCTATAGTCAGTTGATGATTCCTTAAGTTTGAACCCACTCTTTATTACTCTCATCCCCACATTTTAGGTATACGGTGTCATATTTTACAGCATTTTATTTTTTTAATCTCTTGACTGATTTTTACAGATATACTTATTTGTATTGCTTTTGTGTTTCCTAATTTTCATACCAATTATGGTCTTTCCTTTTTACTCATAATATTATTTAATATTTCTTTTAGGGTTGGTTTAGTGGTCATGAGCTCCTTTAGTATGTTTTTTGTCTGAAAAATTCTTATCTCTCCTATTTTGAATAATAGACTTGCCCGATAGGGTATTATTGGCTGCAGAGTTTTGACTTTCAGCACTTTGAATATATCTTACTGCTCCTTTCTGGCCTGCAATGTTTCTGCTGAAAAATCCTATGATTGCCTTATGGGGTTTCCTTGTATGTAACTGTCTTTTTTATTGCTGCTTTAAAAAATTTTTTCCTTATCCCTACTTTTTGCCATTTTAATTACTGTGTGTCTTGGTGTAGACCTCCTTGGGTTGATTTTTTTGGGATATCTCTGTGACTCTGAGCTCTGAATATCTGTTTCCTTTCCTAGATTAGGACAGTTTTCAGCCATTATTTCTTCAAATAAATTTTCTTCTCCCTTTCCTCTGTCTTCTTCTTCTAGGATCCCTGTAATGTGAATGTTATTACACTTGATGGAGTCACTGAGTTCCTTAAGTCTATTCTCATTTTGTATAATCCCTTTCTTTCATTTGCTCAGTTTGATTACTTTCCATTACTCTGTCTTCCAGGTCATTAATTCATTCCTGGGCTTCCTCTAGCATGCTATTTATTCCATCAAGTGTATTTTAAATTTCATTTATTGTGTTTTTTATCTCTCATTGGTTCTTTTTCATCTCTTTGTTAAGGGTCTCATTGATGTCCTCCACTTTTCTCATATCCAGTGAGTATCCTTATGATCATCTCTTTAAATGATCTCTCAGGCATATTACATACATTTCACTTAGATCTCTTGCTGTGGTTTTTGTCCTGTTCTTTCACTCGGGACACATCCCTCTGTCTCTTCATTTTGTCTAATTCTTTATGTCTATTTCTCTCTGTTAAGAAATCCAGCTATGTCTCTTGCTCTTGAAGGTAATGGCTTTATGAGGAATAGGTTCTGTAGTGCCCTGCAGTGCAGTGCTTCCTGTTCCCCAGGGCCTGGTACTTCAGGGAATCTCTCCTATGTGTGTTGCATGTGCCCTGCTGTTTTGTCCTGGCCAATTTTTCCTTCAGCCCAGGCATCTGCAGAGGCTTTCTTTGCCTGTTTGTGGGCAGTGTTTGGTCCCCAGCTGGGTGTGGCACATTTTAACAAGGTGTGTGATGGCTTGCCTGCATAATGAGACCTGCTACCACTGCCTCTGAAACTGAAGCTCTGGGTGGGAAGAAATGTGTTGGTGGGATTTGAGATGATCTTCTAGGGGAGGGAACCTGCAGTACCAACACTGAGGCAAGAGTAACTGGAAAGGGTAGATCCACTGAAGCCAGTGGGGGCAGGGCATGGTGTAAGCAAGTGTTGGCACTGCACTAGTTCCTGCAGGTGGCCTTGTGCTTATGCTGGGGAGTAGGGTAGGGAGATGGTGCCTGTCACATCCTTTGTTCCTGGAGGGGACTTCCTGGGATCTCTGCCTCTCCAGGCCATAGTCTGAGATTAATAAATAATTTTCCCTCCCTTGTGCCCCAGGGCTTTTCCTGAATGCTGTATCCATGCTGTATCTGCATGGGCTATTTGGCATGCTGTCTTGTTAAGGGAGGGTACTCAACTTCCTAATGCCCTCTTGGCTCCCCTAGAGCCAAGCCCACTGATTTTTCAAATTCCAGGCTTTAAATCCTGTTGGTTGTAAGAACTCACAAAATTTGGCCCCTCTTGCTTTTAAAGCCAAATGTTATGGGGATTTATCTCCCCTGTGCAGGCTTCCCGGTGTGATAGTCTGTTTCTCACCCTTCACCGTGCCCCTGGCTCACTCCAGACTTAAGATGGCCACAGTTTCCTTCACTCCAGAACTGCATTTCTGTCCTTTCTACATTCCTCAGTCTGGTTTCTTCTCTACCTTTAATTATGGAGTTTGTTCTTCTAGTCTTTGGGTCATTTTCTGGACTGTTCACACAGATGTGAGTGTTATCTAGTTGTATCCATGCCATGAGGTAAGCTTAAAATCCTCATACTCCACCATCTTCCCAGACTCACCTCAATGGTTTTGGTATATTGACAGAGTTGTGTAATCAATTTTAGAACATTGTCATTACCCATAAAAAAACAAGAAACCTTGTACCCATTAGCAGTAACCTTCCATTTCCTCCAACCTCCCTAAACCCAGGCAACCACTATTTTCTGTCTCTATGGATTTACCTATTCTGAATACTTTATATAACTAAATGAGTCATACAACATTGTTACTTCTTTCTTTTACTTATTATAATGTTTTCAAGGTTCATCCATGTTGTACCTCACATCAAAATTTCATTCTTTTTTATTGATCAATCATATTCCATTGTATAGATATACCATATATTATTTATCCATTCATCAACTGGTGGACATTTGGGTTGTTTCCATTTTTTTGGCTACTATAAATAATGCTGCTATGAACATTACTATACAAGTTTTTGTTTTCATTTTCCTGTGTATATGCCTAAGGGTGGGATTTCTGGGTTATGTAGAAATTCTATGTTTTATCTTTGGAGTGACTGCCAGACTGTTTTCCAAAGAAACTGTACCATTTTACATTCCCACCAACAATGTATGAGAGTTTCAATTTTTCTACATTCTCACCAACACTTGTTATGTCTTCCTATGGGGTGTGTAATGGTATACCATTGTGGTCTTTATTTGCATTTACCTAATGATTTGGGCATCCTTTAATGTGCTTATTGGCAATTTGTATATCTTCTTTGGGGAAAAAAGTATATTCAGATTCTTTTCCCATTTTTAATTGAGTTATATGTCTTTCATTACTGAGTTGTAAGAGTTCTCTATATATTCCATGTAAAAGTCAATTGGCAAAAATGCGGCTTGCAAATATTTTCTCCCAATCATTGGGTTATCGTTTTACTTTCTTAATATTTTTTGAAGCACAAAGATTTTAATTTTGATGAAGTCCAGCTATCTATTTTTCTTTCATCACCTGTGCTTTTTATGTCCTATCTCACATACTGACGTCTAATCCAAGGACATGTTCAAAGGTGACTGAGGGACAGAAAAGTATCCCATAGACGCAGAAGGCACTTTACAACAGAAAAATGAAGGAAGCTACTCCATATTGTTTACACAGTTTTATTCAGGGTAACGTACTGACTGGGGAGATGGGCACACAAAGGATCCAAGTGCCATACAGCTATTCTCCCCCCAGTCTGGATTTTTAATCTACAGCTTTTATAGAGTGAGGGGTACTGGGGTGAGGTGAAAGGAGAGTTATCTAAAGTGGTGCCACATGAAAAGATGCTCAACGTTGCTCCTCATCAGGGAAATACAAATCAAAACCACACTCAGATATCACCTCACGCCAGTCAGAGTGGCCAAAATGAACAAATCAGGAGACTATAGATGCTGGAGAGGATGTAGAGAAATGGGAACCCTCTTGCAATGTTGGTGGGAATGCAAATTGGTGCAGCCACTCTGGAAAACAGTGTGGAAGTTCCTCAAAAAATTAAAAATAGACCTACCTTATGACCCAGCAATAGCACTGCTAGGAATTTATCCAAGGGATACAGGAGTACTGATGCATAGGGGCACTTGTACCCCAATGTTTATAGCAGCACTCTCAACAATAGCCAAATTATGGAAAGAGCCTAAATGTCCATCAACTGATGAATGGATAGAAAAATTGTGGTTTATATACACAATGGAGTACTACGTGGCAATGAGAAAAAATGAAATATGGCCTTTTGTAGCAACGTGGATGCAACTGGAGAGTGTGATGCTAAGTGAAATAAGCCATACAGAGAAAGACAGATACCATATGGTTTCACTCTTATGTGGATCCTGAGAAACTTAACAGGAACCCATGGGGGAGGGGAAGGAAAAAAAAAAAAGAGGTTAGAATGGGAGAGAGCCAAAGCATAAGAGACTGTTAAAAACTGAGAACAAACTGAGGGTTGATGGGGGGGTGGGAGGGCGGGGAGGGTGGGTGATGGGTATTGAGGAGGGCACCTTTTGGGATGAGCACTGGGTGTTGTATGGAAACCAATTTGACAATAAACTTCATATATTGAAAAAAAAGAAAAATAAAGTGGTGCCATCTGTGCACCAGCTATCTCTACTAGTTATATAAAATGGCACCTTCTTTTTTTAAATTTTTTAACATTTATTTATTTTTGAGAGACAGAGATAGAGCACAAGCAGGGGAGGAGCAGAGAGAGAGGGAGACACAGAATCCAAAGCAGGCTCCAGGCTCTGAGCGGCCAGCACAGAGCCTGACGTGGGGCTCAAACTCACAGACCGCGAGATCATGACCTGAGCTGAAGTCGGCCACTCAACCAACTGAGCCACCCAGGCGCCCCAAAAGTAGCACCTTCTTTAGGGAAGGTCAAAACAAGCTTTCCCATATTCCACTCCAAGACATACATCAACCTCCAAGGGGCCTAAAACACATAGCCACAAGGGATATCATTGCACAAGCATGAATAAGATTGAGGGCCAAAGATGGCGTCAATGTTGTCAGCCCCCATATAAATCACCAATTGTTTTCATCTAAGAGTTTTATAATTTTAGCACTTACTTTTGGGTCTCTGACCAATATTGACTTAATATTTTTATGGGGTGTGAGGTATGTGTCCAACTTAGGTCTTTGGCAGATAGATATCCAGTTGTTCCAGTACCATAGGTTGAAAACATTATTCTTCCTCTACCCCATTGCATTGTCTTGGCATACTTGTTGAAAAGCAAGTGAATATAAATGTATGGTTTTTTTGGACACTCAATTGTATTGAACTGATATATATTTCTATGCTTAAACCAACACCATAGTCTTGATCAATATACCTTTTCAGTATGTTTTTAAATTGGGAAGTGTGAATCCTCCAACTTTGTTCTCTTTAAAGAATGTTATGGTTATTCTTCATCCATTGAACTTCCATATGAGTTTTATGACCAGCTTGTCAATTTTGTAAGGAATTAAGCTGTGAGATAAAAGATCTATACTCTGAAAACTACAAAACACTAATGAAAGAAACTGAAGATAACACAAAGAAATAGGAAAACATTCCATGCTCATGAGCTGAAAGAACAAATATTGTTGAAATATCTATACTACCCAAACAACCTACACATGTAATGCAAACCCTATCAAAATACCACCAGCACTTTTCACAGAGCTAGAACAAACAATCCTAAAATTTGTATGGAACCACAAAAGACCAAGAATTGTGAATACAATCTTGAAGAAGAAAAATGAAGCTGGAGGCATCACAATTCCAGACACAAGTTATATTACAAAGCTGTAGTGATCAAGACAGTAAAGTACTGGTACAGAAACAGACACATAGATCAATGGAGCACAATAGAAAACCTAAAAATGAGCCTACAGCTATAAACACAATTAATTTTGGACAAAGCAAGAAAGAATATCCAATGGAAAAAAGTCTTTTCAACAAATGGTGCTGGGAAAACTGGATAGGAACATGCAAAAGAATAAAACTGTACCACTTTCTTACACCATACACAAAAATGAATTCAAAATGGATGAAAGACCTAATTGTGAGACGGAAACCATCAA